>NC_141693.1:1235607561-1236207561 GCF_964263255.1 Lissotriton vulgaris
CTCCTTGGGAAAATGACTCTACCCTTATTAGGTGTAGGTACACTATGTGTATTCTCCAAAAACCACGATACCCCAAATAGTATTATTATCACCACTATTAGGAAAACAACACATGCAATGTTTCTCCGCTTTGACCAACTCACACTACGTTGTACAGTAACAATTGGCTGCTCCTCCTCGGTAACATTCCTGCCAAAAGGATGCATAATGCTGAAAGAAAGAAATGCAAGGAAAATATGAATGTTGCTAGTGTCCATCAGAGCCTCACTGGTACAGGCTCCTTCCGTCCATCAATTAGTTGGCGCTCTTGAGCACCGGTGGTGGAGCTTGCTCTGTCCTAAGCTCTTTCCTAATCTATCCCACGCTGATAAAGGTGGTATACTCTCAGAGTATACTCTCCCTAACTAATGTTCAAATAACAAAAGCAAAGCAAATCAGATTTCTCACTGTTTCCGATCCCTCATTGGTACTGCTACTCAGAACTTTCCTACCTTGTACAGTCCAGCCCTAGTCTTTTTTCACCTTATACTTGGTGGTCCTTGTCTGAGAATGTAAATTGTACCTGGCAGCCCCAGGCACTGTGTGATCACTGAATAGAGGCTCCTGAATAGCTTATATTTCTGGTAGGACAGTCCTATTCAGAACATTGTTGTTCTCCTTATCTGTTTGGGTCCAGATTAGTTGTGCAAAGCTAAAAAGCACAAATCTGGGCACTTGCTCACATTCAACGCCTCCTATGCCCTCCTTGACCACTGGTCATAAGGCAACAGCAACGATATTCTTTTGCAGTGGGTTGTATGAACCCAGTTCTTTGGACCAGCAACCGTTACAGCCATCACCAACAAAACCTTCTCAGGACCTTTCCATCTCGTCTCTAAACTTTTCTTCCTTTGAAAGTTTCAGATGAGTATATAGTCACCAGGCTGGATGTTGTGGCCAGTTTCCTCTGGTTTAGGAGGTAAGGAATCTCGCACCTGTTGGCGAATAGAATGCAAACTCTGTGAGTTGTCCAAGATAATCAAGCAATACAGGATATTCAATGTCGGAGTACTTTCGAGGACGTGGGACTACCCAGACATTTGCCGGGCATCCAACCACAATCTCATAGGGTGATAAGCCAGTCTTAGAATGTGCTGTAGTCCTAGTTGACAAAAGAGCCAAAGGAAGGGCATCTGGCCATTTCAACCCTGTTGTTTCCTGTATTTTTGCCAAATTCTGTTTGAGCATACCATTGTACTTCTCAACAAGACCCGCTGACTGCAGGTGATTGGCAGCATGAAATATCTGTTTAATGTGCAAACCTTCCCAGATAACCTAATAACGTTCCCATTAATATGTGACCCGTTGTCACTCCAGATAATATGGGGCATTCCGAAGGGAGGAAAATACTCTTTAAGGAGTACTTTCGCAGTTGTGGTGGCCGTATTGTCTTTAGTGGGGTAAGCCTCAACCCATTTACTAAACATGCCTACTCAAGATTATTACAAAGTTCCAACTCAATAAAGTTCATTTGGAGGACTTCAAATGGGAATGTCGGTGGCGCAAAGTTAACAGATGGTGTAGGGGTACCTTTCCCTGGACTGTGCCTCATGCAAATCATGCAACTTTTCACCAAATGCACAACCGTTCTGGAAATATTATCATTACATCAAACCAGGGCCAATAGTTTACAAATGCCTTTTGCATTAATATGAGCTGGATCATGAGCCATAGTAATCACAGGAAGCACATACACATCAGGTAACATCAATTTCTGCTCTCCAGACTTGTCAATCCAACATCCTTCTTCATTTAACTGTGCTGTACTTTCCCGCCATACGGCTAATCCTTCTATCATGGCCTCACTTTGTATTTCTTTCACACTCTCGACCGTATTTTCAAACATGTCATTCTCAGGAATACATCCGGCTGGACCTGCAACAAACATTCTCCCTTTCTAACTTCGAGCAGTTTCCTTAGCTGTCTGGTCTGCAAACGCATTCCCTCTACCCACATCATCTGTCACTCTCCCATGGGTGCTGCACTTCACAATTGCCATTCTTTTAGGGAATGTTAATGCAGATAACAACTGCAGTATAAGATGTCCATGTTGTATCTTAGTGCCATGGGAAGTAAGGAGCCTTCTCTCTGCCCACAATCGCCCAAAGTTAGGTGCAACCCCAAATGCATAATGTCTGCCTGTATAAATATTGACAACCAATCCTTCACTCAATTCACAAGCTTGTATAAGGGCAACAAGTTCTGTGGCTTGAGCTGACTGATAGGGTACTTGTGATGTCTCTACACTGTATGTAACATAGAGATAGCATAAGCTGCAATAGGGGGGTCAACTCATAATTTAAAACAAGAGCCATTGACATATAGTTCTCCTTGGGGGTCGGATAAGAGAACATCAGTAAGTCTACCACTTCCTTTCGTCTCCTCCTCTGTTTGGAAAATACAGTCATGATTATCGACTGCATCATTTTTGGAAGGGAGAGGTAGTAACGTGGCTGGATTCAGAGTGGCACATTTTTTTACTGTAATATGCTTAGCAAACAATGTCAATTCATAACCAGTAAGACATGCACTGATGAGGTGCTATGTCCTTTTTTTATTCAAAAGTGTATCCACAGCATGTGGTACCCTAACTGTGAGGTCAGTATCGACTACGAGTATAGCCGATTGTATGATTGAAATGGCCACAGCCACAACCGCTCGCAGACAGCTCAGGAGGGCCCTTGCAACAGGGTCAAGCACAGCAGAAAAATAAGTGCACAGTGAATGTCTATCACCAAATATTTGAGTCATGACAGAAAGAGCACAACCAGCTATCTCGTGCACGTAGAGCACAAATGGTTTCCTGTAATCAGGTGTGCCTTGCACTGGAGTAGATCAAAGCGCAGCTTTTAAGTGTTCGAAAGAGTGCTCACAATCAGACGTTATCTTTCGTTATTAATGCAAGAAGAGGTTTGATTAATAAAGAATAATTAGAAATCCACTGTAGACAGTAAAAAGTAATGCCTATAAAAGTGCGCACATCTTTTGAGTTTGCGGAAGGGGCATTCTAGTGATGGTAGTGATGCGTTCTGGCGTTAACCTTCTACCCTCCTTCAATAGTAGGTGACCTAAATAGGTGACCTCCTGTCAACAATACTGAAACTTCGAAATAGATACCTTATGTCCATGATGTGCCAGATGTAACAATAATTTCACTGTGCTATCCTTGCACCCATGTTCTATGTTAGAAGCAATTAACAAATCATCTACATACTGTACCAATACGTTACCTGGAGAAAGTGAGAGTGAATCCAACTTACCTTTCAATGCTTGGCTATAAATACTAGGACTTTCAGTATAGCCCTGAGGGGTGCGACTGAAGCGGAAACTTTAGCCAGCTAGTGTAATTCCAAACAAATACCTGCGATCTGTGTGTATAGGAATGCTAAAGAATGCTTTTTTCAAATCAATAACAGAGAAACACTTAGCGGTAGATGGAATCCCCGTTAAAAGTGTAGTAATATCAGGAACCACTGGGAATTGCGGGACTACTATTTTATTGATTTTTCGCAAATCAATCACAAAACGATATACATCGTCACCTTTATCATGGGAATCTGAAAGTGTCCTTTTTAGGACCAGCAGAATAGGACTATTACATGTGTTACCCGTAGTCTCCTCAACAACTCCCTTGCATATTAAATTCTAAACTATTTGAAGAAGGGCTTATTCCCCTGCCTGTGGTATTTTATATTGAGGAATGCGGGCAATATAGCATTGTCCTTAACCTATATCGAAACTGGAGATATATGTAATAGACCTACATCCGTGGTACCAGTGGCCCATAGCGTAGGGGGTACTTGATCAAATTCAGGTGGAAAGGGGGCATCTTTAGATAAAAGCAGTTGAGTAAATCCATCCTGGCCCATCATAATGCAAACACCATCAGGGGAACAATAGATAGTAGCATGCAATTTCTTTAATAAGTCCAATCTCATAAAATTCTCACCACAATTAGATGTTAAAAGAAATGGAGAGTCCACAGTAAAAGGACCAATGGTAAGACAAGGGGTCGTGAAATGGGGCTTACAACTGATACTCCTGAAAAACCCACCAAAACATTATTATGGCCAGACAGGGGCGCCCTAGGGACCAGGTGTTGGGCAATAGAGCTTTTTGTGGCACCTGTATCAACCAGGAACTCCTTAGGAGATCCTTGCAGATATGTCTTGACATAAGGGCCACACTGGTCGACAGGTATTTGAACTGGTTCCGTACCCTGCGCCTGGCTGTCCTAGCTGTAAGACATCCCTGTGACATCATGTTATGTTATGTTATGTTATGGTATGCGTTTTTATTTGGCGCACAGATGCTCCAGCTAAGGAGCGTCCTGGCGCCCGACAAGGCAGCTGCACAACACAACTAAACAAAAAAACAAACATATGTATACAAACTAAGGAAATAAAAAGGTTTTCACCGCACGGCGAAAGGAAAGCAAATCGCTCATAGCGCGAATCGCCGGGGGCAAGGAGTTCCAAAGGGCAGCTGCGCGCACTCGAAACGAGCGACCACCGGCCCTACTCCGCTTGAAGCGCGGCACAACGGCCAGTTCAAGGTCTGCAGATCTTAAGGGTCGCGCTGGGATGTAGTTGGCCAGGAGGGCCGTAAGGATCGTTGCTGGGGACCCCTTCAGAATTTTATAGGCGACGCAGAGGACCTTAAACTGGATCCGCTGGGCCACCGGAAGCCAATGCAGTGACCGCAGGGTACTGGAGGTAGGACAGAATCTTGGGAGGCCTACCACCGCTCTAGCTGTGGCGTTCTGAATCCTCTGTAAGCGCCCGATCTCTGCCAGATTTAGACCGGCCAACAAGGAACTCGCATAATCCAGCCTGGAGATGACAGTAGCTTGGATCATGAGTTGCCTGGTAGGGGCATCGAAGAACTTAAGCACAGGACGGAGCCCGCGCAGGATGCCAAAGCAGCATGCAGCCGTGCGTTTGGTATGGCACACAAACGTGAGGGAGGGGTCCAGCCAGACCCCGAGGTTCTTAAGCTCGGCGACTGGGATGGGAGCAGGACCCAAATCCCCCGGCCACCATCTCTCTCCCCACAGTTCCGGCTGTCTGCCAAAAACCATGACCTCGGTCTTGCTAGCGTTCAGCTGGAGACAGTTGGACGTCATCCAGCTGGCGACCGCCCGCAGTCCTTGTTGAAACCTGGGGGCATCGACTTCGGCATCCCCGCTGATCGTGACTGCCAGCTGGGTGTCATCGGCATATGACACCATGGTCATACCCCATTGTTTGACAACCTCAGCTAGCGGCCTTACGTACAGATTAAACAACGTAGGGCTCAGCGAGGAGCCTTGGGGGACCCCCAGGTTTAACGGATGGAATTTGGACTGATAAGGTGGGACGGTCACGCTAAAGGCCCGGTTGGTTAAGAACGACCGGAACCACTCGAGAGCGGTGCCGGTGACACCAGCCTCCTCTAGGCGCAGCAGAAGGATAGGGTGCGAGAAGGTGTCAAAGGCAGCGCTTAGATCTAATAGCACAAGCGCTGCCGTTTGTCCCGCGTCAAGCACGGAGCGAAGATGCTCCACCATGTAAAGCAGAGCCGTCTCCGTGCTGTGACCAGCCCTAAACCCATTCTGCGTAGCGCCGAGGATATCTGCGCGGCAAAGATGTTCCGAGAGGACGGCATTTACGTGCGCCTCCATAACCTTAGCCGGCCACGGCAAGAGTGAAATCGGCCGATAGCTCTCCGGCTTGCTCCCGTCCAGGCTGGGTTTCTTAAGAATAGGCCGAACCATGGCTCGCTTCCACTTCAGTGGGACTTTGCCAGATGTTAGTGACAAATTGATCAAGGAACATAGCGGTGAGATATCGTGTACCGCCAGGTCCTTGAACACATCAGGGCAAAGTGGATCCTCTGGGGACCCAGACTTCACTCTGCGGGTCAATGTGTCTAGGCTATCAGATGTTAGCATAGGTAAGGAATGTAGTCCCTCAGATGGTAACGGCTTAGAAGATGGCATTCACCTTTTCCAAGAAAAACTCTGCCAATTTTTCACAATGCTCAACAGAGCTCTGGTGTGACGTTGTGACTTTTTTGGCAGTGAGGTCTTTCAGTACCTTGAAAATAGCCTTAGACGGGTTCGAGCTATTCCTGAATTGTGCAGCATAAAATGCGGCACGAGTTCTACATACCGCCCGATGGTACACTTTCACAGTCGACAGATATAGAACTATCAATATCATAGTCGTCATTATAGTACTGCCTGTCACTAGTGTCAACAAAATAATTGTCTGAACGGTCGACAGGGGCAGAAGCATGTTGCTGCCTATTGGTCCCGCGGCCCCTGTGCCCATAACCTCATCCTCGAGTGGACAAAACCTTTTGCAAAAGTACAGGGCACTGGCTGTGCCAGTGACCTTCCTCCTTACAATATGCACACTGATTCTGCCCCACAGGTGTCGTTGGAGGCTGTCTAGTACGAGGAAGCTGTTGTTGGGGTCCCCGTCCCCTGGTGTTACCTCGATATTCCTGTTGGAGTAATACCATTGTCTTCAAATCTTTATGCTTATTATGATATTTGTCTTTCTCTTCATTATCCCTATTCTCATAATATTGGCCATGTTTTAAGATCACAGAGGGAGAAGATGTAGACCAAGTGCTCTCAGACGACTGGAGTCTAGACATCATTTCGGGGAGGAGATTATTGACAAACCTATCAACAAATACATAGACTCCTCCTTCTGTAGACATATCCTGCCCACGGCAATCCAGAAACATTTCCCCAAACCTAGTGAAGAAATGAGACACACTCTTGTCTTTCTTCTGCCGACAGGCAGTCAATCTATCCCAACTAACTTTCTTGGGTGGAATAAGGGTATGCATGTATGCTACTATACGGCTGGGCAGGACAAGTAACTCAGCGCATGGTCTATCTTCTGGCTTCCTATCTAGGTCCCAACCATTAATCACATCCCAGGTGCCGCCCAACTCGGCGACATGGTCTTGGGTATGAATTTGCCGCTAAATATCAACTGGAACTAGTAGACCAAAAAACATTTCAATATCAGCAAGGGTCATAACAGTGCAAGAGGCAGCCTCTGTCAACTCTTTACAGTAGGCAGGAGGATTTTTCCTAGGGTCGGGTAACGTAGCCTTAAGGGCCAGAACCTCACTTCTTTTCCATGGAGTATAAACCCATTGTTCCTGAAAACGGGCAGCCACAGCTGGTCTGGTAACCACCCCATGTTGATATGTCACTGGAGGGATTTCCAGGTGGTAAATGGTATGAACCTCTTGCATGGGGAACTGAGTTATGTGAGTGGGACTCTTATCATGTAACCTGCCTCTATATGTAACTAAAGTGGAAATATTCCTGAGCACTTGGGCTGACTCCAAGTTAACTACATAGGCGCCTTCATTATTATCAAATTTGGGGAGCTTCCATTTCGATATGCATACACCAGAGGTCAATTAAGGTGGAGGACAAAGGTTTATTGGCATATTGCTGCAGAAAGGGTTCTAAGTCTTGCATTACCTGGCAATTGTCCTCAAGACTGTAAATTGGGTTGCGAACCCACCTTATTGCCTGGCCCACTATTTCTTTCTTCTCTCTATCCCCCACTCCGGATCACATTAACGGACCTGACCGTTCTTTCAACCCGGTCAGATCTCTATCCTCCAGGCCACGCATTGGTTTGTCAGTAATTACTGACAATGGAGGGTGAATGACTGGGACGGGCGTAACAGGTGGTGCCGCAGTCTGAGATTGTAATAAAAGGGAAGGAGTAGGAGGCACATTAGCTGGGGCAGTAGGTATAACAGCTGTGGGGACTGGTGCACCTGTTGCATGTTGTTGTTGTGGGGCACAACAGTGTATATCCTTGCTGGGACATATGGTGGAGGGGGTCGGATATCCAACAAGGCCTTCATAAAAGTGTCACTGTCTTCCCGAACCATATAACACCTATCCATTTGCAATCAAGATCTCCTATCCCCACGTTCTATTCCTGTCTGTTGCTTGACTTTATCATAAGCTACAGCTTTTTGTGAAAGCGTTGGCATCTTTCCTCTTCTAGCATCGCTCTCCATTTTTAACCACCTCTGTTTGGCCTCCTTCTGCCAAGTCTGAAGGGAGTCAAACATAGACTGTCTACTACTTCTTTTAAACAACTGTTCCTGAAGAAATCCAATATTCTGTTCATTAAAAGAGCCAGTCAAATGCCACTGCAACTCTGCATTGTCCCTTGTATATTTGTGCCATAATGTACTAAACATAAGAGGCCATGTTTTACATACATAACACAATTAAGACTGCCCACAGGAGGTGCAGGCTGAGATTCTTCCAACCATGCATCTGTAGAACAACAACAACAACACAAACACCAAATCTTACTAATACCAAGCATTGCAAAGGAAAAGAAACATAATCGTATTAATACCTGCCAAAGTATTTGTAAACACTATTCATGAAAACAGACCTTAGACTGAAACAAAACAAAATCACAGTGGTACCACATCCACATAGAACCAAAACAGACTCACCTGATATCAGAGATACAGATAGATCAGTTCTCCACTGCTGACACTTCGGACCAAAAAATCAGATCTAAGATTCGCTGCTTAGAACCCCAGTCAGGATGACCACTGGGCGAGGCACAACCCCAGTCAAGATAACCACTTGAGACAGAGGCAGCAGCTGTGAGTAACAAAACTCTGCGTGCAGGGATCACTGAGTCATCAGTCCGACTTGATGATGTCCTCGTCCTCCCTTCCGTTTATGGAAAATGGATGGGTCATAACCGAATGAGCCCTTGTTCAGGCAACAATTAAAGGAAGTGACCCGCTGAGGGCCATCAAGGTCACCACAGACCACCTCTCAGCCTTTCATACCAAATGGAGAGTCAGAGAAACAGTGGAGAATATACACCAATAACTATTTATTTGTATACACTCAGAGCGGAGCCCCGTCTGCACAATCTCTGGAGAGAGCTACAGCGGGAACTGAAGACCAGCAAGCAAAGAGATACATTATGTTCAGTTCATGATTGGTTAAGAACAAGCCCACAGTTTAATATTCCAGACAGATTCACCTGGATGGTAGAATACAAAAAAAGGTTTCTGCTCTCGTATCTACACAACTCAGCACAGTCCAAGGCAGTTGCACCCTGAGCTGCAATCAAGCTACCAGACAGGTGGGAGAGGCCTTTATCTAGTGGGAAAGCTATGCGCAGGCACTAAAAGTTCTTTATTGTAGAAACGAAACTCAACACAGGGCACTTCTCAGAAATAGCAAAAGATTAATTTCGAGGAAGAAGGCAAAAAGATTAGGGATAACCCTGCAAAAAGGGACAGGCCCAACAATTAGTAATTACAAATGGTACATATGTGACCATCACTATGGGCTCACTAAGAGAGGCCATGCTGCCTTCATCCTCAGCTCCAGAGCTCTCAATCATGCCCCATTTTGAACTCTCTCCCACAACCACAATTCACCTGAACACCCAAAGACTCTCAACCTCACTCCAACCGTCCTAAGTAAATCTACACGTAGCTAATACTGGACACAAAACTGTGCAATCTCAGCTAACAAAGAGCAAACAGTGAACAATATAGTACCACCCAATATCAGCCATTTTATGAAAGGGGCTAAAAAAAAGACACATGAGCAGCGACAAGTAGAACAAACATTCTCTAGCTTCTCCCATGAAGAAATGGTGTGAATAAAATGGGCAGACGACTAAACAAGAACACTGGAAAGTCTTTATCAGACTCTGGCAGCAGAAGCCAAACCATTTTGGTGTTTGTCTTTTATTTGATAAAGCTGCAAGGATTGTGTTAATTACAATCTCCGCCACTGTTAGTCAAACACTGTTGAAGATAGCTGGGGCATGAAAGACACAATCTTGGTGACATTATCTAGTAGCTTTTAGTTGGCTTTAGCAATCAAGTACGCTCAGACAGTACTGGAAGTCTTATATGCATCCTATGCTTTTTGCCAGTCATCAGAGAAGAGTATTCAAAAGCCAGGGTGGCCATTTGCTTTTCTAATTAAATTGTTTTTTTGAGGTCGTTAGAATCCTTCTTCAGATGGCAGCACTGAAACGGGCACCCTTGTATTACAGCTATTGAAGGAGCCTTTGATACTCCAAAAGCCATGCGTTTAATCAATTTACCATTGCTACTTTCCATATTCAATTAGATCTCTAACATGTTTAAAACTTGGGAGTGCTGTTTAATGCCTGATTCTTCCAGTGACTATTTAAACAACAAGGGGACCCCAATTAGTATCAGCGAGGGACCTCGGGGAGTTCAATTATAAAGAAACAACAATGGTCCCTGCAAGGAGACAAATGAAAGCAGAATAAATATACACTCAGTCAGTTCTATATTGCTGAAGACATGCCCAGCCGGGCAGTGGTCCTCAAAATGTATATTTAGATCAAAATATGTAAAAAACAGTAACACCTTCAGCAATTCACACACGGGGGGCACAAGCCTGTACCCAGCCACACGACTATACAAACAAGGACATACATAAAGGGCTTGCAAGGCAAAAACAGTCTCTGCAAAATTCCAATTTTACACAGAGAATTTCTTATAGGTACCATTACACAGTATTGTATAGTCAATCATTTCTACAGGTATATGGTACACATTAAGTCGACGGCGTTTCGGACCCTTACTAAATGACGGGGTCCATCATCAGGACAAACAAATAATTGCCTTAAAGTTTATAAGCCTCTTTTAGCCAATGGGCATATAGTACCCCGCCCTTGGATTCTTGGACTTTAATTTGTGTACTAACCGACCAACCCATTTGGATAAACGTGGTTATACTGGTCCTGTCTTACCAACCTCCTGCGCGCTCTGATGTAAGCCCGCATACTATATGCCCATTGGCTAAAAGAGGCTTATAAACTTTAAGGCAATTATTTGTTTGTCCTGATGATGGACCCCGTCATTTAGTAAGGGGGTCCGAAACGTCGTCGACTTAATGTGTACCATATACCTGTAGAAATGATTGACTATACAATACTGTGTAATGGTACCTATAAGAAATTCTCTGTGTAAAATTGGAATTTTGCAGAGACTGTTTTTGCCTTGCAAGCCCTTTATGTATGTCCTTGTTTGTATATTCGTGTGGCTGGGTACAGGCTTGTGCCCCCCGTGTGTGAATTGCTGAAGGTGTTACTGTTTTTTACATATTTTGATCTAAATATAAATTTTGAGGACCACTGCCCGGCTGGGCATGTCTTCAGCAATATAGAACTGACTGAGTCTATATTTATTCTGCTTTCATTTGTCTCCTTGCCAGGGACCGTTGTTGTTTCTTTATGATTCTTCCAGTGAGGCTAGTTACTAGCAGATTCAAGAATTACAAGAGATGTAGCTATGCCACATTTCCGGTGTTACCCTCTGGATATTCCAACAGCTATAAGCTGACAAAATTCTCAAGAAGGAAAAAAGCTGAAAAGGGAGAATTATTACATACACGGGGTGCAGCAGCACGATTCAAGATGTTGTTTCCCATTTCTAAGGGGCTGCTGAAGGTCCTTCTCGTATACCACCACATTCCTGCATTGCTGAATTACCGCAACCCACAATATCAGTAATGCCTGAGGTGTAAGTACCAATGCAGTATCCTAACCCCCTCACAATGTGGACTGGGGAGTGTTTCTATTTTTAGATTGGACTAACGCTAGGGCAACTGCAATTATGCAATTGTGCGGCTGCAGCCTTTTTCACATAATTATATATTTGACGCATTTGCCACATAATCCATTATCTGCTGCATAGTCTGCAGATTTTAACAAAAAAAATTGTTTCTATCTCAAACGGTTCAAAAATTACTAAAAACCAAACAACATCTGTTGCTGCGCAGTGTAAGGCCCTTTGCAAAGGTTGACTGTCCACCTTGTAATAATTGGATTTTAAACCTGTATTAATGAGGTGCACATACACAAAAAGGAGCACAAGGAGGAAATAATAATTCAGGTAGCCCCCCACTCATCAATTTATAAATCCACAAAATCTGATTATTCACGAACACAAATTAATTAAAACTTATTAACAGATATCAGGAGCAGTTTTAGCAATACCTCTGCCACGGGCTGGCTTTTAAAATTATTGCCATTCACCACCCGATTAGAAAGTACTTTCTGACCTTTTCCCACATTTTTTTCCTCTTGCTATTTACAATGTGAATGCCACCTGATGTATTGATAAATAGTGGAAATTGAACACTCGGATCGAGTGGTGAATGGCACTAAAGAGGTGCTGCAACCAACGACCAGACACTGATAGCAAGTGCATTACAAAATAATTAAGTACTACTATCAAAAATTGCCCCTATATTGGTTTTCTCACGTGGTGACTGTTCGGTGTGCACTACTATGCCGCATGTGTGATAGCATTGTGTTATGCTTTAACACATGGAGAGGTACAACAAGCATAAGGATGTTAATAAAGAACTCATGGGTGGTCACTTCACATTTGGCTTTGTTTAGGTTTTTAATAGTAAATTGAATCATCTATTTAGATGGATGGATGAAGCATAACTTATTGTATTGATATGATATTTAAAATATTACGGTAATATAGTGTGTAATGTATTGTTTTATGTATGATTTGTAGCCTTGAGAAAGCCCATAGGGGGCGAAACGCGCGTTGGCTGTCAAGAACTGTGTCTAAAAAAGAAATAAAGTTTGGATTTTGGATAATACTACGTGACTCCTTTGGACAAAGAAATCGGGTTTACACGTGCTTACAGCAAATGACTGAAACAGACTTTTTATGATGTGCAATTGATGTGTTTGTATCATATATGGATGTAACAACCTGCAACACGGCTGTGGGGCAGTTTGTACATGGGTAATACTTGAGGAGGAAAAGCATTTTACATCAAGGTTGCAGTCAAAAAACAAATGTACATCCATAATTACATGTTCTAGAATCACAAAGAGACAAGTGTTGATGTGCATATCAAATATAGCAAATTCCTCCTTCTTTTTGTAAAATGATCTGAACAAACACAGCCATGTAGGACACATCTGGCTAACAATGTTATGCAGCGCGCACAGCTCCAAGGCCCATTGTTTTCCTACACTAGTTGAAAAACAAATGAGTTTAGTCACTTAGGGCCCGATGTAGGTAAGTTCATTTTACCACTTCTTAAATACCGAATCATACCGATTCGGTATTTAAGAAGTGGTAAAATGGAGGGGGGGGGGGGGGATGTAGGTATTTCAGATTCGGTAAATACCGAATCGTTAAGATTCGGTATTTACCGATCCTGTAAATACCGAATCGGTAAAGCCCATTGATTCCTATGGGCATTGAAGCCCATAGGAATCAATGGTCATTACCGAATCGGTATTTACCGATTCGGTAATTACTGATTTTTGCAAGGGTGCAGGGGGTGTCACTTTGACACCCTCTAGCACCCCAATTCCGGACTTGTGTGCCATGTGGCACACAGACATGCCCTAAGGGCATGTCTGTGTGTCACATTGCACAGGTGTGCATGCACAGATGTGCATGCACACCTGTATTTGGTATTTTACCACCCAATTGGATTGGGTGGTAAAATACCGAATCTTAAAGCCCTGTGGCACTCTGACATGTGCCAGCTACATCTGCATTTACAGAATCGGTATTGTACCGAGTCTGTATTTACCGAATCGGTAATTTTACCGAATCGGTAAATACAGATTCGGTAAAATACCGATTCTGTAAATGCATGCCCTACATCTGTAAAACGTAATACTGGTCGGAAACGGCCAAATTCGGCCGTTTCCGACCGGTATTAGGGCACCTACATCGGGCCCTTAGTATTGTCACATAAAAATGTCGCAATCATTCTATTATGCATCCAACCAAAATCATCACATTACACAGAAGTCGGCTGTGAGGTCACCTCTGCTGCTTTGCTGGTTTAGGGATTGTTTGCTCTACGACGTCAGAACACTTCCAGCTCCTACACGTCGGAGACCCCTGTACTTGTTTTGACAGTGTTTCTCTTCACATGTGTGTTCTTGCTTAAGCTCTCCTGTTACATATTTCGTAAAGTTGTTCACGTGCGCTCCTGAGACGCAATGGGACGCACAGCGTAGCATCAATTTACTCTCCACGTGATAGACCCATGCTAAAGTGTGTTGGTTAGCGCGAGCGCCTGTGCAAGGTTCTAGTGAAGGCGGGCACTAGAGCGCTACAGCTTTACCTGACGTCATCCCTCTCCTCGATGGAGTGTCGCGGCCATGCTTCATAAGAGCAAGGGGGCTGGACTCGGCTGTAGCTGGTGCCTCTTTCCGTGACAATGAAATGTTCTCGTTTTTTCTCCACAGATCGGCGGGTTATGTCTCCTCGCCGTTGGTATTTGGGTTGTTGCGGACCCGGATGGCTTTCAGAGCATCGTGACTTCCAACCCGTTGCTGACAACCGGGGCCTTCATCATCCTCATGGTCGGAGTGGCCCTGGCCCTGCTGGGGTTCCTGGGATGCTTTGGGGCGATCAAAGAGAACAAAGTCTTGCTAATGGCAGTAAGTCTATGGGCCCAGACATGCCTCTTCAAATGCAATGTGATGTATGTGCACGAGAGAGCGATTGGATGCTTATTGGACCAGGCAGGCCCAGAACAAGAAGACAGTGAGTCCCAATTCATAATAATACTCACATTGGGATAATAAGGTGGATTTTAGAGCAAGGATACTTAGCTGAAATAACAGTGGGATATGGTGGGAAACAGAATGCATGGACATAGGAATTCTAGAATCGTTGACATCCCTTCAGTCCTGATGCAGACACTGTTTTTTTTTTTTTATGTTTGAAAGCTTTATTAGAGTAAAATCAGTTATTACAATAAGGTGATATCAGCAAAATATAAGAAAAAGGCTAAAGGTTGGGATAAACTAAACCTAAGTAGCTAATATCACAATGAAAAGCAAAGCATTTTGAATTATTTTACGGGGAGGAGGGGGGGGAGGGGAAGGAGGGAAATAAAAGCATGTTAATATCATAAAGAATGAGTAAAAATAGAAAACACAATGAATGTCAGTCAGAAAGTACAGTAAAATACACAATGT
The DNA here is from genome assembly GCF_964263255.1 of Lissotriton vulgaris. Classification (NCBI taxonomy): domain Eukaryota; kingdom Metazoa; phylum Chordata; class Amphibia; order Caudata; family Salamandridae; genus Lissotriton; species Lissotriton vulgaris. The sequence continues at coordinate 1,235,622,642 of NC_141693.1, forward strand.
TTCAGCAATTACTTGAAATAAGAACTTTTAGCAAAAAGGAAACATGAATAAAGCTAAAAAATCACATTAGTGAAATTGAAAAATATCATAAACTACAGGCAAGAGTACATGTGTTCAAGGGGGTTTGAAATTATCCGAGGAGAGTGGAGACTATGTCCTTTTGGTAGATTGATCTAAATATAAAGTGAGAGGTAACCAGTAAAGTTCAACATTTCGGGAGGGTTTGCAGGAGGAGGCAAAAGCAACATCAAGTCTATGGGAGTGACATACTAGATTCCACCAACAACTGAGAGACAAAGTGTTCAAGGATTTCCAGTTAGAAACAATGTGCTGTAGTGCAAGGGCCAGCATAAGATCAAAGAGACCGTGAGAATGTGGGGGGAGTGCCAGATTGTCTGAAAGGCTACCTAGAAAAACAAAAGAGGTGGAAAAATGAATAGAGATGTTGAAAGTACGGGAGAGACGAGAGCATATCTGAGTCCAAAAAATGCAAACTGAGGGACAGAGGAAGAAAAGGTGTAGAAGATCTGCATTGGGAGCAGTACAGGTCCAACAATTAGGTACAGAATTGGATTGAAAGCGAGAAATAGAAAGAGGAGAAAGGTAGAGTCTGTGATAAAAGAAAAATAGGGACTGAGTAAGAGAGGCAGTGCGGGAAATCTTCAAAGATCTGGCCCATATTTTGTTCCAAAGAGAAGTTGACCATGAGGAACCTAAGTCCTTCTCCCAAGATAATTCCAATTTCGATTTGAGACGATCTGGATCGGGGGCTGAGAAATATCGATAAATAAGGGAAGCTTTAGGAACAGTAGAGAGGACGGTAAGTAGAGAGGGAGACGAGGCTGGTAAACCTTCAGAAGGAAGAGAATAATAACAATCTAGAATGGTTTCCATAAGAATAAAAAATTTCTTTGCAAAAGAAGGAGGACAATGGAATTGAGTTTGGAATTTAGGAAACGAGCAGGGGGATGAGCCATCAAAAAGATGACGTACCCAGATGATACCTTTCACTCTCCATGAGGGCCATGCAATAGGTCTGTTATGTATTAATATGAGTGAATTGTACCAGATAGGTAATGATAAGAAGGATTCCTGAGAAATCAAGGTAGAGGTAACTAAAGGCCGCAAAAGAGAAGAAGTATGTTTGAATAAAAGGGGGTTAAGACATGGGGCTTTAGAAGTGAAACGGATTACCTCTTGTAAAGAGTAAGGAAGCAATAATTGCTGTTCGACAAAGCCAGAGGGGAGAGAAAGGGGAGATTTCCTGTGATAACCAGCGGGAAGCTTGTCGAAGGGAGAAGGACTTGTGGTAGAGGGGAAAGTCTGGAAAGTTGGTTCCTCCATTAAGATTAGATTTACGCAGGTGTGAGAGAGATATGCGAGCCTTTTTCTGTTTCCAGAGAAATTTGGACAAAACAGAGTCAATGCGGCGGAAATAGAAAGTTGGGATACGGATTGGAAGCATGGACAATAAGTAGATAAAAATCGGGGCAATCATCATCCTGATGGAATCAAGACGACCCCACCAAGAAAGAAATAGAGGATTCCAAGAAGAGAGTAGTGAGTCTATTCTAGAGGTGACCGCGTTCATGTTAAGTTGAATAGAGGAGGAAATAGAATTAGAGAAAAGAACACCAAGATATTTAATTTTCTTAGAGTTCCAAGCAAAGCCAGTGGATGTGAAGAAGTGGGGAAGGCAAAATTTGGTTAAAGGAAGAATTTCTGTTTTATCAGAATTTATTTTATATCCCGAAACCAAAGAGAATTTTTCAAATTCACTTAATAAAGAGGGAACAGAGGTGACCGGGTTTGAAATAAATAAAAGGATATCGTCAGCATATGCAGATAACTTAAGATGTTGCTCACCATATGGGAATCCAGAAATGGAGGGATTGTTACGTATGGAGGTGAGGAAGGGCTCAAGCGCCAAAATAAATAAAAGAGGTGACAAAGGACAGCCTTGACGAACTCCACGTTGAAGCGTGAATGGGGAAGTGAGGTGACCATTGACGAGAACGGAGGCTTTGGGCATAGAATATATCAAAGAAATATAAGAGATAAATTTAGGACTGAAGCCATGCCATTTTAAGGAAGCTATGAGAAAGGACCAGTCAACCCGATCAAAGGCTTTCTCAGCGTCGACTGAAATGGCTGCAATGGGAATTGATAGTGAGGGGGCTTTACTTAAAACATTAAGGAAGAGTCTGGAGTTATCCGAAGTAAGGCGGCCCTTAACAAAACCACATTGCTCTTTCCCGATGAGATGTGGTAGGAGCGGGTCGAGGCGAAGAGCTAGTAATTTTGCAAAAATCTTATAGTCCACATTAACTAAAGATATAGGTTGATAATTTTTACAAAACTTAGGGTCTCTACCTTCTTTAGGGATAAGGCATATGGTAGCGTCCTGAAATGAGCCTTGGGCCAATCCAGTAGAACAAAAAGACTGAAAAAGATATAGAAGTTTAGGTAAGAGGAGATCTGAAAAATGTAGGTAAAATTCAACTGGAAAGCCGTCAGGTCCTGGAGTCTTGCCTTTAGTGAGGGAGGATAAAGCAGTGGACAGCTCAGAAATAGTGAGATCAGTATCAACGGCTGAAAAATTAAGATGGGAGGTATCTGGTTTAGGTAGGTTATCAAAATAAGATTGAATAAGCCCTGGGGTGGGGGGGTTCTCAGGAGTATATAAAGATTCATAAAAAGAATGAAATTGTTCTAAAATTTCTGCATCTGTATGAAGAAGAGTATTAGAGGGGGAATAGATAGAATCAATATTAGTTCGTTCTTTACGCGATTTTAGATAGTTAGCCAATAATTTACCTGACTTATTGCGACCTCCATAGAATCGTGCACTGCTCCGGAGGAGAAAAGAGGAGGCTGAATCCGTAGTCAGTTTGTTAAAAGCAATCTTAGCCTTAAGAAGTTCAGGAGACATATGCTTAGGAGAGGAAGTATAGAATTGATGTTCCAGCGATTTAATGTGTGCAAGGGTAAGTTTACGCTTTTGAAGGAACTTCTTCTTCTTTTTAGAGACAAAATCAATAATAAAACCCCGGGCCGTGGCTTTGATGGAATCCCAAAGAATATGAGGAGGGGTATCAGGTGTAGAGTTAAGTTGGAAAAATTCAGAAGCGAAAGAGCGAAAAGAGGAGGAAAAAAGAGGATCAGTAAGAAGAGAAGGGTTAAAGCGCCAACGAGAAGATTTAGGAGTAGGAGGAAGAAGGTCAAATACAGTAATAATAGGAGCATGGTCAGAGATAACAATAGGCTCAATAGAAGAGGATAGAAGGTGTTGAGATAGAGATGAAGATAGAAAAATGTAGTCCAAACGAGAGAAAGAAGCATGAGGAGGAGAGAAGAAGGAAAAGTCCAAAACATCCGGGTGAGTGAGTCTCCATGAGTCCACAAGATGCACCTGAGTGATGGTGTCAAGGAATTGCTTATGTGGTTTGTGAGGAGAAAAACGAACAGAAGATCTACGGTCTAAAAAGGGGTCAATGATCTGATTGCAGTCTCCACCTAACAGGAAAGAATCATCCTTATATTGAATACATTTTGCTGTAATGGAGGGCCAGAAGGAGGAGTCAAAACATGTAGGGCCGTAAACATTGAACACAGTAATTGGGATAGCATTAATGAGTAGTTTAGCCAAAATCCAACGTCCCTCATCATCTTTTTCTTCTAGTAATACTTTACACTGAAGGCGTTTATGAATCAAAATAGCAACTCTGTTCTTTTTTTGAGAAGCAGGAGAGAATAAAACAGTTCCAACCCACAATCGCTTTAGTTTTAAGGATTCAATATCTGAGAGGTGGGTTTCTTGAATAAGAACAATATCTGGATTGTAAGAGGATAGGTGTGAGAGTACTCTTTGCCTTTTGATAGGGTGATTAAATCCTTTCACATTCCATGAAACAACTTTGAAAGTGAAAGAGTAGTAAACTGATCAAAATTGAAAAATATAAAAACATACTGTACATTTAATAATTCAAACTTTAGAAAGGTAATATCCATAAAGATCATCAAAAAGATAGAAGGAAGGATAGGTAGAGGATGAAAAAGAAAAGGGGAAAAGGGAGAGGAGTAGGGAAAGGGAAAGAAGAACAGCAAAAGAAGGAGAAGGAAGAAAAGAGAAGAGGCATAGGGGACAGTACAAATCCAAAGGGATGACTGTAATGAACATACCTGGAAGGGGAAGTACACACAGGGGGAAGGTGGGGAAATGGTGATGCGTTACAAGATGGATGCACCAGGATCAGGACCAGAACCACATCGAGACCCCACAAAAAGGAACAAAGGATGAAACAAGATGGTGAAGGGAACGTCCGATACACATATCCGTCTGGGGAAAAGAAAAGGAGAAATTGTTAACATATGGAACATGCTACATAAAATATAGATTCAGAATTTAGAAAGAGAAAGTAAGTATATATAAGATATGCAAAAAAAGGGATATAAAGAAAGAAGACAAGCAAGATGAGAAAATTAAGATGAAGATAAAGAGTATAGAGAAGTACATGAAATTAGGGAGACGCTACTAGAAATAACAGGACATGGAGACAACAAAAGCCAGACTTCAGCCACTGTTCGGAGTAGAAGAGGAGGCGTCCATCCCTTCTTCATTCTGCAGCAAAAGAAAGTTTCGTAGTTCACCAGGATCTTGAAATGACCAAGTCTTATTCCGGTAAGTGACTCTGAGAGTACAAGGGTGAAACAGGCCATATCTTGCTCCTAGAGATCGTAGAGAGGGACGCAGAGCTAGAAATTCTTTACGTCTGGAGGCAGTAACATTAGAGACATCTTGAGATAAATAAACTCGTTGACCTTGCCAAGTCACTTGTTTTTTGTTCCTCGCTGCTGAAAGAATCAAAAGGAGGTCTGTGTACTTCAAAAAGAGGATGATGACTCCACGAGGCTTAGAAGAAGAATCTGTTCTTGCGCCTAATCTATGAGCCCTCTGTGTACTAATGGATGTAGAGGGGGGCAAGTCTAAAAGTTTTGGCAGAAAAGTGGTAAAGAAAGACACTGGATTGTCACCCTCAAGATTTTCCGGCAAATTGTAAATACGGAGGTTGTTCCTCCTATTGCGATTTTCCAAATCCTCTGTATGCTTTTGTAGAGAGAGGACAGTCTTTTCTAGTGCAACAATACGTTGCGTGTTGGATTGTAGCTCAGGGATGTGTTGTTCAACAGTAGAAAGCCGGGCATCCATGGTCTCCCACTTGTCCTTCAAAAGCTGCATATCCGTACTTGTTTTTTCAATAAAGGGACGCATTGCTCGCAGTTCCTCCAAAATTTGATCAGTAGGAGAGGTTGAAGGGTTATCTTCTGGTGTAGGAGAGTTTTGTTTAAGGCGTTTGCCCGGTGTAGCAGGTGAAGAGGGCTTACTAGCAGATGTATGAGCCAAAGATGTTTTTTGAGAAGACATTTTTGTAGAGCAATTCGATTTATGTGTACCAGATGAAGAACCCACCAGAGTATTCACCGAGGGTGTAAAGACAAATTGAGGTTTACGTAGTCTCACCATAGAAATGTCTTCTTGTGCTAATAATTGACCACAATTCCCTGAGAGGTATATAAAGGTGTGTTTAAAATGTTCGGAAAGACATTGGAATATAAGGTAAGTGAAGCACCATAAAGTACAAGACGTTCAGAAGCAGAGGAAAAAATGAAGCTATCCCCTGAAGAAACGCTTGTAATTTGTAGAAGAGAGCGTCAGGGAATTAGAGTAAGAATATACTGGCGACTGAAAAAGAGAGGGTGGCTAAAATGGGAGCAAATAGAAGTGCGTCATGAAGTAGCTGAGGTGTAGGGGAAATGTCCTGAAAAGTCCCAAAAAATTAGCAAAACGCCATGAGAGGAGCGTTAGGAGAGGCGCAGAGACTTGGAGCTGTTCAGAAAATAAAAAAAGCAGGTCTCAAAGGTGAAGCGCTATGTAAATGCGTTTGCGCAATTCCTCCTTTTTTTTTAAGTTCAAAAGAATTTTATTTGATAGTAATAAAAAGAGAAAATCAGGCGTCAAAACAAAATACAATGGAATACAAAGTTAAAGACTCTTAAGCAATAAAAAAAAAGAACATAAGTATACGAATGCATTTGCAATAAGAGAGAAATCTGGGTACAGATTGAAAAATAAAGAAGAGATATAGGAAAAATACATGAACATAAAATATGGCAATCATAAAAACATTGAGAAAATTTGAGAAAGTAATACAGTGAAGGATAAATGGAATGTATCGGGCGATTAAGGGGGTTTGGGAACTTCTTGTTGTGGAGGTAGAGGATGAAACAAACATTTACTGCAAGAGTCCAAATAAAGTGTAACTGGAGTCCATAAGTCCATGCGTTTGACAGCCAAACATGCCGGGAAAACATGAGTGGTATCGAGCCTGTGGTTATGACAGACATTAAACCACCATGCTTTGAAAGAGATTTTGGAGAAATCCTTCCAGTTAACTGTTAATTGTTGGAAAGCAGCAGCAAGTAAAAGGTCAACAATTTGGGGTTTCAAGTCAACATCATCCCAGCAAGGGGAAAGGCTACCCATAAAAATATGTGTGTGGGAGAAAGGGATAGAAGTGTGGAAAATCACATTAACTTGAGCCCAAACCTGCAACCAAAAACTACGAACATGAGTACATAAAAATAACATGTGGAGTAAATCAGCTTGTGGAGATGAGCAAGACCAGCATGTGTGAGGAGTATTAGGAAAGCGTTTGTGCAGGTCAGAGGGTGTGAAGAGGAGTCTGTTATAAATAAAAAATAAAGTCTGAGTGAGTGTTGCTGCCCTTGAAGATTTGCGGAGTTTGGTCCAGATTTTGTCCCAGAAGGGAACTGACCAAGAGACAGACAAATCATGCTCCCAGGACTCCTCGACTTTGGATTTAGGTCTTGGAGTCTCACTAGCGTGAAGGTATTTATAAATAGCAGTAGCTCTTGGTCCAGTGCGTAAGAAGAAGTGGAGTGAGGAAGTGAGAGTGGATGGGGGAGAAGAAGGGTTGGGTTGAGTGAGGAGACCGTATTTCAGTAAAACTGCGTTTTTAAGGGATTGATATTTACGTGCAAAGGAGGCGGGTAAGTCATAAAGGATGCGAAGTTCATGAAAAGATAAGAAAGAGGAGTTGGAAAAAAGTTGGGAAATCCATTGCAGACCTCGAGTATGCCAAGATTTCCAGAAAAAGGGTCTGTCCCGGATGAGTAAGGAGGTGTTATGCCATATGGGGAGGATAGGAAATCGGCAGTAGTGGTAGGGGGTGAATGAGAGGAAGAGAGGAGTATTTTTGTGGTAAACTTATGAATCGGAGTAGAAACAGATGCGGGTTTGCGAGAGAAGGAGAGGTATTCGGAAAAAGAGAAGGGAGATAGAAGAAGGCGTTCGAGTTTGGCCCATAATGGACATGGGGTATCAGGATCTTGGAGCCAAAAAGAGGCTTGTCTCAATTGGAACGCCTTGTGATAGGCTGGGAAATCAGGGAAGTTAACCCCACCCTCTGATTTAGGGCGAATCAAGCGCGCCAAGGACATTCGTGGTTTCTTTTTGTTCCAGAGAAAGGAGATTAGAATGGAGTTGATCTGTTTGAAAAACTTGGATGGGATAGGGACCGGAATATTAGAGAGCGTGTATAAAACAATGGGAGATAGCATAATTTTTATAGAGTCTAGGCGGCCCCACCAGGAGAGGTAAAGAGGTTGCCATTTGGACGTGAGATCTGTCAATTTTTGAATACATTTGGACATACACAGGGAAACGGTATCCGGGATGGTGGGGGCAACATGCATTCCAAGGTACTTGATATGGGAAGGTTTCCATGTGAAGTTGGAGGCGGCAAAATCTGGTTTGAATGTAAATTTGGTTAAAGGAAGGATCTCGCATTTGTCATTATTAAGTTTATAACCAGAGATTTGGGAGTAAGCATGGACTTCGGTAAGAAAAGCAGGAATGGAGAGAGAGGGGTTGGAGACAAATAGCAGAATGTCATCCGCATAAGCAGCTAATTTGATGTGGGAATCTGATAGTTGGTAACCATGGATGGAGGGGTTTTGACGAAGCTTGGAGAGGAAGGGTTCTAAAGCCAAGTTAAAAAGAAAGGGGGATAGGGGACATCCTTGACGAACGCCTCTTTTTAAATCAAAAAATGAAGAAATTTGACCATTGGCGCAAACCGCTGCGCGTGGGTTAGAATAAAGCAGTGAAATTAAAGACGTGAAAAGTGGACCAAAACCGAACCATTGGAGGGTATGAAACAAATAAGTCCACTCAACCCTATCAAACGCTTTTTCAGCGTCCAAAGCAATGGCCGCAAGGGGGTGAGGTAAAGGGCGGGAGTTAGAGAGAATGTTAAATAGGAGTCTGGTGTTGTCAGTGATAAATCGGCCTTTGACAAAGCCGGACTGTTCTTCACCCAATAAGTCTGGGAGGAGAAGGTCGAGTCGTACTGCAAGAGATTTTGCGAAAATTTTGTAATCAATATTGACCAGAGAAATCGGCCTGTAATTTTTGCAATATTGAGGATCCTTCCCCTCCTTGTGTATGAGGCAGATATGGGCGTCTGAGAAGGAGCCCGAGGAAGAACCCAAGGAGAGGAAGGTGCCGATAAGAGAATGGAGTCTGGGTATAAGAAGCTTTGAAAAGTGGAGAAAGAATTCTACCGTGAAGCCGTCGGGCCCAGGGGCTTTGTCTTTTTGGAGTGTTTGAAGTGCTTTGAGTAATTCTTGTTGGGATATATCGTGTTCTAATTGAGAAAGGTCAAGTGGAAAATGTGATGGTTTTTGTATGGTGGAAAAAAATGTGTCCAGTGAGTGGGAAGATGGTTGAGTTTCAGAAGAATATAAGGTCTTATAGAAAGTGGAGAATGTAGTGAGAATGTCTGCGTCTGTGTGTTTAAGGTTCAAGTCAGTGTCGTAGATAGATTCAATGTTTAGTTTGTTGTGTTTCACCTTCAGATAATTAGCCAAGATCTTGCCAGCCTTATTTTTGCCCCCATAAAACTTGGCACTAGACTTTAATAAATATAATGATGCATCATCTGTAGATTTTTGTTAAATTTCATCTTAGCGTTGATAAGGGCGGTTAGAGTTTGCTGTGAGCGTGAGGTAAAATAAGAATGCTCCAATTTCTTAATATCTAGAAGGATGGTTTTAGTAGCTTCTCGAGCAGCTCTACGTTTTTTAGCAACAAAGCCAATGATAAAGTCCCTCGCTGCCGCTTTAAAAGCATCCCAAATAGTATGTTTAGGAAGAGGGGAGTTATCGTTTAGGGCAAAGAATTCATGGGAGAAAGAGGTGAAGGCGGTAGTAAAGTTGGGGTCTAGGAGAAGAGAATTGTTGAAACGCCAGCGTTTAGGGCCTGTTGATTTGGGCAAAAGATCCAATTGAACTAATGTAGGGGCATGGTCAGAAAGTAAGATTGGACCTATTTCTGCGTAAGAGAGAGTTTGGGCAATATTGTGGGTAACAAAAATGTAATCGATTCGAGATTGGGAATGATGACATGGGGAGTAGAAGGTAAATTCTTGGAGACTTGGATTACAAAGACGCCAAGAATCAGTGAGTTTATGTTGGGAGATGGTTTGGGAGAAGAATTTGTGAGGTTTGTTAGGAATGAAATGTGCTTTGGAGTTCCTGTCTAAAAAGGGATCTAAGGGCTGATTGCAGTCTCCTGCTAAAATGAAATTATCATCATTGAATCTGGTGACGTGCTGGGAAAATGAATGCCAGAAAGTGGGATCACCAGTGGTAGGGGCATAAACATTTAGAAGAGAAATTGGAACATTCTTAATAGAGAGTTTAACATAAGTCCATCGGCCCTCAGTATCTGACTCTTGAGCAATCATAGAAGGAGAGAGAGCTTTGTGACATAAAATAGCAACTCCATTGCGTTTACCATCCCCAGGGGAAAAATAAACATCACCCACCCAGCTTCTTTTCAACTTAACAGATTCTTCAGCAGACAAATGGGTTTCTTGCAAAAAAGCAATGTCCACATTTAAACGCGAAAGATGAGACAAGATTCTTTGTCGTTTGATAGGTGAGTTGATGCCCTTAACATTCCAAGTGATTATTTTAAGAGACATTTCATATCAAAGAAGAGGGAAAAAAAAAAGAAAAGCAGAAGAAGATAAGAAAATTCGAAAGGGACCCAGAGGAGTAAGAAAAGCATAAAAAGCCAAGAAGAATAAGGGAGTCGGTGAAAATCAGCGTAGTATAATAAAGAGTAAAAGGATGAGTAAAGAAGAAATAGAGTGGGGGGAAAGGAACGTAGAAGCGAGTTGTGTAGTGAAAAGGATAAGGTAGTCCAAGAAGTAGTTAGAATGGTAGGTGGAAGACAGCAATAGAAGAGTATTCGAAAACCAAGAGAGAGAGACACCTGTGAAACATAAAAAATTGGGGAACATAGAAGTGAAAAAGATACAAGGAGGTAGGTGAGCAACCGGGAGGATAGGGAAAACATACTTACGGAGGGTAGAGATGGGGAGGGTTGATCACCAGGGGAGGGGTACGCGAGAAGATGAATGAGGGGGGAGCACCAGGCAGAGGAGGCAAGCGTCCAATGCAAACGAACCAACAGGTCGGGGGAATGACGCCATATATATTGTAAAACCTGCAAGGAAAAGGGAGAAAAAACAATAATGAATGAGACAAAGGAGAGAAGGTGAGAACAAAACAATAAGGAGTGACAAAAAGGCACGTAAATATACGGCAATGAACAGTACTAACTAACGAACAAGGATAGAGGGAAGCAATGTGAGAGGAAGAGCAAGAGAACAAGAGAACAAGAGCTGCCGAAAAACGTGGCATAAACAAACAAAAATACATTCAACAATGCACGACAAGCATGCAGAATGAATGAAACTACAATGCTTCATCACGCAGAAATCATGGCGGAAAGGCTGACGAGGAGCTGGAGAAGTCCATATCAGAGGCTTGAGTTGCATTCAAAAAGCTTCATAGGCGAACAGGATCTTCATATGTCGTAGTTTTGTTGTTGTAAGTCACTCTGAATAGGCAAGGATGGAAAAGACCGTATCTGGCTCCAATGGCACGAAGTTCTGGTCGCATGTCCAAAAAGGCCTTGCGGCGAGTAGCTGTGGCTTTTGCGTAATCCTGCGCAAAGAAAAGATTGGAGCCAGACCATTGTAAGCGAGATGAGGCACGAGCTGCTGAGATAACTTTGAGGAGGTCAGTATATTCTAAGAAGTACATGATGACACCTCTTGGTCGTGAAGAAGGAGAAGAAGTAGAAGGAAGGCGACCCAACCGGTGTGCACGCTGGATGTTAAGCGTGGTATCCTCAGGTAGATGGAGAAGTTTGGGTAGAAACGATTTGAAGAAGGCAATGGGATCAGTACCCTCAGAATTTTCCGCCAGGCCGTAGAGGCGGAGATTGTTGCGCCTGTTACGGTTCTCCAACTCCTCGACCTGCTTTTGAAGAGACGAAATTTGAGATTGCATGTGTGTTACTTTGGAGGATGACTCTTGTAAAGCAGTTAAGGAATGTTCTACTGTGGTTACTCTGGCATCCATCTGAGACCAATTGTCAGTTAGAACCTGCAATTTAGAATTAGTTTCCTCCATGAAGGGTCTGAGGGCTCGAATTTCTTCCAATAACAGCTCCATGGAAACAACCGATGTGGACCCCGTTGGCGATGGAGGATCTTTTTTTGGGCGTTTCGACGTGACCTTCCCTGGAGGTTGGATGGGCCGCTCCGTGTTAGACTGCGACATTTGAGTGATAAACCCCTGGGAGGCCTCGAGGTGCGCCAACGCAGAAAAGACTTTAGAGTTTTTAATGAAGACACGGCGTGGAGGCTTGGAGGTGCGAGAGAGTGCCTTTTTTTCCATAAAGATGAAGAACAATATTATCCAGTACTAGACCAGGGGCAATGAAGAGTATGCGTTGAAGCTTCTAAGTGAAAAACTGCGCAGGATGCAGGCATGCCCTGAGGTGAGGAGAGTAGGTGAAGCAGCGACCAATTCTCTAATTGAAGGAGTTAAGACAATGATGTCGAGAGCAGAGAGCCACCATGGTGATGAGATATAAAGAAATGGCACTTTGTAGAGCAAAGGAAGTCCGTCAAGGAGAAAACACCATGAGTGCAAGGGGAGCAAGTGAAGGAAAGCGAGTAAAAACCGTGCTCAAAGCTGCCCCAAATAGTAAATACTGTTAGAAGTGCGAGCAGGAGAAAAAGCAGCGCATATTGGCATAAAATTAACGTTGTCTGAATGCACCTGCAGGGTATCTGAGGAGATAGAAGTCCATTCACTCAAAATGGCTGCCCAGGAGATACAAAAGCGAGTTAAACAGAAACTCGCTAAAATTCGTTAATAGGCAGCTTATGACATACGCTTGCAGTGAGGCAGTGCAGAAGCAGGAAATACCTTATTGGGAAGAGATAACGTTGTGCAGGGCTCCGTGGCAAACTCACATTGTTTTGGAGCGTGAGCGCCGCAGTCCGCGCTGAGAAAAAAAAACAAAATGGCGGGCGCGACTTTCACTCAGCCGCGTCCGCCGCGAAAACACCAAAAACGGCCATTCCGGCGCTCGAAAGGGACCTCAACTAGGAGCTCTTTGTCCGCTGCAGTTTCCGATCGTGGGAAATCCGCCTTGCAAGTGCAGGTAGGATGTTGAAGGTGGCGAAAACCCCAAGCGACCGGGAGCGCTCACATCTGCGCCTCCGTCCTCGCCGGGCGCCAAGCCACGCCCCCTGCGCAATTCCTCCTTAATGCAGAAAAAAGAAGAGAAACGTGGCAGGGACTCTCCTCATAATAAATTTGCTCACCCTCAAAGTCAGCGCTGCCAGGGTCGTTGGTGTCCAATGACACGGTGTGTGGTGACGAAGTGCGCCGGTAGAAGGTCCGGGAGTTGAAGGAGCCTCAAAATGGCGGCTCCGTGAGGGGCTGTAGAAGCATCGCGGAGACGGGCGAGAAACGGCGTCCCAAGAGCCGCAAAGCCGCTCCGCTCACTCCACTGAAGTTCCGCCAGCCGAATTCAGCAGCGGGGCTCAAGGACGGTCCCGTTCACATCGGGAAATACGCTGCGAGGTCTGTCGATGCGGCGGAGCTCCGTACCTAGCCGGCCATCTTGCGCGGCACCGAAGCCACGCCCCTCACTGGTTTTTATTTTAATCCGCAAGTTCTCACTTTGATAAACCCGTCTGAGGGTTTACTTCCAATATTGCACCACATAAAAAACCTATTGTTTTCCAGAATAAGATTATGATGTGGCTTTTACGAGGTGACCCAGACCTACTCCAAGATGAACAGGTACTTTCCCATTATAGACAGGTCTTTCTCCACACAGACCCAGGGCTTCAACGTCATGAACATGGCCTTTTGTGTACGCAGGAACCTCTTTTTGCTGATTAAATAAATCATTCCAATATTTGTAAAGAACAGCAAATCACCGAGTGTGTCTCAAGGGGCTGAATTGTAGGCACGGGGAGATTAAGTGATTTGCCCAGAATCACAAGATGTTGGCGCCAACGCTCAGACTCAAATCTGGGGGCATATCTACTAGAAAATGAAGCAGCGCGGCGCTGCATGCCATCTTGCTGCACCGAGCTGTGTCATTAGGAAAGTGCAGGGATGCATCATATTTACAGCGAAACGACACATCCCTGTGCCTTCCTCTATTTTGGCACACAATTGACTGCCTAGCATCAACGCAGGCACCTGCGTGTCCGGGCTGATTGTTTTTTGCAGCATGGAGCAACTTCCTGCACAAAAACAATCATTGATGGTGTTTTCCTCCTTGTACATGTGCTGCAGAATTCCCAGTTTTATAAAACCTTGTAAATCTACGAATGCTTCATAGTCCATGGGTATTGAGTGGGAACATCCATTGCAACACCCATGGCACAGTAATGCCTGAAAGGGGGCCATATTTACAAGGCCATGACATGCCACTTAGTGTGACTTTATGTGGCCTTGTAAAAATGGGCAGCCACACTGCATCTCCAGAGCGTCACAAAGGTGATGCTCCTACGGTGTAAAAGTGCTGCAGGGGCATTGTAAATATAGCCCCTGGTTCCCCCGGCTCCGACTTCGGCAGCTCAGGCCATTACGCCTCATCATGCTCTATTCTCCAAGATTGGCACAGACATATACATGGTGGACTGGGCCTTTTGCTTAAAGGGCAAGGCCTTCTGCAAAGTGGGTAGTGCCTTTTCATCGAAAACAGTGAATTCTACTTGGTGGACAAAACCTGCTCAATGATGGCAGGTCCTCTTCCGTGGTCGAAAGTTCCTTCTCAGTGGTAGAGAGCATCTTTTCCAAGTTGGAAATGGCCTTCCCTATAGACTTACATTCTAGATGGTGGAGAGGACCTTCAGTGATTTAGATTGGGCAATTATAATGATGGACAGCGCTTTTACTATGGAGGTGGGGGTTCCCATTCAGAATGAGGCCTTCTCGATGGCAAGCAGGGCCTCTTCATGGGAGACAGAGAATTCTCCATGACGGACAAGGTGCTCTTTGTAGTAGACAAAACTTCTTCTTTGGTGTACAGGGTTTTTATGTAGAGTGCAGTCATTTTTGTTTTGTTGGTATTTGTTTGTGTATTGTGGAACATGACCTTTGTTGAGGTGTACTTGCCCTTCTGCTGTGGTAGATCAAGATAAAAAAGAAGGTAACATCTCCCTGCACTGATACTCTGATGGCCCTCAACTTTCCTTAATGTGACATGCAAATCTTACTACATTATGTCTGGCCTGTATTGTGACAGATGTCCAGGCATTGGGCAATCCCAGAAAGATGCAAACTTGATGTGGGTGAAACACTATTTTATTTATATTTCTTCTTCATGTAGAAGATGTGTGCATGCTTTTCACACAACGGAGAAATCAACGTCACTCCTTATTCCTTAATCATATTCATAAGGAACCTGAGGATGGGGCTCCTTGGTTTCCAATTGCCTTTGCAGGTAGTAATGAAGCAAGGGCATGGTTGTTTTACTCATCTCAGGATAGTTCCACTGTAGGAAATCCATCCTTTTGCCATGTTTTCCCTGAATGTGATTAGATTTTAGGACTCTGAATAAGTGGTATTTGACCTGCTAAAAAGGTCTAAACACCTACGCCTTTTCCTAAGATTGGAAACCGTTTGTTTGCAATTAAATTGGCATATTTGACTTCCGTGTAAGTCAGCCCTACTGTGTGCACACATGGCACAGAATGTCTTAAAGTAACATTCCAAATGTGAGCATACAGAGAAAGTTTTCTGCACTCGCCTTTTAAGCAAAACCTGTTAATATGAACTTAGGAAAAACCCCATCTAGCAGCCTAGAAAGAACATTCCTAGATTTCAAAACGAAAACAAACTATCCACATTAATACCACAAATAACACTGTGTAAGTCAGCTGTAATTGTGCTGTAGAAGTTAGGCCCAGAGGTGTAGTCCTCAGATATAAATTGTAAGCTGTGCACAGATTTACATTTAAATAGGCAACATAAATTTAAGTGTTATATTTATGAATACGTGGCAGCAGTCAGCTGCTTGCTTTTCAGTTGCACAGCTTGTGAACAACCGATTTTATGCTAGCTCTAATTAGGAAATACATTAAAAGGTTACTCTTGGAGCATATAGTTAATAAAGTGAAATAAAGGTAAGTAGTCGCAACAGACTGGTATTATGCATGGCACTGAAGAACCGGGTTTTCAAATACCCAGCGGTGCCAGGGACACGCCCAAAGTCCTCTGGGTTCCCTTGCCTTGGTATACAGAGACACGGAATACTTCTAGGTGGTGTCAGAGATCAAATTTATTAGCTGAAGCTAGTAGCAGAAATCCCAGCAATACAACACGGTTTACAACTCAAGAAACTGCTCAATTTTACTAAGGCGAGACTTCCCTATTTATACACTAAAAAGTACATTTAAAATGCACGCCCCTGCACCAAAATTCAACCAATAGAAAATACATGACATCACACAGCATCATACAGTAAAGCTCATTTTACAGTGTCCCAACCCACAAGTTAATATTTAGGCATATCTAAATAATAATCTGGAAGGCCCGAACAAACCCTTAATTGGAAGCGTAACCATGAAATGAAGAAACAGTAAAGAAAAGTAGTTTCAGATAATGTGCAAGATAACAGAAACGTAAAGAAACGTAAAAGTTAACAAATGTCTTGAATGGTGATTGGGAAAGTAAATAACGATCTTGCAGGGAAATTGGCTTGGCAGGGTCAATTCCAGGTGAAAGGCCAGCTTCTGAAATTAACTCCAGCGCACAAAGAAATCCTTTGTTAATATATATATATATATATGATCCACAATAGGTCAGACTGCTTTGCTCACAGACTAACTTCTGAGGCCTACATAAAAGGCAACACCAGATGGCAGTCACGACGCATGGCAAAAACCCATGTTTAGAAAAGAAAGTCTTAAGGAAAGAAACAATTTAGATATTGTTTAGGATAAGATATGTGCAAGGAAACTAAAGGTTAACGAGGTCCTGAACAGTGATTGAAAAACTCAGACAACGATCAGTTAGTGAAACAGGTTTTGCAAAAGGTCAGTTTCAGGTGGAAAGGGTTACTCTCTCTGGAGTTCATTCAGAGTCAGAAAAACCCAAATTAATATATGCACGAACTCAGAAGGCAAGGCCACTTGTTCGCTGGGCCTA
The DNA here is from genome assembly GCF_964263255.1 of Lissotriton vulgaris. Taxonomy (NCBI): domain Eukaryota; kingdom Metazoa; phylum Chordata; class Amphibia; order Caudata; family Salamandridae; genus Lissotriton; species Lissotriton vulgaris. The sequence goes on from NC_141693.1 coordinate 1,235,639,265, forward strand.
CTTCACTGGCCTACGTGAGGGCAAGATTAAAATGCAGTCAGGTTTGAGAATTACAGAACCGCAGCACTAAGGTGGCCTTCATAAAGTTATGCCGTTATTAACTTTAAGGTGTGAGGACTGGAATGTCCTTGGTTCTGAGGGGTTTGGGCAGGGAGGTAAAGAAATATCAGTGAGTTTATTTTGTGCCTATCTGGACCTGGTACTGTATTAAAGTATGGTAAAATGGAGGCAGCGAAAGCAGTAATACCAATTTTGCTTGCTTTTGCATGCAACACAAGTGTGCACTTCTAAATGTCTGGCGAATCACTGTGACTTGTTACTTCATACTGTGGCACACAAGCATTGCAGCAAAACACCGCCAATCTGCCCCTTAGTATGAGAACCTCCGTCACAGCTGCGGGCACCAGGTATAACGCTCTTATAAGTTAGTCTCATAAGACGTTATAACCATCTTCAAGGATGAGAGCTACTTGAGGAAGAAGAAGAGACAGGAGGACCACCTACAGGAAGAATTCCACTAGGGAAGGCAGCGCTTGCTGACTCCCAAGAAGAAGTGTTATCAGGTCCTAACTGACGAAGCCCGCTTGCAATCTTCTTTTTCTGAGAGCGTGAAAGTGTAGAGATCCCAGGGACAGGCACAGCATTCTCTAACTGGAAAAAACAACTAAAGCATGGCGCTTGGGTTTAAAGTCAGCAGTCCGCACCGACGCGTGAACCCATGGCTTGGTGTCCAAAAATCCTTCCCTGAGAAGCTAGGAACGTTTGGAGCACTAAGGAACACATTACAGACCTAGTGCTGAATATATGGACATTTATCCATTCACTTCTTTTAAACAAGAACATTGACTTCTGACTGCAGGTCACTGAAATTATGGTTTTAGAGGAGAGACACATCTTCCGGAAATTATTCCCTTTTTAACAGGCGTTGGTGCTTTACTTCAGTGCCATAAACACACGCACTTCTGCTCTCTAGTGGCCATTTCTGAGATGAATCATGATCCATAAGATCTACATTGTTGTTGTATGATTTCGATCGCTACAATTGTATTATTTTAACTAAATGATTTGCCTAACTTAATGTGTTTACTTTGTAACTGTATTGTTGCTTGCTCTTTAATGTACCCTGTGCTGTTTTCTCTCACCAAAAACCTTCCTGGTTGTGCCATGTGAAAAAGGATATGCTAAAATGCCTCACAAAACCTGTTCACTTAAGAAATGTACTTTTTTTCTTAGTACATAGGGCAATGTTCTGCTCCCTCCCCTCCCTTCCCCTTCCCTTCACGCAGTACTGCAGCTTTACTTGCCGCTCTCTGTTGTGTGACTTCCAAGTAAATCTGGGCCTATTAAGCAAATTGGTATGAAACACAAAAGGAAGTAAACATATTGGACTGTGCGGGAAAGGAGTTTTCAAAATAAGTAATTTGTGGACAAGATTATTATTCTAGAAACGTAAGTGACGCCTGGACACACCCTTCCTGCGTAAAATGAAAGCTCAGCTCGGTGGATAACAGGGCTGCTTCTGTCTTTCAGTTCTTCGTGCTGCTGCTGGTGATGTTCATTGTGGAGCTCGTTGGCACTATCTTCGCTCTTACTTACAAAAAGCAGGTGGGTGCCCTTCAATGATTTGCTTGTGTTAACATTTTGTGGGACAAAATGAACGACTACTGACCAAACGACGGCTAAGGAGCATGCATCACTCACTCACTCACTCACTCACCCACTCACTCACTCACTCACTCACTCACTCACTCACTCACTCACTCACTCACTCACTCACTCACTCACTCACTCACTCACTCACTCACTCACTCACCCACACACTCACTCACCCACACACTCACTCACTCACTCACTCACTCACTCACTCACTCACTCACTCACTCTCTCTCCCTAAAACATCAGCTTGCATGGCAGACTAGGCAAGTGGCAGAAGTTGTAATAATCTTTTGCTGAGTTCCTACAGTAACCCCAGGGAGTCTGCAACAGAAGAGTGGCCGAATGTTTACCTCGGAGATGATGAGCATACAGAAATCAACAAGCACATCACAATTGCAACAGAGTTACCAAATAAAGAACTTAACGTACAACTTTAGTTCTAAGGAATAGTAAAATGTATTGACCAAAAGGTTTGGGTTTAAATTTGGGAAAAGATATCAAAGTAAATCTAATAATGCCTATTTCAATTTCATTCCAGTTTCCATTCATTTTACTGGAAATGCGTGTTACAATGGGATGCTACGGAATTTATTAAGGAGGACTCAAAAAAGACTACAAAACCTCCAGCTTGCCTGTACAGGATATTTCAGTAGAATGTCCATCCCTTCGTCTCATAGGTGTACAACATCTTTTGTGTGATACCCAGGCACTTTTATGCTGATCTGTAACTCTTAACATCGATATCTGTGTCCCAGCAAAAGTGCGATTGCAACACTTACCTTTCTACTCCATTTTGCCCCATATGACAGAGCTTGACAGGAGTTAGGATCATGTTATTATCATTGTCCCCATTACGCTAAAGATGTTTGTCAATGTCTCTTTCAAGTCCAAGAACTGTTAGCCCCCCCCAACCTCAGTTGTGCCATTCCCTACCAGGTGCATGATGGTAATCTGCATGAAAATGGTGTATAGTTTTGTTTAAGCAGAGGTCCGACTGTGCAAAGATGTACAAGTCAGCCATTGAGGTCACGAGGGATATCCCTTTCAGGAGGCACTGGCTCCCACCCACCAAGGTGGCTTGTTTCATCATTCATAGCCAATGGTATAACCCTTCCAATCTACCCATACTAGCCTTCTCCAGGCAAGCCAGGGCGTGCTCTTATGGGCCAGATGGGCCACAGACACTGAGAAAAGCTCTCCCTCAAAGGGCCCCCTCATATTGCACCGCGCACCCAACAAGGAGCACAACCCAATGATGAAGCATGCCACCTCGGTGTGAGGGTGGGTGCATACTGAAAGGGATATCGATCTCTTGCCACCAGAATGGCCAACTCAGAGAATTTTTCACAATCGTACCATGGCTTAAACTACAATTCACACCTTTTTCATATATGTAAGAATAAGGGTGGACATGTGTAGGACCGAATATCTCTCTCAGCCCCCTCTTTTGATCACGGTCTGATGATAATATCCGGCCTTGCCTAATTGTTGTGAAGACCATTGATAGTTGGGCCCACCTGTTTCAGTTTCACACTGGGCTTGCCGTACCATTGTACATCCATCCACATAGACAGTGCTTTGCCCATTTTCCCATACATGTTTATCATTGGGCCCTGGTCATATTCAAGTGTCATTCAAATCAGCTGTATGTCTTCTCTATTTACTAATTTGCTGCTTTAATAGGAAAACACACTGTTGCTCACCAGGCAGTTGCCATATTCCATCATACAGCTCTTTGTGCAGGTCATGTAGTGGTTGAAACTCCTACCACTCCAATCGCAAAGTTCTCTTCTTAAGCATTCCTGTGGTGTGGCTGTCAGTGCTATACTAGTCCTCAAGACTTCACACTGAAGCATGCAAAAAAGTGATGGATGGAATGTTTGAATCAATCTCCACTAGTAATTACTCGGGCCGCATCCCAGACCATCATTATCCTGCACACCCTATAGGAGAGCATGCTTAACGATAAGGCCACAATCCTGCCCTTGCTTAAAAATATATCTGCTCTGAAATGGAATCTGTTAAGTCTATAGTCGCCCAGTTCTCAATAGCACCTGTCTCCTGATTAGCCTCTCTGGTCTTATATATCGGGGCTCAGGGAAGAGGTGCAGGAGGCAACGGCGGCATAGAGAGGGAAGCATGAGACAGAGACCTGCCCGAATGGACTAGAGTCCCTCTACAGTCTACACTCATCTTAAATGGTTTGGGCATGAGTAAAAGGCCCAGGCCATTATTAGGGAGCTCTCCCTCACTCAGGTGCTCAGCTATGATTTCTACTCTGTGGGGTTTGGTTTCTCTCTGCGAAATGTGGATCTCGAATGAAAACGTCCGATTTCGAAACGTAACCAAGGTTCCAAATGAACAAACATTGGCAAAGCCAATAATGTCTCTTCTAAGAGAGGACTAATGGCTTGGTCAATGCTTTTTAGTCACTTTGTTCAGCATGACAGAAAGTAGAAAAGAAGCGTTATGGTGCGGCATCATAGCACTTTTATTTTTATTTTTTGACTTTGCATTAATGGGAGGGAACCTATGGTGTGTCGTCGTGGACCTATGATGTCTGTGCCTATTGAATTTTTGGCATCTGTGGTATCAAATGCTTGTAGTCTTGTGATGCTTATGTGGTGCCTCCTCTTCTTGCACTTTCAGGCACTTGTGCTTCTTGTATTGTTGATCACTTGTTGTTCATGCTTTCTCCTTTATTGGGAACCAGTGATGGCTGTGCTTTCACTTTTGCTGTGCACCTGTAGTGTCTCGATTTCTGACAGAGTGGAGTACCTGTTTTGACTGTCTTCTTCCGTGGGGAAAGCAGATGCTCATTTACTTCTTGACATAAGTAATGATATGTGCTTTATATAATATACTTGCAGTTTATGCATTTTTGGGAGACTTTTTAAGTTCACACCTGTCACCACCATATCAGAATCAATGGTAATAGCATTTCCTAAATGGCCATTTTGCGATTGGTCGCAATTAGGAAATGCTATGTACATGCGGTTACCAATTTTCAAATAGGAACTCTGTTTTTGCGATTTCTTATTTTGCGATTCTCAAAATGCTATTTTTACTCGGTGGAAATAGAATTTTGCGACACCGCCTATGCCTTTCCTACATAAAAAGGGAATTTTGTATTTCTTAACAGCCCGAAATAGCAATTCGGACCATTAAGAAATGCAAAATTGGTTCGTACAAATGGGCCTCAGCCACTCAACTCTATGGCAATCTATGCCACTCCACTCTACTCCAATCCATGACAGTCTACACTACTCCACTCTATGCCAGTCCACTCTACGACACTCCACTCAACTCTACTGTTTTTATATTGATTTTTTTCATATATCAATAACAGAAATCTATTGATTTTTACATATATCACTAACAAAAATACTGGAAACACTAATATCGCAGCTCATTAAAAAAATATAAGATATCAAAATTATCGCTAAACACAATATCGATCTCAATATTATATCAAACATTACTAATTAATCTTGATAAATACTCCCAAAAAGATAACTTTAACTAAAAAACAATTACTTTAAATGAACCCAAAATGTATATAATAATCAACTTAAATAAAAAAAAATCAAAATTACATTAACCAAAAATTAAACAAACACCCCCAAAAAATCATAAACCTAAAACACATATGTTTAAAACTACCAAAACAATTATTAATAACTATGAACATATAAATACATTTATTAATACAAATTAATATGTACATATATACAATATAATTCATATATAGATAAAAGAACTATACATTATACTTAAAAAATAAAACATAAATTAGCATTTACCAGATAAGGACTCAACTGATATAAAAATTCAAACTTTACTAAACCACAAATATAATAACACTATAAACAACTGTAACAAATGAAATCAAATAAACAATTAAGCCAACAACATAAAAGGTACACTAATTATAACAACTAATTTCTCCAAAAACAATAAACACAGCAAGAGGAGGAAACTCTGCCAGATTGCCAGATTCTCACAAGAAATTATTAATACAGAAATACATCATCTCAATAACTACAATTTCAAGTAATACATATATCACTATTATTAAAGTAAAACACATAATTTAACAAATACACTGTAACACAATTTGTAACTTTTTATCTTTTTACATAGACTACCCAAAGGAAAAGAAAACCAACTTTCAATCCAACACACTGCCCAAAAATATCAACTTTAATAAAGGACCAGGAATCAATAATAAAGTAAGCATGCATATATATAATTTCAACACTCATCTAACCAACGACCAAAACTCAACCTAACCCCCTAAACTTTGACAAACGTGCAACAAAATACCATATTTAATAAATATAAATGTTTTCTCTTTCAACAGAAAATTCAGCACCTGCTCCATGGTAAAGTGAGGTAAAACCAAGCTTCAATACTGTTCAAAACATCTCAATGAACCATACAAGTAATTAAATAAATAACATGTAACTGCATTAATTTTTTTTATTAAGAACACCAAAACAAAAGTCAATTTATACTATATTTATACTGATAAACTATTTACGGATAAAATGACAGAAGAGGCTAAATAGATAGCTTCACAGAAAGCAAAGCAATTATTAAACTATATAGGCTACACCTACAGCCAAGAAAGTGCAACAACAGAAGCCATAAACTGGAAATGTACTAAATATTATTCAAATGCATACTATGGGAGGGCAACTACAAAAGATAATATTGTGATGCATGTAAAAGAGCACACCCATCCCCCAAATGTTACAGAAATAGAAATTAGGGATGACATTCACTATTTCCTGTCCAATCTAAACCAACTAGAAGATGTTGAATACTAATGGCATTATATTTACTATTGTCACTCCATCTAAACCAACTTGGGGACAGTGTTTGACATTAAAGGAGTGACATTTACTATTCCCACTCCAATCTAAACCAACTTTAAAAAAGTGTGAGGCGCTAAGTGGGTGACGCTTACTATTCCAACTCCAATCTAACCCAATTCAAGGAAAGTATTGTATTCTAAAGAGGTGACATTTACTTTTCCCACACCAACTATATACTAATTAGAAAAAGTACGATGGACACTAAAATCTCGAAACATTATCAATCCAATTCACATTAATACATATGCACCTACAACTGTATAAATTAAAATATACAAATTACTGCTAAACATTCAAAAGTTTCAGTAAAAGAAAAGAAGTAGTATCCAAACACACTATTTTAAACTGCTAACCTTCATATAAAATATTGTAACATAAAATGTTAATCTGTATATTATATAAGTGATGTAAAATCTCAATATTTTCTTTAATATTTCCTACCATTTATGCACTTTAAAAAAACGAATTGCATAGTTTTTCAATAACAAAATTATCAATACAAATTTTATTAAACAATTGGAACATAATTTAAATGTTCAATGTATATATATAATGTTTTTATTTTCAAAATATTTGTTAATTAAATTGTTTTAAATTTATAATTAATAAAACTTTTTTTTTAAATATCCATAAAAATCAAATATACAACTTAATCCAAATTTACTTTCAAAAGTGTATATATATATATACAAAGATATAAATGAAAAACTATGTTAATAAATTCCATTAAAATATAAATTATTTATAAAATAATATTATGATGAAATATATTTTTAAATGCAGAAAAACTATTTTCATATCTTGTAAATAATGACATAATTTTTTTAATTAAATACATATATATTTTTTACAACTCTCCCTTATAACCTATAACCAAACACCACTCCACAAAAAAATGTAAAAAATATTCAAAAACATGAATACATTTAAAAACTATTGTTTACTTGTAAAAATATTAAAACTTTACCAAAAAGAATTACTTCACTCTATATGCTAATTAACACAAAAAAATCGATATTTCCTACATCAATATTTTTCTCAACGATATTAAAAACAACACTAAAAACAATATTTTTACCTTTGATATTCCTGCCCACTATATATTTGAAGGTTTGACATTCTTTATCTCTATATTTCTAATCCAATATTTGTCCAAACGCCCATTCTACTCCACACCAGTCACTCTATGCCACTCTGTTGTGAATAGGATGGTCATAGATGACAGGATACTTCTAGTTGATTACATGTAGATTTATTGTAAGACACAGCTGAGCATACAACCTCGCCAGCTGACCAGACCATCAACTGACACTGGTAGAACCCTCTGGTACAGGTTAGAACACACACAGGTATACAGGAAGGCTGAGGAGGTGAAAACACTAAGGAAGGACTAAAGACTACAGTCGGCCATATTACAAGAAGAATCAATGTACAACACACTCCCCAACACTCTACTGTATGACACTCTGCTCCACTCTACGGGACACCACTCTATGCCACTCCACTCTACAACACTCTTTTCTACGACACTCTACTCCACTCTCCGCTAGTCCACTCTGTGCCTTCTACGCCACTCCACTCTACGCCACTCCACTCTATCCCTGTCCACTCAAATCCACTCTATGTCACTCAACTTTATGGCACTCCACTCTACGCAATTTCACTCTATGACAATTCACTTTATGACACTCTATGACACTCTACGCCTCTCCACTCTGTACCATTCCGTTCAACAACACACTACAGCACTGCACTCCACTTTATGCTACTCCACTCTTCACAACTCTAATCTGCGAGACTCTAAGCTACTCCACTCTATGGCACTGTATGCCACTCCACTCTACGACACTCTACTCTGTGACACCGCAACCCAATGTACTCCACTCTACACCACTCAACTGTATGCCAGTCCACTCTATTCCACTCTATAACACTCCACTCCACTGCACTACTCTATTCTACGCCTCTCATTCTTCACCACTCCACTCTATTACACTGTATTCCTTTCTATACCACTCTACAACACTCCACTTTCCTTCAATCTATGCCTCTCCAATCTACACCACTCCACTCTAAGAAACTCTACATTACTCTATGCCACTTCACTATACGCCACTCCACTCTACTCCACTCCAGTCTACTCCACTTTACGACACTCTGTTGTACTTTACGGGACTACACAGAACTTCACACTGCTCCACTCCACTCTACAACAATCTATTCTATGACACTCTACTCCACTCCCTGCAACTGCACTCTACATCACCCACTCTATGCTACTCCACACCACTTTACTCCACTTTATGCCACTGTGCACCACTCTACGCTACTCCACTCTATGCCACTCCACTCTACACTGCTCTATTCTATGACACTCTACTCCATGCCACTCTACACCACGCCATTCCACTCTATGACACTCCATTCTAAGACACTATACTCCACTCTGTGCCATTCTATACCACTCCACTCTACTTCACTCTGCTCTGCAGCACTCTACTCAATGACACTCTGCTCCACTCTATGCCACTACACTCTACGCAGCTCCACTCTACTCCACTATATTCCACTCTATAACACTCTACTTTACTCCACTCTATGCCTCTCCTTTCTACTCCACTCTAGCTTACTCCATTCTATGCTACTCCACAACACTTCAATGTATGGCAGTCTGCTCCACTGTATAGGAATCTACTCTGCACCACTTCTCTATACAACACTCTACGACACTCTACTCCACTCTCTGCTACACCACTCTATGCCACACTACTCCACACCACTCTATGCCACTTTACTCCATGCCAATCGACTCTATGTAACTCTGCACCACTCTACAATACTCCACTCTACGTCACTCCACTCTACTCTATGCCACTCGATGCCCCTTTACTGCACTTTATGCCACACCATTACACTCTCCACTTCTCCACTCTATGCCACTTCGATCTACGACACTTTACTCCACTCTATGCCACTCCATGCCACTCTACTCTATGACATTCTATGCCACTCCACTCTTCACCGCTCCACTATGCAACAGTATACTCTACAACACTCTACTGCACTTTACACCACTCCACACCACTTTACTCCACTCTACTCTGTGCCACTCTACTCTATGACACAAAACTTGACTTTATTCTACGGCACTCTATAACACTCCACTCTATGCTACTCTATTCTACGACATTCCACTCTACATCACTCTACAACACTTCACTCCACTCTACACCTCTCCATTCTATGCCACTCCACTCTTCCTTAATCCACTCTATTGCACTCTACTACACTCCATGCCAGTCCACGGCACCTTGCTCCACTCTACACCATGCCACTTCACTCTACACTACTCCACTGTATGCCACTCCACTCTCCAACAATCTATTCCACTCTATGCCATTCCACTCCACTCTGTGCTGCTTGGCACCACTCCACTCCAGACTACAGCACTCCACTCTACTCCACTGTACACCACTTCACTCCACAACACTTCACTCGGTGACACTCCTACGCCACTCCACGCCCAAAAATTATTCTTTAGTAATGCTGGACAGCATCAGTTAAAATCATTGTCAAATTCGATATGTCCCAAAGGAGAGGGCTACTGGTTTTGCCGATGCTTTTTCAACTATTACTTCTGGCTACAGTAATTGAAAGCCACTTTTCTTTGTCCTAATAAGTATCAAAAAATTCTAGACCCTTCCCTCTAACATGTCCAGCACTCAAATTCATTTCATATTTCCCTATACTGATTCCCCACTAATCATGTTTGGGTTCCAGAGCAGCGTGCTATTCACCGAAAAGTGCTTCAACACCTCACCAGTGGTATGAAGCACTATATAAATGCAAACCTGTTCCTCTTCTGTCCCTCCACTATCCTTCTCAATCGAAATAATAGACTAACATAGCCACCGCTCAAATTACTTCCATATTTCACTACACTAATTCACCACTAAGCCTTTATGGGTTCCGGAGTAGCGTGCTACTTGACAAAAAAGCGCTTTGATGCCTCGTCAGGGGCAGTAATTGCTATATAAATGCAATTACAATACAATGCAATTACAATACTTTACTGTAAGTCACTCCACTCTATGTCACTCCACTCTACTCCATTCCAAAAAACTCAATTCCACTCTATGACACTACACTCTACTCCACTAAATGCCGCTCCACTCTATGCCATTCTACTACACTCTACATCACTCGACTCTAGGACACTCAAACATCAATCTACAACACTCCACTCCACTCTACGCCACTACACTGCACTCTACTCTCCTTTAAGCCACCCCACTCTAGGCCATGCCTTCACTCTACATCACTTTACTTTATGCCACTCCACTCTACATAACTCCAATTCACTCTATGTGACTCCACTCTATGACACTGTATGCCACTCCACTATACACCGCTCCACTCCACTTTATGTCACTCCATTATATAACACTCTATGTCACTCCACTCTACAACACTTTACTCCACTCTACAACACTCTACAACACTCTACTGTACTCCACTCTGCTCTATTCCAGTCGCGGATACTCTACTCCACTTCATGTAACTTCACTCTACACCACTCTATGCCACTCTAAGACACTCCAGTTTACAATGCAGTACTCCACTCTACTCCATGCCACTCCACTCGATGAAACTCTGTACCACTCTACACTACTCCACTCTATGCCACTCTACTCTACACCACTTTATGCCATGCCAGTCTACACCACTACACACCAATGTATTCCACTCAATGCCACTCTACGCCATTCTACTCTACCCCACTATTATTATTATTAAAAGTCTTGTATAGCATCCAGCTATCCACACAGGGTTTCCCAGCGTTATGGCAACAAGTCGGCCTGGCAAAGTTCAACAGAATCAGAACATCCAGCTCTTCAGATTTTTACAAAAGATGGTCAATGAAGTGCAACTTCTCAGGGACGTTCCACAACTTGGAGCCCAAGTATGAGAAGGAGTTGCCGTCCATATGTGCCAATTTTACTTTAGGGTCCGTGCAGAGGGACTTGAGTGTAATGAACGGCAGGCCTAGTTGGGTATCACCAGTTCTTTAGGGTACTGTGGGCCAGCACCTGACCTGGACTTGTGAACATAGCATAATGCTTTAAAATGTATCCCTTTTTCTACCGCGAGCCAGTGAAGCTCATAGAGAAGGCCTGATACGGAGGCGCATTTTGGAAAATGGCATAGGAGCCTGATGGCTGAGTTCTAGACTACTTTTTAGACGTCTAATAAAGGCTTTATTGGCCCCTGAATAGAGGAGGTTTCTGTAGTCCAGTCTCAAAAGGAGTAAGGACTGAAAGAGCATCCTTTGGCCTGGAATAGGGAGCATCCAAATGATTTTTCTCAGCCATTTCAAGACTGCAAAACAAGTTGCAGCAAACTTGCACACCTGAGGCTTCATTAACAGCTACTCATACAGCCAGAAGGCAAGGTTCTTACCCTGGGTGCTGGTTCAGGAAGAGCGCCCAAGGTTTATGGCTAGTGCTGTGGGCCCCAAAGCAGTGGGTTCTTGCCAAGATCCAATACCTCTGTCTTGTTGCCATTGAGTTTGAGCGAATTAATATTCATCCAAGCAGAAATCAAACCAAGGCAGGAGTTCCAGCCCTCCGATTGTGGTTCTGAGCAGATGACAAGGAAAAGATGGTTTGTGTGCCATCTGCATAGGAGAACAGGGTGTGACCACAATTTTCACCAAGTTCGCAAGTGGGCGGATGTAGAAATTAAATAACATCAGACTTAGGGCTGAACCTTGAGGGACTGCAGAGATAAGGCCATGAGGGTTGGATAACGCACTGACGAGAAGACCAGAAAGGTGCTGTCTTTTAGAAAACAGGTCATCCACGATAAAGTTGTCCCTTGAAGATCAAAGTTCTCCAGTCTCTCTATTAGAGTGGCGTGAGACACAGTATTAAAGGCTGTGCTAAGATCGAGTAAAATCAGCACACCCGTCTTCAGGATTCTCCTCTTTATGCCACTCTATGCCATTCCACTCTATGCTACTCCACTCTATGCGACTATAGGCCACTTTCCTTCACTCAACACCATGCCACTCCACTCTACACCACTCCACTCTATGCCACTCCACTTTACGACACTCTACTCTACTCTATGCCACTCCAGGCAATTCTACACCACTTCACTCAACGCTATTCCACTTTACACCACTTCAGAACACTTTATCCCACTCTACACTATGCCACTCCAATCTACACCACTCCACTCTATGCCACTCCACTCTATGACACTCTACTCCACTCTATGTCACTCAACTCCAATGTACAATACTCCCCTCCTCAACACTTCACTCTATGCCACTCTACTCCACTTCACCCTGTGCCACTCCTTTCCACTCTAAGCCACTCCACTCTACTCCATTCCACAACACTTACTACACTCTATGAGATTCTATTCTATGCCACTCCACTCTAAGCCGCTCCACTCCATGACACTCTGTGCCAATATGCTTTTATGCCACTTCACTCAATGCCACTCCACTCCACTCAACTCTACACTGCTCCACTCTATGACACTCTATTCCTCTCCACACCACTACACACTAACGCCACTCCACAACACTCAATTCTACACCACTCCACAGCCCTCTACTCCACTCTAAGCCCCTACACTCTACACCACTATACTCTATGCCATTCCACTCTATGCTACTCCTCTTCTCCGCGCCACTCCACTTTACACCACTCTACTCTGCAACACTCTACACCACTCACTATACTCAACTTCCCTCTACAACACTGTACGCCACTCCACTCCACTCTACTCCACTCCACTATATGCTACTCCACTTTGCAACACTTTATAACAGTATATGACAATGTAAGACACCAACTCTACGCCACTCCACAACGCTCTACTCTACTGCTGTCTACTGCATTCCAGTCTATGCCACTCTAACTCCACTTTATGCCACTCCACTGTATGCCACTCCACTCTATACCACGGCACTCTAAAACACTCTACTCAACTCTACTCTATGACAGTCTACTTTGCTCTCCGCTACTCTACTCAATTACACTCTACTCCATGCCACTCTGCGCCACTTTACTCCCCACCACTCCACTCTACGTCACTCTTTGCCACCATACTCTACTCTGCTCTCTGCAAGTCTATGCTACGTCACTCTATGATACTCTACTCCATGCCACTCTATGCCACTTTACTCCACTCTATGCCACTCCACTCCACGACACTCACCTATAGTCCACTCTACTCCACTCCAGTCTACATCACTCTATCCCACTGCACATTATGCCACTCCACTCTATGACACTTTACTGCACGGTACTCCTCTCTACACCACTCCACTGTTAGACACTCTACTCTTCACTACTTCACTCCATGCCACTCCACTCTATGACACTCTACTTCAGTCCTCTCTACAACACTCTACTCTACTCCTCTCCGCACACTCCACTCTATACCACTTTACTCTACAACACTCCACTCCACTCTACGCCACTCTTTTTCACTTTACACCACTCAACATTTTTTCATGCCACTCCACTCCACGCCACTTTGACTATTCCACTAACTTTTAGCCATGCTAAACAGTAGCCACGCTCAAGTACAACATGGCTGAAACACATTGGCAAAGCCAAAAGCTCTCACATAGGGGAGAGCTATTGGCTTTGTCAGTGCTTGCTACTTTCTGAAGCTTCCATTTTTGATCATTCCGTAGCCTGTGAGCAGTAATTAGGAGGCTTTTAAGTGGGTTAGGGGTGGGGTAAGCAGTCATCCTGTGTAATCAACTGGTGTTATAGTGTCTGTGATGTCATTTGCCCTACAGCTGGCCGTTTTTGACTCAACGGTCATGTGTTACGCTTCCTCCCCACGTCTATTCACAAGCTTGTTTCGACTCATCTTCTTTAAGAACCGTGGTGCTGGCTCTATTTATTAATGCGGTTTCAAGTGATGATGTAATTATCTTTTCTCCATAGATTACTACTGAATACTTCCTTTTGGAGCTGCACAAGAATTACCAAGGTGACAACTCCACAGATGTCTTCTCCACCTCCTGGAACACCATCATGATTGCTGTGAGTGTCTTTACAAAAGCCACATCTAATCTTTAAATTTTCTAGGCGAATGTTGTGCTCCATCCATCCATTCACCTGCTCCTTAGCTACTTCTTGTCAATACAGGTCTTGATGGGCATAGTCTACCATTAAATTGTTCTATTAGTTAGTCAGATGGTGGCGGAATGGCCAATAAAACAATCAGTTCCCCTGAAAAGCCAGTAAGCCTAGGGCTTACCCTTTCACATGGTGGGCTTGTTATTAAAGAGTGCACTTGGCAGGATTATGAATAGCACAATGGGCTGGGCTAGGACTACCAGTCATAAGGCAAGCCAATATAGGGACAAAGTAAGACTGGGGACGAGCATAATGCTGCTGCTTGTGGCATGGTCCAGTAAGAAAAAACTTCCACTAAGCATTCACAATAAACATTCAAATTTGAATAGATATGAGGGAGCATATAGATTTCACTGAGAGGAAAGCAGTAACCTCCATATGCTTAACTTGCACTTGGATTGAAATAGAAAGAGGTGTATAATACACTCAGTGGCACATGGTAAGAGTAGGCACAAAGAGGTGATCTGCCAAATGAGTCCACTTAGAACAATACCTCAGGATGAACATGGACCACGTGTAGCATCAATATCTCCAGATGGAAATGAGGAAAAGAAGGAAAAGATGAGACGCAAAACATTGTCCTGCTACCTGATCAGAATCAAGAAGACCATCTGAGTTCATATGTGGCAGGCAAGCTTACTACTCAAGTTATGGAAATAATTCAAAACTCATTTCAACAACCAATACCATGCCACTTAGGAGAACACCACAGTCGCTTTCTCAGAAGCATATTCTCCTACAATCACTTTTCCTTTGTCTTGGCCACATATGTGCCTCTGGTCACTTTCCAAATGTCTTACTTCTGTATAGAGTTAGTTGCCTTGAGGCTAGGTTCGTGTGATAAAAATCCATTTCAAACAAAATTACGTACAATGGGTGGGCCAAGGAGGTGCGATGGACATCCACACAAATGTGACAGGCAAGATCATAATTTCATAATTCAAACACAGAAGCAGAAGAATCACTTCTATGTTCCATACTCGCCTAATCTTGTACCCCAGGATATGCCCTGTAGAGAATTTGGAGCCAGATATATTATCTTTCAGGTATACAAAAACAGTTGCAATTTGTCACTCTAATTTTTGTGAAGAGAAACGTATTTTGCATTCCAACGTATTCTAATAGGTCGCTTCAGAGTGGATTTCAGTCTAAACTACCTACTGAGCATTCATTAATTAGATTGCACATTGTGACTCACTCCGATTGGTCATAATACCAGGGATGGTAACCTGCAAGGCTTAGTATACCATCATTTAATGCAAATAAATGCTTGATTGATTTTTCTGTTAAAATACATTTTTTATAGAAGTATGCTACTCTTTTTTACTTGCCACAAAGCTGTTTGCTTCTGTGTAGTGAGTTCATATTTTTTGTAATATTTTACTTTTCATTTTGAACTGCATGTAGGTGGCATGTCATAGGCTGCATTGATAATTGACTATTTCCCAGGCAGGGCAGGACTGTTCAATGATTTTTGATCTTTGTTTGGAAGGGACAGCCACAACACTCCACTTCCAAATTGTGATTTGTAATCCATTTCTAAACCTATTTTAGGAGTTGGCAATATTACAGTACCACTACTATTAGAAACCTTGGAGGCTCATTTTGATAGTAGTCAGTGAGTTTCCTTCTTCTTCTCGAAAACACTGGTGCTTGCTAACACCTTCAAAATATGTTCCCATCTCTGATGCCACTCCTGTGAAATTCTTATCCCTGCCTTTTCTTGAGAGCGCTAGTCTACAGTAATAGTCTTTAACTCAGCATCTTACTTCATTGTATACTGCCCCCTGACAAAATGTTTAGCTGTGCTACCAGGTTTTTGTATAAGCTACCCTGCTCTGCCTCCACATCTATCAATAGGCACCATGCAAACAAGCTTTCATTTTGCAACAGAGCCCTTTAGAAATTATTCACCCTGGTCCACAAGCCCATTTATGGACTAGCTCTTCCACTGTGATATAATGTATGTCTGTCTCTCTTTGCACGCCATCACAACCTCTCTGCGTTTTAGGTTCACCATTCTTAGTGACTCCTCTCCACTTGCCCTGTTCTCTAGATTCTGGCGTTTCACCTTTCTCCCATTACACCACTGTAATGCTCTCCAACTGGACTTATCCTCATCATTCACATTCAACGTTCCCTTTAATCACCCTATTTTCATGGCAAATTCTCATGAATCTATCCCCAAACCAAATAAAATATTAGCATGTCTATCCTAAGTGACTACCATGTTTCTGCTTGTTCTGTGAGGCTTGTACACACATCTCACACCACCAACACCCACCACGATTTATATATTTCACTACCTGTCTTTTATTATATGTCAGTGGGCTAAGTACCTGGCTTGGCAGTTTTGGCTGGACTGCTCCCATGAGGCACAGAGGCAACACTGATTTGCATATGGCTGGGTCTGAAGTGGGGTGGTGAAGTGAGCTAAAGAACGATGATGGATTCAACCCAGATCTGTGACTGGGGGTGAGTGTCTGAAAAGTTTCAGCGCTCTGTCCATCATCTCCTTGTGTTTCCTTTGTTCACCCTAAGTTGGCAGGGTAGGTCCAGATGTGGGTCCCTTGCTCACCTTGCCACTGGATTCAAGCTAGCCTGACTGATGAGGGGTGTTACTCCGAAACCGGTCCCAGGATGCTTGTTTCCTGTCCACGGAAGACATGGCTAGGCAGTTCGGGCTGGATTGTTCCTATGAGGCACAGGGTCGACTGTTTTGCATATGGCTGGGTTTGAACTGGGGTGGTGAAGTGAGCTAAAGAATGATTATGGATTCAACCCAGATCTGTGACTGGGGGTGAGTGTCTGATAGTTTCAGCGCTCCATTCATCATCTCTTTGTGTTTCCTCAGTACAGCATCTCCCTCTGAGATACCTTTCAACTTAATAAACACACGAATACAGAAAATAACAAAATGAACTCAGACACTCAAAGACTAGCTTCAGCATGCCCCAGGAGAGAAGAAATGCCAGATCTCTGTTACTCAGTCTCTCATATTGAAAAAAGTTGGAAAAAGGATTGACAAGAATTCTGTTTAATCATTCATCAAATCACTCATTGTTACATGGCCAACACAGTAAGCATGAGAGCACCTCACGGTGGGTAGGTGCCCAAAGCAAAGAGTTATTACAATAATGAAATAATTAAAACTACAACTATTAGGATTTACACATAACATCTGATCAATTTACAGAAAGAAGGAGGTGCAGAGAGCACTGGATTTCCAGGAATGCAATTTAACAAAAAGATTTGTGACGAACAGAAATCACATTGCCTGCCTTAAAAAAGATGAAGACCCACCCAGTCAGCAATGATGTCATTGTATTAGTTCATTCTTCAAAACAAAAAATAACTGTATATTACAATGTTTCATCCAAATCATCAAATAATAGGTCTCCTATTAAATCTACAACTGAGTGTAATGTTACTGCGACCTATCCTGTTGATGACTATGTGCTACCTCTAGACAGATTTTTCACGTTAACATTTCTTTTTAATTATTTGTTATATTTTGTCCTCATTTGTGCAAAAATTGAGATATGAATAGACAAGATCCCATTTTTCTTTTGTTCTGTGTTCTGAGTGTGCTTTCGGAGCAGGGGATGCCTTCTCACCTTACAATGGGGTTTTGTCTTAGGATCTACCATTGTGTTTTTTATTTTATTTTTTTCTATATGTTTTTATCCCAAGTTTCCCAGAATTTGGTCCTATTACTTTTCCCTCTAGATGCATCCAGTTTCCTAAACTTCTTCACTGAAGATCGCCATTCACTTAAAGTCGGATGGTTGGCGAGTAGCCACTTCATACATATTTCTCTCCTAGCCAGTAGAATCAACAAAAGAGTAGTTCTTTTTGCTTATTATATATTACTGGCAATGAAACATTACCTTCCAGTACACCAAAAATAACATTTGTAATGCTTACCTTAATATTTTTTCCTATTGCTTTGTTTATAGTCTTACCCACTTCTGTCCAAAAAGTAGCAAGGTAGGGGCATTGATGGAACATATGAATGTCATCTGCCTTGGCTTCCCCACACTTCAGACAGCTTTTTACCGCTTGCCTGTTCATTTTGGTTAGTATTTCTGGCGTCCTGTATGCCCTGTGTAAAGTAAAAAGATGATTCTTTCTGAGAGGTGCAGAAATTACTATGTGCCATAATGTAGAACAGGATACTTGCCATAGAAGCTGATCTTCTGTAGGGATTTTTTCTTTCCATAGGTCTGTCATTAGAGTGAATTCTTCTTCTCCTGCTTGTATCATCCGTCAGTACCATTTCGATACTTCCTTTCTTGCTGGCTCACTTTGTAGATCTTTTTCAAACTCCATTTTACTCTTCTCGTGATTCTTTCAGATCTTTTGTCCAGCTTGCCAACTGGTAGTATTTAAACCTGGACAATTTACCATCCGTGCTCGTTGATAAAGAGTCCCAGCTTTTCAAAGAACTTGCTTGTATCAGCTGCCCCCATATTGTAATACCAGCCTTTTTAAGGGTCCTGCCAGAGTGTCTGTTAAGCATTCGGGAGTTCCTGCTGAGTTCCAGATGGGAGGTAGGCTACTATAATACAGAATTTTCAAGATTCTCCTTATCTCATACCACTGTTTACAAGCCGCACCTAATACCTTTAGTTTGATTTTCTTAAAGTATTTTGGATGGCCAAATTTGTATGCACCGGAGTCAGCATCTGTGATGGCTTGTAGGTAAGGTGTATATAAGGAATAAGCTCTGAGAAGAATCCTAATGTTTTTAAACTGGTAAGCTCTGTAATAGAAGAGAATATCAGGGCTGGCAATACCACCTTGATTTTTCTTCCTGCATAGTTTTTTCTACGCAACCATCCCTTCTTTCGAAGCCAATATGAAACCATTGATTTCTCCTTGGATCTTTTTGATCCATTGAGTCCCAAACTCCAGTGGGATCGCATTAAAAATAAAAGAAAACTTTTTTATGATGTTTGATCTCCCAATGAACGAAAGGGGTAAACTGCTCCAAGATTTGAACAATCCCTTGTTTCCTTTACTCTTATGTCAAAATTTACTCGGGCAATCTTATCATTGTTATTTAATACCTCAATTCCTAAGTACTTTATTCTGTTTTTTGTCTTTACTGTTGTTAATTGGGAGTTCCACGCCATTATTTCCATTTTCTGATGATTAACCTGGCATCCCGAGACCTCTTCAAAGTCATTTAACAGTCTTGTGACGGTGGGAAGTGAGGTATTCAGATCACTTGTGAGTACCATCAAATCGTCGGCGTACAAGGCCACTTTTTTAACCTAACCATTAAAGTTAAAAAGTATGACACCTTGCGATCTTCTTATCTGGCTGGCTAGAGGCTCTATATATAAATTGAATAAGTAAGGAGGGAGGGGGCAACCTTGTCACGTACCTTTATTTGGATTTCTCTCGTGAGCTTGCCATTTATGAGAGTTTTTGCTACTGGGGTTGTGTATATGTTTGTTATTGCCTTTAAAAAATGATCTCCTAGACCATAGTGAAGTATTACTCTACGCAGGAACATCCATTTTACTCAATCAAATGCTTTTGCAGCGTCAAATTTTAAAATGGCGAGTGGAATGTTTTCCTGAGTGGCAATATCTATGGCTCCGATTAATTGATGGGTGAGGTCATGTATTTGTATCCCTTTAGTAAAGCCTTTCTGATCTTCGTGGATTAAGTTGGCGGTGATACGCCCTAGTCTAGTTGCTAAGATCTGTGTGCAAATTTTATAATCATTGTTTAGTAGAGAGATTGGCCTATATGACTCGTATTTCAAGGGGCCTATACCTGGTTTTAAGATGAAGCTAATGGTGGCTTCATTCCATGTTTTCTGGAGCTCTTGAAGAACCGGGCTTTTAGAACCCAGCGGCGCCAGGGGCACGCCCAAAGTCTTCGGATTCACCTGTCTTGGTATAAAGAGACACGGAATACTTCTGGGTGGCGTCAGAGACCAAGTTTATTAGCTGCAGCCAGTAACAGTGATCCTAAAAATACAGCATGGTATATTCTACGGAGAGTGCTCCAATTTGTAGAGCAAGACATCTCCTTTTATAAACAATATTCACATTTAGAACGTACACCCACTGCGCAAAAATCTAACCAATGGGGTACATTCTCAAACAAAGTATCACATGACAAAAAGCTCAGTTTGCAATATCCCAACCCAAAGTTAATCATTGGGAATGTCCCAAATCCAATCTCCACAAGCCGGACAAACCCATAATTGAAAGGCACAATGCATGTAATAAAGAGCATAGAAAAGGAAACAATGACTGATAGTAAGCAAGATAAGGCATGTGTAAGGAGACTAAAAGTTAACGATGTCCTGAACAGTGATTGGCAATCTCAGACAACGATCAAACCAGGGAAATTGGCTCGGCAGGGTCAGTTTCAGGTGAAGGAATCAGATCCTTGCAATTCACCTCGGAGTCAAGAAAGACCCGGTTAATGTATACCAATACGTGAAGGCCAGGCCGCTTCGTTCGTTCGACCACATTCGTCGGCCTGCGTGATGGCAATACAAAATGGAGACTCAAACAAAATGGAACCCATGTTCGAGACAAAATCTCCAAATACGTAATGAACTCGGTAGTTAACGTGACAAATTCACTCCATATTAGCCGAACTCACTAAATACGGTTCTACATCACCAAAATCGTAACGGAACCATAACCTTACGAGACAAGGTCCGTTTTCACAGAACCACAGACCCTCCTTTTGCCATTATGTAGGCAATAACCTAAACTCACGTTAATCTGAATCCAGGTCTATATCAATCTTCATAAAACCATCAAGGTGTTGTTGGAGCATCATCCTATTACTTTCTACTTCTCTCGAGACAGGTCTCCGCACACACGTAGTAGCACAAAGACTACAAACGGCGGGAGCACAGTGGATGCAAAGACGACAAGAGAAGAGAATAGCTAAAACCATACCAAGGAAAATCAGAAATTTCCATCCCCATTTGGACAGCAGTCCCCAAAACCATCCAATCAACGACCAGTCTCCTTCGTCTACATGAATAGACTCTGAAACCTTATGCAATCTGGAAATGGCTTGGTATACTGTCGGGGCATTATCTGGTATGTAAACACAGCAACTAGATTGGATTCATTTGCATGCCCCTCCTCGATCGGCAAGTATGACATCTAACGCAATACGGTTCTGTAATGTCATAACACGATCAGCTTGAAGCTCCACTGTAATATTACTGAGGGCACCTGCAGTTTCATTTATGGTGGCCTCAACCACTCTTGTAAGCTGTCGTATATGTCTGCTATTGGCCATAGGATCCCAAAAGGGTAGGAAACCCTTGAAAAAGTCTCCTACTTCCTGCGCTGCGGTATCTTCCTGATCGAAGACACCTCTAACATATCTTGTTCTGTGATAATCCATAGTAGCCGTGTATGTAGGGGGAAGCAAAAACGCCACATAACATGTGCCTGAAAAATCAGGTGGCAACCATGTATAGGCTCTAGTGTGACAAACAAAATATGTACCTTTAGCTGGGACAAACGGAGAAGTCTGAGATACATAAACATAGGTTTGAGCACACACACTCTCACCTAGCTGAGCTCTCGGATTTCAACCATTACCTTGTAAACAAAAGTGGCCTCGATGGGGTACGATCCAAATCGGGGGAGACCTTTTTTCGTCTATCCTTCTCTGTCAAACTAGTGCTATATCCAGTGACATTCCAACCAATATAAGCCAGTGCCTCATCCTTAGGAATAGCATTGTATGCATCAATATCTCGGATCATATCTACTATTCCCTTTATCAAAGCACTATAGCTCGGATTGTCTCTAATGGAACGCAAAGGATATACCTCATTCGCATAGATGAACATAGTCTGAAAAGCCCATACAGACCCATTGGAAGAAAAAGGTAAAACCAAATATGGCATACCTCTATCTGTCGTATGAGGCATAAGACCACATACCCAACAATTTGTAGTATTGACTACCAACTGATGCTGATGCAACAGCTGTATAAATGAGTTGTTAACAAATTCTGATCTCCTTGTCTGTTCATGTTCAGGCAACATATAGAATTGGTGCAAAGAAACAGTAGTAGAAGAAAACATAGGTTGGGTAGTGGGTGCAGATATCAGTGGTGTAGCATATACAATCCAACCCACACAACCAATGTGATACTTAAAAACACAAAAGAACACAATATAATAAAACATTTGTTACGGACCAATGTACACAATCTCATCTTAAAATCTATTTTCTCAACAACTCTATCAGTTACAAAAGACTTCATCCTCTAACTTGCTGCTCACGGCAATTTTCCCTCTTCACTTAAGTGTGCGTCCAGGCGTCCTAGACGTCCCTAGAACCGCAGACCGTTTGTCAATACGCGGGTCACCCCTTAAGAACTTATACCGTGACCCTGCAGCTGAACCCGGATCGTGGTTCGAAAAAGAAAAAGACAAAAGAAGTCTCTTGTCTGAAAGAGTATAATTCACCAAAAAATGTAAGCTTTATTTGTCCGTTTTAGTCCGTAGATTATAACGTTCTTTACCAGACACAGTCTGATCCTGAAAAAGTGTCTCTGGATGTATAGTATCAAGTCTCAAATGCGGCGGCACAGCTTCTTGTAAAACTTCGTCATCCGCACGTTCCGACTGAGTCCATTTCAAATGCGCATCACTAAAGGGGACAAACTCCACAACTCTCTTGCTTTCTGAATCAGCAACACCATCTCTAATCCACCGGTCATATGGCAGGGGCAGTGGAATCTTCTTGCAGTGGGTGGCATGCACCCAGTTCTTCTTGCCGAAAACTTTGACGGCAGTTCGAGTCGCTAGTAGAACTTGGAATGGGCCGATCCACCTCGGCCTGAGGTTCTTCGTTCTTTGAAAATTCTTGACAAGAGTCCAGTCACCAGGTTGAATCGAGTGACATGCATCCACAGAGGCTGAAGGCAAGGTATCATGCACCTGTTGGTGAAGAACACGCAATTTAGCAGTCAAATCATGTAAATATTCAACCAACATAAGGTACTCGACATCACTGTATTTATTTGGCCTCGGGAAACACCAAACATTCGCCGGGCGACCAAAGACAATTTTGTATGGGCTAAGTCCCACACGAGAATGTACTGTTGTTCTTGTGGACAAAAGTGCCAATGACAAAGCATCAGGCCATGCAAGGCCAGAGCTCGCTTGTATCTTAGCCAATTTAAGCTTAAGAGTGCCATTGTAACATGCTAACTCTTTGACTCTTTTTCGTAAATCTCTAAAAACGTGGCTTTTCCCCCAATCTGGTTAGTCTCTCGGTCCCCTTTTATTTCCAACCAGCGCCAGGAAACCCATGGTGTCAGTGCGCTTTACAAGCACCCCTTACGATACGATACGATTCAACCAAACCAGCTGACTGGGGGTGATTCGCAGCATGAATTTTCTGCCTTATTCCCAAACCTGCACACACTTTCTTCATAATCTGACCCACAAATTCACTTCCGTTGTCACTCCATACGATTCTCGGCAATCCAAACCTAGGGAAAAACTCCTTCAACAAAACCTTGGCTGTAGATAAGGCAGTATTATCCTTAAGAGGGTAAGCCTCTAACCATCTTGAAAAGGTGCAAACAACCACAAGGACATACTTCAGGTTGTTGCATCTCTCCATGGGAATAAAGTCCAACTGTAAAACCTCAAACGGATACGTTGGAGGAGCAAAATGACCTGCTGGAGTTGGAGTTCCCTTGCCAGGATTATGCATCAAACAAATCGTGCAATTTTTCACCAGATTCTCAGCACATTTAGGAATTCCAGCATTCTGCCATACTGGAGCCAACAACTTACATATCCCTTTCGAACTGATGTGGGCCAGTCCATGTGCCATCGTAACCACTGGAAGCATATACGCATCAGGCAACAACCATCGCTGGTGTTCTGACAACTCAATCCAACAGCCAGTCGAATCCAACATTCCCGTAGTATCTCTCCACATACTCAATTCTTTCTCAGTAGCTTCCGCCTGAATCGATTTCACACTCTCTATTGTGTCTTCACACATTCCACCTTACAGAACCCATCTAGCAGGGCCTGCAACATACATTCGACTCGTCACATCTTTCGCCGTTTCTCTTGCTACTTCATCCGCAAACGCATTACCACGACCAACATCATCCGTAATCTTCCTATATGCACTGCATTTCACAATCGCAACTTGTGTCGGAAAAGTAAGTGACTTAAGAAGTTTATTCACCAATTGTCCATGCTGAATCTTCGTACCATGAGAAGTAAGAAATCTTCTCTCTCTCCACAAACATCCAAAACTATGAGCAACACCAAACGCATATTGGCTATCGGTATACACAGTCACTCTCTTTCCTTTCGACAACACACACGCTCTTGTCAGTGCAATTAACTCTGCTGCTTGAGCTGAATTCTGTGGAATACGTTTAGTTTCAACAATCGCGTGCAAAGTCGTAACCGCATACGCTGCAGTCGTATCGCCATTCGGAAGCTTAAAGCATTAACCATCTACCCATAAGGTACCATCAGAATTCGAAAGAGGAGTATCTTTCAGCTCAATTCTACCCTTCGTTTCCTCCTCTGTCCGAAGAAAACAATCATGCTGTTCCTGAACATCTGTCTCTACAGAAATCGGCAACAATGTAGCTGGATTCAATGTGTTGCACCGCTTTATGTGCACATGACTAGCCACAAGCGTCAACTGACAAACGTGCACTAGTAAGATGTTGAGTCTTCGTTTTATTCAATAAGGTATCCACTGCATGTGGGACCATCACAATCAATGTATTATCCAATACCAGACCAGCAGACTGTAGAATCGAAACAGCCGCTGCCGCTGTAGCTCTCAAACAACTCGGCAACGCCTTAGCTACCGGATCTAAAGTAGCTGAAAAATACGCACATAGGCGTTGCTTGTCTCCAAATTGTTCTGTCAACACTGACAATGCACAACCTTCTCTCTCGTGCACGTAAAGGTTAAAAGGCTTACTGTAGTCGGGCAGAGCAGAACACAACGCATCACGCAATTCAGAAAAACTTCTCTGACATTCGTCAGACCAAGGAAGAGGATTTGGTGTATCCTTAAGAGTAAGTGCCTACAGAGGTTTCGCCAACAAAGAAAAATGTGGAATCCACTGTCTACAATATGAGGTGATACCCAAGAAAGCACGCACTTCTCTCTGTGTGGATGGTACAGTCATTTGCGCAATCGCTTGTATACGTTCTGGGGTCAATCGTCTTCCCTCCTTCGACAAGAGATGACCTAAGTAGGTCACTTCTTGGTGACAATATTGCAACTTCGAAGGTGACACTTTATGATGAAGGTCAGACAAATGCCGTAACAAAGAAAGCGTAACTTCTTTACAAGTCTCTTCATTATCATCAGCAACCAACAAATCATCCACTTACTGTATAAGAGTCGCACCAGAAGGCAAAACAAAAGAATCAAGCTGGGTCTTCAAAGCCTGACTATAGATGGAAGGACTCTCACAATAACCTTGAGGAGCGCGCTTAAACCGGAAGCTTCGGTCTCCTAAAGAGAATCCAAAAATATCTCTACTCTCTTCAGCAATTGGAATACTAATGAAAGCATTCTTCAGATCAAT
Source organism: Lissotriton vulgaris (assembly GCF_964263255.1). Lineage (NCBI taxonomy): Eukaryota > Metazoa > Chordata > Amphibia > Caudata > Salamandridae > Lissotriton > Lissotriton vulgaris. The sequence continues at coordinate 1,235,665,570 of NC_141693.1, forward strand.
AACAGAAAACCAAGCAGCTGAAGCAGGGATCATAATCAGTAAGGCAGTAATGTCCGGGACAACAGGAAACTGCGGGACAACAATCTTATTGACCTCTCGAAGGTCGATCACAAACCGATACACAGGTGGCTGGGAAGAGTCAGTAGGCTTAAGAACAGGCAGAACAGGACTGTTACACACATTACCTCTTGTTTCTTCAATCACTTCTTTCTCAATCAAATCATAGATAATCGCCAAAAGAGCTCTTTCACCATCACTAGAGATTCAGTATTGAGGAATGCGAGGTAACTTAGCATTCAACTTGAGGGTAACAACGTAGGGTGGAATCTGCAAAAGGCCAACATCATTTGGAGCTGTAGCCCAGAGAGTATCAGGGAGAGAACGCAATTCCAGTGGAAGCAGATCTTTAGACAAATACATCGGAGAAATCCCTTTCTCACCCAACGTAAGATGTACTCCCGAAGGAGAACAATACAATGTTGCATGCAATCTTTTCAACAAATCCAAACCCAACAGATTCTCCCCACAACCTGTCGTAAGAATAAGAGGTGCTTCCAATTCACAAGGCCCAACAGAAAGAGACAAAGGACAAGAAACCGGGTTACGAACTGGGGCACCAGAAAATCCTACCGAAACATTCGTCAAGCCAGACAAAGGTGCGCTAGGGAGTTTAGAGGGCATGATAGAACTCTTTGCCGCACCAGTATCCAAGGTTCTGACACACCTGATTTAATCACTTCAACATAAGGTCCACTCTGGTCTACTGGAACTGACACTACTCCCTCTCTTTGTCCATGGCTGACCTAGCTATCATTAAAATCAGCATTCTCACTTTCAACATAATAATCATCAGCATAATATTGAGCAGACTGACCAGACGGAACATTCTGTTGATCAAAACAATTCATAGAATTCTGAGGGGGAAAGGAATGTCCATTCTGGGGGAACACACCACGTCCCCTACCCCTAGGTACTTGCTGGACACCACGACCTCTCACACCAGACGTACCATTCGCACGTTGTAGCAGAATCGGGCAACTATGCTTAAAGTGGCCTTCTTCCTTACAATAAGCACACTGATTAGGGCCTACCGGAATTCGCTGAAGAAAAGACTCGGGCTTGTGCAACAATCTCTGAAACTGTGGAGGTTGCTGAAACTGGGAAGGTTGCTGAAACTGACGCTGATTAGGGCGAGGCGGATACGCCTGCTGTAAAAGAACCTTCGTCTTTAATTCTTTAGTCTTCTTCTCTGCTTTATCTTTCTCATCTTTATCTCTATTCTCATAATATTGTGCAGTAGCCAATATCAGGGCCAAAGAAGAAACAGCCCATGAACTCTCAGAGTCCTTCAACTTATTACAAAGCTCGGGGAGCAAATTATAGACAAACTTATCCACAAACAACCTTTGGCCACCTTCTGTACTCATATACTGACCACTATGATCGATGAATGTTTCCTCAAACCGAGTGAAGAAATCATACACACTCTCGTCTTTCTTCTGTTTGCATGCTGCTAACTTATCCCAATTCACTTGCATAGGAGGCATCAAAGTCTTCATCAAAGCAATAATCTTACCAGGGAGTTCTGTAACTAAAGGCTCAGGTTTGGCCCCTCCACCTGGTCGACCATCTGCAGCAACAATATTAACCCACGTATCTCCCAACTCTACTGCATGATTCTCGTGACGGATCTTCGCCCACAAAGGTTGAGGGACTACATTCCCCAACAACATATCTATATCAGCTAAATTCATCACACACGCATCAACTGTCTGGGACAACACTTTATAATAACCTGCAGGATTTTTACGGGGGTCAGGCAAAGTCTGCTTAAGAGCCAGAACTTCAGCTCTCTTCCAAAGAACATGTACCCAAACTCGCTGAAAATGAGCTGGTACAGCAACAATACCTTGATTAAGATTACCCACAACTTCCTCTCTCCATACAGGGGGAACTTCTCTCATCGAAAACTGCTTCACTTTTCTCCTAACAGAAGGATGAGGTGCAAACAACGACTGAGAAGGAAGTCTACAACTAAACGCAAGAAGCGTCTCTATCGCTTCCTCAACATCGGGACCCACTATCGTCCCTTTAGCAAAATCCGACTGAACATTAAGTAATTCCGATGGAATCGGACCCAAGTTATTATCGTCCCATTCTTCACGGAGGAAAGTACACATAACATGAAAAACATACCTTTGTTTTGGTGCCTCCCACTGTAGGAAAACATCCATAACCGTTTGTAGATCATACCTGGAGGCATTCAAAACCCATCTACGAGCAAGGAGATCTAACACTGTCCGCTCCTCGGAACTAGGGAGCTGACTACGCGTTTGTTTCCGTACAGAAACTGGGGTCATATTTAATGGCCCAAAGAGAGGAGACAAAAGGCTAGTGACAGTCTCAGTCATTCGTTGTCGAGCAGAAGGAGAAGAAGTCGACATGAGGACAGGAGACAAAGTGTTTTGAGACGACAAAGACATAGGGTCAGTAGAAAAGGAAGTTAAAGGCAAAGGAGTAGAAGGCAAAGGAGTTTGAGCAAAGCTGTAAGCAAAGCTGGCGGCCCTAGAGAAGGCTGCGCCTGAGGAGGGAGACCAACTGTGGAAGAACGGGTGACTGAACAACAGCAGGGGGTTGAACAACTGGGGGTTGCGGAGGTGCCGTAGCATTCTGCACATAAGGGGGTGGTAACTCAACAAATGCGACATCAAAGGATCCTTTTCAGGGTCCTTAGTCACATTCGGAAGAAGAGGTGGCAAAGCCGGATAACATTTATCAATGGCCATGCAATGTTGTCTATCCGACACCTCAATCGCACGATCTTCTTTAAACTGCCTAGCAGCTAGCATTATCGATATATTCTTTTCTTTCCTATCTCTTTTAGCTTGCTTAATTTCTCGCTGTTTGGCTTCCTTATGCCAGAGGCGGAAAGAGTCAAACATCGCCGGCCGGGCTTTCTTCCTAAATAGCGCAACTTCTAAATTAACTAAAACATCTGATTCAAAACTACCATGTTGTGGCCATCGTAAGACACCGTCTTTCCGTGTATAGCGGATCCATACTTCATCATACGTAATGGGACCCACTCCATGCTTTGAATAGAGCTCATAAGTCGGAGTTCCAACCGGAGGTATCGGACACGAGTCCTCCAATCGGGAATCCCTGTTACAACTACAACAAAACCATTTCCTAAGTTTGCTAAGACCAGGCATCTTCGCTCACTAATCTAGCTTCAAACATCAAGGGGTTATCAAAAACGATATACTCGCAAATGTACGAGCCCCTCGGCTTTGGTATTTGCAAAAACCAAATCAAAGAACCCAAGAAACTAAACCAAGTCGTGTGAGCGACCCACTTATACTTAACCAAAATGTCTATCACGCCACCAGAAGACTGTCTATCGTCTCGCTCTACAAATCATCATAAAAGGGTCCAAAACAGGGCGACAGTCAGGGCAGCAGTCCTTCGTAGCCGTCGGAAAGGGGAAGCCTCGCAGCAAAAACCTTCAGTCCACATTCGACATGCCGGGGTCGATGAAGTGGGGGCCCTCTTCCAGAATTTCCTCACAAAGCTCCTTACAATCTTCGGGCTTGGACCGGTACCGCTGAAGTCGCCCCACGATGGGCGCCAGTTGAAGAACCGGGCTTTTAGAACGCAGCGGCGCCAGGGGCACGCCCAAAGTCTTCGGATTCACCTGTCTTGGTATACAGAGACACGGAATACTTCTGGGTGGCGTCAGAGACCAAGTTTATTAGCTGCAGCCAGAAACAGTGATCCTAAAAATACAGCATGGTATATTCTAAGGAGACTGCTCCAATTTGTAGAGCAAGAAATCTCCTTTTCTACACAATATTCACATTTAGAACGTACACCCACTGCGCAAAAATCTAACCAATGGGGTACATTCTCAAACAAAGTATCACATGACGAAAAGCTCAGTTTGCAATATCCCAACCCAAAGTTAATCATTGGGAATGTCCCAAATCCAATCTCCACAAGCCGGACAAACCCATAATTGAAAGGCACAATGCATGTAATAAAGAGCATAGAAAAGGAAACAATGACTGATAGTAAGCAAGATAAGGCATGTGTAAGGAGACTAAAAGTTAACGATGTCCTGAACAGTGATTGGCAATCTCCGACAACGATCAAACCAGGGAAATTGGCTCGGCAGGGTCAGTTTCAGGTGAAGGAATCAGATCCTTGCAATTCACCTCGGAGTCAAGAAAGACCCTGTTAATGTATACCAATACGTGAAGGTCAGGCCGCTTCGTTCGTTCGACCACATTCGTCGGCCTGCGTAATGGCAATACAAAATGGAGACTCAAACAAAATGGAACCCATGTTCGAGATGAAATCTCCAAACACGTAATGAACTCGCTAGTTAACGTGACAAATTCACTCCATATTAGCCGAACTCACTAAATACAGTTCGACATCACCAAAATCGTAACGGAACCATAACCTTACGAGAAAAGGTCCGTTTTCACAGAACCACACTCTAAACCTTTAGAGAAGACCACATTAAAAAGATCCACTAGTCTTGGAGCCAGTGGTTCTTTTAGGACCTTATATAACTTGTTTGGTAATGAGTCTGGTCCTGCTGCCTTCCCTCTCTTCAGTTTCTTTATTGTCTCCATGACTTCCTCTATGGTGATTTCTGCGTTAAGCCTCTCACACAGTTTCTCTTCTAATCTCGGCATTATAGCTTCTCTCAGGTATGTGTCACCTAAATTACTAGGAACCACTAGGTCTTCCGTGTACAAAGCTTGAAAGAAATCTGTAATGGCTTTCTCGATCCCTTGATCTTCCACTACCTGTTCTCCCATGGTGTCACTTTGTATTGCGGAGATTTTATTTTTGGTTACGTCCGTTTTAATTTTCCATGCGAGGAGTTTCCCGCTACCTTCCCCATATTCGTAGTAACATTAACATTGACAGATGCAGGGACATTAGCTTTTTGTGGACGTTGTAAATTATCAAGCTGTCCATGAGATCCCCATCATGCATACCTGTACAAAACGGTACTATTAGAGCATCTATCTAATTTGAGAATTAAGTTAAGTGGTTCTTTCTTGCAAGGCAGTATCCACGCCACTGCGAAAGGATCGATAGTGATCCATCTTTTGAAATTCTTTTATGAGAGTACGATGTTCCATTTTTAATCTGCAACTTCCATTTAAGGAGCATTCACATAGCAAATCCAGACATGTCTAGTGGCCAGCAACACCCTAAACCACTTCAAATGCAGAGTTCAGTCACAGTCAGCCATGGTCATTGAACAAGCTTGGTTTATGTTTTGGACAATCATTGATAACCCGTGAAGAGAGACAGTGCCCGAGCATTGGTACCAATGTCTGTGTCACTTACATTCAGCGTAGTCTTCCATAACATCTTGCTGTCCAGCTCCATGAACTGGGGCTTGATGGCACTCAGCTAAGGAGGATACCATGCCTCCTTGCCAATCAGTTCCAGTGTTTTTCACTATTGTCAGATATCTGAACCGTTGAGGTAAGTTCATGTGGAGTCCCTCAACAGCTGGCCCTATCACCAGTGGTTAATTTGTAAAAAAATAAGTGCAGGGGATCTCGCAAGGAGGCAGCTACCAACAGTCCTTTTCACACATTAGCACTGCCTAAAACAAAACTATGAAAGTGGGGAGAGGATGTAGTGTAATGGCCAGAGCTGCCGACTTTGGAGCTGGTGAATCAGGTTTGAGTCTCAACGTCGGCTCAACATTTTGTGATTGTGGACAAATCATTGCCACGTTAACTGATGCTCATGAAAAGCATCAGTGTTAATCAGGGCCGTTTCTGCCATTAGGCAAGACTAGGCGGCTGTCTAGGGCGGCAAAAGGGGGAAACAGTTTTTTTAATTTGAACCTACGAAAGAAAAAAGCCACTTGCTGCTACTGAGTACGTTACCACTTACGAAAATCACGTTTGCGCCGCTGGCCTTCCACCAGATCACAAGGGAAGAGCCGCTAGGATTCTTCAGGGCAAGTGACAGCCATCCGAGCCAGGATCTTCTGCTTGGTGCTTGATCAGGCTCTCTTTGTGCCTTGTGTGTGAAGATGGAAATAGGAGGCGCTAACAGCCGCAGCAACAAGAGGTACTGATGTTTAATCTCAGAGTTATTATGAAATCTATTGTCTCTGGACATCGGCCGCTGCCTCTTGAAAGGAAACACAAGACGCATTTTAAACGTTTCTAAATATACGATTCTGCATCAAACCCAGTGCCCACAGAGCTGGGTGTTGATTTGTTTGTGTCCTGTTACTTATGCTGCAAGGGAGGGGGGGGGGGGGTGCTGAAGCCCTGTGAGCCCTATGGGCGTTGGGCGCCTTACCTAAGAGCCGCCACACTGACCTGCAGGGGTCTCATGGCGCTCAAACAATCCTCCACTTGCTGGGGGGGGGGGGGGGGGGGGGGGGGGTGGATGAGCTCTCTCAAGGAAGCGCTACAGCAAAATAAACTGACACATCAGAGGCCCCCAGGACCCTGCCCTGCTCACCTCCCATCTTAATACTTAACACTGCCCCTGGGGGTGCTTTCTCGCACCCGAGTCTAAACTTCCAATCATAGGCTCAAGATAGCATGACGTAGCATTGAGGGCCAAGGACAGTGGTGAGGGACCCACGTTTCCCCATCAGACATTCATTTCAGGGGTCACCTGTAGACAGGGCTTTAAGTGGGCCGGGTCTGAGCACCGGCAGTTTTTTTAAGGAGGCCTCGAAACGGGTCTCTATGGGGCTCTGTTTTGTGCCATGGCACAGGAGGTCCGTTTTTTTTACGAGCGTTATAGGGAAAGGGAAATCCTTTACAGAGAATCATTTTCTCTCTGGATTTCTCTTGTCTTTTCCGAACTAAGAAGCAGCAACATTGTCGTGATGTCACATGGGCTCTAAGTGGAATCTTTTTCAATATTTTATACAATCCACAGTTGCTGCTTATTTATCTTATTCAACTAACAACCATTGACAAAGCCAATTGTCCTGACTTGTAAGTATGATGTTACTTGTATCATATATCTGGATGCAGTGACAGAAATAACAAAATAGCAGTCGGTGGCACACTATGCTAAGCACAAACTTTTAGCTTAAGTGTTTTTAAGCCACGCCCTTAATTACCCTGGCCACGCTCCCTTGAAAGACCCCATTGTTTTTTCATCCCACTTAAAGCCCTGCTTGGAGAGGATGTGGCTAAACGACTAGAGCGGACGATTTTAAAGCTGGGGAACCGGGTTCGAGTATGTATGTATGTATGTATGTATGTATGTGTGCTCTTATATAGTGCTCGACTTACCCTAGGGCATCTCGGCGCTTGCATTGGGAACCCGTCCTGGCCTTTCCCTGTGAGATAACACGTACTGGGCATCCCCAAGGTGAAAGCCAGGCATCCCGCCGCGGGGCCGTTGTGGAGATTAAGCAAGCTTATTGCCCAGAGCTGCATAGTGTGAACTTGTGCTTAGAGTGGGCACCGAAGCGAGAATTATCGAGTCCGTGGACAATTGGGTTCAAGACCCTGGTCCCGGGTCAGACCTCTGCTTCAGGGTATGCCTCCTCTAACCAGTGAGCCACACTTCTCCACTATTGGCAGTATTGGCAGGGATGCGCAACACCGTGTGATTCTGGGCAAATCACTTAATCTCCCCGTGACTAAAAATGTATGTGTCCGTCTGTAACCCAACTGGTACTCAGAGTGCTCTGATGCCTTCGGGTGGAGTTTGGCTATATAAAACTGAAAAAAAATACTTGGTAGGCGGCCTCGTGCTGCTTTTGGGGAGCATTGAATCAGATGACGTAGTAAAATAACAAAGAGCACGGCACAATAGGCTTTTCTCATCACCATAAATTCATAAACAGCCTCTGAAGACGTATAACCAGTAGGCGCTTTATATGAAGCTGTGTGTGTTCCGCGATGCGCCGTGTGCCTACCTGAGACAGTGGAGTCTGGGAGGATTTTATGAGGCCAGGATTGAGGCCCTCACCCAGGACCATATATGTAGGACAACAAGGCCGCACAAGGGCGTCAAAGGAGGACGTCCTCGAGGGAGCAGAGCAGGAACACGAAACTGAAAGACATCACACTCCAACATGCAGCAGTCACGAATGACGACCCCTCAACGAGGAGTGCAGCAAAGACAGAAGCTGGCAGAGTGCGGCTGCATCAGGGCAGAGGCCTTGTCCTGGGCCAAGGTCTAGAAGACATAAAAAGAAGCCCTTACAGAATCTGTTCAAGGTCACCTACCAAGGGTCAAAGGTCAGCTGCACCTGCGATAGTTCAGGAGCACCTCCTTTAAGGGACGAGGCTCGGGTAGGATTGGGCACACAAGCATTTTTAATGTATGAATGAATTAATGGATAAATGAGTTGAATGAGTGCAATGTGTCTGTGGGAATGGGTATAGTTGGAAGAATGAAAGTAAGCTAGAGTGCCTTCATGAGAGGTCGCATAAGACCATGTTACGATAGTAATTACCGCACTAATACCAAATTCGCAAACACTTATTTTATATGAGTGCATGTATGGGAACAACACAAATGGCCAGAATGTGAGAAGCTGCTGTTTGCGGCATTTGTTTTTTGCACTGATTTTTAGCACACAATATAGCACCAAGTGCCGGTTTTGCAGAATTCCTCCTAATTTTGCAGTTTCCCCAAAATTTCACAATAATATGCAGATACAAATTTTGCAATTTTTCATAAAGTTAACCCAGTCTTTCCTCAGCTGACAAAATTAACACTACTGAGTTGGGTTATATTACTAATTATCTGCAGTGAGGGGCTGTTGCAAAAAGCGCTGCACAGAAAAAAAAAACTGTTGAAAGAAGAAGGGGTTTCTTTATAATGTCACTCTACATCACCAAATGTTTATTTTTTCTTTTGTTAGCGACCCCCAACGCATCTCCTCCTAGAAGTGTCAATTGGTAGGCACTTTATTAGGGCAATAAATGTTTTTTGCTTTTGATTGGGGGGATTGCTGGCAGTAGGCAAAAATAATATTGCATTTCGTATGTGGGCGTTGCATGTGTATATGTGTGCTTGGCGGAAGGTTAAGTTGTTTCTGGTTTTGAAAACGAGTTGCACTTGACGCCTCGTGGTATTTAAAGACAAGGCTCTATTGAGCATCGTGTACATAGTTCTGGGGGTTTATGACTACCATAACGGTCTGACCTGGGCCTTTCGTTGAGGTCGTTTGCAGGACTGTGGTGAACGTGTTTCCTGATAGTAAATGAGAGTAACATAGAAGGGTGCAGCAGTAGAGGGTGTGCCTCTCTAGCCTGGATGACAGGGGGAGAGAGTGATGGTAATAAAAGGGAGGGGCGGCATTTTTCAAATCTAGCCTAGGGCGGCAAAACACCTAGAAACGGCCCTGGTGTTAATGATTAAGTGCCAGTGCTGAGGACTGGAAACCACTGGTTCAGATTAGGCACTGCCTATCACCCATTTCCTTCAATATGCATGTGCAGTACCGGCCACTCTGACTGGATCATGTGGCTTTGAATTTATAACTAACGCTGTGTCCACTACACAAAGAGAGTTTGGGAAACAAATTATCGTGGAATAAATTACAATGGTTTTACTTAAAGCATGATTATTTACTGCATTTATTAACCTATGTTAATTTATCAACAGATCACATAGCCACATAACAGTATTCATAGGTTGCCATCCCACCGTTCCAGTCCCAATTCCATCCTTTGAAACAGGGGGTGCCGCAAGGTTCCTCGCTGAGTCCCACGCTGTTTAATCTATACGTGAGACCGCTGGCTGAGGTCGTCAAGCAATGGGGCATGACCATGGTCTCATATGCCGATGACACTCAGCTAGCGGTTACGATCAGCGGGGATGCGGACAGGGATGCCCCCAGGTTTCAGAGTGGACTTAGAGCGGTGGCGAGCTGGATGAAGAACAACTGTCTCCAGCTCAACGCAAAGAAAACGGAGATCATGATCGTCGGTAGGAGATCGGAACTATGGGGGGACAGGTGGTGGCCCGCGGAGCTGGGGCCGGCCCCCATTCCGGTCACAGAATTAAAGAACCTAGGAGTATGGATGGATCCTGCACTCAGTTTTGTGGGTCATACGAAGAGAACCGCAGCCTGTTGCTTTGGTATCCTACGGTCGCTGCGTCCCGTCCTGAAGTTTTTTGACCATCGTATCAGGCAGCTGATAGTCCAGGCTACAGTGCTATCTCGCCTGGACTATGCTAGCTCGCTTTTGGTAGGGACCAATTCAGCGGAGGTTACCCGCCTCCAACGCGTCCAGAATACCGCGGCGAGAGCCATTGTTGGCTTACCTCGTACATGTTCCGTCTCCGGCACATTGAGATCACTGCATTGGCTGCCTATCAGGGCAAGAATCCAGTTTAAAGTGCTGTGTTTGGCGTTCAAGATTTTGAGGGGTGTGGGTCCTCAAATTCTTGCGGACCTTTTGTCCTGGCATGTGCCTACCCGGTCCTTGAGATCGTTGGGTCAAGCACTTACAGTGATCCCCCGATACAGGCTGTGTCGGGTTGGTGGTCGATCCTTCCGGGTCAGAGCGGCCGAGCTCTGGAACTCCCTTCCAGTAGAGATGCGGTTGCTAGATGATCTTTTAGTCTTCCGTAAAGTTTTAAAAACTTTTCTGTTTTAATAAATTGCCTTTATCTTTCCTTCTGTTGTGTTCCCTGTAGGTGTTACATATTACCTGCCATGCGCCAGGACGCCCCTTAGCTGGGGCAGCTGTGCGCAATACAAATGTATGTAACATAACATAACATAACATAACACACTTAAATTGCATCCTAAACAAAGGGACACAGATTTAACTGAAAAAGAGAGTTTTCAAAGACCTGCAAAAACTAAATAGCGTTCAATATCTCTCAACCTTGTTCTTTCTTGCTGCATGGAATGTTAAGATTACTACCCTTTTTAGACTGCTAAGAGCGGCTAGCGTGCACTATTTTTAGTTCTCACCTGAGACAGCGTGCATGTGCTGACACTTGTCACAATCTATTGTTTTAAAAAGAACTCTAAAAAGGGGCCTTTATCCTGCCCATTACTTACCATTGGTTGGGTTTATTGTCACTCTAATTGTCCTCCTTTTCATTGGTGAGGATGTGTCTGCGCATGTGGGGTTCCCTTCAGCTCTGTTTATGCTTTTTTCTCTGGAGCTTGGACCAAGTACTGATTGATTTCTTGATTATTGTTCTTCCACACTACTTTTTTGTGAGTGTCTATTGTTTGTTTGTATGTCCTGTTTACATTCTCTTATGTCGCTCTATCTTATTTTCCTGGTAATTTTATGTCCCTTCACTTTTGTTTTTTCGTCTTGGGCACACTGCTTCCCTCGCTTGTTGTTTGTTGTTTGTTTTCGAGATTTTTCTAAATCTCACTTTCCAGTAAGCCTCTTTTCTCCGGTCAGTCATTTCCAAGCAGCATAACAACATAATTTATATTAGCAGCAATGACTAAGGGTGTGCTTGTTTCTAACTCACACTTGTTTTGGTCACATTCCATGTTATGCTGCCTTCCTACCCAATTTGGGAAAGCATGCTTTTAAATTGTACCAACTGAAAATATTTGCACATGCCTAAATGCATTTGTACATGTGCTGTTAGCAATTCAAAGGTTGTGCGCCTCAATAATATGCCATGCCATGCTCATACCATAATATACTATACAATAACAGGCCATGACATATGACACCATACCATGCTTTACAATAACAGACCATAACATAACATGCCAAATTATACAATAACAAACCATATCTTAACATTCCATACCATACCATACTATACAGTAACAGGCCATACCGTACAATACAATGACAGCCCATACCATATCATACCATATTATTAAATACTATAGAATGACAGGCTATACCATACCATACCAAACCATGCCATGCCATGTGATTCCATCCCATGACAGGCCGGTCTATATCATACTATCCAATCAAGTCACACTCACCTCCTTTTACCTCTTCCTGCCCCTGAACCCTCACCTCCCTTCACCTCTACCAGCTATATAATCCTCAAGCCACCATCACCTCCCTTTACCTATACCCACTGTGGGCCCTCATGTCAGCCTCACCTACCTTTATCTTTCTACCCACCTCCAACCCTCAAGTCACCCTCACCTCCCTTTGCCTCTATCCACCCCCCTCTACCTAACCCGAGCCCTCAAGTCACCTTCACCTCCCTTTATCTCTACCCACCCCAAACCCTCAAGTTACCCTCACTTCCCCTTACCTCTACACACATCTGAACCTTCAAGTCACCCTCAACTTCCACTAAGTCTACCCCACCCCGAAACCCTCAATTCACCCTCACATCCCTTTACCTCTAACCATCCCTAAACACTCAAATTACTATTTTTTAAATAACATAAAAAGTAAGTTATTTAAACAAAATATTTACTTGTGTGGTAAAGGTACATATACTTTCCTACATGGTACTTAGCTGCGTGGGAAAGGTCCTGCGAGGTAGAGGCTGTGAGGTAAAGGTTGTTTCCCCTCGGTCAGGACACAAATGTTTTGCGGGCACTGTTGATTCTTTCCACCCTTCAGAATGTTTGACTGGCAGCTTCACCTCTTTGACAGTTTGTGCCTCCCTTTTCTCCTCACCCCCTCCCCATACTTTAGGTCTCACCTGAAACAGTGCTGTAATTTGCTGTCATTTGTAAGACATTGTTTTTTACTTTGGGGGCTTAGAGCCCACCGGTTGCTTACCTTTGGTTGGCATTATCGTCACTCTCATTTCCTTGCTACTGTTTAGTCAGCAAGTACCAGCTCCACTTCCTCTTCTCCTACCCTGGAACATGGCCCATGTACTGCTTCCCTTCCCCTGTTTCCTTTTATTGCTTGCCCCTTTCAGAGGTACTTTGTTTTCCTTTTACTTGCACACCTTTCCTCCCTCCCTCCCTCTCCTGCATTGTTGCAGCAGTGAGAGCTAAATAGATCACTACTGTCAACCCTCCTCCAAGACTACCTTGACTTCTTAAATTGCTACTTCCATGGTGGATTCAGTCTCCTATCTTGTGCTAAATGCTGTCTTTCATGAGCTGAAGAAATTATGATCTTCAAAATAAGTGGATAACTGCTTAACCACAAATTTTTCCAAAATGTTCACAAGAGCAGGCTTTAGGGCGATTTACCCTCAGTAATCAGTGTTGTTAGAGTTGATGTCAGTTTTTTCAGGGTGGTGATCGAACTACAGTTTTAAAAGAATCAGTAACAACATCCCTTAAGTGCTGGCTAGCATTAAATGTCTGCAGTACATAACTTGAGATGGGAGATACCAAGATCAGCCTAATTGTTATCAGGTAGGGGGTCCTCCAGACAGCCAGATTTATAGCTGCTGATGGTGACAAGTGTGCAATTTTCCTGAATTTTAGTACAGCATTGTCAAATGGATCCCACCCACTCTTTGCGGGTAAATAGAGATTAGCTGCTTTTACAGACATGGGTTTTCTAATGTTTATGTAGATCTGTAGATCTGTTTCACCATTTTGGAGACGAAGGTGGCACCTCGATCACAGAACTCTGGGGGTAACGTAGAGTGTTGACAGGAGGATTTATTAATAAAGGTCTTTATAATGAAAACATGATCTGGGTTCCTAGCCTCAGTTATTGTGGAACACAGTTAGATTTAGCTTGTCTGACAGCCTTCCTAGATAGGAGAAACACGGGCATGCTACTAGAATATTGTTGCCATAATAGTTTTGTCAGAAGTATCACCTCATATAAATATTTTCTCCTAAACCGCATTCCATTGGAGATATTAATAGAAAATATACACTTAATGGGGGTATTTAGGACATAATATTTAGCTGGTGAGCCAATGCAAATTAGCTTCCAGGAGGTTCAGCCACAAAAAGGGTAACTTTTTCGAAGTTACTTTTCCTTAATATGTATTAAAAATCGACCGTACCAAGGCTGTTCAATGCAATAATAGTATTTTATTCTGTACTCTGGTTTTCTACATAAAAGAGCTAAGCTTGGGCTAAGCACAGAGAAAATAGCAGTTGGGTGCTAGTCACTCTGAGTATATGGTAATATACATTCTTTACATGTTCCACTTATAAATACCATGCACCCCACCTTGTGAGTTAGAAGGCGCACATGGGGTGACTTACTAACATTTGAAAAGGAGGGTTTTTACCAGTCAAAATGATTTATTTTGACATGTCACAGTGCATATTTTGAACGGTTACGGACAGGTTACAGCGGTAGGCCTGAAGCCATGTTTGAACTACCACTATGGTGGATGGTGCAAGATGTGCTGCAGTCCACTAGGGGTATTTAACTTCGATGTCTTGGGTACATTTAATAGCATATACTAGGGACTTACAGGCATGCAAAATATATCAATTAGGAGTATGCCAATTCAACCATGTTATAAATGGGAGCAATGGCACATTACTACTGGTTAGCGGAGGTAAAGTGCACAGAGGACTAAAGTCACCAACTAAAATAGGGTCCAGCAAAGGCAAAAAATCTTGGGCCACCACACAGACACTGCAGATTTCCTACACCTATCATATTCCATGTCCATGATAACGCCCACCCCATACACTAACAAGAGAACCTGCCATGATTCTGTTAATTCATGTGGCCAGAATCAAAGGCAAAATTGAGTTCCGTTTGTGAACCGAATTTGTATGTTACCACTCGATTTTATGCTTTTAGGAAACATGGTCTGTTTTGCCTGTCCATGACAACGGGTTTAGGACATTCCATCTACTAGCCATTCCATCTCCCTCTGGAGGCTCTAAAGGGGGTTTGGCCATCTATATCTCAACTATGGTCAACTTAGAACCCTTTATCTACACCACAGGTTCACATCTGGGCATCTTGAATTTCTATAATAACATCCTATTTCTGGACAGAGGCAGTATTGTGACGAAATTGGACCTTGACCTGGACTATTCTAATGCCAGAATTGACACAGAGTTGGGTAATGATCTGGGGTTCTGATTTCAATGTCCACCTTTGCCTCCCTGATCTCAAAGATCCCTGTGGTATAATCGAATGTGAAGGGAATCCCTCTCCCCATTTCTCCCACAATGTACTTGGCAGCAATTTTAATTATCTAGTGATTAAATGTAAACTGTGCTTTGCGAATGAACATACCTCAATGCATGGTTTCTTTCTCTTGACCTACATGGGTAAAGGGTTGGGTTCAGGAATTGATTTAATTTTACTGTCATCTACTTTAGCTGCCAGGGTTGGGGATCAGTCCATTCATAATCTTGCAATGAGTGATCATCTTCATCAAAGCCTTGCCATTAATATCAGTGCAGGTGGTCATGGGTTGGTATTTCCAGGAGAATCACTGGCATCACTGCCAATAAGAGAAAGGGTTCTCGTATTAAATGGGAGTTTGTCCATCTTGAAATGTTCACATCCCAGTTAATCAAAGGTAATAGTGCCTTATTGGAGACCTGCTTGGATTCAGAGGCCAAGGTTGACAGTATTTGAGATGCATTTGCCAACATTTCTGAAGCAGTCCCAAGTATCTAAGGCTCCCAATTTGGACTCTGGGAGGGCAAGGGGTTAGTTGGACGCTTCCTGTCCAAAGCACCACAAAGAGCTGATTGCTGCACTCCACGCTCAGCCCAGATCTGCTGCAGAGGTTGTACGCTGTAGGAAGCTATATAAGAACTACCCGGGAAGAAATCCTCAGACAACAAGCTTGGGAGGTGCTCCAGGAAGAATCACTTAGGAAAGATCAGAAGGCTTTCTGGGCTATTATCAATCAGGCTTTTCTTAAAGAGAACGATGCTCCCTTGATCAACTCTGCCATAACCGGCCATGACTGGTCTGTTTTGTTTGGGGAAGTTTACTTCAGCAAACCTGGCAATGCCATCGCTTCATCTGTTGTCCCAGAGGGGGGCTTACACCTGCAGTACTGTCCATCACTGGAAGAGGTGATCATGGCCATCAAGGCCAGTCCGGGTTGCAAAGCACCTGGTCCAGATGGGGTCCCTCTGGACCTTTTAAAGAGCAACCTAGAATTATAGACCCCTCTTGTTGCCAATGCCCTTAGAACAATGGGTTTACCCACCAAGCTGCCTCCTGGGTCTACCACTGTCTACCTCCTCGTTTCCCTCACACAGGGAGTTAGGGCTCGCAAACCTCGAGGATATCTGAAGGCCTCGTCCACTGCTATTGTGGCATAGGATTTAGGTGAACGAGGCTTTCTCCCTAAATAGACTGTTAATTAAGGATTGCCTGTCTCTCTCATGAACTTTTGTGAGCCCCTAGTTAAGAGGTATCAGGGATTTGACATTGGCCCTGGGCAGGGGGGATTTTATTTTGAAGAGCCCCTTCAAGTCCTGCCCACTATACCTAAGAATACATTGAAGGACATATGCTACACGTTCTGGGAGGAAAAAAATGGTTTAGGGTATCTGTACTTCCCTCTGTTACCCAATATCTGCTCCTCAATCCTTCGAGGTGTATGCAAACTTTCTTAATATTTGACTCACAGCACTTCAGGCACTTTATTCTCCTTAGGTTCCGCATCAATATATTCCACAGAATGGTCACCTTTCCTAAGTGTAGTGACTGGTTGTGCAACTTTATGCCGTGTCCGTGCGATCAGGAGTCAGTCTAAAGCACTTTACATGTCATGTTTTTTTGAATTTTTTTTGCTGCTCATACAGCTACGATTCCTAAATCATTTTTAATTGAGCACTCCCTGCGCTGTTGTATAGAAGCCATGCATTTTTTACAATCTGTGGGTTCCGAAAAGATTGCTTTTATTGTGTGCTCTTTTTTTAGACTGGTGCTTAAAACAAGGAAATGGTATGGCCAGCTTGGCCAATAGTAACAGCATTTTAGTGTAATTCCACCCGGGACATTTTTTTCTCTCCCTATAACCGACCTCTTGGTCTTGACTGCACAGCTTAATAGTAGAATTATTTTTGATTCCATATATACTTACCCTTTTATGATAGATGCTTGAACTTTGTAGAAGTGTATGTGGAACTGACTCCTCAGGACTTTCTTTGTGTAACATGATTCCCCTTGGGGGAGGCTGCTGTCCACCGTACAAGTGCCTACCACCGTACAAGTCAGAGGCCACCGAAGTCATCTGCGGCGTCCCTCAAGGATCCTCGCTGAGCCCTACTCTCTTCAACGTCTACATGAGCCCCCTCACGGCCATCGCACGCCAACACAACCTCAACATAATCTCCTACGCCGACGACACCCAGCTGATCCTCTCCCTGACCAACGACCCCGCCACCGCCAGAGCCAACCTGCACGAAGGGATGAAAGAGGTAGCCGAGTGGATGACGACGAGCCGCCTGAAACTGAACTCAGATAAGACGGAGGTCCTCATCCTGGGCTCCTCGCCCTCCGCCTGGGACGACTCCTGGTGGCCACCCGCCCTGGGCACCGCACCCAAACCGACGAACCACGCACGCAACCTGGGCTTCATCCTGGACTCCTCCCTCTCCATGACCAGGCAAGTCAACGCCGTCTCCTCGTCGTGCTTCAACACCCTGCGCATGCTTCGGAAGATCTTCTGGTGGATCCCCACGGAGACCAGGAAGACCGTCACCCAGGCCCTCGTCACCAGCCGACTGGACTACGGCAACGCACTCTACGCCAGAACCACCGCCAAGGTCCAGAAGAGACTCCAGCGCATCCAGAACGCCTCAGCCAGACTCATCCTCGACGTCCCACGACACAGCCACATCTCCGGACACCTAAGAGACCTGCACTGGCTCCCGGTCAACAAGAGAATCACCTTCCG
The DNA here is from genome assembly GCF_964263255.1 of Lissotriton vulgaris. Lineage (NCBI taxonomy): Eukaryota > Metazoa > Chordata > Amphibia > Caudata > Salamandridae > Lissotriton > Lissotriton vulgaris. The sequence continues at coordinate 1,235,683,321 of NC_141693.1, forward strand.
CCTCCTTACCCACGCTCACAAAGCTCTCCACGATCAAGGCCCGAGCTACCTCAACAACCGCATCAACTTCTACGCTCCCAAACGCCACCTCCGATCTGCCAGCCACGCCCTCGCCGCCGTCCCACGCATCCGTAGAGCCACTACAGGAGGAAGGTCCTTCTCCTACCTGGCCGCCAAGACCTGGAGCTCCCTCCCGGCCGACCTGCGCCTGACCCAAGACCACCTCTCCTTCAGGAAGAAGCTCAAGACCTGGCTGTTCAAACATAAGCGGCATTCCCCCCCCCCCCCACCCCCCCCAAGCGCCTTGAGACCCTACGGGTAGGTAGTGCGCTCTATAAATGTCTTTGATTGATTGATTGTTTAATTTTTTTATTGTATGATGTACTGGTTTTAGAAGCTTTTATGGTCTATTCATTATGACAGAATAAACGTAATTTGATTTGACTTGAAGTCATGTGGCCATTCCTTGCTAGATGGTACATCCTTCTGGCTTCTTGACATGTTATTGGCTCTGGCATAATGCGGCCTAAGACTGACGTATGGTGCAAGGCTGGCCTTGCCATTGTGGTGGTACATCTTGGCATAATTTGTACATACATATTCATACACTACTAGAGACATTGAAGTAAAACTGGACTTGGTGGTTAGTTCACTATTTGATGGACTGCAGAGCAGAGGACCCTTTCTCGTACACTACCAACGGCCAGCCACACCCCCAGACTCTGTAAACATTTAGAACAAGCTCCATTCATCCACACCTCATCAACTTACCCATTCAACCATCCTTTGGTAAAAATAACATTTGATGAACTGGGAAGCAAAGTTAATTTATATTTTATTCTGTTGATGGTAAGCCATAACTCTCAGCTTTATAAACATTTTTAACAAATCGCATTCAAACATGCTTGTATGCACTCACTCAGCAACTTTCCTATTCAACTATCATTCACACAATCATTTATCAATAGATGCACTCTCACCAATTCATCCATCTGTGCACTCATTCCCTAGACCATCAGTGCGCTGTCATTGAACTATGCACTCAGTCATCTGTCCATTCTTCTGATGCCTTATTTCACATACAAACTCATCAATAAATCTTTTTTGTCAGTGCTTGTTTACTGGATTCATAGAAGTGCTGTATGGTCAAATTGACACAGGGCATCATCCTACGTTTAAGCCATAGCAAAGTTATAAATCAGCCAGAGTATCTCAGGAAAGAGATGCAGCGTGTTCAACATATGAGTGTGTAAGACGTGATCTAAAATCTCCCTTGCTCTTTCATGAATGAACACTTCCGGCGGGGCCAATTAGCCATGTAAAGTGATCTTTGGACTGAGGTAAGCAGCACTATGACAATCCCATGGTAACCTTACGCGTACCGTTGATGGGATTATTTTGTTCACTGTTTGGCATGGCGAGAGTAAACACAATGTTTTCCACTCCGGGGGCTATCTCATGTTATCTCGAAGCTCTGTGACCTCTTATCCAGGGGCAGACATAAACATTTACTTACAATAATCACCTCAAATTGTGAGGGGAATCAACTACAGTTGAGACAGTTGTCTTTTGCCTCAGCCAATGCCTGTTTTTCTCTGGCGAGTGGCATTTCACCAGCCAGTGAGTGGAGCTGTATCCCTGGGCGAAGAGGTGGTGGTGGTGGGCGGGGGCCACTTGCTGCTAATGACAATTGGTGGGCCAGGGGGTATGGGGATGTGGAGGAGGGGTGGGTAAATAACATAAATGTAAAATAAAAAAGTATTTACCTGCCGCTGCCGGCTGCCATCTCAGTGTTCCGCTGCTCCAAACCTGATTCCTGACGGGCTGGTGCCAAGTGCGCAGGCTCCCAGATGCCAATCAAGATGATGCTGTCATGCTGGCAATATTATTTACCAACATGAGACCTGCACCGTGATTGGCCTGAGCAGGCTGGTTTAACGCTCGTTCAGGGCCTGGGAGCCTGTGCCTCTTCTCCACCCGGCTGTGCAGCACTGGTTGGGTGGAGAGATCTAAGTGAGCATGTCGGTTTGGCTGGCCTTTGACACTTACAGTGTGCACTGCCCCTCCTGCTGTCATCATTGCCCCGCTCTGCCCCAGACTCGCTGGCTCTAGCACCGCAACAAAAATAAAATGATAAAAATTTTTATTATTATTATTTTATTTTTCATGCTTCCCTTTGCCAGCTCTCAGCGAGGTGGGGCAATTCTACCCCGCCATAACGGAGGAGCCGCAGCTGCCTCCACACCTGAATTCCAAGTTGGACAGGGTGCAAATTCACCTTAGGTGTCTCTCTCTGTGCTTCCGCGCACAATTTCTCTTGCCATGGGCAGAAGAAATATGTGCGTGGAAGCACAGCAGATTTCGGAAACGTGGTAATGAGCCCGGTAAATTTGGGTCACACTTGTTATTTACTATTGTGGCAGGGACAGAATAGCATGGTAGGGGCGAAATAACTGGAGGAAATTTGTGATTCCTGCCCTGGTAATTCCGGCCACCCTGCGCTATCCATGATCAGCCCACATGGATGCAACCCGGTAGCTCCTCCCTTTGCTGTTTGGGCTGTTGAAGACTAGTACGTCCTACCTGGAGCTCGGAGGGGCCCTCATTATGGCAATACCAAGGAAGGAGCGGGAACTCCTATTGTGAATGGTATCTCAGCATTAAAATTCTTCCATTAGGACATAATGAGCCCGGAATGGGGAATAACATGCAGACCAAATTTTACCAGATCCCTTTTCACAGATGTTTCCGATCCTGGGTCTATTTACGAGCCCTTTTATGCTCCAATTTACCACTTCTGTACAACAGTCCAGAGCCTGGGGAGGATGCCATTGCCGGGAAGGGAGAGAATGCATCCACCTGTCCCCACTGTCCAGGGCAGGTACCTTTCTCCCACATGCCTGCAGCTGCTCAGCCAGGCCTGGGTCCATCTACAGCTTCCAGGCTTGACATTTCTGGACTCAGTAATTTCAGGCTGCTCAGAATGGCCCATAGAGGTATCCCACTCTGTGTATGGCTCATGGCCAATCTTAATGAGGATCACAGTTTACTCAACATAGCTAAAAAGGCATGCCAATGGTATTTGAGCATGTTCAGTAAAATACACATATTAGAGAAATGTTAGGAAATCATATTTATGAGAGATATTTCTCAGAAGTAAATATCTTGAGCTCAAGACTACAGTTTGCCAGGGCGCCTCAAAGTATTGTAGCACCTTTAGCACCATAGACAGAGTAGATTTCTTGATCCTTCTTCCTTTGTTCCTCTTGAGACCTGCTACAAAGCACTTCAGGCTACACCCTGGTGGTGCATTGGTGTCTCTCCCCAAAGAGTGACATAGGTTGTGTATAATAAGCACCCTACGGTCGGTCGCCAATGTGTCCTCATTGCACCTTATAAAGGAGAAAATTATGGTGTTGGCCTTTCTAGTAGATGTTCTAGCAAATGAAAATTCTGTCTTTTGAGACTCTAGAAACTTGTTTATGTGTACTCAGGCAAGTCTGACGTAGCACGGGCACGGGATTGCACGTGCGTTGCTTTGATAACATTTCTCTGGAAAGCAAGGACTGTTATAGGTACAGAAATGTATGCAAGATTTATGATTATCCTAATTTATTTATTTTTGTTTGCGACCTTAGTGTCCTATACCATGAAAGAGGACTCGGGAACACAGTTCTTAGTGCTGTGGTGCTCTGGCAGCAGGGTCATAACGCAGGTCCCTGCACCCCCTATGGCACAGGGGCCACATAACTCTCCAGGGAGCACCAACCCTTCAAATGTGGCCAATGAATAGCCAGTGGCATAGCTAGAGCTTCTGGCGCCCGGGGCTATCCCTCAGATTGCCGCCCAGGCCGATAGCGGGAGGTGGACAGGGGGCTTGGGAAAAAAGGACATATTTGCTACGGAGACCCCAATGAAGTCAACCGTGTAGCTTGGCTCAATCGTGCCAAAAACCTCCAGCTTGTTATTGATATTTAGAAGTTAATTTCTCACAAGGCCTAGTGACTTAGCGAAATCCCACACTACTTTTGTGTTCTGACATTCTTGGCATGCTTTACGTCATAACGTTTGACATACTCCATTACTCCACCCCGTTATCATGTATTTTTAACCTCACTCCTCATCAAAACATTCAGTACCTTCCAGCCTGGGTTGTGACCCCTAGCTATGTGCATGCCCATCCATTTCTGGTGCTTTCCAGCCGTTTTAAGATCTTCTTATAGTTTTGTGTTGCTCAAATGGGTGTAATGTATTATTTTTATAAGTTTCCATCATCTTCATTGCTTGATTTTGCTCACGTGGAAGTGTCACTCACAGTTGTTGAAATGTCACTCATAATACACTGAAATTTTAAAAATGTCACACATAGCAATCTGAAACCTAGGCAGCTATGTTATGCTTAATGATGCTATTTATTTCAAAAGACATATTGAGCAGTTTAATAAAAATCAATTAGTTGATTTCAGCACTGCGCACAGCGCCACCAGCTATATTAACCTGAGGCTGAAAGGAAGTTGCATGGCTAGTCTAAGTAATTACATTACAATACAATGAGGCATGATGGGGGGTCAAACCTCAGGAGAAGAGGCTGACTGAGGTACACATAGCCTAGATATCTATGCTGCATTATTTCAAAAAGACACTTCGAGACACTGAGCAGTAATAATCCTAAAGCTAAACGTAAGATCCATTCCCAGCCAGACTCCCTCTTTGCATCTGGCTGTATCCCTAGCTGGGAATAACGCTCACACTCACGCTACAAGTTGTAGGAATCACACATCACCCTTATTAGCAGGCAGTATATTTTAAGTGTGTGTGGTCCAGAGAGGCACAAACGCAGGATTTTAAACATACCACCGTGGTTGGTTTTATTAAAAAGAATGTATTTCTACCCCACCTAACCCTGTTAGCAACTTTGGGATAATGAAAACCTGGGGGAAAAATGTATTTCTAACCTATACCTTGCAGTTTAGATGCAGCTCATTGATTGCGTTTCATATGTATATATGTTATATTAGGATTGTAACATAAACTTCAAGTAACAAAAGGATCTCTGTGACAAGAGCAGTAACCCCCTGAGATTACCACATAAACTGCAGTGTAGTGATCTGTCTGGCACACGTTCTATGCAGCAGGCACATTGACCATCTGCGCTACTTGATGATGGGTGAAACTGCCACTAGACAAAACGCGTATCTGGCTCCAGCAGGAATGTTATTCCCGAAAGTTATCTTGACATTTAAATTGCTTTCTGAGCAAAGAGAAAGGAGAACATGAACCATGGTAGCGTGCTTCTGACTTGCAGATGGAGCTAGAAAAGAAAAGTAAGCGGGCCAGCACTGCATTGCGTACTGTAATACACAAAGCACACAGACTTCTCCACTGCCTGATGTAAAAGTAAACTGAAATGCAGTCAGGAGAGGGAAACCTGGCACATGCTATGTGCACCGGGCACCTGCACCACAACAGCAGAAACAAACAATACTGTTGATATTAAAAGAAAAGCCAAACGATTACTACCGTGTCTGTTGAAGCAACAAACACTATAGGGAAAAGGAGGAGGCCCTGCGCTTGTAGACGAGGGAAGCCTGCAGCAATCTTCGCAGAAAGTGCAAAGTTTAACAACTCTGAGCGGCGGCCTGATGCCCAGGGCTGCCCTGGTGTTGAGGTTAGTGGGCACAGTCAAGCTTGGCTGGCGGCAGCATTTCCTGGGGGCCCAAGTCTGTTGGAACTTGGCAGGATACTGAAAACACATCCTGCTATCGCAGCATGCGTTGACTCCAGACCCTGCACCATAGCGAGATAGTCTGCCCACATGCACACTCAGACAGACGGCAGGCAAAAATTATGCATCCAGGGGCAGAAGGCCTCAGACACACACTTTCCCACACTTCAATGCATGTTGCAAATCACTGCACCTTCTCACCCTAGGGGATACATCGCCGCTGCGGCAAACGTGTGTTCACAGCACAGCAGCCCCCCCCCCCATGGCAATCCAGGCCCGGGCGGGCAGCCAGGCAGCACAGCCCAGATCCAGAGCCGTTGCACCATCAGCCGGTAGTGCGGCTCTTACGTAGGCTGGATTTAAATGCTAGTAATTTGCCACGATCTTCCAGGCACCAGATCCCTGGGGCCCCACTACGGCATGTCTCTTAGCCTCACTGGCTAGGCAGCGGCACTGCCTCCGCACCCGCTCCGAATCTCCCATCGCAGAGCAGGATGCTCACCAGGGTCTGCAGGCATCCGCTTCCATCTCGCTGGCCCCATAATCGCAATTAACAACAAACAGTTAGGCCTCCCGGCCTCGGGAACTCGATCACAGGCTGCACAGGGGCAACGCCGTCATCAGGGCCGGACTGAGAACCAAAACCGGCCTTGGCAAAGTGCTCGGCCGGCTCCCTGGGGGTGCGACCGAGCTCTTTGCCGGGGCCGGTTTTCGGCAGTTTTATTACAGGGCCGATTGGGAGGGAGGGGTGAGGGGGGGTGAGCAGACACCAGACCAAATTGAGAGTGTGCAAAAGGCCGCTTTTATTGAAACAGGTGCATATTTACAACAATACAAACCTGGCAACCGCCTCACAAAACTAGTCCTCACTAAATAAGATGTTACCTTACAACCCCAAACATCAGGCCCGCCCCTAACACGTCACAAACCCCGCCCCCACCCAGCACAACATAATTACAATTCAAACAATACCAAAACCTGATAATCATTTAAATATCATCCCAACCCACCGCATAACATCACATTCCAAAAATTACCCACCAACAACTTACATTACCCAAAACCTTGTAACCACCCCACGAAACAACTATTTAAACTTTTCCAGCCATAGCCCAACTTTACCAAAAACCCAACAACCTTCATGTCCCTGCTGACCAAGAACGCCCAATTTCCGCACGGCACCTGTTCCAAGCGATAATGAACAAAATTTGTTTGTTACCCCATATCCACCTGTTCCGACAAAAAGACCCGAAATATGGAAGCATAAACTAAATAAATAAATAAAAGGAATTAAATAAATAAATGAAAGACCCAGGGAAAAGAGGACAAAGAGCTAACCAAGAATAGGGAGGGAGGGAGGGAACATTTTCAAATAATCTAATGAGCTCCCGGCCACCAGGTCATTCAACCTAAAATGGTGGCCGGGAGGAGGAGCCAGGGGAATATATAACTGGGCTCCCTCAGTAGGAACCGAGGGAGCCCAAAACAAGCCCAAAAACAGCCCAAGGCCGGCGCTCCGCGCACAACCCCCCCCCCACTAGCCCCTCCCAATCAGCCCGGGGGTGGGGACCTCCCTACGGTCGGCTGCCCCCCCCCAAGCCCCCCTTGGGAGGGAGGGGTGAGGGGGGGGTGAGCAGACACCAGACCAAATTGAGAGTGTGCAAAAGGCCGCTTTTATTGAAACAGGTGCATATTTACAACAATACAAACCTGGCAACCGCCTCACAAAACTAGTCCTCACTAAATAAGATGTTACCTTACAACCCCAAATGTCAGGCCCGCCCCTAACACGTCACAAATCCCGCCCCCACCCAGCACAACATAATTACAATTCAAACAATACCAAAACCTGATAATCATTTAAATATCATCCCAACCCACCGCATAACATCACATTCCAAAAATTACCCACCAACAACTTACATTACCCAAAACCTTGTAACCACCCCACGAAACAACTATTTAAACTTTTCCAGCCATAGCCCAACTTTAGCAAAAACCCAACAACCTTCATGTCCCTGCTGACCAAGAACGCCCAATTTCCGCCACCCAGAAAAGAGGGGGAAAGGAATTACCCTCCTCTCTTTCTGCCCCCCAAACTAACCAACCAAGGAACCAAAACACCTCAACCCAAAAAATTTTGAATCTTCAAGCACCTGGAGAGCACCTCTCGCAATTCCAATAAATATAAATCCATCCCTATACGAGACAAATTAACACCATCGCTGCGAAAGAATTCCATAGTGTCATAACGGATGTCCTTATGGGACACCCGCCCAAAACCCAGATCTCTACATTAACGGGAAACCTACAAATTCAACTTCCTTCGCGCCTTATCTACCGCCCTAGGCTTGATCGCTCCCCTCCAGGTTCTTCTAGGGACCAACTCTGTCCATAAAACATGGCAGCCCGCCCATTGTTGACGAATAAGGGAAAGATCCTTCTTCATCGCTCTCAATAAAACCACCCCTTTCACCCCACAAAGGTCATTCTCACCAAGGTGTAAGAGCAATACATCAGGACAAATACCTCCCACCAACCAGGAATTCAAGGCCGGGATAAGCTCCCTCCAGATCATACCTCCCTTCCCCTTCCATACAACATTAAACAGACGGGAATTAAAACCAAGCGTGGGACCAAAATAGCTTCGTATAGCTTGATCTTCCGCGCGCCTAATGAAGGAATGTCCTACTATCCAGATCGTCATGACAGAAGAACGGGGGCCGGCCACTGAACCTGAAAAAGAAAAGCAGCATCAAACTCAAGAAAAATTATCATCCGCAGGCGCCAAAACAGGATCAGTACGCACATAGCGCCTAAAACAGTTGGAGGACCAACGCCCTAAAGACATAATGTCTTGCTGCGACCAACCCCTGTTATGAGCTTCTGTTGCTGCCCCAATCCTGAAAGAATGCGTACCATACTGTGTCTCATCCAAGCCCATGAAGCGCAGCGCTTTACGCAAAACCATGCGCAGTTGGTACTCAGTCACCCTGGAACCATCCACATGTCGAAAAACAGGGCCCTCAAAGGCGGCCCCCGAACAGTCCCGCAAATGCCTGGCCCACCTCAAAGGACATGTCTCAGAAGGGGAAGAAGCTTCCAGCCAAATGCACCTCCCCTTGCTGTGTTGATCAGTTTTTGCCCGAGCCAACCAGACGTGCAGCCCTGTTTCCAAAAATCGAACATTCCCCCACCCCACCCCAAAAGCAACTTTCGACCCCAGTAACTCAGAAACTCTGAAAGCACCAAAAAACATCCAAACCATAAGAGTAGAAAACCGACAAACCTCAAACTCATTCAAACAAACTGAGGGCAAAACCTGCAAAACTCGGGCCAATGTCTGCCAAGACAAAGGTTGGCGAACCATGTGTCCCCTACCCCTCTCCCTAGACCAACCTTCCAGCATACGCTTACCCACCTCCCCTGCTGAAGGAGAATAGCCCCACAGTAATTTGCCCATGAACGCAATACCAGCCAATTTTCCAGCAATCGTCACACGTGTCAAACCCCTGTCCATCAAGTGAAGAATGAACTGTACCACATCTTCAGATCGTCTCCAGCCCGGAGCGCGCCAGCCGGCCCCAGATTCCAAAAACTCTTTCCAGGCCAATTCATACGCTGCCCTAGTGGAAACTGCAAGCGAACCTACCACCAACTGCAAAACCCTGTCTCGCCTACAGTCCACAGATGGTCTGGCATGCGGATCGGCGTCCTGTCCGCCTCCGAGGCTAGCCCATGGAATCTCTCCCACTGTGAACGAGACAAAGCATCCGCAATGTCATTGTCCACCCCAGGAATGTGTAAGGCCTTAAAACTGATGTCATATGTCAAGCACCCCAACACAAAGACTCTCAAGAGCTTCAAGATGTGAGCATCCCTGGCCGACTGCCGATTGATAATGTCCACCACAGCCTTATTATCAATTCGAAACAGCACTTTTTTGTGGGCAAGCTCCTGACCCCACAAAGTCAACGCCACCACCACAGGGAAAAGCTCAAGGAAGGCAATACTCCTGCCTCCGTTCTTCCACGCAGCAGGCCACTGTTCAGCGCACCATCTGCCCTGCCAGTAAAGACCGAAACCATCACTGCCTGCAGCATCTGAAAAAATGTGGACGTCCCAAATCCAATTCTCTTCTCTGTACAGAGGAATGCCATTGAAAGAGTGTAAAAAGGCTACCCACATCCGCAGATCCTCCTTAACACCTGCTGACAAGCGGACGTGATGGTGAGGTAAAAACTGACCAGACAGAGCTCTACCCAAACGCCTGCAAAAAGTTCTACCTGCCCGGACCACCCTACAAGCAAAATTAAGATGGCCCAGTAGCACCTGAACTTCCTTCACTGTCACCTTTGCCTTGTTCAACATAACATGTAAGAGGTCCAACATTTTCGCTTTTTTATCCACTGGTAAGCGTGCCTCCATAACATTAGAATCAATTTTGATCCCCAAAAAAGACATGGTCGCGCAGGGGCCCATTGTCTTTTCCGGTGCCAATGGCACACCTAAAAATTCCATCAGAGTTTGAAAAGTACGCAAAGCATTCTGGCATGCTGAGGAATTGGGAGCGCCTACAAAAAAGAAATCATCCAGGTAGTGAGTCACAAGCTGGTGTCCTGACGTGTCGGTGAAAAACCATTGGAGAAATGTGCTAAAGGTCTCAAATAACGTACAGGATATGGAACAACCCATTGGTAGAGCCTCATCAACATACCACTTCCCTTGAAATTGAATCCCCAAAAGGCCCCAATCCCCAGGATGTACTGGCAATAAACGGAATGCAGATTTGATGTCACATTTTGCCATTGCCGCACCAGTGCCGGCAGAGACAACCAGGGCCATGGCCACATCCACTGAAGAATAAGACACTGAAGCAGCCTCACCATCAATGAAATCGTTGACTGACGAGCCCTCCGGCCAGGACAAATGTTGAATCAAACGAAATTGCCCAGGCTCTTTTTTAGGTACCACACCAATTGGGGAGACAATAAGATTTTCCAAGGGCCAATCATCAAAAGGACCCGCCATCCTTCCCTCACGCACTTCTTTGTCCAATTTGTCTTGCACCACCTCTGGATGCTCATTGGCTGACAAAAGATTCTTTGACCACCGCCGCAACCGCGGCCCTGTGTACCCAAGTCGAAAACCTTCCTGAAAACCATCTAACAATAACCTAGCAGCCTCGACATTCCCATAACCCCTCAGAGCCACAGCCAAGTGAAAAGGATTAACTGGCGTATGAGCCTTTGGGCCCAGTTCCAGAAGTGTTTCCCCCCCCCTGGTAGGTTGAGGCTGCTGTGCAGGAGCAGGGGCATTGGCCGTCTGCTGTGACCACTGTCTGCCCCCTGTAACCCGAGGCCCCCAACACCTGGACAGCGGGTGCGTTCTACCACATTGGGAGCATTCGTGTCTAAATTTGCAATACTCTCTCGGGCAATATCCTCTGTTAAAATCCCAACAGGTCCCATTGGCAGATTGGACTGACGCAGCTGCACCCACCCCTCCCCGAGTGGGCTTACCCTGAAAGGGCCGCGAAGGTAATGGATACCCACTAGCTGTGAAAATCGTCTTACCACCCGCCGATGCTCCCATAGTGTGTTGCCACAAGTCATTATCCAACTCCCCCCATTTCGCTTCAGGATCCCAAGCCATCCGAGCCCGGAATTCCTCATCGTACTGTGACCAGGCATAACCACTGCCAGTAATCTGCGCCTTTCTGATCACATCCATATACTTAAAAAGGGCCACACAGCGCTCAGGGAATTTCTCACAGTACACGCTAGCATAGATAAGAAATGCCGCTGTCCAGTTTTCAATGGTCAAAGGAACCTTTGGGCGCTTGGCCAACTCGTACTCTTCCTCCTTAGACCCCTCCTTAGACCTAACTTCCCTATGTAAGAGCTTCAACAATTCCACGTACTCCCCTTTCCAAATCCTTTCCTTAGTGGACAGCATTAGATGAGCGCCCAACGGTTTTGTGACGCCCATGTAAGGCAATTTCTTTATTTTAAGCTCCTTGCTGTGTGGGGGATCCTTACCTACCTCCATGGGCTCCGTAACAGTCCCAGAATCCACCTTAGAACCCACACCCTCGTCACCCGTACCCACTCCTTGATCCTTAACATAGCGACCTTTTTGGAGCTTAAGATCCACACCCTCTGAAGAAGGATCCCCCCCGTTCCAACAGAAACCATCAATGGCTTGTCCCGCGGCCCAGCAAGCTCACCTGGATTCAATAAAGGAAGTTGGGCCGGCCTCGCTCTCCATGCCATCTGTTCAACATCGTCGCCTGACCGAGGAACCCTCACCGCGGGGCCGCTCTCCCGAGTTGGTCTGGAAACTGTAGGTCTCGGACGCACCACCACCGGTGCCTGTAAAACATCATCAGAAGCGTGAAAAAGCCCCCCCCTTGCACCCTCAGCACGTATCTTGCCCTCCTCAGGGCTTTCCTCATCGTAATCTAAAACCAAAGATTCCTCCAACCTAGGAGGGGCCAACACCTTTGACGGACTCCTGAAACCAACCTGGGCCTTATAAGCCCGTACTGACACCTGAGGCGGGGGAGCCGACTGGACCCGTCTGTACTCCCCCGAACGTTGACCAGTTTTGTACACCTTAACCAACGATGAATCCCTTTGTTGATGAGAAGAAACATTTGGGGCCAGCGAGGACGCGCCTGTCCTGCTTCTGCCAACCCCGCCGATATTCAAAGAACCTGACAATGGGGCCAGCGAGGACGCGCCTGGTCCGCTTTTGCCAACCCCGCCGATACCTGTAGAAAGAGAAGTTGGGGCCAGCGAGGACGCGCCCGACCTGCTTCTGCTGACCGCGCCGAGATCCTGAAAGGAAGACGTTGGGGCCAACCAGGTCGCTGCTTACGTTGACCGCGCCGGGGTCCCTCGCCGGTACGGGGTATGCCGCGCCAGGCTCCACCCTCCCTTCTCCTCGGTGCAACTGGGCCGCACTCCACCCTACCAAGTCTGCCTCTCCACGACGCTCTCTGACCTGCAAAGAAAAAGGCTGAACTGATGTGCCGGGACCCTTACTACCAGAACGGTCAACACCACTAGCCATACAAAAACTAGAATCCTGAAACCGCACTTGACCAACCTCCCGAGAAACAGACCCCTTAGACCGAACCGACAACCCCTGCCGAGGAGGGGAAGGCTCCACTTCCTCACCACCACTACTCCAGTTCAACAGCTCCTGAACAATCTTAGACGCAGGTCCCGATGCCAGACCACCCTGCTCTTTCTGCTGGATATCAGAGCGGGGCTGCTCCATCCTCCCAAGCGATCTGCCCCCAACAGGCAAACCCGGAAAACTCAAAGTGCCCCCAAAACCACTCAGCATATCAGTCCCCTGGATGGGTGTAGCCCTGCCCGCATCACAAACCCCTTCTGCCCAGGAAGGAAAAACATCCAAACCCTCCCAAGACCTAGCACCCACCTGCCTATCGCTACTCTCCTGCAGAGGAAAGTTAACAGCACCACCCACAGAAGGCTAAATGAACCCCCTGCCAGACCCAGAAACATCCTGTGGATCACACAACAAAACACGACCAGACTGCTGTCCCAGTAAACCTGCCCCCGCCCTTCTTTCCACCTGCGCCCACTCCCCCTCCCCCACAGAACCACTGAGCACAGAAAGTACCTCTCCCCGGGTTGATGCAGGGGGGGAAAACAACAGGGGGCTATATGGCACAAAAGCAGGCTGTACCGCACCACAGGCAACATCACCAGCATGTAAAACCTCCCCAGAAACATGGGCCGGCGTCGAAAAGCGATCACCACCAGCCCCTGTGCCTACATTCGGAGTTACAACCTGTCCAGTCCTTCTGGCCCCCAAATCCGTCAAATACATAAATTGACTATCAGGCCCAACAGCCGGCAACACACCCTCACCGCCAGCGCGAGGCTCGAGGGTTCCGACGCGCGCATGCGCACCAACCGCCAGCTCCGCACTCAACAGCTCCGCATCATGAGACACGGAGGCGGAAGCCGAGCGCTTCCTGCCTCCGCGCTTACCGGCCCGCTTGCCTCGTGCAGCGGGGACCGAAAGCGACCTCACCGGCAGCCCCACGGACACCAGGGAAGCCAGGGAAGCCGGCACCTCACCCTCCCCCAATCCCGCCTCGCGCGGCGCAACCGTCTCCCCCTCCGCATGCATCACCGTATTAGGGGCCGCTCTCCTAGAGCGCGGGCGGCCCCTCTCACTTACCGCCTCCCTTCGCGACTTCTTCGGCGAACCACACGCCGCGACCACCGCCGCAACACGCGCCGAGGCCTGTCGCCGAGGACGCGCCGCGCCAGGCACGTCACCTAGCACCAAGTCCAGGCGTCCAGCTTCACTAAGAAGGCGGATTGCCTCAAGAACTCGGTAATCTTCCCCAGACATGTCTAAATAAAACACCACAAAAATTTTCGAATAATCTAATGAGCTCCCGGCCACCAGGTCATTCAACCTAAAATGGTGGCCGGGAGGAGGAGCCAGGGGAATATATAACTGGGCTCCCTCAGTAGGAACCGAGGGAGCCCAAAACAAGCCCAAAAACAGCCCAAGGCCGGCGCTCCGCGCACAACCCCCCCCCCCACTAGCCCCTCCCAATCAGCCCGGGGGTGGGGACCTCCCTACGGTCGGCTGCCCCCCCCAAGCCCCCCTTTTGCAGCTATGCTGCAAAAACGGCCCTGTAACAAAATGGCCCCCAGGGCCGAAAACCGGCCCCCACATTTGCGACGCACGGGGGATTGCCTGGTGCCCACAACGGCCAGTCCGGGCCTGGCCGTCGTTTCCAGCCAGCCAATCCACTGTTTCCCGCCTGAAACGTATTACGTGGGGGCCGCAGCCGAATGCGCCCGTCTCGCACTTTTTGCATAAGTCACAGCCGCAAGTGTGTGTGGGGGTGCACTGTACATCGCTCACTGTGGGAGCACTGATGACCCATGACGGCGGCCTTTATAATTTATTTGGGGACACTGACAGTCTGTCAGTGTCCCCAAATAAATTATAAAGGCCGCCGTCATGGGTCATCAGTGCCACGTGGCCCCCGCTGGAAAATAGTGACACCTGGAGCGGACCGCCCTCCCAAACCCCCCCACCACCCCCCCTAGCTACGCCGGTGTGAATAGCTCTAATATATAGGAGACTCAGGGGACCCTGATCACATTCTATAGGGGGCCCCGTCATTTTGTTTACATCACTGGCTGGCAGGCCATGTCCAGGTGCTGGTTTCATTGCTAGGCCTATTTTGTGTGTGACGAGCAACATGCAGAGGTATCACTGTGAAGCGCAGGAGGAGGAGATACAAACCTATAGCAGCACCGCGGAAGGCGACAGAGTCCATGTCTCTGCTAGCTACATTTGTAGAGTAACCTACAAGGCCTTGGAAGAGCCTTGGTAGCCAGTGCCTTTTACTTGTTTGTGTTGTGCAGTATTGACTTATAAAGACTTGTTTCTGTTGTGCAGTATTGACTTAAAAAGACGCAATGTAAAGACCCGCAGGACATCGAGAACCGTGAGATAATCGCAGCAAACAATGGAATTGTTCCCAAATTCAGACTTCTCTCTTGGGGAGGCAGCAGCAGTGTAAGTGGCTCAACGCGTTCCTGGAACGCTCTGCCACCTCATCTAAAATACACAAACCATCCCCTGGCTTTTAGGAAACCTTATTGGTTATTTAACTCCGCTTGACTTCGATCTTATAGCATGTCCATTAGATTATTGAGCCTTTCCAGCTAGCGCCAAGACACCTCCGGGTACACATCCGCTTTATAAGCTTATTTAGTATAACATAATAGAACTAATACATTTAATCTGAGTTTAGCTCCGAACCTCACCAGATAAAAGCATCCAGTTTAACTTGCCATCTACTTAGTGTGCGGCAAACAAGTCAGATAAACTCATCCCTTCCTGCTAGTAAAATGTCACTCTTCTGTCAGGTTACGGTGAAGGAATGTGAATGTCTCTAAACCCCTTCCACTCATCAGAAGTGCAGGTGAAAGACCGGATAGGCCGTTTAGCACATGGCTCCTTGCCATATTCTTTGTGAGTCCCTCGATGCTCTATGAAATAACCAGCGAGGCGCTCTGTAACTGCATGCAAGGACCACTGCAGGCCCTTCAAATACAGCCCTCTGCTAGTACCAATCTCTCCTCACACTGCTGCCTAAGTACACATCAGTATTACTTCACGCTGCAACCCTTTGAGGGACCACCTGACCACCAGTAGAATATCATGGCCAGGACTGTTCAAGCCTCATTAAAGCCCTTAATGACTTACTTACTCAATGAAATATTAAAATTGACCCAAGTAAATTCTTTCCTGTGTTCCTGTAGAGGTTCCACAATGAATTTGTAAGTGATATCCCGGGATGAAATCAATCAAAGTAGGGAGCTAATTGACAGAAGCTTTAGAATTTCAGAGCAATTCAGGAACTACTGTTGATAAAATGGGGAGAAATATGCGCAAAGTAAGGGTCAATCATCACATGATGAAGACATGATCAACAATTTTATTTTCACTAACCTGCATCAGATACTGGGTGCGGTGGTCTTAAAACAATTTTCTTTAGCTTTAGGATGGTCATTTAGGTTGTTGTGGATTTCTTAGACAGCGTTATATTGTGCGGACTGGTAAAACACGGAATGTTATACAAATGTAGTATTGTGGGTTGTATGTCAGTGTAGAGGATACCATTATGTCGAGCTACCGATAATTAGCTAATATAGAGAACTACCATATGATTGGCCAGATATGTACATAATGTAATTAGCCACCAGATTGACCCCAGCACATTAACATTTTATAGACATTGACTCTAATCTTAATCCTAACTTTGATACATCCTTTAACCCTACTCCCTAACACTTACCCTATAATAACATTTACATTCAACCTCGCTCTAATACTGTGCCTCACCCTGTTCCAACCCTTTATCTTAACCTATCCTTAGCAGTAACCCTACCTGAATCAAGAACCAATCCAAGGCATACCCCAACCCTAACCTAAAACAACAAGTCTGAGCCTTAATCCAACACTAAACCTAACCCTAATCATATTCAACACCATGAACCTAGCCCTAAGTTTAACCCTAAACTAAAACCTCAGCCTTCCCCTTGCCCTAACTCTAATAATAACCGTTAAAGTAATCCTCTCTGTACCCTTTGACTCTAAACCTAATCCCAAACCTAACATTACCTCTTACACTGCCCCTAACACTTACCTAACCATAACACGAATCGCCAAGCCTATCAGTGTAAATCTATTGTTTTCGATGTAGTAGTAAATATATACAGTGGTATTTTCTGTAGTGGTATGTATCCGAGCTGGTCATTCCGGATGACTTCTGATGGGCCCAAGGAGCCTGTCGGCCAGTTGGAACCAGCACGTAATCCCTTGAAGACGGCGTTTCTTCTGTCAGGATTACGATGTCAGCTTCCGACGGGCTTTCCATGTCGGGCTTTCCGACATGGAAAGCCTGTCAGAAAGTGACTTTGGGGCCCCCCAGCAGGGCCCCAATTCCTCCAAGGCCTCTGGTTGTGGGCCGAGGGGGCTCTTAAAGTGCCCCCCCTGTTAATCCCTGCACCATGAGGCAGGCAACTAGAGGTGCTTGCCACGCAGTGCAGGGATTAACAGAATCTCCCATTTCTCCATGCGCGTTTGTACTGCAGCACAAGCTCCCATAGAGAAATGGGAGTATGCGACTGCACCATGTGTTGTTGCATTGTAATGGTGGTGTAGGGACAGCTGACCGGAGGTTGGTCGGTCCCGAGACCGCGCCAATGTCACGTCCGCTCCGACATTGTAATCAGGCCCCTTTATCTGAGTCTACACTGAATAAGTATATTCATAGCTGTGGGGGTGCCCCCAAATGATGCAGTTCTATTAGGTGTCTTATACTGTGGTGTGGTATGGATTGGTCTTCTCTGGAGTGTTATGGTGTGATTATCATGCAGTGCTCTATTGTATAGTTGTCCCGTGTGATGTTGAACGGTGACGTCTCACTTAGTATGGTACGATGTAGTTCTGTGATATGATAAAGTTTGGTCTTGTGTGATGTGGTAAGTTGTACGGCCACGTGATGTAATACTGTGTGGCCTCATTATGTCATTTTATGTTTTTGGATATTTGACTACTATATTGTTTGCTAATTACCTGGATTGTTGGTTCTTCTTTGCCCATACTTTGTCCATACTTTGATCTGCAGTTGTGATTCATTCATCAGTCTTTTCCGTTCTGGCATTTCTACTGGGGCACAGTTGCTGTGAGTAGATGATTTGGCAGGAATGGACTATTCCTAGGGAGGTTTTCTATAGTGAAGGTGGGTTTAGCTACCTTCCGACTAACCCGCCTGGCTACTGAAGGGCTTATTTACAAGCCCCTTGTGCCACCTGTCACCTGTGGGTCACTTTTAATATGAGAAAAAGTGACGTGCCGGTAGGTCACTTTTCCTCATATTAAAAGTGACGCACAGGTGGTGCAAGGGGCTTGTAAATATGCCCCGGAGTGTGTAGTAGTTTGTGTCTGCATGAGGAGTTACAGACAAGGAGATGAAGGTTTCAGGTCATGCGGCCATCCACACAACCCAAAACAGGTGGTTATATTCCGGTGCTTATGCTAGCTCTTGAAGTTTGAAATCTGAGGTTCCTGGATTTCAAAGGTCTTGATTTCATAGGTCCTTATGACTAATACCTCCCACCATGCACTAATAAACTGCGTTGCTGATATCCACACACTATGGGTTGCATGGATGGCGTATGGTTTTTTTTAACTTTCGCCCACGCCCATCACTCCAGCTGCATGGTGAGGTTAGACAGTGGCCTACATGAGCATCCTCACTGTTTGGAAGTCTCGCAACTCTAGAGCTCTCATTGTCAGTAAGATGGTGGGGAATTACCGTATGGAATTCTGCTCCGCCTGATCCTGAGTGCGCTGGTGTTACCACACCCAGTATTCCTAGCTGCTGGAACACCAGACCTGATTTTGCTGTGCGGGAATTCCACTTGGAAAAATCTGCAGCAGGAGCCAAGACTCGATCCCCATTTCTTTTGGGCAGAGAGGGGCAACGAAAGACCAACAGGACACTCCTGAGTGACACTGCAACCAGAACTGAGAAACAAATGTAATGCAGAGTGGCAAGGTAGATGGGACAGCAAAGCTTCGGGAAAAAAAAAATACAAACATATAAGCAGGAAGAATATAGAGTCAATATAACTGACAAAAATATTTATAAAATTTTTCATAAGGCCATACACTCTAGTGATGGGTAAATCACTCTACAAGAGTTAAAACACATAATTTCATAATTACTACTGGTAGATAAGAGCTACTTTTACACATGAAACCCTTCACGAGCTACTTCCTCACATATGGATCCAACTACCGTACATAAAGGCCAAGAAACGTAAACACTTCCTTAAAAACACCCAGACCTGCTGCAGTGAGCAGCCATTACTAATTGCATATAAGCTACACACTGTAGGGTCCCGGAGGACCTGCTTTGTCCCTTTACTCTTGATTATCAATTACCAGTGAGAGGTGAGTGTGTGTCCGGAGAGTGTTGTCTGTTTGTCATGAAATACATGGTATGACAGCTCTCATTAGGAGATCTAGGACTTGGAAGATTGCCATTAACCTATACACTTCATGCTTGACTATTACCGTTATCAACATATACATTCGTACTTCATAGCACTTTGAAAGTAAGCATATCTCTGCAGCCACCCCAAGTCCATGGGTATAAATTTGAGGTAATGATGAAACACGAAATAATGAATCAAGAGATTGCTTTATGAAGTTTATCGCTCTTGAAAAAAGTAAAGGAGAAAAAGATACAAATAAAACAAGGAGGAAGAATGAAAGAAAAAGAGAAAGGAGATATAAAGGAGGGGAAAAAATGAAAGAAAGAAAAGGAGAATGTGAGGAAAGAAAGAATAAAGGAGAAAAGGGGCAAAAGAGAGGAAGGCAGACATCATTGAGCATGGAGGAAGAAACAGAGGGGGAAAGGAAGGGAATAGGTAAATAGGAATGGAAGAAGAGGAAGGAAAAATTGAAAGGAAGAAAAGATGCAGCACAAGGGAAAAGGAAAGAAGGGCAAAGGAATCAGTGTGAGAAGGAACAAACATGAATGAAGAATAGAGGGAAAGTAAGAAGGACCAAATGGGAGAAGAAAGTAGGGAAATAGATGGAAAGGAAAGGAGGAATTAAGCAGAGAAGGAAGTAAGGGAAAGGGGACTGAAAAAAAGCAAAATAAAGAATGTGAGATGGAGACAACGAAAGGGAAGGGCAACATTACAGAATAGAAGCAAAGAATGAACACAGGAGAGGAGAAAAATTAGACAGAAGAAAGGGAATTACATACATTAAGTATGAGGGGGCGAAAGGAAAAAATAAATATAGAAATGAGTGATAATAAAAAAAGAGGCAGAAGGTAGAGTGAGAAAACAGGATGAAGAAGAAAGGAACGAATGAAAGAGGAGAGAAAGAATTAAACAGCAAGAAAGAGTGGGAGAAAGAAGAAGCGGGAGGAGGGAATGAGCAAAAAGAAGAGAGGAAAAAGGAGGAGAGGAAAAAAGAAGAAGAGAAGGAAAGGAGGGGACCAACAAGAAAGGAAGATAAAAAACAAAGGACGAGAGAAATATAGAAAGGCAGAAGAAAGAAAGTAAGTAAGGAATAAAGGGAAAAGAAAAAAAATATCGGTGTAGTGTAACTTTGAAAATGCATCTTTCATACCACATAACAATCCTCTGAATATTTGACACTTAGTTTAATGAAACAAAGGTTCATCGAGGCCACATTTATCAGTGTGAAAGTTTATAAACTGTGTGCTCTGATCTGAGACATTTATGATCATGCTTGTTTCCAGAAAGCATCACAGAATTGTTTATTTAAGAAAAGGGTGGGCTGTGAGATACCCCAGTTACCTTCCTCTCAGCATTAGCTGCGAGACACCTTCCTACTGCCAAAGTCAACTGAGAGCCAGCGAGCTCCTCCAAGACAGACTACAAGCTACTGGTAGCTCATGATCGATCTGCTGGAACAACAGATCTGCCACTCCATTGTAACAATGAAAAGAAAGAGGTTCGGGAGCGTAGCTCACTCAGTGAGATACAGGGGGTGCGAACCTCACATTTTCCAACTAAAAAAGCAGTGAGCTGCAGGGTGGAGAGGTGAAATGACCAGGGTTGGGGATGGACTATTCCCATGAGGAGCAGGGTCAGTACTGATTTGCATTAGGTGGGCCTCGTTCCGGAGTGGCACAGTGGGTGAAAAACAAGGAGTTGAAATGCTAATCCAAGCAATTGCTACTTGTAAGAGTATTTGCACAAAGTCATCCCATTACATTTTGAGCCTTTGATTGCCAGTAGTATGCCTAGAAAGTTGAAACTGGTGCAGCTTTAGAAGCCTACTACTGCCAATGTTTGTGCATGTCAAAAAGTAGTAGAATTGCTCCCTTTCAACGAGTACTTTAAAAGGTGCAAATGTACTACTTTTTGGTAAACCAGTCCCTATATATATTGACGATCATGATCCAAAAAATACCAAATTAAAACCTTTCAGGTAAATGAGAACAATGATGAAAACTGGCACAGACGTAGCAGAGCAGACTCAGGGTCCCCAGGCCCAACTTCCAAATCAAGAATGAATTTGAGTGGTGTCACACCCTAAATACCCCAGGTGAAGCTACACCTCTGCCTGGCCCACCTGGGTCTGGTAGTTCTGTCTAGGAACTCATGACCACAATGATGGTAGAGTTGACAAATTGGTGCATGTTGGCAGGGCTTCATGATGCTAATCCTCGCTTGTACAAATCATTTTATCAGGTGAATGATGGCTATGTACTAAGCCTGAGTTGCAAATAAAGGAGGGAACAAAGACAGATTAATAGGATGAACTAAGCCAGGGCAGAGCCAAGGTGTTGACTTGGCTCTAAGACTGTGTGCATGACCTGAGCCTTGAAAACATTTGGCAAGTGAATCGTGCAACAAACATAATGTAAAAACATGATGCAGGCTCTTCAGAATTAAAAAAAGAGTATTTCTTTAACATGCGGAAGTGTTTCACCTTAGTACATCAGATATAGCACTATATAGATAGATGTTTATTAAAAGTGCTAGTTTTTAGAAACATTCATGGCTTGTCCCTCGTTCCAACAACAATGCCATCAGTGAACTAAGAGGCAAGTCAGTAGTCATGTGAACCCTAAACGTGGCCAAGATTCTTAAAATAGATGGAGCAACATTACAGTTTACTAAATCAAATATAAGAGGTGCTTGTACTGAACACATCCTGAACTCAAGCATTTAAAAGTACACTGTGTGAAATCAAATATTTGCATAGGATCATACAATTTGGATAATCCAGGAAGTCAGCATTGATTCCAGGTTCTCTGGTTTCATGTTTTGAAATTCAGCCACGAGATGGGGTCTCTCCCACTATCCAACATTCACATATAAAGTCACTGTTTTGTGTTACATTCTGGACTCACAATGAAAACGACCCACACAGAAATATCAGACCTGACTCAGGGCCCCAAACACAACTACCACGCCAGGAATGCTTGTCTTTTGGGGTTGTCACACCGCAAACACGCCCCCTGAAGCTACGCCTCTGAGGAGGTTGTGCCACTGTCCAGAGAGCATGAATTCCACCCCACAGGACATTTTATGAGAAGGATCCTTTCAGTGTTTTTGCCTTTTCAAAGCCTAGACTTTTAGGAAGGTTGTACAGGCCCAGATAGTTGTGCAGTTTTCCTCAGATGATAATATTCTGGGTTACAAAGCACATTGTGTGTGATGAGTAATATGCAGAGGCAATATTCTGTGAAGCACAGAAGGAGTCATCCACTAGTTTCTGGCTGAGAAAATACAAAAGTATAGCAAGCACACTTCAGGTGGCCATAGGGGCCATGCCTCTGCAGCGTGTCTGTGCTATCAACATTTGTAAAGTACCTTACAAGACCTGGGAAAATTACAACAAATTAACAGGTGGGTTCAGCTTAAGAGCAAATTGTATAGTCTCCTTTATTAAACGTTTGGCACGCTCTACTTGCTCATTACTTTGGCGGTGGTAACGTGATACCTTACTAAAAAGAAATTTGCCTTTGGGCCCGATTCACAGAATGAACTTAAGACTCAATCCTAAACTTACTACTATTTTGCCATTCACATAATGCACTTACTACTTTTGTTATTCACAGAAAGAACTTACTACTTTTGGTATTCACAGAAGTTAGGATTTTGTCTTGTTTGTCTTAAGACAAACTTAAGACAAACTTAAGACAGACTTAAGTTAGGATTTTGTCTTAAGTCTGACTTAAGTCTGTCTTAAGTCTGTTTTAAGTTTGTCTTAAGTCTGTCTTAAGTCTGTCTTAAGTCTGTCTTAAGTTTGTCTTAAGTCTGTCTTAAGTCTGTCTTAAGTTTGTCTTAAGACAAACTTAAGAAAAGTCCGAACTTCTGTGAATACCAAAAGTAGTAAGTTCATTCTGTGAATGCCAAAAGTAGTAAGTGCATTCTGTGAATACCAAAATAGTAGTAAGTTTAGTATTGAGTCTTAAGTTCATTCTGTGAATCGGGCCCTTTAAGTCAATCCATTTACTGAAATAGCCCACCACAACAACATCATAATGCCTTTTTAAATGTAACTTGCTTGTTGGGCCTATTAAAACATCTCCTGCCCTTTACCATGAACCTCCTGTAGGGCTCACAGTAGCCAGGAGCTGTTGCTCACCTTGCAGATTTTGTCAGCATCCTTGCATACCTGTAAGGTACATACGCCTCAACATGTGTGTCCATAATGGGCCACCAATAGTCGGTTCTGAGTGTTTTATTGGTCCTCACGTGCCATGTAATGAGATTGAGTGCAATAAGTCATCGTCTTAAATAAATGTGTACAGTTAAAATGTAACTTCTTGTGGTAACCTCATGATTACCTAACTTCCACAATAATCTCAGGCTAACATCTACATGTATATTTTGTCCAACCTTCAATAATGCATTTCTATAACATGTCATATTAATTATCTTCTTGGATACTGGTCATCCACTGCTTGGAGCGCAATGTGTCTTCATCATTTGGCGTATCAAATGAGCATGCAACTGCAACATTTTTTAAGTACTCATGGGGGCGCACCAAAATGAGAGTCCAAAAAAGAATAAATAGAAAAAATGTTCTTTATTTATCTTTTTTCAGAAAAAAAGAGAAGCACGTCAATAAAACATGTAGCGAGATCAGCCAACGCGTTTCACTCCTACCAAGGAGTTTCTTCAGGGCGCTGCAAATATTTTGGTAAAAAATGTTTTGTAAGGTCCCTCTATATAGTGTGCCTACCGGGTGCAGTCGCCCCCCCCCCCCTTCCCATAAAAGACATGAAACAGGTTGTTGTCATTCACCGCGTAGTCTTTTATTTATTAAACTTAAACTTCAAGCAGTGACATTAAACTTTTATTCCTCTTGATTGAGGTTTAAGGTAAATCTTCTAAATTACCTGCTTATCAGCACATATTATTAGATAACCTCAAAGTTATAGATTGCCATTATATTTAGACCCCACTCTCCAAGGGGGCCTTTTGCTTGTCCTTCGGGCTGTGCCAGCAGGCCACAACCAAAATAGCCTGCTCTCCTTAAGTTGACCGCCCTCCGGTCAACCGAGCCGCAGGTAAATAATCTGTCACTACTGGTGACCAACATACCGGGGTATACCCCCTCCAATGTTTATAAACCGACACCCCGTCATACGGGTAGGGCAGGAGTGGTCAGGACCACCAGCAGGTCAGTCCCGCCTCTCCCGCCAGCCCAGAGTCCCACAACGACTGCTTGCCCTTTTCCATGGGCAGCCAGTCCATACCCAAAGGGGAAGTCCACACCCTTTTCTTGCCTGGGACCCCGCCACAGGGCGAGTAGCTTACTGGCGGGCTCGCCCTCCCCCCGACCTACCAGACTTCTCAGTCGGCCCGCACACTTGTTCATGTAAGCCTGGGAACCCTGGACCCATGGTGCCTGCGGATCAACCCCCTCTCTTACCAAAAACATGACAATACACAGCTGATGGCATACTGGGCCATCCATCAGCCCTTCCCATAGGCTGCAGGTGATGCTTTTCAATCCTTTCACAGTCATGCTTGAGCATTGAATCTATCTCTTTAGGCAGTAGTAACTCAATTAGTCACTCTTATCTTTCCAAGTGAGAATCATATACTCCTGGTATAACGGAAGAACTACCTATGTGTTCCACTTTCCCCTGCCTGGAACACTTGTACCGTTCGAGCAGAATTATATACAATTGCTACAATTTTTAAGTAGCGATATAATTGAATGGCGTATTCCCGCCTTAACCATTTCCTCGGCTAGTACTAGGTCAACCTACTGGCTTTACCGACGCTGTTGCTCCTTAACGCAACTAGCAATGGATCTAGGGGGGTGCTTTTAGCCCACAGAATTACCCATACAAGGAACCATAATTACCTTGTGTGTCAATTCCCTTTCTAGCGACCCAAACTACGACATTAGGACTGTTGGAAAAGATAAAGGTGATACGAGTGGCATGCCGTATGCCGTCCCGAAATTTCCCCGGAGTATATTCATAGTGGTGACTTAGCTATGCAATTCCACCGTAATAAGCGAGGTTTAGAATGAACACCACACGTCCATACTATATACTAGGAGCCAACCTGTATTGTCTGGCAATGTAGATCTTCCTAGCGCAAAGGGTGCCATTAAGGGGGGACGGCCCTGACCTAAAACACATACCTCTGTTTTCAAAATTAAATGCAATTGGTTCTCCCTAGATTGTCCGATTTCCTTGGTTTGGTTTTCTAATGAGTGCGCCACTGAGTATGAAACACGGGGGGTCAACAAGAAAGCCATTCACCGAACGTGACCTGGACCTTTCAGAAAGGCGCATTAGACTAATTTTTTAATGATTGCTGGATACTATGATTCATACAAAATAGCTGTCACAGTTTAGCAGGGAGCCTCACTTAGGTATACAAAACATGCCAGAGAACTGACTGTCATGAAGAGGGGAAGTAAGGTGATCAGCTACAAAGGAAAGGGAGTCATATGCAGACGGATAGGTGGGGAGATGCCGGGGGGCGAGGCTACCAGGGAGGG
This sequence comes from Lissotriton vulgaris, assembly GCF_964263255.1. Taxonomy (NCBI): domain Eukaryota; kingdom Metazoa; phylum Chordata; class Amphibia; order Caudata; family Salamandridae; genus Lissotriton; species Lissotriton vulgaris. Next base: position 1,235,709,158 of record NC_141693.1, read on the forward strand.
ATTTAGAACGCCAGTCTTTATTAAGGAGAAGAATTGTTTGAATTCGACTGATTGCTGCGGAGCTTTAAGGAGGGCATTCCAAATAAGGCAATATATGGCGAGGTCAGGCAGGACCACAGGTTGCCGTGCCTGCTTGAGATATGTATAAATTATGTTACTTCAGGGAGTGGCATCATGAGAGCTGCTGCACACCTGTAGCATATACAAAACAGGCTCCGAGTTAATGTTGAACCACCTAATAAGGACTAATAAGCCTACAGAGGTCCTCATGTGTCTGCTAATTCCTGACTCAAGGGATATGATTACCAAAGAAAACATGGATTGGAGTCGAAAGATCGGCAGCAATAACTCGTCCCGGTTTCCCCGGTGTAACCGAATAATAGAATGCATAGCAATACTGAACTTGAAACTGGGAAACAATGGAGTCCCTTCACCTGTTACGTGATTGTTCACCCATTTGTAATGAATCGGATAGCCGTGAGCCTATGGGTACTTACTGTGCCTAAATAAATTGTCATCTTACGCCAAGACATTAAATGACACCAGAAAAAACGTTATAATAATGGCAGTTATAAACATTTGCAATATTGAGAAAAAGTCTACTGCTATGCTGCTGTAAAAGGGTGTCTAACCGCCCGTTAGTTCTGGTCATGCGACCGGTCTTAAATCGCTAGTTAGTGGCACTATGCCCCAATGTTTACTTAAGCTGCTCTGTTATGCTAAATGTTTCGCATCATATATTAGGTATCAGGTAAAGGCTGCCCCTAATCTTACCCGTACACCTCCAAAGGTTCTTTCCAATCACCGTGCTTTGTGATAATGCTTTATGCTTAATGGTTTAACCAAGGGCGTATCCTTTTTTTACACAAAAACACAACTCATTGTGCAATAATAAGTGACAACCTTCACCGAAGTAATTCATACATCGTTAAGCGAACACTATTAAAAGGATCCCCCAGATCACACATGATTGTTTGAAAGTAGGAGACAAGGCAGATAAACAGTTCACCGATTGTGTAGCAATACATCAGCGTCACGGCCTTCCTCTACTGAGGAACATTTCAAAGGTTCACGGCAAGTGCCAGCAGGCCCCTTACCTTATCCATATTAATAACTTCCAGGGCCCCGCAGCGCGGTCCATCCCTGGCAGAGTTACCTACCACTCGGTAACTCCCCCAAAAAATTCATTTTATAGGTATCCCGGGGTAGGGCCGAAAGGTCCGGGACCACCAGCAGGTCAGTCCCTCCCCTCCTGCCAGCCCGGTGCACATACTAAACCCCCTTCTCAGGGGAAAATTCAAGTAAATCCGTCCCTATTTGGAGTATCCCCATTTCTGCTGCAAGAAATTACGCCACCTTCTGCCTTCTTGCCCGGGTGGGGAGTGGTTGTGCGAACCGGAGTAAATTGCTCCTGGAGCTCGGTGGAGAGAGAGCGGACTGTATTTATTTATTTTATTTTATCTTGAGAGTTTTATATAGCGCGGACAAGATCTTTGCAGATATCAGAGCGCTTTACATAGTAGGGGTTCATGAAGGAGGATAGATTACGGGTAAGCCAATAAGGCTAACAGTACAAATGGTGGCCAAAGGAACAAATATGCCCTTCCACGCACCCAGACCCAGTAGCGGGCCGCAAGCGCACCATGTATGCATCACAATTAAGCTCGTGACACTAGACTGGGAGCTGCAGAAGTAATCAACAAATTGCTGCGCATCTTGAGAAAACATTAAATATGCACTGCAAATCTTAGGCTATTCGGCATTCATGGGAAACCTTAGCGCATGTATTTAGGTCACTTCAATTGAAACCTGTAGTGGGTTGTTTATCTCATTTGTAAATCATTAGCGTGATGTGCGCTTCACTCTTGCTTATGGAGTTCTCTTCTTTATTACGTCTTGCCGGTGTCGCGCTGAGAAGGGTAATATTTCCGGGTTTTAAATTCTAACATGCCCTTTCCCACACGCTGTGCCCTCATCTTTTTAAAACTGGACCACTCAGGACAGATATTAAAAGTGGGAGACTAATGACGATTAGTTCGAGATGTTTGCTAAACATCTCCCTGACTTGCGCCCGGGCTGCTCTTATCATGATCCAAAGAAGATGCATTGGCAAAGCCACTCGAGGGCACTCTGTGCGTGCCTCCGTTATGCATGCACATAATATCATGATCAAAAGAAGATGTAATGGCAAAGCCACTCAAAGGCACTCTGTGCATGCCTCCGTTACGCATGAAGATAATACCCTTCCGCTGTGAACCCGTAATGGCTGACCAAATGGATTACCTCAATGCCCTCAAAGCTGATCACGCCTGCGCTTTGTATCAATTTAACACGGACAAACCGCCGTTCAATAATGCTAACCATGTATATTTGCTTTATTTTAAAGCTGCTTTCAATTCTGTATATTTAGAAAGCCTCAGAAGAATACTACATGTGATTGGCACGCCCGAAATGTTCGTCCAAAACCCATGCTCGGTAAGGATAAAAGCTACCTCACTGTACCGAAAACAGGCTCTGCGGACTCCACGTGCTAAGTGGAAAAATTCGCCATTGATGCAATTGACAGAGCTAAATAAGCAATACAGGGCTCCTTACGCAACCACGACTACATTCTGCTTAATGCTCACTAATTCGACTTCTTTTCACTCCCACTGACAGGCCAGCAAAGAGCACCGATTTAAAAAAAAAAAAAGAGATAATAACAGCCATGCATAGCATCATTAAGCTGCAGTATGGCCACGGACCGAACGTATCCGTTAAATAGCCCCTAACAACCAAATTAACAAGATTTTTGTTTTGACGCCGTTACCGGGACTCGAACCCAGATCCCCAGGTCCGCGGTCGAACGCCCTAGCCGTTAAGCCAACGCTGTTTTTGTTTTTCATTCCCCTGTAATGCTCTCATGTGTAGTTCTGGCCTTATTGGGATGCGCTCTGATACCTCCGGGTAAAGTCAGCGCACTGACACAGGCGTTATTGGCTCTGCAACCGGGCATTCGGCTCCTTAACACCACACGAAAGCAGAGCTATTCTTAAACTATTCAATTAAATCGATTTATTCCGCAAGTTTCTCTAGTCACTACTTATTATTCACTTTTACTTCATAGCACCCTGATCTATAGAATTTTGTGACGTGCTCAGGTAGCCTTTGCAAGTCACTGCGCGCCATGAATAAAAGAAAAGTGTTTTACAGCATTTACTTTTTATTTAGAAATGTTATTTAGCCCCCGCGCGTTGCTGAGAGGAGAGCCTCTTCGGCAAGTACACGTCTCTCGTTATTCTAAAACAATCAAGAACTATTAGAAGGCAGAACATACCAAGATCAAACGAATGCCAATCTTTTCATCTTTAGGGGGTTAGCTAACACGAGCGCCCGCGTGACGAAATTACTTGGGAATTGCCGTTCGCAATTGGACTCGGATCATAGAAGATGGCCGCGTAGAGCCATCCACTCATTCAAATTGGACTAACGAGCCCTTAAAAATGGCCGCACCTGGCCCTGACCCCTACGACTGCATCCCCTAAGACCAGGCTACCAGTCGGAAACGCCTAGCGCTATAATCTGCTGGCCGCCACTCCTGGCGGCGCGAAGGCATTCCGGATGTCTATTTAAATTGTACTACCCAGAACGCTATGCCGACCACAGCTGTGACGATATCATATCAAAATCCACGGTATACTAACATTGTGTGTTGCTTGTATAGCGCAACTTACGTTACCTGCGGGCACATACATTTTGTTTGTTAGGCACAGGGAGGTCAGTGAGTTACCCAGAATCAGAGGATGTTTGGCATCTATACCGCGAGTCGAACCCTGATCCCCAGGTCCGATGTTGCCCAAGTGGGTAAGCCAACTCCTTGCTACAGTTGCCATTAACTTTTAGTTTTGTATCTTACCGGACAAGCACCCGCTTCCGATTGGAACTCTCCCCGACTGCATTCCTTTTCATGAAGCATTACCTCGGAGTAAGAAAAGAGGAGACATCGTTTAGGTTACATATCTTGCGCTACTGCTTTGTAGCGCCGCTTGTATTTGCGGAGCCTTGTGCTGATCAGCAACACTGATAGGCACAGGAAGACTCACCTAGCGACCACGCTGTGAGGCCCTCTTCTTTCCTCCATGTGCAGAGACCCAGCTTCACTGTAATTCGTCTGCTGCCGCCGGAGCTGGAAGAGGACAAAGAGGATTAGTTCAGCCTCCCCCGGGGCTTTGTACCCTCGGGGGAGGGACGGTCAGCCCTGCCTCCCTGACGTCGCATGCTGGCTCTTCCCTGCCCTGATTGGCTACCACTTTTTTGAAACTTCCCTGCTGGCTCTGCCCCCGGATGCCACTAAGGGCGCCACGCCTCTAGGCGCGGGTGGCGCCGCTCAGTCGCAGTGGTATCTTTCGTTTTCTTATTCCAAACTGGTTCTTAAAATTCTTCTGGTGTACCTCTCTTCCCTTGTCTCTTCTTGTTAGCGTGGACTTTATAGGTCATGTCCAAAGAAGTAGTTCCGGTACTCCAAAAGTTAACCCGTCCCTGGTCGTGTTTGTATTGGGTGGGCAAGGCGCTGTAATGGCATTCGTCAGTTTCGGCGTCTCGGCATGGCTGGTTGTCACTGTTGATTTCTTGTCTAGAATGCCATATGACCCTGATATTTGTGGCAATGAATGGTATGAAGATGATGAATATGTTGCAGTTGCATTTAGGTATTTATACGAAAAAGCAGCAGCGGACCTTGAAAGTGCCGCACCTAAACTCCAGTGCCAATGGTGTCTATAATCACGTCAGTTAGATATTTGTGCAGCCAACCCCGACACCAGCTGCTGTTTGGCGTCGCTGTGCTCTCCAGATCAATTAAGCAATTTTTTAAGTACTCATGGGGGCGCACCAAAATGAGAGTCCAAAAAAGAATAAATAGAAAAAATGTTCTTTATTTATCTTTTTTCAGAAAAAAAGAGAAGCACGTCAATAAAACATGTAGCGAGATCAGCCAACGCGTTTCACTCCTACCAAGGAGTTTCTTCAGGGCGCTGCAAATATTTTGGTAAAAAATGTTTTGTAAGGTCCCTCTATAGTCGCAGTGGTATCTTTCGTTTTCTTATTCCAAACTGGTTCTTAAAATTCTTCTGGTGTACCTCTCTTCCCTTGTCTCTTCTTGTTAGCGTGGACTTTATAGGTCATGTCCAAAGAAGTAGTTCCGGTACTCCAAAAGTTAACCCGTCCCTGGTCGTGTTTGTATTGGGTGGGCAAGGCGCTGTAATGGCATTCGTCAGTTTCGGCGTCTCGGCATGGCTGGTTCCAGGTGCCAATAAACATCCTGGGCCGCTCTGCATCGACCCTCACTAGAACACAATCAACACCCAGAGCTTGTTGCTGCAGCCAGCCGCAGTCGGTAGTGGGAGTAGCTGCCGGGCGGTGACGTGGGGAGGGGGAGGGGCAGAGTGGGGGGTAGTAAACTATGGATTACGGAGGATTACAGGTAAGTAAACAAAGAAATAAATTTTAAAAAATGTGTTGCGTGCACTGCATCGCATTTGGAGATGCAGTGTGCGCAACAAAATTTGTTTTATTTATTTATATGTTTACTTACCTGTAAACCTCCGTAATCCATAGTTTACTACCCCCCACCCTGCCCCTCCCCCTCCCCCTCCCCACGTCACCGCCCGGCAGCTACTCCCACTACCGACTGCAGCTGGCTGCAGCAACAAGCTCTGGGTGTTGATTGTGTTCTAGTGAGGGTCGATGCAGAGCGGCCCAGGATGTTTATTGGCACCAATGGGGTAGGAGCACTTTCTCACAGAGCGTGCCTCCCCTCACTCCTGGGTCCCGGCAACCCTTCACACAAGACCCCAATTTCGAAATAATATTGTTGACACTGGAGTGTGTCAAAAACTTTCCAGTTAAAGCTTTCGACTTGAAAGTGGCGGCCCACGTGAGGCACATCCCTCACTGACCTGCTTAAAACAAAACAGCTGTAGAACGGCGACAGATGTCAGCTTCAGGGACTGTGCAGCACCTGCGCCTAAAACATATGTACGTAATGTACCTGATGCTCATGCTCATGACCATCACATCGAGTTTATAAGAACTACGAAAAAAAACACAATCTCAACATCAAAGTGAATTAAGGCCTCAGACAGCAACAACCCAGTGTGAGACTAGGGGAAGCCCGAAACAGCAGCTCACTCTCCAGCAGCACTGCCACTGTGAGCTCACTGACTCCTCTGCAGAACACGGGGCAAAGACCTGGCCTGGTACTGCAGAGAAGCAGATTCACTGCTCGTGAAACAAGTGAGTCCAGCTGCAGAGCACTCGCTGAAGATGAGTGCAATAAGAGTGACTGACTTAAAGCACAACTTATTTTTAAAACATTTTCTTGGTCTTTAATCTTCAGGAAACTACATAAAATAACCTAAAAGGTAAATTGAGAAATGTAAGTTAAATAAATAGATTTGAAAATGTGCTCCTTTTTTTGTTTTACGTGCACTTTCAATAGCAATCATCTTAGTAATAGGCAGTAGTTCAATAAACTTCCATTTCATGCTTTGCATCAGTCTCAAGTTCTTCGTCTGATTGCTCAAATAGTATAATTTGATACTTATGTCTTTTCATGCACTGCATTACTTGGTTTTACTGACGCGCAAGTGTCAATTTAAGGGTCACACTTTTGATCATTAACTGTCACTCATAAGTACATTGAAACCATGGAAATGTTACTGTTAGAATTGGGGGTCTCTGGTTGGCGCAAGTATTCACTTGTGACAAGCAGGGACCCTCTCCTCTAAGTCAGGGTGAAGGATGACCCCTTAGAATTACCCTTGTTCACCCTCTAGGTGCGTGGCGTGAGCAGCCAAAGCTATTCTTCAGGCGTTAGGGAGTTAAGCATTTGTAACAACACACACAGTAAAATGTACCAATCCCCCCACAAATGGACACCAGGCAGGTATTATATATAAAAATACGTTCCTTTATGTAAAAATATATATATGTAAGCAGATAAGACTTATCGCAAGACCAATAACGTTTTTCTTTAGCCACAAGGTTATAAAAATCGGTAAGTGTTCTCTTTGTTGCAAATAAGTTATAGTTCAGTTCTTGGTAGGCCACAGTTCTCCCAATACATTATTTTGGGCACCTTCACATAGTTCTGATCTATCCGGGCGCTTCCTGTCGCTCCTGTTCGTTCCCGGCTCGTGATTCGGGCCCGACCTACCAAAGCTTGCGCTTCTCGCGTATGGCGCGGTCGGGTCGGGGAGAGAGTACGAGGCGTACAGCGGGGTGCGACTCGTACGGGAGGGAGCGCAGGCTTACGGAGCTACCAGGGGCCCAGGTGACACAGAGCGGTGCGAGCCTCGTTAGAGGGACGGCTCGCACCGCGGAGGGAAGCACACGCTGCGGGGCTCACGGGCGCTGCAGCGGGACACAGAGCGGTGCGAGCCTATCAGGAAGGGCGGCTCGTACCTCGGTTGGATGACAGTACCTCAGAAGTCTTGTGTGAAGGCAGGGAAATAAAAACGTGGCGGGCCCCGAGCCCGGTGAAGATGTCTCGGCGGCGGCTTTCCGCGAAGGCAGATGCGAGGCGCCCAGCGGCTCTCGATCAGAGCGAGGCTGGCGCCCGAGGCTTCCGGGCTTTGGCGGTCTGTCCTCTGGGTCTGTGGGGTCCGGTGGGGACGACAGGCGGGAGCATGGGGGTGCACCAGCGAGCCTCCAATGGCGGTGATACAGCGACTTCCCTTGGCGGGGGGGACGGGTCGATGGAGTGGGGCTCTCCCTCGGCGGGGACAGGGAAGCACAGTTCGATCACGGCCTAGAGGAGGGGCTGGGGGGCACCACACAGGTCACGGCAGCGAGCCTCCAAGGCGAGGTGACACTGTGATTTCCCACAGCGGGGGGAGAGCGGCTCGACGGAGCGGGGCTCTTTCTCGTCGGGGACGGGGAAACACAGTTTGGTCACGGACTCACGGAGGGGCTGGGGGCACCAAAGGTCATGGCTCCGGCGGGGCAGAAGTCCTTGAAATTACCGGCAGACGAGCAGAGAGCAGGTTGAGCCAGATGGTCCTGTGGCTCAGGTCAGGGGGCAAGCTCAGACAAGCCCTTGGAGAAAGTTTCAAGCACAAATCAGCAAAGTCTTTTCAGCAAGTCTTTTCCTCTCCTTCCTCAGCAAGGCAAGCAGCAGGACAGTCCTTCCAGCGTCTTCTTCTCCTTCTAGTTGGGCAGAGGTTCTTTGTGGGAAACAGGATTCTGATTTACAAGGAGCAGGGCTCCTACTTTTATACAGCATTTCTTTTGTCTTTTCAGGCCAGGGGGGCCTTTGCATAGTTCATTTCAGTTTTGAAGCACTCTGTTGTGCAGTTCCTGGCTTTTCCTTTCAGTGTGAGGGGCAGGCACATCAGACGCTCCACAGGAGGTGGAGTCAGCATTGTGTGGACAGGGGCAGCCAGGAGTACCTTGTTGACAGTTCTTCGCCTCTCCTGGGCCAGGTGTCGGCTGAGTCATCAGTTGCTCCCCACGGGGCGGAGCCAGCATTGTGGTGGCAGAGCACAGCCCTATTGAGAGTCCAGGGGCACTCCCACCTCCCACCAAGTGGTGATCCTTACATTCACCACCTGTCATCCTCCAGCCGTGCCACTCACATAACCCAGACAGTCAGATACACATCCTAGCAGAGGCGGGCTGAAATGGTTAGGCAAGCAAATGCTAGCTTTCTAAAAGCAGCATTTGCAAACACAGGATATTAAAATAACCTTTACTAAAAGATGTATTTTATTATTCTGAGTTCAGGCATACTAAACTTGACTTTCTACCATGTTCCCTGAGCCTGCTGGGATTATAGGGTGTAATAACTCCAGCAGCTCATCTGGCCTAAGAGAGCAGGAAGCCTTACAATAGTGAAAAACGAATTTGGCTATAATTCACTATTAGGACATGCCACACACATCAGGGCTTGTCCTACCTTACACTTACAATGCACCCTGCCCTAGGGCCTACCATAGGGGTAACTAATATGAAGTTAAGGGAAGGTTTAGAGGCTGGCAAGTGTGTGCACTTGCCCAGCCAGCATGACAGTACCAGACTGCACGCAGGTTCTGCAATGGCAGACCGTAGACACATTTTAAAAGGCTGCTTCTGTGTGTGGCGCAACCAGCGTTGCAGGCCCACTAGCAGTATTGGCATTTACAAGCACTGGCACTCCTGGTGCACTTTACTGGGGACTGACAGTAAATCCAATGAACCAATCATGGAAATCAATCACATATACACTTTACATAGGGAGCACTTGCACTGCGGCACGGATTGGTCATGGCGCAGTGTCGTGAGCGGCGGACACCAGCAAAAACATCTAAGGCACATCAGCAAAAAGTGGAAGGGAAACTCACGCCAAGGTGCCAGGTCTAACAGTTACACATAACGGGCCTCATTTATGAAAAGTGACGCATCGCTGCCTGAAAACAGCGATGCATCACTTTTCATTGCGCCCTCCTTGCGGCACCAATGATGCGCCATATTTACAGTATGACTCATCATGTCTCAAGGAGTTACAGATACATCCGTATTTCTGATGTATCTGTAGGCGCAAAAGTGACGCACAGCCTCATAAATGAGGCCCAACCAATCTGAAAACGTGGCTGCCATGGCATACTTGTATTAATGTTTGTACATACTTAGGCCATAACAACATTAAAAGGCACTTTCTGCGTCGTTGCCACGCAGGCAAATCAATTTCAAAGATAAGAAGCACGTACCACGTGGGACTTCTTGTTGTCAAAAAATTCGGGATCGCAAACAGTTAGTGCTCACAGCCCAACATGGATCCTGAGGGGCTCCTTGCCTCTTCTTTTTTCAGTATGGTGCTTGCCCGTTTGCACTGGCAACTTAGGGTCTGATTGGCCAGAGATCTACTCACTGACCCGGGCGTCGGGCAGCTTTGATTTTCCTTGCTTACCAGGATCTGCAACAATATTTGCAGAATCAAAGTAATGGTGCAGATAGAAGTGTTTGCGCTCCCGCTTACCTCAGCTGAGAATACTCAGCATGCTTTAGCTCTGCTTGGCCTCTACCCCTGAGCAGCAGTCCTCCACAGGCACCAGCAGCAGCACATCCAGCCAGCTGAGCGCCGTGAAGGCAGTGCAGGAAAATCGGTCTGTCACCCACTTCTAAAGATGGCTTACATTGATCTTATTTTGCCAACACCTAATTGGCAGGCCCTGGCCACACTAACATTTAATGTATTTACTGTACACATGCATCTGAGGCAATCTTGCTGTGATGGAATCTGGCGGTTCCCTCCATTACCTGCCAGAATGTTCACCTGACTCATGCAGGAGCTTGCTGCCATGCACAGGGCTAAGGGTAGCAGGGTGGTGCTGGTGGCACCTGGTGGTACCAAGGTACCTCTGGAGTCACGCATGGTCCGCTTCCAGCAGCAACTGGCACAGCACTGTGTCCGCAGAGACTTTCTTCGAAGTTGGCTATGCCGTGATACTGTGAAACAAAAGTTAACATTGGGCTTAGGAACATCTAATGTGCCTCAAAAGAAAAACAAAAAATGAAGATGCATCTATATAAAGTAACTGTTGCTCATGTGAAGCGCTCCAATACTTTCGGATCGAGTCCGCGCGGCATAAAACTGCAAAAACACAAAAATCAAATCACACTGCGATAAAGAGGAACAGTGGGTGGCCTGGCAGACTCAAGTATTATCATCTTATTTCGCCCATCTCCCATACCTGCATCACACTGACAAGCTGCAGTTGTCTGAAAGGTGACAGGCAGGTTGGAGGTGCTCAGTGAAGTGAGCTGAGAGAGGAAGGGGCGTAAAGAGGGAATGACATGAGACGCAGATGAAAGAAAGAGAAAGATGGACGCAGAAAGATGAGAGGGTGAGCAAGAGAGCACAGAAAGAGTGAAAGACAGAAAAACAGCTACGGAGGGTCTAAGAGAGAATAGAGAGAGTGCGAAACATACAATGATAGAAGAAAGAGCGAAGAATGATACTAAGAGTGAGACAGCATGGGAGGAAGGGAGAGTGGCAGAAAGTTGTTGAACAGGAACGAGAGATAAGAGACATAAAATAAGAAGCAAGAGAAAGTAGAGGGAGACAGTGAGGAGAGAGACTGAAATAAAATGTCCTTCATCCTACACCCATACAGCCACTCACACACATGCACTCATTCTCCCATACAGCCTCTCAGCAGAACCACTCACGGATCCATACAACCACTTGCACACCCATACAGCCACTCACACACCCACTCATCATCTCACAAATCCACTCACACACCCTCAAAACTACTCACACACCCACTACTACACCCTACAGGCACTCTCACACCCAATCACAAATCCATACAACCACTCACATAACCAATCCCCAACCCATTTAGCTACTCACACACCCACTCGCAGACCCATACTGCCACTCACACACCCACAAAACCACTCACACACCCACTCACAGACCCATACAGTCACTCAGACACCCACTCACTGACCTATACTGCCACACACTAAGCATGGGCGGAAAATCCGTTACGCTCGCGGATTTTGCGGATTTTCGGTAAATTCGCAATCCGCGAGATTCGCGAATTTCCCGCAAAATCCGCAAATCCGCGAGCAGCGGATTTTATGGCTTGCTCGCACTGTTCGCGTGAGTTCGCGGCTTCCCAGTTCAACTTCGCGCCCCGCAAATAAGCGCTAAATTGCAGAAATACGATCTTAGCAAAACTGAAACTACTTACCAGGTTCAAAAGTTCAAGCTCATCATTAGTAGCCATTTCCTGTAGTGCTTCCTGAGGGGCCCCTCCAGAGTTCAGTTGCCTACTTGCAACTATTATGTGACCCTGCTCTGACCCTCAGAATAGTCACACAATGGTCCTGAATTACAGCTAAGGCAGACAAGCAGGAGCCAGGCTGGAAGTTCAAATCCAGTGACACATTAATCAGCCCCTAATTCATTATTGTCAGTTGGGGCAGGGCAGGTGTTGTAACTAATTTTGCAACAATGAAAGCACTTAGCAAGTGCAAAAGATCACAAATCAGGAAGCACTAAGGAAGCAGGTGCCAGCTAAAAAAATATTTTAATTCAGGTCACTTGAGGCAGGGAAGGTGTGCTTTGCTTTGCCACAATAATGTACACTGGACAACCAGAGGGTGCTGTGATGAAACAGAGGGTGGCATGGGTGGGCCAGAGGGTGGCATGAGTAGTCAGAGAGTGGCAGTGGTGACAGAGAGTGGCAGTGATGAAGAAGAGTGTCCCAAACAGGCTGGACACGTAGAAACAACAAGTTCGCAAAACTTGCGACCCGACAGGTAAGTTCGCGTTTGCGAAATTGTACAAAACCCTCGCGAACTGGCAGAAACCCGCGCGAACACACAAAAATAAAATCCGCAAATTCGCGAGAATGCGCGGATTTTGCAGATTGCGAGTTCGCAAATCCGCAAAATTCGCGAACGCGAGATTCGCAAAATTCGCCCATGCTTACCACACACACACACACACTCTTAAACGTTACAGTCAGGTAATAAAATAAAAAAACTTCAAATTTCACACAAAAAAACAAAGGTTACAGGCACAATATATTTAGGTAATGACATTTTTAAAAAACTTAGAAATTTACTGAAATAAACAAAGGTTATAGGGACATTATAGTTAGGCTTAGATTTCACATATACATAGCAAACACAAGGAGATGATGGCTGGAGCACTGAAACTTTTCAGACACTTACCCCCAGTCACAGATCTGGGTTGAATCCATCATCGTTCTTTAGCTCATTCGCCACCCCAGTTCAGACCCAGCCATACCCTAATCCAAACTGCCAAGCCAGATCTTCCGTGGACCAGAAACAAGCATCCTGGGACTGGTTTTGGGGTAACACCCCCTCATCAGCCAGGCTAGCTTGAATCCAGTGGCAAAATGAGCAAGGGACCCATGTCTTTGCATACCCTGCCAACATTTGAACTTTTGGCCAACAAAGCAAACTCAAAGAGATTATGGACGGAGCACTGAAACCTTTCAGACACTCACCCCCAGTCACAGATCTGGGCACAAGAGTGGCCTAGGATTTTATTCCCAGTGCACATGGACAGTGTTAGTATAATGTTATGATATCATCAGTGATGTCATCAATGATATCATTACTGGCCATTTAATGTCATGAGTGATGTAATATGTGAGGTCACACTGATATTCAAAATGTGATTAATGGAATGATTAAATTCATCTTAATGCCACATCCCAGTCCATTGTTATTTTGCATGCTATGGAACCTCCATTTGGACCCAGCCGTAAACAAATCATTTTTGACCCTGCTCCAATAGGTACAGTCTAGGTCTGGCAATCCCTGAATATGAACACAAGCATCCCAAGACCATTATTATCTTTATTGGGGTTCGTCAGTCAGGTGCAGCTTGGCTCCAGTGACACAGTGAGCCCACACCTGGGCATACCTGTTGCACTTAGAGTGTTTCACTGAAGTATACAAAAAAGTGATTCATGGAATGCTCGAATTAATCTCATACACTGGTACTTACTAAGGCCACATCCCAGTCAATCATTATTTTGCACACCATGACATCTCAGTTTTGGCCCAGAAATATGAACATTATTTTTAGCCTTTCTAACCTTGCTCTGGTAGTAATAGTCCAGCCTGAACTGCCATACCAGGACATCCATGAAACAGAACACCAGCAACCTAAGAGTGGTTTCACCCTGATAAGGGTTCATCAGTTGGGTGCAGCTTAGTTCTAGTGGCACAGAACAGAATCCATGTCTTGGCATACCCATCGTACCTAAGGCATCGCACTGAAGGATACACACAAATATGTGAGGTCATATGTGAGTGCATGAAGAGGGTACAAGATGTGGTTAGTTTACTGAACCATAACCAGTGAATTCTTGAGTGGGCACCTGTTAGGAGACAGCTCGTCCATGCTCCTTCCCTGCTTTCCTTGAGGAGTCATGCAAAGAGTTCACAAGAGTCTGTAGAGAAGATGAAGGGAAGGACAGCTGAGGTGGAGATGATTCAGTTCAATGCTACTCGATTGCGAAAATAAGTTATGGACACCAAAAACACACGTACCTCACTGCCCTTTTTTAAAAGCACCCTTCCTCAATATTGGAGAACCTTTTGTGTGATTAGGCCACGTGAAGCATGTTGTAAATGTTCTTCATACATGCTGACGTCCAGAATCACAACATTGCCTCCCATATCTGAGTTCTTAATTACTATGGAGGTGTCGTTTTTTAGAATCTTTAAGGCTGCTCGTTGAGTAGATGTGAGATTATTAGATGTTCTCCCACCCTTGCCCCTCAGGGGGATACATTCTTTAATTACCATTTCATTAAACACATCCAGATTATCATGTGGCAGTGTTGGAATCACACATGATTTAGGTTTAAAACCGCTGCCGCTTGGAGTTTCCATTTCTATACCCAAGGCACCAAGCACTTGCACTTGTTCCAGTTTCACATTTGTGTCATCCCACTCACTCTCCCTATACCGTGATTCCAGCGCTAATAGCCCCACCACCTCTCCAATCTGGAGATCACAGGTAGTTTTGTTTAACACAGGATTTTTGCTTACAGGTGTGGCTGGCACAGGTAAGAACGGTGCATTCCCAAACAAATGTCTTAACACTGCTCACATACACAGATGCCCACATACATGCTTTGATTCTTTGCTAAGGGTGTCAAGTGCTATAGAATACACACACACCCCGTGCTGCGTAATCTGAACTTTCTACTCTGCCAGTTAGGCCCTAATCTGCACTTTCTGCAATTGACACCATCAAAACTGCTCCCTGCCCCCAACTCCATATAGCCTCTATAGCTAGGTTTGCACACCTAATTGGCACGTACAAGATTATTTAATAGTCATACATATAAACATGCAGATATCTCTGTACCACAAGTATATGCACCACGAAAAGGTGTTTAATTCCTCTTAGTTTTTCACTGATGCCATAAATACATGCTGGATTTCAAAGTCTTATTTACACAGTAAGCACAGCTTCAAAGTACCCTACAAGACACCCCTAGAATGCAGAGAGAGAAGCCACAGGGACTCCTCTTCATACTAGCATATATACAGCAAGAAGTGGTGAAGTTTTGCAGCTCTCTGGGTGGTTTATGGTTGCTTTTTAGAACGTAGTCTTGTAGTATATTCGTTTCTAAGCTGAGCCCTCCCCGCCTTTGTGTGTTTCTTAATGAAGAAATGAGAGAGAAGAAACTACCAACAAATTCGTGTGTAAAGAATAATGGGCTTTTATCCTCCTCACCCCAACCCACTGCTCACCTGCATACGATGTTCTCATGCCCCCCTATAGCCTTTAGGCATCAAACATAGGTAGGGGAAGGCAGGCACCCACTGATGGTACCTAAAGCCAGTATTTTATCTCCTTGTAAATACATACTTTGGACAGTAAGAAGAAGACAATTTAAAACGTGTTTTGCAGCTGCCCAATGACCAGACTGATAATTAAAATAAACAAATACTGAAAAAGACTTATCTGGGCCTTTACAGAATCTTAAAACATGAACAGATGGTTGGTATTTTTCTCCAGAGGTCGCTCCTCCGTCATGGCGGAGGAACGTCGCCCCACTAGGTGGCAGCAGATTTAAACACATGAAAAACAAAACGATAATAAACCATTTTTATTAGCATTTTATTTTTCTTCTTACCTCCAGGCTGCCAGCGAGTGCGTCATATGGCAGGCCATGCAGTGGGGAGGCCCACTGTCTTAGGCCGGCCAAACCGTGAAGCACACTTAGCATTTATCCACCTGGCTGTGTTGTACAGCCGTGTGGAGAAAAGCCACAGCCTGCCAGGCAGTCTGAGTGTCAATACAGTAGTGGCTCGTGGAGGGAGTGCTGCGGGCGGTGAGGCAGGGGAGGAGCAGGGTGGGTGGGGGTTAGTAAACTACGGAATACGGCCGAACGGAGGTAAGTAAACAAATAAATAAAACACATTTCTTTGCGCCCGCTACATCGCATTTGGCAATGCAGCACGTGTAATGAAATTTGTTTTATTTATTTATTAGTTTACTTACCTCTGTTCAGCCGTATTCCATAGTTTACTACCCCCACCCTGCTCCTCCCCGCCGCGCCCCACCGCCCCTCAGCACTCACTCCACGAGCCACCACTGGTGCCAAACCAGTCCACTCAGACCAACCACAGCGCTTCTCTCATGCTGGGAAAAGTATTCCCAGCATGAGAGCAGCGTCAGGATTGGAAACTGGTAGCCTACGCAGTGTGCACCAGGCCTGGAGTCGAGGATTGGGAGAAGAGTAATGCGGCGACCACAGCGGCAGGTAAGTAATTTTTTTTTGTCTGTGCTACTTCTTGTATTAACCTTCACCGCCGCTGCCCTACCACTTCGGCTACCGAGCAGCTTTCACTTTTTCCTCTGGAAAAGAAAGCAACCCTACTCTCATCAGGAGGCATTGTGTGATGTCTGAATGTGGATGTAAATCCAATCTACTTAGAACATTTTGAAAAACTGAAAATAGGACAATGCACTGGAACGTGCAGTGCTCAGGCCAGACTACAAGTAGAGTAGGAACCTGACCTGCAAAGTTAGTCAGGCAGCAGTGTGTCAGTGTCATGAGCCTGGTGTCTCAGTCAGCTTCAGCTACAGATGCCTCCCAATGCGCGGCTGATGCAGGAGAAGAGAACTACATGGGAGACAGCTAGAAAACATGTGCACTCTGATGAAGTACTTAATCCAAAAGAAACAAGTAGTGCTTGAAAAGAGGGCAGTGAAACCATAGAAGACGGACAGTCAAAAGGTACAGGTAAGTGACAATGGGCCCGATGTAGGTACCAAATACCGGTCGGAAACGGCCGATTTCGGCCGTTTCCGACCGGTATTTGGCCTGCTGAGATGTAGGGGACCTTTTTTTGTCCGATTCGGTATTTTACCGATTCGGTAAAATTACCGAATCGCAAAAATACTGAATCGGTAATTTTACCGATTTTTTAAATTTGGGATGTGGGTGGGACTACTTTCAGTCCCACAGGCCCTTCAGATTCGGTATTTTAACACCCAATCCAATTGGGTGTTAAAATACCGAATCCAGGTGTGCATGCACATGTGTGCATGCACACCTATGCCATGTGACAGACAGACATGCCCTTAGGGCATGTCTTTGTGCCACATGGCTCACATGCCTTTTTTTGGGGTGCTGGAGGGTGTCAAAGTGACACCCCCTGCACCCTTGCACAAATCGGTAATTACCAAATCGGTAATTACCGATTCGGTAATGCCCATTGATTCCTATGGGCTTCAAGGCCCATAGGAAGCAATGGGGGATACCGAATCGGTATTTACAGAATCGGTAAATACCGAATCTTACAGATTCGGTATTTACCGAATCTGAAATACCTACATCTCCCCCCCCTCTAATTTACCACTTCATAAATACCGATTCGGTATGATTCGGTATTTATGAAGTGGTAAATGTAGATTTACCTACATCGGGCCCAATGTCCCATAGAAGGGACAAACCCAAGATTGATAAGCTGGAACATAAAAAAGAAGCATCCAAATGAGAGTGACTGCAAAGTCAACCACACTGCTCTATGTCCTTGTGCTAATCACCACAAGACCGCTTAGAGAGAAGCAGGACCTCCTCCATTGCTATAAATCTAATGTCTCCTCTTCTGTTTCAGATGTCCTGTTGTGGAATCTCTGGACCTGACAATTTTGGGAATGGGTCCCTTTTTCACAAGCTCTATCCGATGACACCATGGCCAGATGCCTGCTGTATCCGGAACAATCCAGTGCTGTCCGACAACATCCTAAACAGAAACAACTGTATACAAAACGTAACAGGATTTGTTAATGACCAGGTAAACACGAGTGGCATTTTTGATCTTGATCTCAAAACTTAATGGGCAGGTAAGATCAAGACTCCACTGATGGCCAATGGGACAGTGGACCAGATGTACGACCCTGGAAATAGCGTCTCACAAATTGCGAGTTTTTTGCGACTCGCAATTTGCGAGGCGCTGGGACCAATGTACAACAGTGTATTTCACACTGTTAGCTATTCCCAATGGGGGTCTCAAATAGAGAGGCTCATGAATATTAATGAGCCTCTCGCAATTTGCGACACCATTGGGAATGGCCCGCAATTTGCGAGGCGCTATTACCAATGTACAACAGTGTATTTCACACTGTTAGCGATTCCCAGCGGGGGTCTCAAATAGGGAGGCTCATGAAAATTAATGAGCTTCTCGCAATTTGTGACCCCATTGGGAATGGCAGGCCCTCCTAGGTATGGTGGGCTGCTGAGATCAGCAGACAACCTTGTCTGGGTTTGCTTTTAAATAAAGCAGTTTTTTTTTTAAATGCAGCCCGTTTCCCTTAAAGGAAAACGGGATGCATTTAAAAAAAAAAACGTTTTTGTTTCATTAGATCTCGCCTAGCGATGCAGCGCATGCGCTGCACGCCTTGGCGAGACCTATTTTTGTCGGTTTGGTGTTGGAAGGGGGATAGGAGATGTCCACTTGCCCGGACAGCCGATGTGCACGCTCATGGCTTTCTTCTCTGGCGATCAGCAGATCTGCACGCTCACGGTGTGTCCCATAATCCCAGCATTTCTGCCTGCTCCTTGTCTTCTCTGGCGATCAGCAGATGTGCACGCTCACGGCGCATCCCAAAATCCTAAAGAGGAAAGAGAGCTGTGAATCAGCGCAAGCACAAAGAGCCGCAGGCAGTCATCAGCTCGAGGTCACGGAGTGGCCATGTGTGAATAGGCGCAGGCTTTCCAGCCAACACACACCAGCCCACAAGGCTGCCAAGGCGTATTTTTGTTTATTTCTTGTGTGCATGTTACACCCTACATGGAACTGTCATCCGTAAATTGCGGAGGGTTCAACAGGTCTGCTATATATTTCTATTTTCTGATTATTCTAGCTCTGCCCCCGGCTTTATGAGTACCTGAAATAAAAATACATGTGTTGGTTATGTGTAGAATTAAACTGTACCCGCATGTAACACTTTTTGAGCCCTTTTGTGGATCCATTTCTGTTTAGTTTAAATTTGAATAAATACTTATACATTATGTATGCTTCAGGTTCTTGTGTGAACTTGGAAGGGTATAGAATTATGACACCTCTTGGTTCTTTAAATAAGTAATATGTTGTGTTGTTTCTGAAAGACATCTATTTTTGTGATAGTAAAGAACTCTAACCAGTTGGTTCTCTATTGAGATATTTCAGAATGGAAAATATGTAATTTGTCTAGCTTCCTTCAGACTGACTCAGAAATGTTACATTTGTTTCACGTTTGGTAAACCGCAATAATCTTGTTTTCTTGAATATTTTTATGAATTATACCACTTTTTTCCGAAGGTATTTTTTTATTGAATGCGTTTCACGTTTTCATTATGGTTTAGATTTTAATAATTTTGGGTAAATATATTCGCAACATTGACGATCTGTGATTCTTGTTCAATAAAGAACAGGCGATCCAAAGAAAATAATTTCATGGGGTACGATTTTTTCATTGGCCTAAATAAAGTCACTTCAGTTGTCTGCCTTACCTTCTCTTCTCAGCAGCAGCTACCTATTGACAGTGGGATAAAATGTAAACCATTACAACCGCCAAAGAGGTTGAACAAGCATTTGCAATACAACAGGTCTCACAATTGCGAGAGTTTGTGCTATTGGCATTGTACATGACATTGCCTTTTATCTATATGTTTCAAAACCTACAAGCATACTTATAGTCCTTGCTTTCCCCCTGGAGACCACTTCCCATTTGAAACCCCATACGACTCTCTTGAAGAGAGTGGTAATTAGCGAGTGTTTTGCGCTCTCAATTGCGGACACAAAACATCTGTACATAGGGTTGCGCAAGCTATTAAGAACTGAACGCCCCTTCGTAATAGCGAGTCGCAAAACCCTATTTTGTGAGTCACAAAAAATTATGACTCACAAATAGGGTTTGTACATACCCCAGGCTGTTTTTGCATGGGCAAATGGGTTCGCAAACCTGTTTGGGCATGCAAAAACCGTTGTGCATCTGGCCCAGTATCTTTACAAAGTTTATTTAATGTCAAATGCCCCCAAATTCCATTTAACAACATGCATTCACAAACACTTAAACTTCGTTCTTTGCCTCCAATAGTCTCACCAATTTTCCAAACTAGATTCAGTTCACATTTTACAGATGCTTGCTTATGAGCGAAAGATGTCTACAAGTGCTAGGAATGATAGTGGGTCAATGGATCCTTTGGTGAAAAATCAAAGAAACCAGAGCCCCAGTGCTTGGAGGGCTATCGTTGCTGCTGACTATCTGAAACCTAAAACAAGAGTGGACAGAGGAAGGAAGGTGCACTTACAGCATACAATTATATATTGTTGCCACTACCTTTTACACATGGCTACATTTTCATCTGCACTGATACATAAATGTACATATACACAAAGGTATGGCTGTTTGAGACATAGAAACAGGCATATTCTAAAACAGTTTGTCACATGCCCTGTGGCCAGGGTCTGCAGCCACCCCTCCACAATCGGCCAACCCCTACTATGCACAGAGTTGGACGTACACATCATCTGCACCGATACGTAAATGCACATATACACAAAGGTATGGCTGTTTGAGACATAGAAACAGGCATATTCTAAAACAGTTTGCCACATGCCCTGTGGCCAGGGTCTGCAGCCACCCCTCCACAATCGGCCAACCCCCACTATGCACAGAGTTGGACGTACACAGTAGAAGGTGTCTGCAAGACCTGGTGTCACACCAGTTTCTGCATCTAGCATACAATAGGGGATAGGCATGTGCAACAGAGGTCTGGTCACAGGGCCCCCACTGTAGCCAGGCCCTGTGCCCACTTCTCCATTACCACCTAACACATACTTCCTCATCTTTCATCCCTTCACAGCAAAATTTGACTAAAGGCTCTGCTAATCAACGACACTCAGTGGCCAGCTCTCTGTGATTGACCTATCCCCTGTACATGTATTTCTGTGGTTTTCGAGCTTGTGTCTAATTCCAACACAAGTCCATATAGGTGGGAAGAGGCGAAGCACCGGACATAAATTCTTTGGCATAAACCAAATTCCTTGCTATCATAAACATATTTAAAAAATACCCAATTGGAGAGTGCTGAAAGTTTTGGGACCCACCACCATCCTTGTGCTCCACAATACATATCTTTATTTGCACCACAAAGTTTTATATTGAAGTCACCCGCCCAGACTATGAGCGTCTCCCTGTTATGACTTTCAGTAAAAGAATCTAGGATGGTTTCTAATTGCCCTATTACCTCAATTTCGCTTACATCAATATATTGTTTTACAAATTTATCAGGATCCAATCAAAAGAGTAAGGGGTCTGAGTGAGGAGAAGCTGAAAATGAGAAGAGTACCTTAGAGTTCTTGAAGAGGAACACACAAGGTTAACCAAAACTAGGATAGCTACCTGCCCTTGGCCTACCCTGAGTTGGATGGCATGGCAGCAGTACACAGGGAGTAATAACCATCCACACTAAAGCCCTCCGGTGAACAAATTTCATGCAAGATGATAATGTCGGCTTCTCTTACCTCTGTTAGCCAGTCCAAGTTTGTAAGCTTATTGTAGATGCCCGCCATATTCCATGATGTTAACCTTTGACCGAAAAGTTGTGTCCCTGACCCATTCCGGCAAGCAGGAATGCATGCATGGTCCTCCACATCCTTGTTGGAGCTTACAATTTGTAAAGAAAAAGCAATCGTCGACGTTTCGGTCTCTATTCTTGCGTTTCCGAGACCATCCTCAGGACATAAAAAATCATATCTTGGGAGACCCTCAATCACGAAAATTCTGAATATAGTGGTAATGTGCGACACAGCATAAATCAAAATGATTGTATCTCTCTTAGTAGAATAACCTAAAAAAATTGGTGAAAATCTCCTATCGTATTATTCTGGCGTTTGTAGTTACAACGTTGAGTCTATCGCAGTCAGCTCTCAACAACTGAAATTAATTTGCTGCAGCCCGTCACTTCCAAGTCAGTTCAGGACCTGTCCTGAGGATGGTCTCGGAAACGCAAGAATAGAGACCGAAACGTCGACGATTGCTTTTTCTACCGGTTAATAAATTAGATTGTAAATAGGTAGAAAAGCTTTTGCAATTGTTGTATAGAGAATTTTTATAGATCAATTTATTTGTATGTTCTCTTACAACGTTGTATATCTATCATGTACCCTTGTAACAAATATTAAATCCGAATACTCTTTCATATACACCCTTTCTCTTGCTCTCTTCTGTCTCAAAAAGATCATTGTTCAGTGACAAACAGAAATTAACTTAAAAAGACATTTGTCACAGTTGTTGTGCATTAACAGCATCAAATATATCAGGTCGTACAATTGTAGATATTTAAAATATTTTCAAAACATTAAGACAGTTAAAACCCTTGAAGGTTCAATTACCATCACATATCTATTGCCCAAACCCTCAAGGGTATATTGGGTTGCTCACTTTTGTGTACCACTCTTTTAACACAAAGCTCTTTGCTGGGAAGGGAGATGCCACCTGCGACGTGTGTGTTAGTAGGAAAGGTGCTAGGCTGTGAGTTATGACTCTGAAGGAGATTGGGGTTTGATACTGCCTTTATAGGCTGGTTAATTTCTGAAGCACAATTCAATTTCACTTGCTCCCTTTCAATGGTTTCAAGCCGAGTATAGAACGGGTTAAGCAAGTCAATATAGCCAAAACAACACGGGCATACACATTTTCTGCTAGTGCCTCTGGCATGAAGAGCTCAGCGCTCTTCCT
This sequence comes from Lissotriton vulgaris, assembly GCF_964263255.1. Taxonomy (NCBI): domain Eukaryota; kingdom Metazoa; phylum Chordata; class Amphibia; order Caudata; family Salamandridae; genus Lissotriton; species Lissotriton vulgaris. The sequence continues at coordinate 1,235,731,920 of NC_141693.1, forward strand.
TCCCGGATGCCTGAACCAATTGATTGTGTGAGCTAGTGGGTTGATTGGCCAGGACACTGCCTTTAGGATTTGCCCCCCCCCCGCCCTCAGTCCTCTTCCTCTTGCCCTTCTGTTCTCTTGTCTCAACCCCATTACGCATAGTTTGTTTATAATTTTCTCCACCCTCTGATGCCCTTACAAAGGCATCTCCAGGGGCCCTATCAGTGTTGGTGTCTCCTGAAAGAACAACTTGAGAGCCTGGAGTAGAAGTAGGAGTACTTGCTCCCACTTCCTCGTTCCCCTTTGATGGACACACAATCAGATCTGCAGTTGAGCGTTCTGTAATAGACCACACACCAGTGGGTGTCAAGAGAGACAGCCGTCTTTCCACCAGGTCTATCTCCCTGCTGGTCACCCCCACCGCTCACTATAGGAATCCGTCCACTGTGGTTCCCATAGCAGGCAAAGGGGCATTAACATTTTCTCTCTACTTCCCCATTATAATTCTGTGTTAAACAGTCTGCCCCTTGCCACAGCAAAGGCTACAACAGTAGATATCAAAGAGTGTTAGCGATGTTAGGGGGATGGCTCAGCCTCTTCCAATCGATGACCGGTGCAGAACGGGTTCACCCTTCCCTGGGCTTTGCCCGAGCGCGGCTCACACATGTCCTGCGCCACAGGAACCCAAAGAGTGCTTTGTAGCGTAATGCAAGGGTAGTCTCACCCACTTGTTGCTAAAGCTTGTTGGTGCCTGTCTGGCGCTGAGGACATTTGGAACTTGGAGTCCCCTCGTTTCACATGTGGGCTCAATAGGGCTTAAAAGATCTTGCCCAAGGTGGTATGAAGATCTGTCTGCAAGGGCCAGATCTTGACTTGTCAAATAGTTTTGATTCATAGCTAAGAGTTATTTGGCAGTCATCAGCCCTCTGATTTTGATAATTGCAGAGTTTGTGATGGCAAACTGGCTTTTTACATCTGATAAAATGTAATGTAATAGTGGACTTTGCCTGGGAATGTCCATAACCGAAAATGCAATATCACAGGTCCTAATTGTTAGTGAATCACTGTATCGGAATGCCCAGCCATTGCACTGTGTTCGTAGGCCTTCAATCATATCAGTGTTCACTCTTGTAGGAAAGGGCCCCTTTTTGACATGGTCATCCCCACTTTTTGCTTAGCATTTTTTTTTCTTCATTGTTTTATTGTTTTCAAACAGGTCATACAAGTACAAGTTCCATAAACATAGATGCAGAGTCAGTTCTACATCCCCAAAACCAACACCCCATCCCTCCTTCCCAACCCCCCCAGTCAGAATCCACGACATATTCACTGCTTCCTATATGTATATCTGCAACTGTTCTGCTTGTCAACAAAGTATCGAAGAATAAAATATTGGCCCCAGCAGGGTCACCTTGATTCCTGACAGACAAAGGAAAGCAAAGAGTAACACATTATCCAGTACATAACCAGCCCAAAGCCGATGCGAGGAACCAACAATCGGAATATGTCGTTCAGAGTATAACAGGGTTAGACATCAAGTAGGACGTGATGGGGGCCCAAAAATTCTTAGGGCGAGATGATTCCGGTAACTCCTCCTCGTACACTTTCAATTGATCTCAGCAATAAACTAGATCCTGGAGCAACTGTTTTATAGTGGGAGCCGATCTGGAGTGCCATAGCTGCGCCACTGCCCTTTGCTTGGCATTTGATGCAATTTTGACAAAAGTGACTGTGTTCCTTCTATCCTGGTCCCCAGTGCCAGATCTCTTTACCTAAAACTGTACAATTGTTCCTCCAATTGGCAATACCTTTAGCACCCCTTGTAAGTCTGTAGTAAATGGCATCCATGGTTCCTAGGACAGGGAAGCTGAGGAGGGTCCCTAAGGGCTGCAGCATGTATTGTGCCACCCTTAGGGTCCCCCTCACTACACTCATGCAAACTACTATTGTAGCCTGTGTGACATGGTGCAGAGAAAAGTGAAGACACGGCATGGCACACTTCCTGTTTGCCGGGCCTGTAGACACTGCATGTAATATAAGTAAGTCACCTCCATAGCAGGCCTTACAGCCATAAAGCAGGGTGCATTACATTATATGTGAGGACATATCTGCCTGAGCAGCTATGCCCCTGTGATGTCCATGCCGATTCTTGGACATTGCCAGTGAACAGGGAATCTTGAGTGTATGTACTGGGCAAGGGTGAGTACAAGTTCCCCAGCTACCTTATGGCTTTACTAAAACTATTATTATCTTGTATTAATAAGCCCACAATGATTCTAGTGTTAGATTTATTAACCCCTTCGAGGCTGATGACGAGCTGGGCTCGTCATGGTGTAGCCTCCTCAAACACTGATGACGAGCCCAGCTCGTCATGAACAATGGGTTTTTTAAAAAGTCAGCATTCCAGGAGAATGAGCACAGCGCGCATGTGGTTAATACAGGAACGTAGAGGGCACCTCAGAGGTGCCCCCTAAAAAACTATAGTTTTCTAATGTACTGGGTGGCTGGTGTAGACCAGACAGCCACCACTGACAGGTTTCTGACCCCTTGCAGGTGAAAGCCCACATTCTCTGAGGGCAGAAACAGTGCCTGGTCCGAACAAAGGTGTTGTCACCTCCTCCAAGTAGGATGACTAAGTAATCAGCATATCAAGGCAAGAGGCTCCAAAGGCCTCAGCCGCCTTCGATATGCAACCCAGGCATCCCCCAGACAGGAGAAATGCCACCCCCTGCCCTGAGCCCATTTGGCACCAGGATAGGTGGAAAAATTTGCTAGTCAGGAGGCTAGTTCCACCACTAAGGTGGGCTGCCTGATGTGAACACAAAAACTAGAACTCCACCATCTTGGTTTTGATGGAATTAGGCTCACTGAGTGTACTCCCTGTAAGGGCCCTAAATTGAGTATTTAGGTGGCAGCCCCGATGCCAGGAACTTAGATGTGATGGATCTAGAAGAAGAGGGCAAAGAAGAGCCACAAGAAAATAAGAACTAAAGATTTTCTGTGGACTTTTGGTACCAAACCCTGCCTGCCTGTACCAGTCTTGACAATCCTGATCAATGGACTCGTCCTGAAATTGAGCAACTGCCAAGAACCCTGGTAGATTGCCAGCCATTCACAAATTGCCACAGCAAACAAATAATGGACAGAATGCTGACAATGCAAACATTCTCACCAGTCAAAAGATCTGGGTTAAATCCATCGTCTTTTGCCCAAAACGCCATCCAGCTTGGATCCAGACATTTGCAAATCAGTCTTGACCCTGGATGGATTTAGGCCCAGATCTCTGTACTGGGGTGAATGTATGACACTGTTCTGTATTCTGTCCATCAATCGTTCTTCTTGCATTTGTCACCCCGAGTGGGAAGAGTATGCCCAGACGTGGGTCCTGTGCTCTCCATGCTACTAGCGCCAACCTATCCTAGCTGATGAAGGCTGAAAGCCCGAAACTGGTCCTTGATGGATGCTTGTTTCAGGCCAGAGAGGACCTGGCCTGGCAGTTCAGACTGGACTGTTCCCATTGGGCACAGGATCAAGACTGATTTGCATATGGCTGGGTCCAAACTGGAATGCCATGGTGAGCAAAAAATCGATAGATTTAGCCCAGATCTCTGTACTGGGGTGAATGTATGACATTGTTCTGCATTCTGTCCATCAATTGTTCATTTTGCATTTGTCTCCCTGAGTGGGACGGGTATGCCCAGATGTGGGTCCTGTGCTCTCCATGCCACTGGAGTCAAGCTATCCTGGCTGATGAGGGCTGAACACCAGAAACCTGCCCTAGGATGCTTGTTTTCAGTCCAGAGAGGAGCTGGCCTGGCAGTTCAAGCTGGGCTGTTCCCATTGGGCTCAGGGTCAAGACTGATTTGCATATGGCTGAGTCCAAACTGGAATGGCACGGTGAGCAAAAAAACAATGGATTTAGGCCCAGCTCTCTATGTAAGGGGTGAATGTATGAAATTGTTCTGCATTCTGTCCATCAATTGTTCTTTTTGCAATTGTCACCCCGAGTGGGACGGTATGCCCAGACGTGGGTCACATGCTCTCCATGTCACTGGAGTCAAGCTATCCTGGCTGATAAGGGCTGAATGCCCGAAACCAGTCCTAGGATGCTTGTTTCCAGTACAGAGAGGCCTGGCCTGGCAGTTTGGGCTGGACTGTTCCCATTGGGCGCAGGGTCAAGACTGATTTGCATATGGCTGGGCCCAAACTGGAATGACATGGTGAGCACAGAAATTATGGATTTAGGCCCAGATCTTTGTACTGGGGTGAACGTATGACATTGTTCTGCATTCTGTCCATCAATTGTTCTTTTTTGCATTTGTCACCCTGAGTGGGACGGGTATACCCAGACGTGGGGCCTGTGCTCTCCATGCCACTGGAGTCAAGCAATCCTGGTTGATGAGGGCTGAAAGCCCGAAATCGGTCTTAGGATGCTTGTTTCCAGTCTAGGGAGGACCTGGCCTGGCAGTTCAGGCTGGACTGTTCCAATTAGGTGCATGGTCAAGACTGATTTGCCTATGGCTGGGTCGAAACTGGAATGGCATGGTGAGCAAAATAAAGATGGATTTAGGCCCAGATTTCTGTACTGGGGTGAACGTATAGATGTAAAAAACAAGGACCCCCTGAATAGTAAATATATTTCAATTCCTAGGACAGGGAAACATCATATGAGTGAAAAACCAACCCTAGGCAGTCAGTCTGTTGTATATATAAAACACATGAAACAGGGAAAAGCAAATAACGTGATTTAAATAAATACTGTATAAATTTTTGATCATATTAAAAATTACATGGAGTTAAAAATTGTGTTGGACACACAATAGAAATTCATAACAATTAGATCAATCACATAAAAATGAAAAAGGTGGCAGTATTATATTCTTATTCGATCGTATCATTCATAGTAATTAGATCAATCACATAAACATGAAAAAGGTGGCAATATTATATTATTATTCGATTGTATCGACGCGCGTTTCGGCGTAATCAAAACGCCTTCTTCAGGAGTAGCCACTGTTAAACCTAAAAGCAGTGATAAAAGACCATTTAATATACTCATAGTTCTACATCTATGCATATAATGCATTTAAACAATTCAACATAAATATTTAAAAAACCATACAAAATATACATGTGTTTATTGATTTCAATTTTAACACTTAAGTATGTATATCTAATACACATTATTGCAATTCCCTGGAAAACAGAATAATTCATAAATTTATAAAAAAACATTGATTAAATTGTTCCTAGCATATGAAAGGAAACCTTACTTCTCATCTTATCAGCATAGCTGGATATATACATAAAGACAGAAAAAGAGAAACAGTAAGAACACAAATGAAAGGGTTGTCCTAAACTTAGGTATTACTATAGTTCTATACTATACGTATGTTTTCATAAAAATCAATGCAAAGTATCTAATAAAAACCCAAACCAATAGGGCTAAGGGCAGGTTCCTTGCATACTTTCCAGAATACTCTATCAATGGAAGGGTCCACATTACTAAATATTTGGACAATGCTCTTAACCTAAATGAAGTAGAACATATTATTGTATTTAGATTAAAAAAATGGGGGGGAGGAAAAAAACCGTAAATGAATTCCTGTCAGAGATAGTCTTTTGTAGTGTCTTATATAAAAAGTAATTCAGTGTTCAATGACAAGAAAAGCGATGATGACCTGACAAAGAAACTGTAAAAAATATCATAAACAATTTTATATATTTGATATGTATTCTAGAGTATAAATGGCGTAATTAAGATGATGCGTACATCCACTACTTGCATCAATAACTCAGACAGGACAGCCAAATAAAAGATGTAAAAAGCTTCCGGCAGATCGCCGTGTTCGTCGTGTTGATATCTAAATCAGACAAATAAGCATGGGCGAATTTTGCGAATCTCGCGTTCGCGAATTTTGCGGATTTGCGAACTCGCAATCCGCAAAATCCGCAAATTCTCGCGAATTTGCGGATTTTTTTTGTGTGTTTGCGCGGGTTTCTGCCAGTTTGCAAGGGTTTTGTACAATTTCGCAAATTGCGAACTTACCTGTCGGGACGCAAGTTTCGCGAACTTGTTGTTTCTACGTGTCCAGCCTGTTTGGGACACTCTTCTTCATCACTGCCACTCTCTGTCACCACTGCCACACTCTGACTACTCATGCCACCCTCTGGCCCACCCATGCCACCCTCTGTTTCATCACAGCACCCTCTGGTTGTCCAGTCAGTGTACATTATTGTGGCAACGCAAGCACACCTTCCCTGCCTCAAGTGACCTGAATTAATTTGGGGCTGATTAATGTGTCACAGAATATTTTTTTAGCTGGCACCTGCTTCCTTAGTGCTTCCTGATTAGTGATCTTTTGCACTTGCTAAGTGCTTTCATTGTTGCAAAATTAGTTACAACACCTGCCCTGCCCCAACTGACAATAATGAATTAGGGGCTGATTAATGGATTTGAACTTCCAGCCTGGCTCCTGCTTGTCTCCCTTAGCTGTAATTCAGGACCTTTGTGGCATATGTGTAACTATTCTGAGGTTCAGAGCAGGGTCACATAATAGTTGCAACTGGCAACTGAACTCTGGAGGGGCCCCTCAGGAAGCACTACAGGAAATGGCTACTAATGATGAGCCTGAACTTTTGAACCTGGTAAGTAGTTTCAGTTTTGCTAAGATCGTATTTCTGCAATTTTGCACTTATTCGCGGGGCGCGAAGTTGTACTGGGAAGCCGCGAACAGTGCGAGCAAAATCCGCTGCTCGCGGATTTGCGGATTTTGCGGGAGATTCGCAAATCTCGCGGATTGCGAATTTACCGAAAATCCGCAAAATCCGCGAGCGAAACGGATTTTCCGCCCATGCTTACAGACAAACAAAAAGCGAGGAAAAAATAACATAGGTTGACTAATATGTTCCATCTGTAATTTAGAGCCTATTGAGAGGATAGGAAAAAATATAGGGCAAAAATACCTGTCTTTAAAGCGTGATGCATGTAATGCTTAAATGATATGTGGTTCCATCTGTTCTTTGTAAAATACCGATATGAACAGGAAACCTTATAAAAAGAATAAAATAACGAATTGAGATGTCAAAGCAAAAAAAAATTAATTATAGAAACCCTAACTACGTTAAAATATATGCCAATAGAAGATTACCTGATTTATAATTGATCTGCGGACACAACAACGGAGCAGAAGATGGCCATCCGTGTTTGGGCGTCTAAACTCTAAAACGGCGACCTTAACAAAATAAAGAAGGGTAATGTTTTAGTAAAGCGCTAAAATTAAACTACACTAATGGAAACTTACCTAACTTAAAAGCTGATGAACGGCGCGAGGCGGAGCGAAAGATAGCCGTCCGCGTCTCGTGTTTGGTGTCCGATGAAGTAAAAACACGATGCCATTTTCAATGGTTTCTAAATATGATATGATGTAAATCACGTGGGGAAAACTCACGAATCAGATAACTGAAGGAATACGTCATGTTATAATCAGAAACAAAGGACAAATAAACCTAACAACTATACTAGACCGATTCGTGTTGATAATATATAGACATAGAAATGGGACTTCAAAGCGGAGTCCAATACAGAATACAATCCCTACTTTTTCTAACTCTATTCACTTCCTGATGATTGCGTGATAGCAAGAGGGCCATATTGGCGACACCTCTATTGATACCTTTCCCCCACGTATGCCTAGAAAACAACATCACTAATAGGTGGAAAATAGACAATAAATTGCTTTTCATGTCGTAAGACAAGTACTCAAATCTAACTAACCGTTCACATATGTCTACATTAGTCGGTCTGTTACTTCTGAAAATTATGATAATTGAGGAGTAAAAAGGTACAAAAACCAAAATAAAAAATAAATAATCTAATAAAATAAAAGGACACCTCAAAAAAACTCATAATAAACTGATCAAATACCATATCTATTATTATATACTCAAAAGAGATCCATTAATAAAATAGAATTCTAATAAACTAAATATAAAGAGGGTTCAGTTAGTGGAACAGTGAGATACCCTGCCAAGCTTAGTCTATCAGATAATTGCGTTCTCCCAAGGGGTGAACGTATGACATTGTTCTGCATTCTGTCCATCAATTGTTCTTTTTGCATTTGTCACCCCGAGTGGGACGGGTATGCCCAGACGTGGGTCCTGTGCTCTCCATGCCACTGGAGTCAAGCTTTCCTGGTGGATGAGGGCTGAAAGCCCAAAACCGGTCCTAGGATGCTTGTTTTCAGTCAAGAGAGGACCTGGCCTGGAAGTTCGGAGGACTGTTCCTATTGAGTGCAGGACCAAGACTGATTTGCATATGGCTGGGTCCAAACTGGAATGGTATGGTGAGCAAAAAAACGATGAATTTAGGCCCAGATCTCTGTACTGGGGTGAATGTATGACATTGTTCTACATTCTGTCCATCAATTTTTGTTTTTGCATTCACAAATTGCCAGCAATCTCCCTGAGATGCTAAATCTGGTTCACTGTGTTGCAGTTCCCTGGCCAGCCTGATGCAGCAGCCACCCAGGAAAAGGTACCAGTGCTCTCAAAGGTCAGACCTGTCCCTCCACTGAGTGAGAGAACACCAGGACCAAGTGGAGCTGCACAGCACCCATACCTGGGGTACCAGACCCCTTACAACAAACAAAGCTTGTGAGAGTCCGATCCGGCATCCCACTGCACCGAGACCGAGCAGCCATCAAGGGACATCAGCAACGCAGAGACCCACTTCCAAAATGCCCCAGCTGTCTTGATTTCTGCACCCTCAACCGGTGAGATAGACAACCGCGAGGGCCTTTAACGCAGCCGACTTATCTACTCTGCACCTGTACGCTGCAGCCCGAGTACCCGAGAATCAACTGTGTTTTCTTACTCTGAGACCCTTGTGAACCGGGCTCCCTATTGGGAGCACCTCGACATGTCCCCGAGTCCCCCTCTGCAGCCTGTTTCTAGGTCCCCCCCCCTTCTTTCCATCAGCAAAGCACGCAAAGCTACCAACCTGACCAGCATCTCTGCACCCGGACTCACCAGGGCAGGTAACGAGTAACTGCTAGTGGTACTTTTGACATTGGACCCCTGCTACCTTAAGTCCTGAAGGAGACCCCCAGAAACCAACCGTAAATAACTGTATGCAACATATCCCTTTTTTCCGGCAGGAAAGCATTGCAGGGTAAAGATGCATTTAAGTGAACATTTTACTTACCTGTAAAAATTGATATTTACAAAACTACTTACTTGATAACAACGTTCTTGGAATCAAAATTTTAAATAAAAATACAACTTTTCTAAATTGGTCTCAGATTTATTCTTGAGTGTGTGTCTCATTTATTGCCTCTTTGAATACAAAAAATGCTTAGCAGTACCCTCTCATAAGACTAATCTGCTCGCCCACACTACCACAAAAGAAAACATAAAGGGGCTTATTTACAAGCCCCTTATGTCTCCGGTGCGTCACTATTTGTGACACATCGGCGGTGCATTTTCCTCGCCCCACATGGCTTTTCCTGTCCTTGTAAATACGACCTCTTTACATGCAGCACTTTGCGTCAAAGAGGTCTTCCTTGGGTGTTGCTGTGGGTGTTCCTTTGCAACACCCATGGAACATAACACATTTCCAGATTTACCCAAAATCGTAAACCTGGAAATGCATCTGAATGCTACGCCTCGGAGGCGTAGGGAAGTGCAACAAGGAGAAATTTATTAATTTCTCCGGGTTTTGTCCTCTTTCTGCAGCACACATAGAATGAGGAAATTACCTCTTGTGGGTATTTTTGTGGAGGAAGGTGTACCTTCCTGCACATAAACAATCATTAAAAAAATCAAGTTTTGGAACCTCTATGTGTGCTAATGCATCACACATGGAAGCTGACAAACGCCATTTCACCATAGGGCAGCGGTGCCTGCATCAGCGCATGGCAGCCAATTGTGTGCCTGCGCAGGGGAAAGCTCAGGGATGCAACATATTATTGTAAATATGCCGTAACCTGTGCTTTGAAAGTGCCACACTGGGGGGCATGGCCTAGCGGCAAAGCAAGATGGCAGCAAGCTAAGGACTCTCTGGATCAACCCTCTTCTTCCGCATCTATCCGTACAATATATCCGTAGTCCGAGGTCGGAATCGGCTGTCGGAAGACCAGTGGAACTCACCGAGCCTAAGATCGGGGCAATCGGAGCAGTATAACCGGAGAATCAGCCACATCTACTATCGGCCTGCGACCGAGGGGGGGCCGGGACCCAGAGTGATCGGGTGCCCCGGATTGACGCCAGACTAGCATCCTGCGCCCGGCGATTCACCTGGAGGGGCGCCCTGGGACTCAGGTTGGCTGAATCACGGAGAAGAAGCAGGGGCCGCCCAGACAAGTGCGATTCCTGACGCGAGTGCTGGTGTTACGGTGCAACCCCCCCGGCATACATCCTTACGATCGTCCGTTAAGGCTACAGCCAGCAAGTATCCCATGGGCCGGCAGGGGACGCAGGCGGAGAGGACCGTCAGGCAATTTGATCCTTGGCCCTGTTCACAGAGGTGGGCCCTCCGAGCCCATTACCCCATAGGCATTGGTGTGACGGAGGGGGCTGGAGGAAAAGACGGGCCCCCAGACACTGCGAGGGTAGCACTGGGGACGTTGCGGGCCCCTTTAGCGCTGAGAGCAGCAACCAGGGAAGAGTGCGCGAACTACGTCACTGGGGTAATTTTCAGACCTGCAGATCCCAAGGGCCCTATTCCAACCAAAGCCACAAATTGACTGATGTTTAAAATGCAAACAAAAACAATGGTTCTGTAAGAGCTCAAGGCAATTTCTTTGTTATGTTTTACTATACTAGATACTTTAAGTGCATTTCTAATCATTAATCATGGAAATACTGTATGCAACAATTATAGAAGGAAAGAAGAACACACACCACAGTTTCTGATTTTTCCAAGGGTATTCTTATTTTTTATTATCTTGCACGAGTTAATCAAAGTTAAAAAAAATAGGCTGTCCAAAAACAATTGTGACTGGAATCACAGTTAGGGTGAAGTGCTAATGTGAGTGATAGTGATCAGTGATTATGTGACTATGTAGAGACACAATAACATATAGACATATAAAATAACATCAGTCCATCATTTGACATCAATAGTCTCAAACAACACGATTATTCTTTTTATCTGTTGAGACTTAGTATGGATGGATTGATAGTATAACGTTGACGTTTCGACCCTAGTAGATGGTGTAGACTTATTAGCAACCATATCGGGTCTTCATCAGGACAAAAGGTAGCACAACCTGCGAATGAATAAGGGGTGTCTTTAGTATAGGGCGTGTGTACTGTGAGATAAAAAAGTGAGTCAAACCCAACTTGGCCTGCTCACCTTATAGTTTGGAAGGTATGGAGGCTTCTTCAGTAGCCTCTGTCAGCCGACAGCCTTGCTAGCATTTCTTGATCAGGGTTATCTGTAGGTAATAGGAATATTCAGTACCAAGATTGTAAAGGTTGTACATGTGCGCTGGAAGTCCTTGGCTGTACATACCTTGGCAATATATGCAGATTTCTTCACCAGTCGGTGGAGAAATCGAGGAAAATAGTGCTGCGAGAGCGATCACCTTTGGAGGTAATGGGGACCTAATATCAATACAGGTCCCGGGGGACAAGCAATGCTACATGATGCTAACATTTAAAACCAACATCGATCAGGGAGGAAGCTGGCCTTAACCTCCGGGCGTATGCAGGCCAATGTGGGAAAACATTGAGTATGCACAAGCTCATTTAAATGTCGCTCGGAATGACCTGCGTTAGTGTATAGAAGATAACTACTATAGTGAAAGACCTGGCCGGTAGTACAATAGGTGGGTTACTTGGGTGTGTCCCGCGGTCAAGGAAAGATATTAACGTGATCAGTGAAGGAAAAGGGCGGGTTATTTACAAGGAACTTGTTTAAAAATGGCGCTCGCACACCGAGTGTAAATCGTGAACTGCTATAGTCATGAGAGGTTCACTACACATAAAATAATTATAATTACGGTGATGGATTCTCACTGATAATCACTGTGGCCCAAACAAAACGATAGCACACGCTCACTGACTGCAAAATAAAATAATTACGGGGATGGACTATAGGTAATTATCTCCCGTGACGCCTGTCCCCATGTACCAGGCTGAATCTAGCCAGAGCTGAGGTGGGGGCTGTCCGAGGCGTCCAACTCAGCAGCAGGAACCAAGCACTTTCCGGGTAGCTGTCTGCATTTTCCCATATGGCGGCCTCACTCGAGACCTGGACGGACACTATTTACGTAGTGTCTCACTCTCAGCTTCACCTGAACGTGAGTGAGATTTGGGTACATTCTTTTATAGCCCTGTCCACATCTTGTTTCACCTCACAAACAATACAAAGATGTCATCAGAGTTCTGTTTTTTTGTGTTTACCTTGTCACTTTGCAATGTCCTGCTGATCACTTATTGCAAAGGGTGGTGAATGTTTGTTTTGGGGGTGTTCTGGGGCAGTTAACAGTAACAGTATCCTGTTCTGGTGCTGTCATTTATCGCTGATGTTCCAGTCTTACAATACAGTTGCAATTCAGTTGAATACTCCCTTTAGGCAACGGGGTAGCGACGTTGAACGATAAAAGCTTACAGCATGATACCAAAAAATTAAGCACCGTAAACCTAATATTCAGCCAGTGCTGTATCATTAAAAGAGATTTATTATTGACATAGACTAAATGAACAGCTAGAATTATGAAAGTTACTGAAAACTGCTGAGACTTTGAAACTACCCCAGTATTTGATCGTATTTACTCACTAGTTGTTATAATTTCTTAGCCATTTTCCCTGTGACCAGTGTTACAATATGGGATTGCGCTTGGTTCTACATAAGGAACTTATATGTTTATACATGTTTTTTGATGCCCCAATTAGGAGGTAGCAACATTGCTAAGTCGGTCCCTCTGTTTCAATGGCTCTGTGTGCAAGACTGGACAACTGCTAAGTCTCCAGTCACAAAAGGTTACATTAGATTAGTGAAACCCAAACCCAATACTCACCAAGTGTAACTGTGGAACCTGCTGTCACACATCTCTTATTGTTTTCTTTTTACTTTTTCCTCACCCTCTTTTTTCATCTTCCCAGAAGTTGGGTAACCCGCCCATTTAGCAAAGCTCTAGTTTTAGGCAATACACGTCTTCCCAGAAGCTGTTTGCAGATGTGTATCCACATTATCTCTTCATCACCTGTTTGGGGAAGTCATTCATGCACACATCTGCTCTGTGTGTTACCATCTATATGAAATTCCTACAGGATCTGTGTTAACAGCATCCATTACTTTCAGGAGGCTTTAAAATTCATCATTAGACACAGTCAGAGTGCAACTATGGATGCTCGAAAAGCAGGCTTAAATATAAAAGGTTTTAATTAGAGAAGGTTTGTCACTTAGTGGTCCACCTTTCATTGCTGAGGTCATTCTCATTGCCCCAGGGATGGTATAATTATCTGGTCACGGAACTCGTTCCACTACCTTATAGTCCTTTTCAACTTTACGTTTTGATGACCAAGAAAGTGCCACCAAATGCCCAGGAGATGAAGGCTGTTCAGAGCATGACCTCTCTCTTGTGCCAGAAACTCAATTTCACCTTCACATGAGTGTTCACCCAAGAAGAGGCCACGTTTGGTTGACTCAGACACCAACGCAAAGACTGTTACCAAGGCATATAGTGGTAGCACTGGTGCCTGCTCTCACCCAACTATTTGGTGTGAGTCTACGCCTTGGTGTCTCTGTCCATTATGCCACTGACACCATTACTGGAGAATGAGGCTATGTATCCCCTAAGGGCAGCCCTGTTCTCCCCAAATAAAGTAGCATTCGTCATCAAGGTAAAGCCGTTAAATGGGTTTAGGAGATTTTTAAGCAGCCTAAAGCTGAAGACTGTGGTCTCGCACATAGATCAGGAGGCAAAGCGTAATTCAAGGGATCTTTTGGTCGGACAGGTGGACAACAGTGCCATTATAAAAAACAAAGGTTGTCCGTTTGGTGGATTCACACAAAATTAAGTTCAAATGGACAGTAAAAGGGACGAAGGTCGAAGAGCAAGGTTCATATAAATACCTTGGTATCACAATAGGGCAGGATACAACCTATAAGGAGCATAAACTTGTTACTAAAGCAAAAGCACAGTCACTAATCTTTGCTTACCAACAACTAAAAACTAAATTGGACTGCCCAAATAATAATCACCTTCTAAAAGTAATGTCAGCACAAAGCATGCCTACTTTGTCATACGGCTTAGTCACTTGGTGTGGTAAAGAGGTGGAGCTACTCAATGATCTCCAGACAAGGATCTATAAAGCCGTTTTTAATTTGCCAAAGTCAGCCTCTCCATCTCAAGTCCCGCTAGAATTCGGCCTTCTAAATCAAAAATTTCGGAGCATGTGCGGGTTCCTAAAGGTCTGCCACAAATTCCGATCTGCAGAACCAGATTCAATGGACAGACTATGTTGGGAGGAAATTAAGCCCCAGACGGGTCAAGAACCATCAAACTTATGGGGAAGTTACCTGAGAACCTGCCTGGCTGTCCTTGAAATACAAGCAGATTGGGAAAAAAGCCAAGAAAAAACATCTTTTAGTAAGGTGATAAACGACGCAGCAAAAAAGAAATCCTTTCTGGAGGACAAAATTATAACATCTAAACGTAGGCACGGGTGGACAATTATTTCTTCCTACAAAGTATTGAAACCTCAAGCTTACCTAACATCCCACTTTAGCTGGCACCTAAAAAGTCTTACATAAACTACAGGATGGGTCTGCACGTTTCGAAAGATCTACGGCCGTCTTGGAAACAACCCAAACAATTACCTCAGTGTCGCCTGTGCGGCTACCAAAATGAATCCCTAACTCACCTTTTTTGCGTTTGTCCAGCAGTTACGGCTTGGAGGAGATATTACCTAAGACCTATCTTTATTGAACTCCAAATTCGCACATGCAGGCAAGCCGTTATACGCTGGATGGACGGCTCTTCCATTATCCTGGCCTGCCGAGGAGTGAAATATCTGGCAGAAATTAAAAAACTATTACTCAAAGCAGATCAGGAGGGGATCAGAGAGGTCTGAGCAATAGGACATAGTCCTATTTGGAATAAGTTGTGCAATAAAAGGACTAAAAATTAGACCTCCTTAGGACTAAACTTTAACTGTAAATTAGACCTACTCAGAAATGCTGGACCAAATTTCATCTATTGTATTTTTTTTTTTTTATATTTTATGTGTTGGTAGAATCCCCTCATTGTAGTTGATAGGATATAGTATTAATGTAGCATGCTTTTAACTGTGGACGTAATGATATTCAACTGTTTTAGATATTTGTAATGATTTTAATTAATCATACAATAAACTTGAAACTTGAAACTTGAAACTTGAAAACAGTGCCATTATAATGTGCCAGGAGCTAGTTATCCATTATAAACAAGGTTTAATACAGCATGCTCGGTGATACTAGTTTCCATTCCCACTGCTCCTCCACTCCTCCTCCTCCTCCACTCCTCCCTCAACTACCCCTTTCCTCCTCCACTCCCTCTCTCTCCCTTCACCTCCACTCCGCCCTTCTCTCCATCTCCACTCCCTCCTATCTACCTTCACTCTCCCCTCTCCCTCCACCATCACTCCCACCTCCACTCCTCCTACCTCCCTCCACCCCCCTCCATCCCCACTCCCCCCTCTCCCCTCTCCCCCTCCACCTTCCTCTCTGCCCTCCCTCCACCTAACCCCCACCTTGCACCTCCACTCCCACCTCCCTCAACCTTCACTCTGACCTCCCTACCTCCACTCCCCCCTCTACCTCCACCACCACTCCCACCTCCACTCCACTTCCCTCCCTCCAACTCTACCACCTCTATCTCCACTCCCCCTCTCTCTCCCTCTACCCCCATCTCTGCCCTCCATCCCCTCCCTGCACCTCCACTCCCCACTCCCTCCACCTCCACTCCCACCTCCCTCCACCGCCACTACCCCCTCCCTGCACCTCTACTCGTGCCTCTCTGTACCGCTACTCCCCTCTCCGTCCACTCCCACTCCCACCCTCCACCTCTACCCCCTCCAACTCCACTCCCCTTTCCCTTCCGTTTCCCTCACCTCCACTCCCCACTCTCTCCCTCCAACCCCCTCTCTCCCTCCACCTCCACTCCCACTTCCGTCCACCTGCACTCCCCCCTTCCTCCACCTCTACTCTCACCCCTCTAAACCTCTGCTCCCCTCTCCCTCCGCTCCCACCCTCCACCTCTACCCCTCCACCTCCACTCCACTCCCCTTTCCCTTTCTCTTTCCTCCACCTCCACTCCCCCATCCACCACCGCCCCCACCTCCACCCCCCACCACCTCCACTCCCCCTCCCTCCCTGTACCTTTACTTCCACTTCCACTCCCACCTCCCTCTACCTTCTCTACCTCCACTCCTCTTTCCCTTCCCTGGACCCCCTCTCCTTCTCCACCTTGACTCCCACCAACACCTCCACTCCCCCTCCCTCCCTGCAACTTTACTCCCACCTCCACTCCTTCCTCCCTCCCTGCACCTCCTCTCCCCCGCCCTTCACTTCCACTCCCACCTCCCTCCACCTCCACTTTCCCATCTTCACTCCCCCTGACTCTCTCCACCTCCCTCCCTATCCCCCTCCCTCCACCTCCACTTCCCCCTCGCCCCATCCCCTCCCTCCCTGTCCCTCCACTCCCCCTCCTCCCACCCCCACCCTCGCTACACCTCCACTCCACCCATCCCCACTGCACCTCCACTCCCCCCTCCCCCCACTAACATGTTCCTTACATAAACAAAAAAACTAGAACACATTTTTGGTGTTAATTCTGGTTTTTATTAGGATACTTCAGTTGTATATAATGTTTTCTAGTTTATATATAAGGTGACAAATAGTTATAACACTTTTTTAATTATAACTTATAACTTTTAAACATGTTGCACAACATTCACAATGCTCTGCAACACATATTAAAAACGTTAACAAAGCCAATAGCTCTCTCTAAATACTTATAAGGCCCCAAAGGTGAGACCTATTGGCTAGGTCAATGCTTGTTTTCATAGTAAGAGGGTTAGCCATAGTCCTTTCATGTGCTGAGATGGCGGAAAAATATGCGTTTGTATTCTCATTGATGAATTCGAAAAACAAATCACAGTTCATGGAGTTAATTGAGATTAAGGATATTTTTGGATGCTGTTAATGAAGATTTTGATTCATTCTAATTTAGTTTATGTGTCTTAGATCAACCACGAATGAACTTGATAATAACAAAACAACCATCACCACTTGCCTTGCTCCATTGTGGATCTTTGTGCTCATGGTGAGCTGACAATATTACAAGGGCATGATTTCTGTGTTTTTCTACCATTTCCAGGGCTGTTTCCCAGCAATTGCCAAATCTTTACAGAAGTATGTCAACCTGACGGGAGCTGTGGGCCTGGGAGTGCTTGGGATTGAGGTAACTGCTGCAAAATGTGGCCCCTCGTGTGAAGTTGGAATTCTGTCTTGTCTCTGTCATGCTGCCTGCCTGCATGCCTCTGTGTTTGTCTTAGTGCCTGCCTGTCTGTCTATCTCCTTTTATGCTGGTCTATCTATATGCCTATCTGCCTGTCTGACTGCCTTATTGCTTGCCAGTTTGCCTGTCTTCCTGTATGAACGTAAGTCTGTGCTTTAGGCTGTCATCCTCCTTCTCTCTCTTCACTCCATCATTGTGGTTTGTCTTCTTTTCTGCCAGTTTTGACCTGCCTGGTTTGCTGCTTTGCCTCTAGTTACCTGCCTGCAATCATGCCTGCCTTTCAACTTGATTCTGTTTTGAGAGCGTTATCTCCCTTTGACCCTGTTCCAATAGGTACAACCCAGGACTTGTACTTCCAGGATCTGAACACAAGCAACCTAAGACCATTTTCACCCTGATTGGGGCTTGTCAGTTGGGTGCAGCTTGGTCCCAGTTACATCGTGAGCCCATGCCTGGACATTTCTGTTGCACTTAGGGCGTTGCACTGAAGTATACAAAAAAGTGAGGGATGGAATGCTGGAATTTATCTCACCAACTGCTACTTACTCAGGCCACATCCCACTGCATCATTATTTTTCACACCATGCCATCTCAGTTTTGACCCAGAAATACAATGAAAAAAATATATATATATTTTTAGGTCTTGCGCCTAGCGTTGCAGTGCACAGTATTACACGCGCAGCGAGAGACTTCTTGTAGGGGGTTTCAAAACTAACCTAGGAATCGCACACGCACGTGCATGTGTTTTTCCTTTTGGCCCACACAATTTTTAACAAGGACAGCAAACAATTGGCCAAAGGCGGGCGCATTGCGCCGCCATGGCCTATTGGTGTC
This sequence comes from Lissotriton vulgaris, assembly GCF_964263255.1. Taxonomy (NCBI): domain Eukaryota; kingdom Metazoa; phylum Chordata; class Amphibia; order Caudata; family Salamandridae; genus Lissotriton; species Lissotriton vulgaris. The sequence goes on from NC_141693.1 coordinate 1,235,750,243, forward strand.
AGTTATCCGCACCGCCGCCATGTGATCAGACACGGGCGCAATAATTGAAACCACATATCTCGCTGTGGCGCGCGCACCACTCAGGGGCTTGTCCAGGTTTACGAGGTTGCTCTTCCCAGGACGTTTATGTTCTCTCTGTTATTGCATTGAGTCAGGTGATATTGTAAAACCTAAGCTAAGGTAACAATATTACTGGCCTGGTGTTTAAATTGCTGTGCCTCAAATCTCCCTCTGTCTTCATTATGTTTTTCTGCACGGTCCGCTGCATTTCCCCGTTCAATGAAGGTGTGTATCTCTTATTTTGAAAACACAAGTTGCGCCCTCCGGTCCTGCCTTGCTGGCTCAGGTGGGTTTCACCTGAGATGCGACCCCTCCCCTTACATCTTAAACGGATGTTGTTACAGTAAATGTATTTGAGTGCACGTCACACTAATAAGCATCCTGGAGTTAAGAAGAATATGCATGTTTTTCCTTTGTAATGCTAGAAATCTCTGGTTCCCAGTGTTAGGTGAAACGAGCTTTGCATACTTTGTTTTTTTCAACTTTGTATTAGTGTATTTTTTATTTTTCCATTGCGTGAGCAATGCTCTAAGTACAGAAAAAAGCTTGAATTGGTGTTATTATCTGTATGAATGAATGAAATGTGATTTATAACCGCGCAACTTAGCCCAGTGGGCGTCAAGGCGCCTAGCTCAATATCTAGCTGAGTCAACAAGGTGCCGGGAACTTACTGGTAGGCTTTAATGAAACACCAAGTTTTAAGGGCTTTCCTAAAGAGATCCAATGAGGGCTGAGATTTGATCTCCAACGGAAGTGTGTTCCATAATTGGGGTGCCAAGATGGCGAATGCCCTACTCCCCGATCTGACCTTCTTAAAACGGGGGATTACCAGTTGGTTCAGCTCTAGAGAGCGAAGACATCTGCTAGGCACATAGCGGGTAAGCAGCGACCCAAGAGCATCAGAAGGGCCTGCCATGAGGGCACTGTAAGTGAGGCAAAGAAGTTTGAAAGAAACCCTAGAAGGAATAGGGAGCCAATGAAGGCTCTTCCTTGCCATAGTAGCAGATGACAGCCATGGAAGGGCCAACACAAATCGCGCAGCAGCATTCTGCACCACCTGCAAACGCTGCAGAAGGCACTTGTTGGCCCCAGCATAGAGTGAATTACAATAGTCAAGCCTGGAGCCAACAAGAGCGGTCACGATCTGCTTGCATGCCTGGGGGGAAAGGTAATGAAGGATTCTTTTAAGAGTCCTAATAACTCCCCAACAGGCGGCAACTGTCCTATTTACCTGGAGCTCCATAGAGAGCGAGGTGTCGAAGATGACGCCGAGATTCCTGGCAGATTGGACAGGAGTGGGGCAGGTGCCAAGAGATGAGGGCCACCATTCACCCGACCACACGTCCTGGTCCTTACCAAAGACCAGGACCTCTGTTTTGTCGCCATTCAACTTTAGGGAGTTAAGGATCATCCACTCTGCAACAAGCTGCATGCAAGACCTAAAGTTGGACGCGGATGTACTCACAGAGTGGGCCAGGGACACCATGATCTGAGTGTTGTCGGCGTACGACACCACCTCCATCCCCTGTGATCTTACTAATCTCGCGAGGGGGGCCACGTAGATATTAAACAGGGTTGGGCTCAAGGCCGACCCCTGTGGCACCCCACATTGCAACGATTTAGCAGGGGAGAGGAAATCTCTGAGCATCACTCGCTGTTCTCTCTGATGTAGGAAAGAGTTCAGGAGACTCAGAGCCTACCCTGTTACCCCTGCCTCCCTTAACCGAGATGTCAAAGTAGAGGGAGACAGGGTGTCAAACGCCGCCGTGAGGTCCAACAGCACTAGCACGGTAGTTTGGCCAAGATCTACTTTTCGGCGAATGTTATCTACCACCTTGGTAAGAGCAGACTCAGTGCTGTGGAATTTCCTAAAGCCATGTTGGGAGCCATCCAGAAAACGTGTGGTTTGCTAGTTTGTCTTGCACCCGCCACGGGGAAACCACAGATCCCTCCGTGTGACCGGTGTATAAGCAACCCTTTTGTGGACAGCTGGCCTTTTCAGTGTTGTATCCCTGTGTTTGAGCCTGACTGGCACAAATCCACGCTTGTTTGTGTTTTGAAACGTTACCATCTTCCACTCTTGTACATCTTCAAAACTTGACCTGATACAGACCCCAGCCTCACTTTATTCCCTTTGTTTATTGTCAGTGTGAGTGAGGTGTGTAGATGGCTGGAGGCAAATCTGGGCCGTGAGCATGGCGTCAGCAACCACAGCCCATTTCCCAATTAAATCTGTGCTCCTGTGACCTGCATTAATCCCCTGGAAAGGTCTTGAAGAGACATTCCCTTAACGAAGCGCATTATAAACAACACCGGAGAAGACGCTGACATACACCAACAAACATGGCTCTATGAATGTAAACATTTACATACTAATCAGTTTGGCTTGTTTCGGTCTGGCTTGACAGTGCATCTATAATGATTACCTAGTGTTGTTACCTATTGCTGCCAATTATTTAAAATAAACTGACTTGGGCTTTGCTTTGATCATAGATATATAGCTCTCTCATCTTATGCTATTGGCTGTTTGGTGTTTCATTCCACCTTGTAGGACTGTTTAAATTATAAAGCATGAGGTAATATTTTGCTTATCAGGAGTATGACAAATGGTCCCTCATCCAGTTCTCTGTTTGATGTATGTTTTGAGTATAGAAAGCAAAGATCGGTGCTTGCCTCAAAGGTCTACTTCATGGTGCTTTGGTGTTTGGCCTTGAGATTCATTGTCTGTTGGTGGTGATTATGTCTCCATATGGGTTCTACTGTAGTGTGGTTTATTACGTTTCTTCATTATTTTCAAATTACAAGTTTCCAAGCAGTAGCTCGATTTGGAGTGTACTGAGTTAGGAGGCATCTTAGAGTGACAACGTCGTATTACTTGTAATGTTTGTTATGTGGTAGTAAGTCATCATAGCTTTAGTCTTTTAACGTGACTGATGACGGACTGTGTTCTTTCATAGCATTGTATATGGCAATGCCTTTTATTTATACATGTTGGTTTTTTAAAACATAAACACAAGGCATTGTCATTTACAATACCAAAAGCTTAAACTCTCGCAAATGCAAGACCTATTGCATTGCTAATGCTTGTTAACCTTGCTCTGGTAGGAATAGTCCAGCCTGAACTGCAATACCAGGTCATCCATGAAACAGAACAAAAGTAACTTACGAGCAGTTTCACCCTGATCGGAACTCGTTAGTCAGTTGCATCTTTGTTCTAGTGGCACAGTGAGCAGGGAAACCCACATCTAGGCATACCCGTCATACTTAGAGCATTGTACTAAAGGGTAAACAAAAATGTCAGGTCATAAGCAGTGCATGAAGGGGGCACAAAATATGGTTAGTTTACTGAACCATAACCAATGAATTCTTGAGAGGGCACCTGCTGGGAGACAGTGCGTCCATGCTCCTTCCCTGCTTTTCTTAGTGAGTCATGCGAAGAGTTAACAAGAGTCACAAAAGCAGGTGAAGAGAAGGACTGCTGAGGTGGAGAGGATTCAATTCAATGCTACTAGACTGAAAAAAGAAGTTATGGACACCACAAACACACGTAACTCACTGTCCTTTTTTAAAAGCACCCTTCCGAGAGCCTAATGTGTGAATAGGCCATTTCGAGCATTTTGAAAACATTAAAGAAGATTCAGGTTCTTCTCAGGAATGTATATTTGATCTTGCCCACTCCGGCTCCTAGTTTAGCAGAACTTTCAGCCATCCATTAACATGTAAAACTTTCCCTTTGAAAACTTCACTCTCTTCCTGTAGGAGCTCTCTATATGTTGAAAAAAATTCATAGTTTTATAGTTTTATTGGATATTCATGTATTTGGATAAAATGTTCTCTGCAGTAAACAGGGAAATAGCCAGTCCAATTTCTCCTTCACACACGAAGAGAGGGGGGATCCAAACGAGAGGCAATTTTATGTGCATTGGCAGTCAAAAGAAAGACCACCATTATGGAAAGTGGCCGGCGGCGCAATGGGCATGTGCAACTGCTTTGCGTGCTCCTGGGGCATGTTTGTTTTACAGAAAGTGCCACAGATGCTTGTCTGTAATACAAATAGTGCTGGTGCACATAGAGCACCAGAGATCATTCTTTCATTTGCATGGGGACGTTGCCCAATGCAAATGAGGGAATCCCTCTGCCTCTGTGCCCGTGCCGTATTACAGATGCAAGTGAAGAGGCATATAAGATGTCAGAAGGCACACTGACAGTGCACCCCTTGATGGCAGCCTTCTGGAGGGAGAAAAGGGGGGTTCTATGGAACTCCCAGACATCCCCTGCAGGCGGAGGCAGTCATTCATTGCACTCGCCTGCAAGAGGATCTCTCTCCCCTCTTAAAAGTGCAGGTGGGTTGCCACCTGTTCAGTGAAACACGGAGTGGCTGTTTCAAAGGCATTCCGTTTTTTACTTGAATGCACTGCCCTGGGGGCAGCACCACTTCACGACTGCCCTGGGGGCAGTGCATTCAATGTTTTAAGGTGCACTGTGGCATCAATAGGGAAAGCGTGCCCTACGTGTAATAGGGCCCACTGGGCACAACAGGCATGTGCACCCGCTTTGCGTTACCCTGTGACATTTTGGTATTACAGAAAGGGTTGCAGATGTTTGTGTGGCCCTTCCTGTAAAACAGATAGTGCTGGCGCACTTTCCTTGTTGGCGCCCAGTGGACCTGTGCACAAACAGGTAAAATGCACCCTGTCTAATAGGCCTCATTGTTCATAGTGTCTGTTTAGAGATAAACTTTACAGAAAGCATGTGCTGGAATTTATGAAAATTGGTTCTGGCCAGAGGGACTGTCTGCCACTGCACATGCTACATTTACACATGCAAAAATGCTCTTAGTGGGAGAAACTTGGGGGCATATTAACAAGGATAAGCGATAATTATCGCTAAACACGCATAGCACGTTTTTAAATATCGCTGTCTATCGCTGTTTTACTTCGCCGTGTTAGCGGCATATTGGCAATGCTTAGCACTTAGGCGAAGTAAAACACAGGGACAGATGGTGATAATCAAGATTACTGAGGGAAATCTAGCGATAATGTCAGAGAAGCTTGCTAATAAGGGAGTGTGGATAAAAATACCTGAACGATCTACATTGGCTCAGGATTGAACACCGGATTAGCTTCAAAACCCTGAGCTACATGTTTAAGATCAAAACCAAAACGGCACCTACCTATCTACAAGCGTTAGCCACCCCTTACCTACCAACAAGAAACCTACGCTCCCAAACTGCAGCATATTTCGCTGTTCCCAGTTTTAGACTGCAAAGAACTGGCGGCAGATCCTTCTCTGTCAGAGGGCCAATTCTGTGGAACACACTCCCCCTACATATCCGGAAAGAGGAAAACCACGCTAGCTTCCGGAAATATGTAAAAACCTGGCTTTTCCAGAAACAACTGAGCTAAAATCTAACTCCGCTTATACCTTAGTCCAACCTAATGTCATAGGCGCCGGGAAACCCTTGTTGGGTAGCTGAGCGCCATAAAAAATGTAAAAAATAAAATTATAAAATAAATAAATAAGCTGTCAATCCACCTCCCATTGTGAAGATATCTAAGTAAAGTTGAAAGCAGGTGTTACAATCCGGCGATAACCGCGGTTAGCTTGGCTTTTCTTATCACTGGGGCCGCATTGCAAATAGTGTGATTTTGGGTTTGCATCGTCTATCATGCAGACATTGCGAGGAACGCCCACTTTGCATGTCATTAGCGATGGGAGACAACCTTTACAACGCAAATTTACAACGCACTACCATTACAACGAAACTTTTACAACGCAACATCCATTACAACGCATGCCATTGCAACGCAACCATTACAACGCTTGACACTACAACGCATACCACTACAACGCATGTCATTACAACGCAGTCATTACAACGCATACCATTACAACGCATACCATCACAACGCATAGTACCCTTACACTATCCAACACTTACCCTACTGTTGCACCCCCTGGAGTTAGAATAGTAATTTTTACCCCTACACTATCCAACACTTACCCTACTGTTGCAGCCCCTAGACTTAGAATAGTAATTTGTACCACTACACTATCCAACACTTACCCTACTGTTGCACCCCCCTGGAGTTAGAATAGTAATTTTTACCCCTACACTATCCAATACTTACCATACATGCAATGTAATGGTATGCGTTGTAATGGTATGTGTTGTAAAGGTAGCATGCGTTGTAATGGAATGCGTTGTAAAGGTAGTTTTTAAAAATTTGTTGTAATGGCATGCGTTGTAATGGAATGCGCTGTAATGGATGTTGTGTTGTAAAAAATAAGTTGTAAAGGTATGCGTTGTAAAAGTATGCGTTGTAACGTCATACATTCATTAGCGATAGTAATCGCTGACAATGCAAAGTGGAGTAAAAACGGCTGCCAACTCAAGGAAACACGCATTAGCATGTCTTTGATAATAATGAGATATTTTAATTGCCGCTTTTCGACTGAAAATGGCCGCTAAAGCAGCGATATTGGGCTTGATAATATGGCCCTTGTAATTCACAATAATTCCGGAACTACTGGAAAACTGCAGTTTACTAGTAGCATTCCTATAACCATTTCCGAATTTAAAAAAGTTAGACATTTACTCCATGCGCAGGATTTAGCCTAAATTAGTACATTTAGAAATATTTTGAGAACAGAGTCCATTGTAAACAGCTCAGGCCACATTACATGCTGTTCAAATGGGTTGTGCACAGTGAAATTGCAGCTCCTACCCCGAATGTACAAAACTTGTCTCCGCTAATAATATTATTATTATTCACCATTAGTTTGTTGGTACAAAAAAATCCTGAAATCGCAGTTTCCTCTTGAAGTCCATATGTTTATGTTTTCAGTTTATAAAACAGTTACTATTCTGGATGCAAAGCCCAATTTTTATGCCAAACGGAAACCTTTTTTATGGCTTTCATCACGTGTTAAGTTTGCATAAGGAGCCGTAAGTCAACATGAAAATTACAATTATTTGCCAAAAAGTATATTTTTTATCATTTAAGCATTTAGAGAGTCAGGCCTAAGCCAGTTACTGCAAGTTCTAGGCATTTATGCTGCTCAAATAATGCATGTATAGACTGTGTGCCGTATAGGGTGGTGTACAAAATGCGAAAGAGCTCCCATTACTGTTTGACACAAGCATTTGCGGACTACGGGGGCGCACATTTACTAATATTTCACACAATGCAGGGCAGCAAGCAAAGTTGCTGTGCTCCATTGGGTCAAAGGGAGAGAGCAGAAATGCTTCAAATTTACAAAGATATGGACTATTTCCGCTCTCCCCTTGCGCTGGCACACTGTGTGCTGCCTAGCGCCAACGCAGTCATCCATGTACCATTCTGCAAGGGTGCCTGTGTTACAGGCAGGATAGTTTTTGTGGAGTATCTGTGCTGCAGAATGTAGCACACATGGAAAGAAGAACAAATTACGAGGAGAAATAAAGATATTTCTCCTCCTTAAGCCTCACTGAGGAAGGCGTACCATTTTGACACATTCCCAGGTTTACTAGCTTTAGTAAGTCTGAGAATGTACCAAATTCCAGGAGTGGATGTATGGGAAAGCCCATGCTCCATAAATGGAGAACCTCCCATGTTAAAATGCAACGTAACGCAGCAAAAGCAGCTCAGTTGTATTACATTTCTTTGTAAAGCCAGGAAAGGTGGTGCAAATCGCTCCTCACATGGCTTTGTAAATGGTTATATGACTAAACAACTACCTACTAAATCACGAGTGTCTGAACCACGAAGGCTAAACAACGACCTATGCCAAACCACTAACTATTTATCCACGACTTACTGAACCACGAACTCCACGTTTAACCACTACACCCAACTCACTCAAAAGAATCCATCAATCGTAATGTCAGAATCCTCGGTAGAGTTCCCAGAGGCGCGCGCTGCCAAGCTGCTGCAACATTGCCAGGTGAAAGCAAGAAGTTTCTTTATTCACCAAAATCTGTGTAGGCAAACTCCGCAGCCTCTCGAGCACATACACTTAAAGAGGAAGAGCATTCTTCAAGCGCCGAGTAGCTAACTACTTCTTCTTCCACATGTCAGAAATATTGAAGCACATTAAAGCAGATTTATTTTTAAAAGAATTAAATACGCAGTCACTGTCTCTCTCGTGTCTCTACCATAAAGTTTTATTATTGGAAAGTAAATATTTGCTTAGAGAGACTAGGTTGGCTACGGAGTGAAACACTGGTCAACAGGAGCTTTTACGAACCACACCAAACAATTCATAAATGAAAAATAATCTGTGTCCTGTGATCGGTAATACTGTGAAAGTCATAAGTTTCCCTTAGGAGTTCATTTAATGCGTTAATGATCAAGAAGCAGATATGGATGAGGGAAGCGAAGCTTTCCTGAAATGTTTTTTGTTATAAATCCTTAGAAAGAAAATAAACAAGTATGGTCCATAAATCTGCTGAGTCATGGGAGAGAACTGCAGCACCACCTGTAAATTTCTGCTTACAAAGCAGCTGAACCTTGTGTGAGACATCGACTGCGACAAAACTTCTTTTAAAAATATTTGAAAATGAACGCAATACTGAATTTATTATAACGATCACTGAAATTAGATTAGATTTTTATTTATCTTTACTTTGTATTCAGGTCAGTCTCCCTCACCCGTCCATACTCCCTCACTCACATTTATTGTATTTCTTTATACAAATACATTCCCTAAAAATTAACATGTCCCCCCTAGCCCCTAGAAACGAACCCCTCTTACCTGTTCCTGTTTTCAAACTCCTCAGAACAACGAATTGCACAAACACTAGACTGTCTTAGCCTGAACCACGCACATGCGTGGTTCAGGCTAAGTCGTTGTTCGGCTTTCATGACTCCGGAACTTGTTGTTCTGGAGTCGTTGTTGAGGTTGTTTCCCTTAGTAAATATTACTTGTGTCTCCTTGTGCGACACAAAGACAATGCAAGGGCTTCATAAATTTGGGTGTACGTGTAATCCAGTTTGAGAGAGGAATTCCTTACTAATTTTTCCCTAAAATACATCATCAGTATGAGAAGTATTGTTTGTGAGGCCAGTATTTGTAAAATATAAAATACTCTAATTAGAAGAGGACCAGCAAACCCTGGGGTGACATATAAGAAATTGCTTTCTACAGAACCTAAACTTTATTAATGTATATTCACAAATAACTATTTATATTGCACACACTCATAAACTGAATTATCTCTTTAAATTATTATTACACACCTGTACTCATTTTACCATTCTCTGAAGAATTCATTTCTCTTTCCTCAGTGTCATTCATATGACTGAGCTATCAAACCAACTTCAAGTTTATATTGAGGTGTAGCCTTATTGTAAGGTGGTTGAGGGGGTGAAGCATACTCAAGCAGCAGCCACAGTCCTTGTCAGGGTGAAATGCAAGCAAACCCCAAATCAACCTGTGCTTTACCCTCTGTTAGCTTGGCATAAAATCAGTCAGGCTTAACTTAGAGGCAATTTGTAAAGTATTTATGCAGTACTTCAAACAGTAATAAAGTGAAAACACAAGAAAAATACAACACTAGTTTAGAAAAATAGAGTAGTAAATTGTAATAAATGTTTAGTCCCCAAAATGACAAAAATCCAATTAGCTCGAATGAGGCTGAACAGAATCTAAAGAACTGTCTGACGGACGTATTCCAATGGATGGAAAAAAAACATTTAAAATGTAACACCAATAAGATGGAGATTCTGCCCCTGGGGAAAAATGTTCATTTTTGCCCAAGCAAATGGTGGCCAGATGGCTCTCCTGTCCCACCTCAGGCAGTGGAATCAGCCAGAAACTTGGGAGTCATATTTGACTCCACACTTTCTTTTGACCAGCATGTGAGGAATATGGCAGGGTGATATGGCAGGGTGCTGTTTTGGCATCATTAAATCATTAAAGAAGTCCTTTGACTTCCTCCCGACAGACACAAGGAAGGCCGTGGCGGTAGCCTTAATACTCTCCCGGATAGACTATTGTAATGGCTTGATGTCCGGGGTAAAAAAGGCAGCATTAAAGAAACTCTAGAGCGTGCAACAAGCCGCTGCTAGACTGGTATTGAAAACACCGAGAAGAGCCTTGGCCTCGGCTGCTCTTAAGAACTTGCACTGGTTACCCGTGCACAAGAGGATCCTATTTAAAATTTTGGTGATGACATTTAGAGCTCTAAATCACACTGGGCCGAGGTATCTTGCTAGGAGATTCACTCACTATAATCCACCCAGAAAATTGAGGTCATCAGGGGGCAACCTAGTTGACATACCCAGACTCCACTACAAAACCAAGGGAGGAAAAACTCTGACTGTGTTGGCCTCCAAGGCTTGGAACGCAATGCCCAAGTATCTCAGACTTTTGGAGCAAGAGCCTGCATTCAGAAAGCAACTAAAAACCTGGATCTTCAGTCTACCAGAGCCCATCGTAATGGCTGCCCTATAGTTCCATCAATGTACTATATTGTTCTTCAGCGCCAGGATGCTCCTTCCGGAGCGACAGCAGCGCTCTACAAATACTAAATACAAAATACAAAATACAAAATACAAATACAAAATACAAATACAAATTCTTGGAGTCCTGGGTCCACCCAGGAAGGCTGTATTCAGCAGGGTAACTCACAGCAGTAGAACAGTCCTGGTGCAGCAACAGCCGGCCTTGGGTAGCAGAGCAACCTTTGGTCAGCAAGCAGGTCAGCAGAGTAAACCAGACAGTTGGGAATTCCTTCTTCCTTACAGAGTCCAAAGGTCCAGAAGTGATCTCAAGGGTTGAGTCTGAGTGGCCACTATTTATACCTGGTGCCCACTTTGAAGTGGGAGAAGCCTCTAGACTCCTCCCTCTACAGAAGTGTCTGGAATTTCCTTTTTCTGTGCCCTGGCCCCAGCTTGTCTGGGGCACAAAAGACTAGTCAGAGACCCTTTATGAGTGTGCTGAGGCATAGTCTTTGTATTTTGTGATCCGCAAATGTGGCAGGTGACATCTCCTCCACCTCATCCTGACAGAAATGGCCCATTCTGCCAACATCTGCTCCTATTTTGTCTCATCGTCTGAGAATGATACACAAAGACCAACTGCCCGCTACACCTAGTCAGGTGACCCAGGATACAGGCTGCAGGCACCAAATGGCTGGGACAAGAAAATGCCAACTTTCTAAAAATGCCATTTTCAGAATTGTGACTTAAAATACGACATAACCATTAAATAGGGTTTTAAATTACAATTATTTAGAGACCAAACTTACTTTCCTACCAGTTCCCAATTGAAAGTTATCAATTAAGTGTAATACGGTAACCAAATGTTATCCTATGTGAGAGGCAGGCCTTGCAGTAGTGGGAAATTAATTTGAGAGTTTTTCACTACCAGGACATCTAAAAGTTAAAAGTACATGTCCAATTGTTTAAATACACTGCACCCTGCCCTGTGGGCAGTTTAGAGCCTAACCTAGCAGTGACTTATATGGATTAAAAAGGAATGTTTAGGCCGAGCAAAAGGTTTATTTTGTCAAGTTGAAACAGCAGTTTAAAACTGCACGCAAAGGCTGCAATGGCTGGCCTGGGACATGTGTAAAGGACTAATTAAATGGGTGGCACAATCAATGCTGCAGGTCGACTGGTAACATTTAATTCACAGGCCATGGGTACAGGTAGTACCACTTGACTAGGCAGGAACGTACAGGTAAATTAAATGTGCCAATGGGGTGTAAGCCAATGTCACCATGTTTAAAGGTGAAAGCACAAGCACTTTAGCACTAGTTAACAGTGGCAAAGTGCACAGAGTCCTAAAAGCCAACAAAAACGTGTTCAGAAAACAAGAGGGTGAAGGCAAAACGTTTGGGGATGACCCTGCAGAAAGGGTCAAGTCTAAGACTCATTTTCAAAATGTTGCCAATAAAGTGCTGATTAATTACAGCACATTTCTCAACCAAATGTTGTACTGGAATAGGAGACTTAAATTTTTGATTGTTGTGGTATCAGAATGCAGCTTTGGACGAGGTTTCCAGACAAGTTGCATGTAGCTAATAAGCCACATGCCTATAGACCTTGCCATGTCTCATCTAACAAGCTTTTCTGAGTTCAATGCATGGGCACCAGTTAGAGGATGGAAGTTGTTTGCCATTCGGCACTAGAGGCACTTCCCATGCTACCCCCGGTCTTTACAAAGCAACAGAAAGTGAACAGGGCGCTATGTTGTTTCCATTCTTTACTCGTATCTTAGCTCCTCAGGCTATTAAGAGATCAAGGATAGAACAATGAGTCATCTTTATAACTGTCATTGGGGTCAAAGGATGTGTGCTGCTCCTTTCACTGCCCATGAAATAGATTTGTGCTTTAATGATGAACTATATAAGGACTAAAGAGCCCTTATTTGCGTTTTCTGCCTTGTCAGCAAAAAGTGCTCCCTCAAACATAATGAGAACTCATTTGACAAAAACCATTGGTTGGCGACCTCATCAGCATGCTTTTTTAAACGTTTAAAAACAAAACAAAACAAAACAAAATACCGAAGACAAGGGTTTTGTTTCAGGAAAAGAAAAAAAAATATCCTGGATGTGATAAGAGTTTTCTCCCAGAGAACATATATGTTATTTTCTAGCACCAGTAGGGCCAACGTGTCCAGGGTTGTGGTGCCAGGTAGATGAAAGCAGCATTGGAAGCTTCTGAAGCACTTTAACCAGTGGTCCTGTGGTGGCTGCACCATTAACAAGGAGGTTACAATGACTTAACCAGCTGAGGTACTTCTGTCAGAAACCAAGCAGATTCCTAACTTCTAAATGAGGTGTGAAAACAGTGGGGCATACTTACAAGGAAGTGGCAGAGCGCTGCGTTAGCGTCCTTGGCTTAATGCAGTGCTCCACCACTTCTGAAACGCAGGGCTGCACTGTATTTACAAGAATACGGTGCAGCCTTGCGTTTCACCATTTGCTGGTGCTAATTTAGTTGCCTAGCACCAATGCAGGCACCCTGGTACTACAGTGCAAGGGTGCCTGCGTTGAGGGGAATGATTCTTTTTATTCAGGAAGGTGTCCCTTCCTGCACACAAACCATCTGAAATGGAATTTTGAAACACACACATAGAAGTTCCAAAATATATTTTTTTGTAATGATTGTTTATGTTCAGGAAGGGACACCTTCCTGCACTTGAACAATAAATGGTGTTTGCTGGTTCTATTTGTGCTGCACAATGCAGCACACATGGAAACAGCAAAATCGATGCGCCAAGGTAAGACCAGGTATTCCCTTGTCTTAATTTTGGCACTGCCCCATATTTACTCCACCCATGTAAATATGGGGCAGCGTCAAAATCAATTGGTGTTGCGGTGGAACGCCCATCACAAAACCCATTGCTCGCTCCTTTCACGGTAAGTATAGCGTGAAAGGGTATCTTATTTACCAGGTGGCGTAAAGCCACGTTAAGTGGCTTAATACTGCCTTGTGAATAAGCTGAAGCCCCTATCGTCACCACAATGTCAGAAAAAGTGACGTTGTGTTGGCAATAGGGGCTTGTAAATATGCCCCAGTAAGTCAGGTGGGAGAGGTATCTGCCTATGTTTGTCAACTTCTCCATTTCCACCCAACTCTAAATGAACCCGTCGGTCAAATAGCAGTAAAAAAATTAAGCTGTTTTAGAGTGTCCTCACAAATATATTACATGAAGCGTGAGTCTCATTCTGATGCGATCCAGCAGGTTCTGTGGATCAGGTGTGGCTGGTCCATTTGGGCGGAGGGGCCACGCCCCTTCACCTTTTGCCCCATAGGAACAGTATTTGTCAGGCTGAACAAAGGTCAGCCTGGCAGACACCGTTCACTTTTAGTTCAAGCGGCCAGGAGCCAGACATACACATTTAATGCTGGCTCCTGGCTGCCTGAATTCAACATTGCTGGGCTCACAACTCCGGTGGGCGTGACGTTCTCAGCTCAGCTAATGTTGGTGAGGCCCTCCCCTCAGTGACGAGGGGTAGCGTCACTGATTGCCTCGCATCTTGGCGCTTCAGTTTTAAGCCCTGAAGCGCCCACGTTGGAGTCACAATCAGTGACACTTCATCACAGAGTGGGGTGTGGGCAGTAGTCTCACTGACCCATACCACTCTGTGATAACGTTGAGACTACTGTCTTCCCTCATTGGCTGAGCTTAGGTCCCAAGCCTTCGAGAACCGCTGAGGAAGCGCAGAGCTGGCGGAAGGTGTGTGTTTTGTTTTCTTTTTAAATTGTTTGGTGCACGCGTACGTGCATGTCTGAATGTTTGGGAGTTTTGTGAATTAATGTGTTTGTGTGTGTGTGCTCACATGTGTGAATGCATGGTTGTGAGTGTTGAGTGTTATGTGTATGTGTGCATGTGTGTGTGTTTTTTTCCCGCTCACCTCCTCCCTCCAAAACTTGCCGACCGCCACTGCTGTGGATACTCTTTAATCGATTACTTTGCCTAAACGGAATATTCACCCATTCAGCCTACAATTTCTCGCTTTCTTAACCAGTTTTCCTATTTTTTATTTGCAGATGTTTGCCATGTTTTTCGCCCTGTGCCTCTACTACAATTTTGACTAGCACAGTCAACATGCTCATGCCAAGCCTGCCTTCGTCCCTGCTGCAGTTGTCCCTTTGCAGTCCACCGTGCGAGCCTCACAACTTGGAGCTTGCTTGCTGGATGACGCATGTTCAACAATACTGCATCATGCTTGGAGAAGACACTATTGAGCCCTTATGGTGGATGGGAACTCTTTGACATTCTTACTAATGAGATGTAAATGTTTATTCAGAGTTTTTAGAATGCAATAAAATGTTTTTTGGAAGATATCACTTGTCGCTTTCTGGCAGTATGTGTGGAGGCTGGCAAGAAGTTGTCTGTTAGAATCTGGCAAGGTTAACCCTACTTTTTGCCTGGTGTTTTGCTCCAGTATATCTGCTTTCTCTATAAAATGGACTCCATGTACTTTAGGAACAAACCAGATTGGTTACTGGGTCACCCTTGTGAGCCCCTGTATATGGTAGTCTAGGTACCCAGGGCATAGGTGCACCCTAGGCCTACCAGGGGCTGCTACCCCTTGTTAGCCTTCCAAACTGACACTACAGGTCTGTTCTTACAGCCTGGGTAAGGTGGTGTAATCACCCCTTACTTAGATATAGTATACCTATATCTATATATACATATAGACACATATTAACCTTATAAGTCACTCTTTTGGCAGGCCTTGACAATCCTGGAGGCAGAGTGCTTGGTTTTGTGTGAGAGGGTGCCCTAGCATGAGCTGAGCCCCTCTGCAGCTTTTGGAACCATCTCCTTTTAGCTGTTCTATGATATAGCCATACCAGTAACTCTTAAGTGCATTATAATCCTCTCGGTTAATGCTAACTTTGGTTTGGCTTTATCAAAACATGTCGTGTAAGGTGACAAACACTTTGAAATACTACCCCCCGCCAATTCTGGCGGCGGGGGTAGCATTCCACACTTCTAGAGGGAGAAGACATGTAGTTACTGTTAAACCTGGTTAAAGTTAAACAGAGCCCCAGCATCACAAAATGGATGCTGCTGCCACAGACACGAGTTTGCCCTCCTGCTGCTGGACAAAACTCCGACAGGGGAGGCCTGGACAATAGGTTTCCTGTCCAGGGAGGTGCTGGCACCTCCCCAAACAGGCTTTAGTATATTGGGGCAGGGAGGGCTGCATTCAGTGAATGCTTTCCAGACACTTCCTGGGGCACACAAGGTGCTCCATGCATTTCCTAGTTCAAACCGGTTGCTGGGGCATTCAGTCCCAGCTCTGGCATGAAACTGGACAAAGGGGGAGTGGTGTAACCACCCCCTCCCCAGGTCCACCCATAGGAGCGACCTTAGAGTTAGTCCAACCTCTAAACTTACTATAAGTATAGAACCCCAGTCCCTAGGACTTTAGATTACCCTGGACGAAACTCTGCAACATATATATATCTTGGACCTTCATCATTCCATATTGACTGGAAGACGGAAGAAATCTCCCTTGTGGTCAAGGAGTGACCACCCTGTTTAAACAGGCACCAACTGCATCATTGCCGGTCTGCATTTTTGAGGCTCCCGACGGATCCCGAAGAATCTGCAACACAGGACATAGACTTCCAGACATCTCTGATGCTAATCTGCACTCCCAGCAAAGCTGAGACCTGTGGCAAACACGAGAGACTTGGGACCGAAACTCCTGGACATCCTGCATTTCTGCTACTGCACCAACTTCCCGAGGCATCCCGAAATTGTGCATTGGGGTGCTTGAAGCCCCAGCACCGAGCACCTTTTGCACTGAAGCTCAGATGTCCACACGCTACGCGTGTCCCGGGGGCCCACTTTGTGCATTTCAGCTTGATGCGTCTTTGCAGTTCCTAGTCCATTGGCTAGTGAGCCCCCAAGAAGACCAATTCTTGAGTTACTTTGCTTTTCTGATTGCTCCAGGCTTGTTCCAACTTCTCCCCAAAAGAGAAGTTCCTCAGACTTTGCTGGTCTGCACCCAAGCCCATCATGGCATCTTGCATGGATTGCGTTTGCCAAGGTTTGTTGGGTCCAATATAGACACCGATACCACAGTCAACTAGATCCTTTGTGAAACAGCACGAATCCAGCTCCTGGTTGTTGTCGACACCTCCTGGTCCACGTGGCTGAAAAGACAGGCTTCACCTTTTTACCTGAAATCACCCAATATCTGGTGGCATCTTCCTATCGCCATCCTGGTCACTGGCTAGTGGCCCAGACTCTGTCTCCTCTGCTTTTAGGTTCTCCATATCTCCGATCCACTCTTGGATCCACCCGGACACTTTTCCTCTAGTCGCCTGCAGCACTTCTTCGGGGCTCTCCATTGGAATCGACGACGAAACCCGACACCAAAAGCCACCTGTGCACGTGGCTTCCCTGGGTGAGGTAACACGAGTACTCCGGTGCTCCGGTGGGTCTCGAATCTCCAAGTGCCCTAGTGTAAAAGGGTTCCATCGTAGTTCACCTAGAAGTACCCTTAAACTGTAACTTTGTAACTTGTTTGTTTCCATAGAAAGTCAATGGTAACCCTCGTCTGTGTTTAGACACTGCACGCGTCTCTTGTGGCCCTACTACATCCTAACCTTTGGTGGTTCTAGGCAACCCCAGTGATTCCACAGGTCCTAGGCCTGCTTTCTAACTCTCACGTGGTTCTTATACCACTATTTTAGTATATGGTTTGTGAGGCCCCTAGGGCATAACGTATACTGTGCAACTTATCGTATGCTAATTAAGTTCCTTGTATTGTACTTTTACCTCTGACCTCATAAAGAGTGCAGAGGGGTTGTGTTTAGAATAAATACATATATATTTGATATATACCTTGTGTGGTGTGCTTTCATTTGGTACTCAAGAGAATATAAATGGTAAAACAACTAGCTTTACTCATCTCCAAGTCTTAGCCTGAAAGCTGCTCTCCACAGCTACCACTGGGATAGCTTTCTATAAGATTGACTTTATAACCTACCATCAATAAGGGTCGATTGGACTGGTGCAAGGTGCCCACTAGAATAGTGGACATCATATACCAGGCCAACTTCTCACAGAGTATGCACCCCAAATCCTTCGGTTCCACCTACTTGATGCTGGCAGTCTCACTGCCATGGCCAGCTCGTGGAAAAGTCATCGAATAATATGGACGGCGGTAAAACTCCCCTGTACCGCCCTATGGCAGCTTCTTTTTCCCGACTGCAACCACAGTGTTTCTGCTGTGTGTTGGCGGTGTTGGTAGTTCAGTCACAGTCTTTCCAAATGCAATCCGCCCATCTCATAAAACCACAAAGCTTGTGGTGTTCGTACCATGGGTTACAGCAGTTCACAGACTGTCAAACTCATAATAAGGCCCTTTGGCAAGAATGGTTTAGAGGTAGAGCGACAGTGTGGGCGGACAATGAAGGCACACATAATTCAGTGTATTTATGAGATCTAAGATCATCTGGCATGCTGACACATTTGGCACAATAAGAAATATACCTTCTTATAGTATTTAGAAAACATATCTTAGCCCGATTCACTAGCATTTCTTTCGTAAGTGTAACTTACTCTTGTAAAAATGCCAGAAGTCAGTGTTCTTCACCAGCATCCAATTCAAAATGCCCGTTCAAACTGCCAGAAATGTCCAAAGTGTGCATGTTTAATGGCAAAAACATCTAAATAGTAATACACAACTTACACACGTTTTGGCTAACTCACTCATGAATAAGATGTAAGTGTCAAGGGGTGGAAGTTCTTTGGGGTGTAAACTATGAAACTTGAGGATATGCCAAATAAGTTGTGATGGGATGGTAGTGCAAATTAAATGGATGCCTTTAACCACTTGACTAATTTCACCAACTACTAAATCCTTTTTTGGATGTTTTGAGTAGTGCACATTTAAACGTACGTACATGAGATTGGAGTTCCATTGTGCCTGGAGGCGCCAGGGTGAAAAATGCAGATAACTGACAGTCTGTGGTTGCCATGATTGCTGGGTGTACAACCGCCTGTGCGAGGAATACGCAGGGCGGTGTTGTAGGGGGATGGGACACTGCCTGTCTACGCCGGGACCTACCACCTACGCCAGAGGGGCCTGGGATGGCCTGTGTGCCCCTCTGTAGGCCACGTTTAGCAACCTCGGGTACCGACTCTCAACTCCCACTTGCCTGGTCTTCCTGGTACCTCCGTGCCAAGTTGCGGTACCCTTTCTATACCTTCTCAATGTGGCAGCAACGGTCCTTCCTCACCTGGAACGCGTGGGACTCCTCTGGCATCATATTGTCTGTAAAATATGAACAATGGGACATTGTGAGTCCTTTATAGTATGTCAATGTTCTTAATTCAAATCTGGAATACAAGATCACTTAAATATGAGAGCCTACACTCTAGCGTAACTATGTGTAGTCAGAGAGTGACCTGGACAATGAAATCCAGAATACTGGATCAGTGACTACATGCTGGGGAGACTGACATGACAGTGTATGGCATGGGACATGTACATGTACAGTCAGACCCAAATTAGACTTTCAGTGTCAAATGATGGTGCTATGACATACCCTGACTGAGGGTGACATGTACGAGGAATGGGAGGAGGGAGGTATTAGTCCTCCATGTGTAGCGCCATCCTCATCCTATCCCGTAACAGTACTGCATCAAATGTACAATGCTTATGTGCAGCCCTGGTTTTCCCCCACCGACTGTGTGCATTTCATCAAGTCAGCGCAAACACAGACACTCTTGAACAAGAGTGCAAGAGTGTCTGTGTGCAGGTGTGCTTGTTAATGTGTAGGAAGGTTACCCTACCTCCACAGACGCAATCCAGAGACAGCCCTACTCACACTTTCATCTGTGCTGCACCATGCAGCACACATGGAAACACGTCAGGTGGCTGAACACTGACTTGTACATGAGGCGCTGGCCCTGTCTCCACCACTACTTCACATTAGGTGACGCGTTACTGCTGAGAGGGAGAAACATAATTTCCTCTAATTTGTCAATCATGCATGTCTTGGATCTGCTAATATCAATCTGTAGTACATTCAACTACGCAGGCCTTTACAACGCAAACTGTTAAAATGCATTCCCCATTGTACCCGCACCCTGGAGTCATATTGGTTATTGCGTTCTTATGGGTAATGCTTCCTTACAGATAGCGTTGTAGAGCCCTGCAATGTAAAATAAATGGCAATGCAATAAATGCAGAGCTAAAGCATACGGGGTAAATGAATGCGGAGTAACGTCACCCATTAGGACAGAGGGGCTCATATACCTGAACCTGAGTCGACCAGAGAATGACCCCAAGGAGGCAGTTTAACAAAACCATTGCAGTGGCCAACATGCCAATGTGATTCATAGCGCCATCTTTGCTAGGTGTTTGGGCAACGTGCCATTGATATACTTGGCTCAAAGCTACGCATCGCTACTTCTGTGAAGCTGGTGTGCAGCATACCTACAAATTAACAGTGCCGATCTGTTTCTGAGCTACCACAGCCGGAAAACCATTGGCTCCTTGTACATGATTGGGCTCACTTGCACAGTCATCTCAGTCAAGGATGTACATGCACTCCATGTCTGCTGATCATCATCACCAACATCACTTACCTTTCTCCTCTCCTATCAGTGCACTCTGTAATCCACATGCATGCAATGTGGTGACAGAACACATAGTCCTCATTCCATGTGTACCACTGACTGGAGGTGTGCAAAGTTACAACTGGTATACAAATGCATAGCTCCACCTTCACTTACAGATTTGTATACACGTCTGACTTCCCCAATACATCATCACACTGTAGGCAAGGTGCATGTGATACACACCCATACTGCATGTTACAATGTTGATTATTTGACCCACTACATGTGGGGTTGTGTCCTACACTGTGGCCGGGTTGGACAACATATAATATTTTAAAGAAGAAGACCCGGTCACTGTTTTTATTCTGCAACATTATTTTTTAGGCAGAATCTCACCCTAAGGTGTCTAATCCTTGGGTGCTTTGCATATTCTTTATGAAATAGTAGAAGAATTTTTTACAATATTTAGAAAACGTTGGAGGTTTACTCACTGTCCTGCACAGTGGCATATATTTACAAGTGCTGAAAACAATTATTGCAATACAAAACAAACATTGAAATACCATTAACAATTATACAAAACATTTATCAAAGAATCATTGTTATCACTTCTCATGATAGTACCCTACCATTCAACCAGGCCACTATAATACAATTTTGCTCAAAGTCTGGCATATCACTGTTTGTATTACAGAACAAATTAAAAGCCTAATCTATCCCTAATGTATACTGTGTTGTCATACCTGTTGGGCAAGGTGGCAATGTAATGCCAAACTTTCTCGATGCACAGCACTTTATTTTCAAATGCGCTGTGTCTCACCAGAGGCGCCTAAGTCTTGCCCCAGTGACGTGAGTATTAGTTCCCTGTCAGAAATGAGACAAGAATCAGAAAGGAGGGAGGCGTTTAGTAAGTGTTCTAGAAGATTTTAGATTCAAAGGTTCTGACTGCCGAAATAGTGTCTACCTGGAACACTTACCTCTACGTCTACTGCCGGCTGCACGCTTCTCTGATCGTTTTCGTTCAATGTAAACTGGAGAGCGGCTCGCCGTGGTTATAACGTGTAAAATCGCTGCTCATTGGTTCAGTGGTTGGCCAATGAGAGCTGAGGGTGACAAGCCTTGGAAATAGCATAGCCAGGCTCGAAATTCCACTTTCTCATTGGGTAAGAGCATTGATGGTGGTTATAACGTGTAAAATCGCTGCTCATTGGGTCAGTTGTTGGCCAATGAGAGCTTAGGGTGACAAGCCTTGGAATTAGCATAGCCAGGCTCCAAATTCCACTTTCTCAATGGGTAAGAGCATTGATGGTTGTGGGTTGGGGCTGGAGACGTATTTTCCATATCGAAGTATGAAAATGCTTCTCAAATGGTTGTTTTTCTCACGGAACATTTTGTAATAATAAAATAGCCCTCTGATATCTTTGGCTAAGTAATTGTTTTTTAACAGACGAGCTATAAGCTCGTGGATAGTTCTGGTACTACTTGTTTATAAAGGTAAGATAATGAGTGCGTACTTCATATGGATCGTAAGCAGGCCCGGACTGACCGTTGAGGGCACCGGGCAATTCCCCGGTGGGCCGCATGGTTGGGGGCCGGTTTTGGGCCCCTGGGGCCGTTTTTGTTACAGGGCCGTTATGCTGCAAAAACGGCCCTGTAACAAAAACGGCCGAAAACCGGCCCTGTCACAGAGCGCGGTCGCACCTCTCCCCCCTCCCCTCTCCTCCCGGAGGGGGGGGAGGGGGGGCCGGCCGAGCACTTTGCCAGTGCCGGTTCTGGTTCCCAGTCCGGCCCTGATCGTAAGCCCAGGAGAGTTATATGGAACTGCAGAAGTGCGCTCCATTTTGTGACACGAAATGCTGGTTTATTATCTTATTTCTAGATTAAACTATGACCTTTAAAGTAAACGAAACCAAGAACTATTTGTATGACTGCAGTGTATGATGTTTGCAGGCTTAGGGTTTAGATGGACACGCTTAGTTTACCTACATTGAGATAGTGTAGGGGAACTATGTAAGCTCTATTTAGTCATGACTACGTGTTAGCGACAACAGTAGGACACAACGGAAAACAAAGGGTAAATATGGGCTCGAAAATCAAAGCAGAATGCTTAATTGGCGCAACTTAAACTAGTTGGATCATGGTCGTATAGGGGGCATACAGGGTAGTATATATTCTATATACTATAATCTCGAAATAGATATGACTTATGCAGACAGAGAGGCCCAACTACACGGGTCATGTGCGTACTTGGTCTAATGTCAGGACTATTTGACAAGGTGGGGCAGGACCAGTTTCAGGATATTTGGTCTTTTTAAAAACAAAAAAAGATTTTAAATGCATTTGGTCCAGTTCTCCCTTGTATTTAGCCCTTTGTCAATGGTACCATTGTTCTCTCGTTTTTCTTAATTTTTCAATGTCCCCTCCTCGCCTGGTGGTTCTGATTTTCTCCAGGATGAACCAACGCACGTCCTCACAGGAGTGATTGTACTGTCTGTAATGTTCCGTGAGGGGGGCATTGCATTTGTTGGTGCGAATAGCTGATTTGTGCTCAAGAACTCTAACTCTGAGTTCTCTGCTAGTCTCGCCCACGTATCCTAGGTTACATGGGCAAATCAGCAGGTAGACAACATTTTGACTTCTGCAGTTATTAAACGTTTTTGAAGTCAGGGATTTTCCATTGTAGTCAAGTGAGGTTCCTGAAATGCAATGTGGGCAGATAGAACAGGTCCCACACCTATAATTGCCTGTGGCCAGTCCTCCAGTAAGGGTTTGTTGGGATTCTCCAGGTAATTTATAGGTATGTACAAGGCAGTTAAGAAGAGTTTTATTTCTTCTGAAAGAGAACAGGGGTTTTTTGAGTTGCTTGTCGCTATTCAAATTTAGGATACGCCAATTTCTATTAATGATATTCTTAATCTGATTACTAGCTTGAGAGAATTGAGTCACAAAGATTATCCTATCGAGATCGTTATTGGTTCTGGTTTTGTTCTGATCAAGAAGACTGTCCCGATCATAAAAGCGTGCTCGCTTAAAAGAATGTTTAATTAGTTTGTGGGGATAGCCTCTTTCTTTAATTTATTTAATTTAAAAAGAACTTGTAGAGCGCACGTACACTGAGTCAGTTTCATGGCGCTGGTGAGGTCCCTAAAAGAATGAGATAAGAGAGCTGGTGATGATAGAATAGCTAGGTGCCAAAAGCCTGTTGGAATAAGAATGTTTTTAGTGACCTCCGAAACTCCATGTAGGAGGAAGAGAGTCTTAAGGATAGAGGGAGGTCATTCCAGAAGGTGGGAGCGAGTACAGCAAACTTCTGCCCTCCTGCCCTCTTCTTTTTGAACCGGGCGTGGTTAATAAGGCTAAGCTAGAGGAGCGGAGGTCTCTAGAAGGAACATAGGGGGAAATAGCCGAATTGATGAAGGCCGGAGCTGTACCCGCTCTAGCTTGAAAGGTCAGGCACCCCAGCTTAAACCTGGCTCGTTCTTTTATCGGGAGCCAATGTAAGCTCTTAAGTAGGGGAGTCGAGTGGTGGGACTTAGACAGGCCAAAAACCAGGCGGGCAGCCTGGTTTTGCACTAACTGTAGGCGCTGCAAAGCATACGCAGGGGCTCCATTGTAAATGATGTTTCCATAGTCAATTTTTGACAGGACCATGGCCATCAGGATTAGCTTTAGAGCAGAAGTGGAAAAGAATCTGGCAATTTTCCGGATAAGTCGAAGTGTAAAGAAACAAGAAGAAACCACCGAATTAATGTGTGAGTGGAGGGTTAATTGGTTGTTAAGCATGATCCCAAGGGTTTTAACTGAACTAGAAGGGGAAGGAGGGGGTCCGAGTGAGGAGGGCCAAAAAGAAGAGGACCAGGGATTGGCAGCGCCGCCCGTCGCCACAAGTTCTGTTTTATCCGGATTGAGTTTTAACTGGTTGGTGTTCATCCAGTCTCGGATAAATAGCATGACGGACTGGAAACTGCCAACCCCTGAGGGGGAGGAAAGGTCAAAAATGAGTTGGAGATCATCTGCATAATTATATACAGTGACCTCCATGTTCTGTAAAGCAAAAACCAGGGGGAAAATGTAAAGATTAAAAAGTAAAGGGGAAAGAGCAGAACCCTGAGGGACACCACAGTTGACAGTACGTGGAGAGGCCGAGAAGGTGCCGAGATGGACTGTCTGATTTCGATCCTTCAGGAAAGACTCGACCCAGGCAAATGCAAGCCCTCCGATCCCCGCCGCCCTGACCCGGGACAACAAGATGTTATGGTCCACGGTGTCAAAGGCGGTGGAGAGGTCTAGCAGGACTAGAATCTTGGGGGTGTTAGCGTCGAGTCCCTCCCTAAGTTGGTCCATGACCGAAATCACCACCTTCTCGGTAGAATGCCGAGGTCGGAAACCAGCTTGACATGGGGCCAGGTAGTTGCTGTCCTCAACAAAGGTGCTCAGGATTTGGGACACGTGCGTCTCCGCCACCTTGCCCAAGTAGGGAAGCAGGGATATGGGACGGTAGTTGGCTAGGGAGGCAGGGTCAGCCCCAGGCTTCTTTAAAATGGGGATGATGGTGGCCGATTTAAAAGCAGTAGGGACTAGACCTGAGATGAAGGTATTGTTTAAAACGGTGAGAGCGGGGGCAGGACAGGCCAGGAACACTTGGGCCAGGATGCGGGCCGGGCACGTGTCAGAAGGAGACCCAGATTTTACACGCTTAAGTAGCGGGGAAAGGGACTCACTAGTTAGCCTCGGAATAGAAGTCAGGCACTGGGTGTTCTGTGGCGGGGAACAATCTGGTGAAGAGTTAGATGGAGGAGGAATGCCAGCTTTTATTTGCGCAACTTTCTCGATAAAAAACTCATTCAGTGAATTGCACAGTGACTGGGAAGGTATAATCGTAGGTGAAGGCCTATCTGATAGGGCTAACTCATGGACTGTAGCGAAAATTTCACGTGACTGGCATTCTGCTTTCAGGATGCGTTGGGAAAAGTAGTCTTTCTTGGCCGCTAGGATGGCTTTTTTGTATTCTGCTAGCAAGGTGGTATAGTGATTTTTGCTGGTAGGGCAGTATTTCAGCCTCCAAGCCCGTTCAGCTTGACGAACAGTTAACTTGAGTGCTTTAAGGGCAGGGGTAAACCACTTGTAGCACGATGGTGGTGATTTATAGTAACCTTCTTTAAAGGGGCCTTTTTATCCCGAAGGTGGATTATCCAGCTATCTAAGGTGGCCAGCTGTTGTTGGGGGGGAGTATCAGTGAGATCGGGGCAGGCGGCAGTTAGGGCCTCACAGAAAGCAGGGGTATCCACACGATTCCAGCTTCGAACCCACAGGGTTTTAGAGCCACGGGGATCATTTTGCGCGTGGAGGTCCAAAGAAAAGGACAGTAGGTGATGATCAGACCACACGCAGGGAGCAATGGACAAGTTAGTGGTGGGTAGATTGAGACTCCATATTTGGTCTAAGGTATGGCCCCGGATATGCGTTGGGGCGCGGACATGCTGGACAAAATTCAAGCTTAGTAATAGAGTGGTGAAGTCCTTAGATATGGGGTCTTCTGAGGGGTCATTGGGCCAGAAATTAAAATCACCGAGTACTAAAACAGAAGAGTTATTAACTACAAGAGGGGCTAGTAACTCTTGAAAAGCAGGAATGAACTGGGAGAGGGTATGAGGGGGTCGATATACCAGAACACAGGTCATAGGGGCCTTAGGTACAGTAGAGCATGCGATCAGGCAGTCCGTTGTAGGTAAGGAGGGGGATGCTAGTGTTTGGAACTGGAGGTTGTCGCGGAAAATTAAGGCGACCCCACCACCGGTTTTGCCATCCGGTCGGTCAGTCGTAAGATGGAATAAGAGTGGGGAAGTGCCGCCAGAACACTAGGTTGGGAGTCAGGACGGTACCATGTCTCGGTTAAACATAGTATGTCGGGGCTGTCGCTATCAAGGAGATTGAAAATCTCCTGCTGGTGCGCGACTGCCGATCTAGTGTTTAGTAGGGTGACGGAGATACCTGAGTGCGTGGAACTGCTAGGGAGTGGGGATAGGGGATTGGGTGTTTCTGGTGTAGGGGAGGAACGAGCAATACCTAGGGCCAGAATGTGAGAGGCGGTAGTAGTGTCTATGGGGTAGGTTTTACACAGAGATGATAGATACCTAGATGAATAGCCAATGGAGGATCGAGCATGGTGGCAGGCCCCGGGTCCCGTGCGGTCACGGACGGGCACAGACGGGCTTTTCTTCGGCGCGCCGCCGGCGCGCCCGCTGCGCCCGTCCGCTGCGCTCCCGGAAGCACATTGCCTTATGTGCCCTGTCCCACCCGAGCACTGGACCGCTAACTCCGGCCAGGCTCGTGGAACTCCCCCTCCCAAGATGGCGGCCGCCCTCTACTCTCTCGGCACCGAGGCCGGTGAGTGTCAGCAGGGAAGACCGTGAGGAGTATAGAAGCGCCGGGCCCTGGACAACAAAAAAGGGTTAGTGCATCAAACAATCAGCAATGCGATTTAAAAGGATTAATAATTGTTGCTTTTTAAAAATTATTGCCAAGCGGCGCAATTAGTATCAGAGTTATCGTTCAGCTCTCAGGGAAGTATCTCTCCCTGCAGGGGACCTCAAGCGCGCCCCAGGCTCTG
Organism: Lissotriton vulgaris; assembly: GCF_964263255.1. Lineage (NCBI taxonomy): Eukaryota > Metazoa > Chordata > Amphibia > Caudata > Salamandridae > Lissotriton > Lissotriton vulgaris. The sequence continues at coordinate 1,235,776,944 of NC_141693.1, forward strand.
CCACCGCCTGAAGAACGCAGCGACCCCCTGTCTGGCTGGCCCTTATGTGCCCTGTCCCACCCGAGCACTGGACCGCTAACTCCGGCCAGTCTCGTGGAACTCCCCCTCCCAAGATGGCGGCCGCCCTCTACTCTCTCGGCACCGAGGCCGGTGAGTGTCAGCAGGGAAGACCGTGAGGAGTATAGAAGCGCCGGGGCCCTGGACAACAAAAAAGGGTTAGTGCATCAAACAATCAGCAATGCGATTTAAAAGGATTAAAAAATTGTTGCTTTTTAAAAATTATTGCCAAGCGGCGCAATTAGCATCAGAGTTATCGTTCAGCTCTCAGGGAAGTATCTCTCCCTGCAGGGGACCTCAAGCGCGCCCCAGGCTCTGCCACCGCCTGAAGAACGCAGCGACCCCCTGTCTGGCTGGCCCTTATGTGCCCTGTCCCACCCGAGCACTGGACCGCTAACTCCGGCCAGGCTCGTGGAACTCCCCCTCCCAAGATGGCGGCCGCCCTCTACTCTCTCGGCACCGAGGCCGGTGAGTGTCAGCAGGGAAGACCGTGAGGAGTATAGAAGCGCCGGGGCCCTGGACAACAAAAAAGGGTTAGTGCATCAAACAATCAGCAATGCGATTTAAAAGGATTAAAAAATTGTTGCTTTTTTAAAAATTATTGCCAAGCGGCGCAATTAGCATCAGAGTTATCGTTCAGCTCTCAGGGAAGTATCTCTCCCTGCAGGGGACCTCAAGCGCGCCCCAGGCTCTGCCACCGCCTGAAGAACGCAGCGATTTCCTTTTAGTATTCTCTGAGTGTTTATAAAAATCTTCCAAATTCGAGCAATTTCTTCTAAGCCTTAGAAATTCTCCGAAGGGCACGTTGTCTCTCTGTGCCTTCGGGTGGTTGCTGGAATAATGGAGGAGTGTATTTTTGTCGGTTGGCTTAGTGAACAATTCAACCTTCAAAGTACCTTCTTCATCTTTGATCACTATATCAAGGAATTCAACTCTGGAATTACTTTGGTGACCTGTAAATTTTAGATTTGGGTCGCCAAGGTTCAACCACTCTAAAAAACATTGTAGGTCCTCGCTGGCACCGCTCCAAATAAAAATGATATCGTCTATGTAGCGGTGCCAGCAGGAAATGTTCTCAAAAAGGGTGCGGCCTCATTGAAGATGTGTTTTAGTTCAAAGGAACCCACATACAAACAGGCCAGACTGGGGGCACAGGTGGCCCCCATGCTGGTCCCCTTGATCTGTAGGAAGAAATCATCCTTAAATAGAAAGAAGTTCCTTTTTAAAATGAGGTGAATGCAGGACATGATAAAGTTACTTTCCCCTCCTTTCAAATCCTCTGTCTCTAAGATTGAGGATATAACTTTGATGGTGTCATTTTGGGGGATGTTTGTGTAGAGGGCTTCAATATCTAGGGTGACCAAGAACTGGGTCACCCTATTGAAGTCCCTACCCTCAAACACTGATATTGCGTGCGAGGTGTCCTTGAGGTAAGATCTTTGTTTCTTCACAATGGGCTGCAAGAAAAAATCTACGTACCGGCTTAGCGGTTCCAGGATAGAGCCTATTCCACTGATTATGGGTCTCATAGGTGGATCCATGAGGTTATTATGGATCTTTGGGAGTCCATACATGGCAGGGGTAACTGGGTGTTGGTTGAGTAAGAATTTATATTCACTCTCGCTGATGGCCTCCCTGTTTCTACCCTCGCTCAAAAGGTGGGCTACCTCACTCTTTAATTTGCTTAACTCCTGGAATCTTGATTTTACGTAATGTTCCTTAACGCAAAGAAGTTCTCTCATCTTTGAGTTATACTTATCTGTGTCAAAGACTACCACACCCCCGCCCTTGTCGGCGGGTTTGATGGTTAGGTCTTCATTATTCTGCAGATTAGTCAGGGCATTTCTCTGTTCTTTTGAGAAGTTGTTATGGCCTAGCATTTGTTTAGAGAATAGATTTTTGATTTCGACCTCCACTACTCTCTCGAATACTTCCACATTTTTATCGACCTGATGTATACTGGGAAAGAAGGTAGATTTTGGTTTAAGTCCTGTTACGCTAGGAGGGGGATTATAGTCTCGGTTTTCAAAGAACCGATTAAGGCGTATTTTTCTGAAAAATGATTTGAGGTCACTTTCTATGCTAAACTTAGATGGTGCATTAGTGGGGGCAAAACTAAAGCCTTTTTGAAGAACGGTCTGTTCTATAGTGCTGGCCTGTTTGTATGTGGGTTCCTTTGAATTAAAATACATTTTCAATGAGGCCGCACCCTTTTTTGAGAACATTTCCTGCTGGCACCGCTACATAGACGATATAATTTTTATTTGGAGCTGTGCCAGCGAGGACCTACAATGATTTTTAGAGTGGTTGAACCTTGGCGACCCAAATCTAAAATTTACAGGTCACCAAAGTAATTCCAGAGTTGAATTCCTTGATATAGTGATCAAAGACGAAGAAGGTACTTTGAAGGTTGAATTGTTCACTAAGCCAACCGACAAAAATACACTCCTCCATTATTCCAGCAACCACCCGAAGGCACAGAGAGACAACGTGCCCTTCGGAGAATTTCTAAGGCTTAGAAGAAATTGCTCGAATTTGGAAGATTTTTATAAACACTCAGAGAATACTAAAAGGAAATTGAAAGAAAGAGGCTATCCCCACAAACTAATTAAACATTCTTTTAAGCGAGCACGCTTTTATGATCGGGACAGTCTTCTTGATCAGAACAAAACCAGAACCAATAACGATCTCGATAGGATAGTCTTTGTGACTCAATTCTCTCAGGCTAGTAATCAGATTAAGAATATCATTAATAGAAATTGGCGTATCCTAAATTTTAATAGCGACAAGCAACTCAAAAAACCCCTGTTCTCTTTCAGAAGAAATAAAACTCTTCTTAACTGCCTTGTACACACCTATAAATTACCTGGAGAATCCCAACAAACCCTTACTGGAGGACTGGCCACAGGCAATTATAGGTGTGGGACCTGTTCTATCTGCCCACATTGCATTTCAGGAACCTCACTTGACTACAATGGAAAATCCCTGACTTCAAAAACGTTTAATAACTGCAGATGTCAAAATGTTGTCTACCTGCTGATTTGCCCATGTAACCTAGGATACTGAGGAAAATGAAATTTTACATGGCCAATGTGTACCCTGTATGTACCCCAACGTTTAGTGTATGTGCATGTCATCCATGCATTTTCCCTCTATGACCTGCAATAATAATGCCTCTGCATTTGCGTCCTACATTGGGATACCAGTTACCAAGTCCTCCATGAGAGAAACGCTAATTCTGCACTGAGGCCCATGTTGCCCATGTGTTTGCATTGTGCACGTTTAAAATCGAGATGAACCCATTTTGTGGCTCAGCCTGAGCCAGTCTCCGAATTAGGGTTTTCAGGCCTCCAGATACTCTGAAAGCTGCAGCTACGTATCCCTGACCTCTTGCATACTTTCTGCTAAGCCGAGAAGGGCCCAGCCCGGGGTGCCAAGACAGTATTTTGCACACAGTTATCTGCTTGCTCTACAGAATCACATTCCTGCCTGGTGAAGAAGGTAAACAGAACCCGTCTGCAGAGATTTGGCCTAGCCTTTCTGTCTCCGTTTCAGTGATTTGCAGAGCTCGCATCCATAGAAAGCCCACGGCCCCCACGCAATGAACGAAGAAATATATGCCCACACTGGCTCTTAGTGATGAGCGACCTTTGCTTCAGATAATACATCCCCGGACATAAGATATCAGATAATACCAGACGTGCTGGTCGTCCTGACACTGAAGGCCTCCCTACTAGACCGAAGTCAGCTCCCCCCAGCTTCCCCCAGTTACACGTCAATTGCACGTCATGACCAAGTTGCGCACACAAGTAGGGCAAAAGGTTCCAGCTGGCCATGCACCTCTTCAGGTATCCACCCACCTATGACTCACCTATGACTCTTCTAGTGAACGCCCACATGTACGCCCTCTTGCACGCCCACATGCTCTTATCTCTCTCTTTCTCTTGCTCTGCCTGGAGCGCTCCTCCTCTATCTATGCAATTGAATGTATAAATATTGTACTCTGTGAATAAAGTTTAGAAGACCCTTCCTGAACCTTAGTGGTGATGGAACCGATTCTCCCCTAACTCGAGTTATTGAAAAAAAGCCGTTTTGAATCGGACACCACGGACTCTGCCTCTCATTATATGCATGACCTTTTGTTTAATTATAGAAATTATGACAGGGTAATACTTAAATACGTGGGCGAGACTAGCAGAGAACTCAGAGTTAGAGTTCTTGAGCACAAATCAGCTATTCGCACCAACAAATGCAATGCCCCCCTCACGGAACATTACAGACAGCACAATCACTCCTGTGAGGACGTGCGTTGGTTCATCCTGGAGAAAATCAGAACCACCAGGCGAGGAGGGGACATTGATAAATTAAGAAAAACGAGAGAAAAATGGTACTTTTGCCACCTCAATACCATTGACAAAGGGCTAAATACAAGGGAGGACTGGACCAAATGCATTTAAAATCTTTTTTTTTTTAAAACCAACTATCCTGAAACTGGTCCTGCCCCGCCTTGTCAAATAGTCCTGACATTAGACCAAGTACGCACATGACCCGTGTAGTTTGGCCTCTCTGTCTGCATAAGTCATATCTATTTCGAGATTATAGTATATAGAATATACACTACCCTGTATGCCCCCTATACGACCATGATCCAACTAGTTTAAGTTGGGCCGATTAGGCATTCTGCTTTGATTTTCGAGCCCATATGTACCCTTTGTTTTCCGTTGTGTCCCACTGTTTTCGCTAACACGTAGTCATGACTAAATAGAGCTTACATAGTTCCCCTACACTATCTCAATGTAGGTAAACTAAGCGTGTCCATCTAAACCCTAGGCCTGCAAACATCATACACTGCAGTCATACAAATAGTGCTTGGTTTCGTTTACTTTAAAGGTCATAGTTTAATCTAGAAATAAGATAATAAACCAGCATTTCGTGTCACAAAATGGAGCGCACTTCTGCAGTTCCATATAACTCTCCTGGGCTTACGATCCATATGAAGTATGCACTCATTATCTTACCTTTATAAACAAGTAATACCAGAACTATCCACGAGCTTATAGCTCATCAGTTAAAAAACAATAACTTAGCCAAAGATATCAGAGGGCTATTTTATTATTACAAAATGTTCCGTGAGAAAAACAACCATGTGAGAAGCATTTTCATACTTCGATATGGAAAATACGTCTCCAGCCGCAACCCACAACCATCAATGCTCTTACCCAATGAGAAAGTGGAATTTCGAGCCTGGCTATGCTAATTCCAAGGCTTGTCACCCTAAGCTCTCATTGGCCAACAACTGAACCAATGAGCAGCGATTTTACACGTTATAACCACCATCAATGCTCTTACCCAATGAGAAAGTAGAATTTCGAGCCTGGCTATGCTATTTCCAAGGCTTGTCACCCTAAGCTCTCATTGGCCAACAACTGAACCAATGAGCAGCGATTTTACACGTTATAACCACGGCGAGCCGCTCTCCGGTTTACATTAAAAGAAAACGACCAGAGAAGCGTGCAGCCGGCAGTAGACGTAGAGGTAAGTGTTCCAGTTAGAGGCTATTTCGGCAATCAGAACCTTTGCATCTAAAATCTTCTAGAACACTTACTAAACGCCTCCCTCCTTTCTGATTCTTGTCTCATTTCTGACAGGGAACTAATACTCACGTCACTGGGGCAAGACTTAGGAGCCTCTGGTGAGACACAGCGCGTTTGAAAATAAAGTGCTGTGCATCGAGAAAGTTTGGAATTACATTGCCACCTTACCCAACAGACAACACAGTATACATTAGGGATAGGTTAGGCTTATTTGAGCACACCGGAGCGAATATTAAAATCATCTCATGATATTAAATTGAAGGTAGATTCAACAACAAAACTAGAATACAAGCCAATTCAAAAGGGGCGGAAGGAACCATATGCGACCCGCTCTGCTATAAATTCCGCTACATAGACAATATCATTTTTATTTGGAGCTGTGCTAGCGAGGACCTACAATGTTTTTAGAGTGGTTGAACCTTGGCGACCCAAATCTAAAATTTACAGGTCACCAAAGTAATTCCAGAGTTGAATTCCTTGATATAGTGATCAAAGACGAAGAAGGTACTTTGAAGGTTGAATTGTTCACTAAGCCAACCGACAAAAATACACTCCTCCATTATTCCACCAACCACCCGAAGGCACAGAGAGACAACGTGCCCTTCGGAGAATTTCTAAGGCTTAGAAGAAATTGCTCGAATTTGGAAGATTTTTATAAACACTCAGAGAATACTAAAAGGAAATTGAAAGAAAGAGGCTATCCCCACAAACTAATTAAACATTCTTTTAAGCGAGCACGCTTTTATGATCGGGACAGTCTTCTTGATCAGAACAAAACCAGAACCAATAACGATCTCGATAGGATAGTCTTTGTGACTCAATTCTCTCAGGCTAGTAATCAGATTAAGAATATCATTAATAGAAATTGGCCTATCCTAAATTTTAATAGCGACAAGCAACTCAAAAAACCCCTGTTCTCTTTCAGAAGAAATAAAACTCTTCTTAACTGCCTTGTACACACCTATAAATTACCTGGAGAATCCCAACAAACCCTTACTGGAGGACTGGCCACAGGCAATTATAGGTGTGGGACCTGTTCTATCTGCCCAGATTGCATTTCAGGAACCTCACTTGACTACAATGGAAAATCCCTGACTTCAAAAACGTTTAATAACTGCAGAAGTCAAAATGTTGTCTACCTGCTGATTTGCCCATGTAACCTAGGATACGTGGGCGAGACTAGCAGAGAACTCAGAGTTAGAAATCTTGAGCACAAATCAGCTATTCGCACCAACAAATGCAATGCCCCCCTCACGGAACATTACAGACAGCACAATCACTCCTGTGAGGACGTGCGTTGGCTCATCCTGGAGAAAATCAGAACCCCCAGGCGAGGAGGGGACATTGATAAATTAAGAAAAACAAGAGAAAAATTGTACTTTTGCCACCTCAATACCATTGACAAAGGGCTAAATACAAGGGAGGACTGGACCAAATGCATTTAAAATCTTTTTTTTTTTTTTTTTTAAAGACCAACTATCCTGAAACTGGTCCTGCCCCGCCTTGTCAAATAGTCCTGACATTAGACCAAGTACGCACATGACCCGTGTAGTTTGGCCTCTCTGTCTGCATTAGTCATATCTATTTCGAGATTATAGTATATAGAATATACACTACCCTGTATGCCCCCTATACGACCATGATCCAACTAGTTTAAGTTGGGCCGATTAGGTATTCTGCTTTGATTTTCGAGCCCATATGTACCCTTTGTTTTCCGTTGTGACCCACTGTTTTCGCTAACACGTAGTCATGACTAAATAGAGCTTACATAGTTCCCCTACACTATCTCAATGTAGGTAAACTAAGCGTGTCCATCTAAACCCTAAGCCTGCAAACATCATACACTGCAGTCATACAAATAGTGCTTGGTTTCGTTTACTTTAAAGGTCATAGTTTAATCTAGAAATAAGATAATAAACCAGCATTTCCTGTCACAAAATGGAGCGCACTTCTGCGGTTCCATATAACTCTCCTGGGCTTACGATCCATATGAAGTACGCACTCATTATCTTACCTTTATAAACAAGTAATACCAGAACTATCCACGAGCTTATAGCTCATCAGTTAAAAAACAATAACTTAGCCAAAGATATCAGAGGGCTATTTTATTATTACAAAATGTTCCGTGTGAAAAACAACCATGTGAGAAGCATTTTCATACTTCGATATGGAAAATACGTCTCCAGCCGCAACCCACAACCATCAATGCTCTTACCCAATGAGAAAGTGGAATTTCGAGCCTGGCTATGCTAATTCCAAGGCTTGTCACCCTAAGCTCTCATTGGCCAACAACTGAACCAATGAGCAGCGATTTTACACGTTATAACCACCATCAATGCTCTTACCCAATGAGAAAGTAGAATTTCGAGCCTGGCTATGCTATTTCCAAGGCTTGTCAACCTAAGCTCTCATTGGCCAACAACTGAACCAATGAGCAGCGATTTTACACGTTATAACCACGGCGAGCTGCTCTCCGGTTTACATTGAAAGAAAACGACCAGAGAAGCGTGCAGCCGGCAGTAGACGTAGAGGTAAGTGTTCCAGTTAGACGCTATTTCGGCAATCAGAACCTTTGAATCTAAAATCTTCTAGAACACTTACTAAACGCCTCCCTCCTTTCTCATTCTTGTCTCATTTCTGACAGGGAACTAATACTCACGTCACTGGGGCAAGACTTAGGCGCCTCTGGTGAGACACAGCACGTTTGAAAATAAAGTGCTGTGCATCGAGAAAGTTTGGAATTACATTGCCACCTTACCCAACAGACAACACAGTATACATTAGGGATAGGTTAGGCTTAATAGAGCACACCGGAGCGAATATTAAAATCATCTCATGATATTAAATTGCAGGTAGATTCAACAACAAAACTAGAATACAAGCCAATTCAAAAGGGGCGGAAGGAACCATATGCGACCCGCTCTGCTATAAATTCCGCTACATAGACGATATCATTTTTATTTGGCGCTGTGCTAGCGAGGACCTACAATGTTTTTAGAGTGGTTGAACCTTGGCGACCCAAATCTAAAATTGACAGGTCACCAAAGTAATTCCAGAGTTGAATTCCTTGATATAGTGATCAAAGACGAAGAAGGTACTTTGAAGGTTGAATTGTTCACTAAGCCAACCGACAAAAATACACTCCTCCATTATTCCAGCAACCACCCGAAGGCACAGAGAGACAACGTGCCCTTCGGAGAATTTCTAAGGCTTAGAAGAAATTGCTCGAATTTGGAAGATTTTTATAAACACTCAGAGAATACTAAAAGGAAATTGAAAGAAAGAGGCTATCCCCACAAACTAATTAAATATTCTTTTAAGCGAGCACGCTTTTATGATCGGGACAGTCTTCTTGATCAGAACAAAACCAGAACCAATAACGATCTCGATAGGATAGTCTTTGTGACTCAATTCTCTCAAGCTAGTAATCAGATTAAGAATATCATTAATAGAAATTGGCGTATCCTAAATTTTAATAGCGACAAGCAACTCAAAAATCCCTGTTCTCTTTCAGAAGAAATAAAACTCTTCTTAACTGCCTAGTACACACCTATAAATTACCTGGAGAATCCCAACAAACCCTTACTGGAGGACTGGCCACAGGCAATTATAGGTGTGGGACATGTTCTATCTGCCCACATTGCATTTCAGGAACCTCACTTGACTACAGTGGAAAATCCCTGACTTCAAAAACGTTTAATAACTGCAGAAGTCAAAATGTTGTCTACCTGCTGATTTGCCCATGTAACCTAGGATACGTTGGCGAGACTAGCAGAGAACTCAGAGTTAGAGTTCTTGAGCACAAATCAGCTATTCGCACCAACAAATGCAATGCCCCCCTCACGGAACATTACAGACAGCACAATCACTCCTGTGAGGACGTGCGTTGGTTCATCCTGGAGAAAATCAGAACCACCAGGCGAGGAGGGGACATTGATAAATTAAGAAAAACAAGAGAAAAATTGTACTTTTGCCTCCTCAATACCATTGACAAAGGGCTAAATACAAGGGAGGACTGGACCAAATGCATTTAAAATCTTTTTTTTTTTTTTAAAGACCAACTATCCTGAAACTGGTCCTGCCCGCCTTGTCAAATAGTCCTGACATTAGACCAAGTACGCACATGACCCGTGTAGTTTGGCCTCTCTGTCTGCATAAGTCATATCTATTTCGAGATTATAGTATATAGAATATACACTACCCTGTATGCCCCCTATACGACCATGATCCAACTAGTTTAAGTTGGGCCGATTAGGCATTCTGCTTTGATTTTCGAGCCCATATGTACCCTTTGTTTTCCGTTGTGTCCCACTGTTTTCGCTAACACGTAGTCATGACTAAATAGAGCTTACATAGTTCCCCTACACTATCTCAATGTAGGTAAACTAAGCATGTCCATCTAAACCCTAAGCCTGCAAACATCATACACTGCAGTCATACAAATAGTGCTTGGTTTCGTTTACTTTAAAGGTCATAGTTTAATCTGGAAATAAGATAATAAACCAGCATTTCGTGTCACAAAATGGAGCGCACTTCTGCGGTTCCATATAACTCTCCTGGGCTTACGATCCATATGAAATACGCACTCATTATCTTACCTTTATAAACAAGTAATACCAGAACTATCCACGAACTTATAGCTCATCAGTTAAAAAACAATAACTTAGCCAAAGATATCAGAGGGCTATTTTATTATTACAAAATGTTTCGTGAGAAAAACAACCATGTGAGAAGCATTTTCATACTTCGATATGGAAAATACGTCTCCAGCCGCAACCCACAACCATCAATGCTCTTACCCAATGAGAAAGTGGAATTTCGAGCCTGGCTATGCTAATTCCAATGCTTGGCACCCTAAGCTCTCATTGGCCGACAACTGAACCAATGAGCAGCGATTTTACACGGTATAACCACCATCAATGCTCTTACCCAATGAGAAAGTAGAATTTCGAGCCTGGCTATGCTATTTCCAAGGCTTGTCACCCTAAGCTCTCATTGGCCAACAACTGAACCAATGAGCAGCGATTTTACACGTTATAACCACGGCGAGCCGCTCTCCGGTTTACATTGAAAGAAAATGACCAGAGAAGCGTGCAGCCGGCAGTAGACGTAGAGGTAAGTGTTCCAGTTAGACGCTATTTCGGCAAACAGAACCTTTGAATCTAAAATCTTCTAGAACACTTACTAAACGCCTCCCTCCTTTCTGATTCTTGTCTCATTTCTGACAGGGAACTAATACTCACGTCACTGGGGCAAGACTTCGGCGCCTCTGGTGAGACACAGCGCGTTTGAAAATAAAGTGCTGTGCATCGAGAAAGTTTGGCATTACATTGCCACCTTACCCAACAGACAACACAGTATACATTAGGGATAGGTTAGGCTTAATAGAGCACACCGGAGCGAATATTAAAATCATCTCATGATATTAAATTGCAGGTAGATTCAACAACAAAACTAGTCAAGTCAAGTCAATAAACTTTATTCGGTTGTTCTTGTTGACAACCATAAAAGCATTTACATTACAATTAATAACACATTTATGCATTAAAAGGAAGATTCAGTTATAATATAGTCATAAAAAAGACGGATCTACATTGTACATTCAAAGCGTTTAAAAAAAATCCTTAAAAGCAAAAGATAGCAATTCATGTATTAGTATTTTTATCCTGCCATACTGTTTCTGAATTTTTCTGCCAATTTTAAAAAACTACATATATACAAGGGTATGTTACTGTTACATCGCAACTTTTACATCGTAATGCTGTTACAACGCAGCTTTTACAACGCTGGTTCCATTACATCGGATGCTATTACAACGCAGGATATTACATAGCAGATGCTATTACAACGCATACCATTACATCGTAAGTATTGGTAAGTATATCATTTTTTTTATTTTATTTCATATTATTTAATTAATTTTATTAATATTAATTATAAATAAATATATTTATTTATGTTTTTTTATATTATAAATTAAATATATTAATTTAAGTAATTTTTAAAATAAGTATGAGTATAGGAGTATATGTTTTGGAGTACTGAGGTATATGTTTTGGGGTGTTTGGGTATTTTTAGGTTTTAGGGCTGGGTTTAGGTTTTGGGGGACAGGGGTATTTTTAGGTTTTAGGGCTGGGTTTGGGTTTTGGGGTACAGGGGTATTTTTAGGTTTTAGGGCTGGGTTTGGGTTTTGGGGTACAGGGGTATTTTTAGGTTTTAGGGCTGGGTTTGGGTTTTGGGGTACAGGGGTATTTTTAGGTTTTAGGGCTGGGTTTGGTTTTTGGGGTACAGGGGTATTTTTAGGTTTCATGGCTGGGTTTGGGTTTTGGGGTACAGGGGTATTTTTAGGTTTCAGGGCTGGGTTTGGGTTTTGGGGTACAGGGGTATTTTTAGGTTTTAGGGCTGGGTTTGGGTTTTGGGGTACAGGGGTATTTTTAGGTTTTAGGGCTGGGTTTGGGTTTTGGGGTACAGGGGTATTTTTAGGTTTTAGGGCTGGGTTTGGGTTTTGGGGTACAGGGGTATTTTTAGGTTTCAGGGCTGGGTTTGGGTTTTGGGGTACAGGGGTATTTTTAGGTTTCAGGGCTGGGTTTGGGTTTTGGGGTACAGGGGTATTTTTAGGGTTTAGGGCTGGGTTTGGGTTTTGGGGTACAGGGGTATTTTTAGGGTTTATTTTTTTTAAAGTACGACTTTAATTAAATTAAATTAATTAAATTAATTACATTTAATTAAATTTATTAAATCATATTAATTACAATTTTAAGATTAATTCAATTATATTAATTATATTAAATTAATTAAATTAAAATAATTACTATTATAAAATTTATTAAATTAAATTAATAAAATTATATTAAATTAATTAAATTACATTAATTCCAATTTTAAATTAAATTAAACTTATTTAAATAAATTAAATTAATTACAATTTTAAAATTAATTTAATTATATTAGTTAAATTAAATTAATTAAATTAACTTAATTACATTTTTTTTAAAAAGTTATACTTACCTATACTTACGATGTAATGGTATGCGTTGTAATAGCATCTGCTATGTAATGTCCTGCGTTATAATGGCATCCGATGTAATGGAACCTGCGTTGTAAAAGTTGCGATGTTACAGCCTGCGTTGTAAAATAACGCGTTGTAACATCATAGATCCATATACAAGGTGTATTCACAACTAAGCAGCTGAAGAAAATGCAGTGCAGGACGAAATTGTAGAAAATTTAGTTGTTTCAGACAGGGTTTTAAATATAACTTCCTCGGTATAACATAAAAGGGACAAAAGAACAGAAAGTGTGCCAGGTCTTGCGGAGACTTATCGTCACAGCCGCAAGCCGGCAACACTTGCCCACGGTGAGATCCCCTGGGAACTGCCAACAAAAAATGAAACAGGTTGAACCTGAACCTTGTCAGTAAAAAACGGTCATAACTAGACTTTTGCCATGTTAGGTAAGGTTCCACGAGCAAAGTGCTTTTAATTAATACATGATTACGTACACTTTCTTTTTTTAGTTCACATGATTCCCTATCCTGGTGTCTAGAATCGATAAAAGCTTTCTTGACCGCTATAACATCCTTTTTAGTAATGGATTCAGGAAATAGGAAAAGTTCAGGACGACCTAAGTCAGTAAAGCACTTGTGTAAGTACTTTAACCAGGGAACCTTCATCCTGTTATCCCATGTAACTGTTTCTCTTAAGATAAGCTGGGTGAGTGGTATGTTGTCATTTAACCAACAGTTCATCCAGCATAACAAGGGATTCACTGCAATTTTGTCACATACAAAGGGAACCCCCAATTCCTCATGCACAGAAAAATTTGCCGTACCCCTGGGAACCCTTAGTAATTGTTTTAGAAAGTTATTTTCGACTATCTGTAGGGCTTCCAGAGGAGCATATCCCCATATTTCACTGCCGTAACATGCTGTGGTAACACTTTTGGCCTGGTAGAGTTGGAGTAGTGCAGCAACTGGGCTATTACCCACTTTCCTGGAAAAGTCCAGTATAGCCGCATTTACCCTGATGACCTCTCCCTTCTTTTTTTGGATCACGGGTCCCCATTTTAATTGACTATCAAAGAGGACCCCAAGGTAAGAGAATGTATGTGTTACAGGAATTTGTACTCCATTTACATTTAGGCAATTTGTTTTTTTGTTTCCTTGGCCAACCTTCATTATGTAGGATTTAGAGTTATTAATACTTAACTCTCTTGACTTCATGAAAGAGTAGAAGGAGTCTAATAGAATTTGAAGTCCATTGGCAGTCCTAGATAAAAGGACTGCGTCATCCGCATATAGCAGAACCGGCAGACCCTTTCAGCCAATGTACGGGTAGTCAGTGTTGGTACTTAAAAGATGCTCTTCCAAATCGTTTATGTAGAGGTTAAAAAGAAACGGGGCCAGAATGCATCCTTGTCGGACACCTCGATACACTCCAAAGTCTTTAGTCACATTTAGATCTTGGGTGTATCTGACATTCGCTTTGGTGTCAGAGTGCATATCTTCTAGCAAATTAACTAAGTTGTGGTCCACGCCCATTTTTGCCATGGCGCCCCAGAGCTTCCCCCGACGCAATCGAAAGCCGAGGAAAGATCCATGAACGCCATGTGGATCGTTCCTCTTCGGGCCTTGGTATACTTCCCAATAATGAGGTATAAATTTAAGCATTGAGAAATCGTGGAGTGACCAGGCCTAAATCCATACTGGATTGGAGATATTATATTGTTTTCCTCTGACCATCTGACCAATCTATTCAAAATAACTCCTCCCACAACTTTGACCACGGAGTTTATTAATGATATTGGTCTATAACAAACTGGGCTGCTACGGTCTCCTTTCTTAAAAATAGGCACAACAGTAGATACCCCCCATGATTTTGGGCATCCACATGACACAGCCGCATTAAGTACTGCTGTAAGGACCGGTGCCCATAGTGCTATACAAGATTTAAAGAGGTCAGGAGGAAGACCGTCGGGTCCTGGGGCCTTGTTGTTTGATAATCCTTCGATTCCCTTTATTACCTCATCAATTGAGAAGAATGGTAAGTTTTCTCTACTTTCATTTGAAATGCGTTCTACCTGCAACCCATTGCTTTTAAAAATAGAGCTGAAGTGGTTAATCCATTCTTCCTCTGGGCCCACATTAGAAATACTAGGATGATCAAATATAGGCTTATTAATAATCTCCCAGAACTTCGAGCTATTTTTTAATGTCTCAGGATCTAACAGTGACTCCCATACGCTTTTTTTAACTGCTCGCTTGCGAGTAGCAAGTGACTTCTTGTACTCAGCCCGCAAATCCCTGATAATCAACGGGTCTCTAGGTTTTATTTTTAGGGCTTTCTGAAGCTCACGACTGGCCTTCGAACAATCGCTGTCAAACCATTTTGGGTTACTAGTGGGTTAACTTTTCCCTTAGTAGGTAGCGTTAAAAGTGACTCCACCTTCTTGGCAATCTCCTTAAATGATGTCAGAATTTGTATTGGTGCTGATACAGGAGATGTACATACTGTCAGATCGTGATTGCACACATTATTAATAGAGGAATAAAATTGTTCACAATCCACCATTGACCATTTTAAGCGTCGCTTACCATTGATACATTTTGTGAAGCCACAATCCTCTAGAGAATTGCGCTTTTCAAGTATATTCACGTCCATTGTAATGCATAGAGGGTTATGGTTGCTATAAATGCTCAAAAGGATCGTGAAATCCTCGACAATATTAACAAAGTCTGCCGAAAGTAAAATATGGTCTATGTAAGTCCCTGTTGCATATCCTTTAAAGGTAGGGGTTGAAAATACAGTTAGCTCCGATACTATTGACATTGCTGTAAAAAAGTTATTTTCATTCATTAAGTCATTTAAACCTGTACCCCTCCGCGAGTAATCAAAATGAATTCCTTCCATACTATTGCATCCCATTTGACCAACAGTTCTCAAACTAGGGTTCCCACATAGATGTGTATTAAAATCACCCACTATTATCTTGAGGCGAGGCAGAGAACCATCATTAGCCCTTAGGAATTCACGCAATGACTCAATATTACAAGCTCCGGACTGATTCACTGCGTTATAGAAGTTGATCAATACAAAATTGGTTTTACCCCTCTTGAGCTCTAAGACCTGGATATTACTATTACCAGAATGGTGTTCAATTTTATGACATATAAGTGTCAAATTAACGAAGATTGCCAAACCCCCTTTTGCTCTTCCATTAGCAGATGGGACTGCCGGAATTATAAAACTCTGGTAGCCTTCAATATGTACATTTTTCCCCACTACCCAGGTTTCTTGGAGACATATTATGGGGTAATCTTTAACAAAAGACAACCAATCTTTATCTTTCAATTTATCATGGAGTCCAGCTATATTCCACGATAATAGCCCCTCCTTACATTTTTGAGGTTCACGTTGTGTTATGTCCACTTTCTCACATACATCTAGGCTAGTGGGTATTAGACCTGTACTGCAACATACCCGATCTGTCTCAGAATTGGCCGTAATATCAACTGGGGGAAGAACTGAGTTTATGTCGTTGTGTGAACCGGATATATCAATTAATTGATTCGCAACACCCAATGCCACGACATTACTACCTTGCAGTTCTAAGACTTGGGTGACATTTCCTAAGCCTATATCTTCTGGCAGGCGATCATTGAGGACAGGGTTAGAAAGTGTGTCTGGTAGTCATTCCACCCCATCCAGCCCACCCTCAACTGAAAAGATGTCATACCTATTGGAAATGGGAATATTGAAACGATTATTGAAGTGGCTAGGGTATTGTTGATCTAGGTGGTGTGGCCGTATTAGGCGTTCCTATCTATCCTGACTATAGCCCCAGTTATTAGTTGGTGCACCAAAACCCCAGCCATTATTTGTTTCTGGCCATATTGGCCTAGTATGGGTATGAGTAGGCTTAGGATATGTCATACTCCGTTGTTTTTTGCCGAAAAATTCTAGGGTGAGAGGAATGATAGTACCTCTCCTGCGCTGCGGCGGCAAGATATTTGGCAGGATGTTTGGTAAGACAGCAGAGTTTACAAAATTTATAATAATACAGTCACCTTTAATTTTTTGGGGGTTTTGGCCTATCCACGGAACCCTTCTGGCTGACTTGATGTCTCCAGCTAGCTGTTGTTTCCCCCATGGGGCCAACTGCATATTGCCAGATAACCAATGCAGTGCCAACGCCGTGGGGGATTCCGATTGGTCTAATGCTAGTGGGGGAGCATTTGCCAGTACCAGCACTAGTGGAGCCGCATCTTCTTTAAAGGGTAGTGTATCTTCTTCTACACTTGGTACGGGTATTACAGGAGGGTTTGGGGGCTGGGTCTCTCTTGGCAATAAATGATTAGACACAGTAATTGGGGTCTGTTCCAGTAGATTTACTTGTGTAATGTTGGAAATTGTGCCTCCCTCTGATCTAAGTCCAAAGGCCTCTTTTACGGGTAAAACCAAATTTGTGACTGTTTCTGATATGTTTGATACATCTTCTGCTATCTTTTTCTGATCTACGCCTAATTTCTTTACATCTGCAGATAGCTTGTCCAGTTTGGTCACTACTGGTTTAATTAAAGCTTTGAATTTAATGTCAATTAAATCTGCTATCCTGGATAATAGCTCTTCATCCACATTGAATTTCTCGGCATCTTCTACTTTCCCCCTACTTTTTTCCCTACTTCTCACAGGTGACGCGGCCCTCTTCCTCCCAGAGTGAGCTCCACCACGATGTAATTGTGTTTTTCTGCACCTTCTAATAGCGCGAGGAGCTGGGACTTGAGCAGGGGGGTCAACATAATTATTTATCTGCTCATTCTCCTGCACAGTTTGATCTTGTTCAATATCAACTATCTGGGAATCCGAGTCATTAACTAGAGCTGTGTCTTGTCCCTGTGTTATGTAAATACTCTGGTTTGAGGTACCATTATCATGTGTGTCAGAATCTAAGATTGCACTTCCCTCAACCTGAGAAGGTATGTCTATCCACGGTGATTCTGGTGATGGGCTTAAGGGGGATAGATGAGGGGAAAGACTAAGGCCTAAGGATTGTCTCCTTTCGTTATTAGTTTTTGACACTACTTGTACCATATCATTTTCTATAGTGTTACCCCCCACCACTGGGTTCTTTTTAGGCATTCTTGTTTATACTGATGTTAATTCCCAGACTTTAACAATCGAAGAATGTAAGAGGGCACACAAAGAAACGATGCAAATATGTCCAAGGTGTAAGTTACAATCAAGGGTAAATAGTCTTACAGCGACCATGCAGATCTGGTTCAGCAGGGGCAGAATGGCGTGTCCAGTCTCAGCCTATCTCGGACTGTCTAAGACTGTCCGCCCTTTGTCCGGGCTTCGTCCGGCATCCCGCACACGCGTCCCGCTGTGCGTCAATAGTACGTTTTTGTAGGAGGAGCAGGGGCGGGAAGAGACTCCAGGTGCGCTACGTTGATCCTGCGCGGAACCCTGGGTCTCGCAGTCCCAGCCCCTGTTGCAGCAGACTTTCACTCTCCTCAAAACGGAAAATATCGCCTCTCCACACGTTTCAGCAGGCGGGCGTGAAGGGTCAGTAACAGAGTCACGGTCTCCAAACACAGCTGCGAGCGGCTCCCGCGAAGCGGGGCCCGCGAGCTGTTATGAAGGGCAAGCCAGGCAATCAGGGAGGAGCAGGGGCGGGAAGAGACTCCAGGTGCGCTACGTTGATCCTGCGCGAAACCTTGGGTCTCGCAATCCCAGCCCCTGTTGCAGCAGCCTTTCACTCTCCTCAAAACGGAAAATATCGCCTCTCCACACGTTTCAGCAGACGGGCGTGAAGGGTCAGTAACAGAGTCACGGTCTCCAAACACAGCTGCGAGCGGCACCCGCGAAGCGGGGCCCGCGAGCTGTTATGAAGGGCAAGCCAGGCAATCAGGGAGGAGCAGGGGCGGGAAGAGACTCCAGGTGTGCTACGTTGATCCTGCGCGGAACCCTGGGTCTCAAAGTCCCAGCCCCTGTTGCAGCAGCCTTTCACTCTCCTCAAAACGGAAAATATCGCCTCTCCACACGTTTCAGCAGGCGGGCGTGAAGGGTCAGTAACAGAGTCACGGTCTCCAAACACAGCTGCGAGCGGCAACAAAACTAGAATACAAGCCAATTCAAAAGGGGCGGAAGGAACCATATGCGACCCGCTCTGCTATAAATTCCCAACATATTAAGGACAAGGTAAATTTAAATTTGATATGTACAGCTCAAGTATCAGTGTAAGATGTCTCAGCCATTATATACAAATAGGGTAATCTTTCCCCTCTGCATTTTATCATGTGTATCTCCCTACTAGGGACACTAACAAAGAAATAGCTCGAAAATTTCTCTTCGAGTATCTACGGTCTGAGTAACAACGCCTCTCTAGAGCACGACCGTATTAACACTGTACATCGGTCCTTCACACTTCAGAGGTAAATTACACGTTTACGTTTTTCTGACATCTGAAAGTTATCCCTCTGCATCAATGCTAAAACCAATATAAATGAATGGGTCATTGATACCTTAAATAATGAATTTAACCAATCATACCCAGACATAAATAAGCATCAGGGGTAATAGCCTATCTATGTTTGGCGGTAAGAATAACGAGCTCCAGCTACTACAGGGGCTAGCCACACAGGGAACAAAAACATCCTCATGGAACAAACCCTGCCCCCTGGGATTTTACAACAGCTGGCCTGAGATACATATGTAAATACCTGGCCTTACATTATGCTAGTAGGTTACCCCTAGAAACCAATATAGGATGCTCATGAACCAATATAAAAACAGATCCTTTATTAAAACTTGTGTCAGATCTGAAAGGCATAATGTGTTATAACTGTGTAGTCTCTTATGATGTTATGAAAACCTGCACCTAGAGATGGATTGTGAATATTAGTCAATCAATGTGAACAATAGAGTCTTTGTAAAAATGTAAACAGGCTTATGTTAATAACGAGTTTATTGCCATGTTACTGATTCCACTGTGTATCCATCTTTTAGGAACCTATGTACACTACGACAGAAATTTACTCTTTGTCTTGATAAAGGTGGATAGAAGTTCAACAAACCACTGAAACACGTCGACGCCCTAGTACAGTGTGATTCACGGCTCAAACACCATTGTTGACATAATAATATCCCAATGTGCATAACACCGGTGTTTTAAAAGAATAACAGAACATACACCCTGTATTGCACAAATTGTATGTCTTACTGTTGTTTCTGTCTGTTTTCAGCAATATTGCTGGTCAATATTGAATGTGGATTTTTATTTTAATGTTTTTTACAACCTCTTTTAATCTGTACCAAGCAGCCAACTATGTTCTCTGCTTTTTTAATTTTACTGTATACAATAAATTCTGCCAGTTTTTTAATCCTAATTTAGTTGTTATAGTTATTGCTTTTTTCTTATTCATGGTGTCTATGTAAATGACCTTGTTCAAGGGAATTGCTCTTTTATATTGGATTGTTCATGCACAGTCACCCTTCCTGTACACAAACAATCTTTATCTTGCACAAAGTATTGCGCAAGGGCGCCAGCCTTGGCACTACAGTGCTAAGTGTTGCAGCAGCACAGTGGGTAACACAAACATTCACCCAATGCTTGTCAATATGATGCAGCGTTGTGTTTCTGATGCCCTAACGTTAAGCGTGAACGCATTACGTCTCACATTTTAGCACTTGGACACCAGTGTGTATCAAACGGCATTTTGGGGTTTTTGTTACAGTGTATATAATTAGATTTTGAGTTTGAACCGCCCACACTCTATGCCAGAGATGACTCCCATGTGGTGCAACAGGTCACCCTCACGGGCCAGTAAATCCTGCCAGTGGTGCTTTCATTGGCGTACAGTCCAGTGCACTCCAAAGACATGCTGCATCTGCGCCTGCACACACTCCTACCTCATATTCCGCACTCTGACCACATATCCGGAGAGGATACGGACTACCCTCTCCACCGTCAAGGGCAGGTAAAACTTCAGGAGCCATATGAAGCCCTCCAATGCCCCCTCGGACATCCTGCCCTCCCTGCCGACTCAAACCATCTCCCTGCACACACCTAAACCCACTGGCAAAAATAAAGAAACCCAATATAACAGCCCCAACAACTACAAAGAAAGTTAACTACCCCAAGTCAAATTCTCAACAAGATTGAGGACATACAGGTAACAACAAGTGCACCACACTTCACAGAGACACTATTGACAAAACACAGGACACAGCAACACTCTAAAAATCTCCAATCTGCAACACACAACACCAAACACCTCCAGCACTCTCCACAATCACCAGCAATGTGCTCAAAAGAGAAAGTGGAAGTGCACATCACTCCTCCAGTAAGCAGGAAGCATGCACATCACTTCCTGTGTTTGCGGCCCGTTTTTAGGTCGAGCAGACAGAGTCTGCGCAGAGACCTATTGTTGGCCGTATTTGGGAATGTGGACACGGGAGGGGCACCAGTGCAGATTTCACCTTGTGGGCGCGCACGGCGCCGAGCCCCTCTCGTGCCTCATATTCCCATGCGCAAACACACTCACACAGCCACACTCACGCATGCGCACACACATTCCCACGCGCACACACGCATCCCCCTCCTCCCCTCCCCACACACACGGGGCTTACATACACACACAAACGCGCACACACACACCCTCCCAACCCCACTCACCGGGCACACGCAGGGCTTCCATTACTGGGGGGGGAGGCGGGCACCGTCAATGTGCCCCGACGCCCCCCCCTCACTGGGTCTGTTATGCTCCTCTCGTCCTGTCCCGCGGGGTAGTCTCCCGTCCGATTTCCTTATGCTTACGCGCTGCTAATACTCTTTGCACCTTTATTTTATTGACATAGCCTATACGCTCGGTTTTTCAGTCAGGTGCGCACTTTATTTTGTTAGAGATGGCGGCACGTCTCAAAGCAGAGCGTCGGTCTGACGTATTAGGCTCTCACCCAATTGTCACTCTGGGTTTGTTGCCTACGTCATTCCCGGCATGCCTTGCTCGTTTCTGACTGAAACTACTGTTATGGCTGGATTTTCTGAGTAGGTGGGATCAGCCCCCAGGGGCCCCTCCAACCCAGCCAGAACGTACTCACCTTCCCTCCCCAGGACCACCTATATCCAGGCACCTGGTACCTACCTGAGGATGGGGAACTCGCAATATACAAGCTCATATTATTAAGAACACCACTAAATCTATAGGGATACTAAGAATACTCACTGATTACTAGGGATATCCATACCCTACACCACACTTATTCACATCAGTTGGTCTCGCGGCCACTCAGACCCAGACCGGTCTACCCTAGGGCAGATATTGCGCACAATCCGGTGCGACTACACATGGGCCTGCAGAACCCAATGCTCCCTTTTCCAAACGATCAACAATCCTGTCGATCTCCACGCTAGTTCAACCCCCTAGCGCTCTCACTTATTCAAGCCACAATCCAGTGGGTATACACACTGGTTCGACCCCCCAGTGCTCTCACTAACGCCGCATATCAACGACGACCACATTCCTATGAACACCTATACATATATATATATATATATATATTGGGAAGTCTCTTCACTAAGGGTCTGCTACTACAATAATATTAATATCTCAGTTGTCTACTCGGGATGAAACTACAATAATAACTTTGAATATAGTTCCAGATTATAGTGTACTCCCTGCTCTTGGCATCAAAGGTCCACTCACTCCCTATTTATGTGATCACCACTTACCTGATTGGGATTACTCATCCATTCACGTGCCTAGCAAACACCTAGGAGCTATATTTACCTTCAGTGAACAAGAATAGGGGCTACACACCAGTTTGTTATAAACTGGGGGTTGTTTTATTACAGCAATATAAACATTTATACAGATCTAACAAAGACTATAGGTAGAACACACCGCTTGAAAGAGAAAAGATTAAACATAACAGGAACACTCCGCTGAAAGGGAAAAGATTAGACATAAAGGGTAAGTGTAGCTAATGTGATGAAAACAATATCACCTGATTAGTGTGAAGTCTTGTTCTAGCTGTCATCTGGGTTCCTCTCTCGTCTGTGCCTTGGCTCCTCTCAGACTCTCTCTCTCTCCTGCACTCTTGGGTACACCTCTGCGCTGATCACTCTGTCTCTGGACTCCTCTCCCCCACACGAACTGTCTCTCCACCTTCCGTCTTCAATCTTAATGGTTCCTGCCGCTCTGATCACCGTTCATTCCACTAGCTTATTCACTCTGTCTCTGCGCCAATGTCCAATTAACTCCATCTGCTCCCATAGGTTAGTCCACGAGCTCTCCTCTATCTCTTTTAAAAGGCATTACTTCAGACTCCAGCTATTCACACCTCCTCCTGATAAGCAACTGCTTCTGACTGCTTCCTTCAGTTCCAGCTCACTATTCAACTCAGCTCTTCTCCAGATTGAACCCTCTCTCTCTCTCTGCCAACTCCACTCCACTGCTCGACTCTCTGCTGGACTCTCTGGCTGACTCTCTCCTCGACTGACTCTCTCCTCGACTGACTGACTCCGCCTCTGCACTTCACTGATATAGAATGCTGTTTCCTCATGGAAAGTTCCAGCCAGCAGCTTCCTCCCACCAATCCCATGCACCAGGCTCCTTGCGCTAGACGCTCCCACAGTGACCAGTCTGCTTGTTTCGTCTAGAGACCTGAGCCCGGGAACAATTCCTGATTAGATTCAGCTCTGGCCGGTTCTCTCCGGTCCGCTTAGGGCGGACAACAGTTATAACTATAAACATTGCCTTTGCCCTGAAAAGTCTCCCAGCTTCATCAAAATGGAGTCCCTCTAGCTCTAGGCCTGTAGGCCTGAAAGGGGTGAAATGCTCCTTAGCTCTGTCAGAATACCTACATAAACCATACCAATATGTCTAATATGTCAAAGCCAATAGGCAATAGACAGGTGAAAGTCAAGAATAAAGGCATATTAAGCAGCTATCCTCTTCTAGATCTGGAAAAAAGGCTTAAAAGGGCCAACACAGGCTAAGAATACCTATACTAGATGCGAGCAAGACTAATGATCTATATCACTGCTAAATAAAGCCAAAAACTCTGCCATTACAAACTACGATGTTGCCTGTACGGTACTCCTCTCAAGATTTAATTGTACTTTTCACTTACTTTTCCTTCGCTTTTCCTTTTGAAAACATCGCTTTGCCGTATCCGTTATGTCTTTGTTTTTAGACCGTTCATTAATTGTTATTTCCTTGAATGCCTTCCACACGGGAACACCACAACTATCCTCACTTGGGATGCACCTGCAGTTCTTTCCCTTAACAGCACAAATTAACCTTATGGGGTTTATTTCGAACTGGTTCCTGTTCATCTTGTAAATAGTGAGTTACAGAACACCTCTGTTTTGTTCCGAAAAAGGATTCGCTCGAGCAAGTTAGAAATCTGTCAGCCGTCAGTGATTAGGCTTCTCTCCATATATGTTCTTTCAATTTTGAAACCTAATATGTGCAATGGGCTCATTATTCACCGTTCCTTATGACCTCAGTAATGTCACTTTTAATCCTGTCAAGAAATCAGTACCAACTTTGTTATTATAGGGACTGGTGCTTTAGTGTTGCCATTTCTGGCAAAGAACAGGATTCTCTGTCACCCTATTTCGGCGGTGCTCATCTTAATAAACACAGATGGGTGAAATACTGCATCTTTCCTGTGTTTCGAACCTGTGACCTGCAAATTACAAGCCTTAGCCATACACACTCAATCAGTGAGGTGACTGTACGGCATAACAAAGTGACTGATTCTGTGCAACACTGACAATAGGAGCTGAGCTGGCTTTGCAGGACACTGGGTAAAACAGTGATATTGAAAGTATGGAATAAAAGCCATTGTTATTTGTAATATCAATACATCAAAGTCACGTAAATACAACACATATTGCATTACAAATGCTGTAGGTGTCACATTTGCAAAAGTTAAAACTATTGGCATTGTAAATGACAAAGCTATTAATTTAGCTATTTTCAAAACCAACACATAAATAAAAAAATTGTCATTTACAATACCAATAGCTCTAACTTTCCTAATGCGAGACCTATTGCATTGCAAATGCTTGTTTGACAAAGCGGTGAAAATCTGCATGCAGATAGGCTCAGGGGTAATATTTCGTATTGTTCAATGTGTTTAGAGATGGTTTTTCCATCGTGAGTATGAAAAACAACATCTCTTTGATGTGAATGCGTGCAGATTTTGCACTTAAGGTGCAGATTCTTACACAGATCAACAGTCTTAGATGAAATTTCATTTCAGCCCCCCAAAACCACAATGCGGAGCTTGTTTTAACACCCTAATGTTCATATTTTTCCCCAAAGTACACCCTAAAATCCACATTTTACCCCAAATGACTCCCTAAAATTCATATTCTACCGCAAATGACACCCTAAAATTCATAGTTAATCACAAATGCCACCCTAAATATCATATTTTGGCCCATATGACACTCTAAAAAGTAGATTTTAGTACCAGAATTGACACCCTACAAAGTCCAGTTTTCCACAAATGCCTAATAGGCGACTCTCTGTAGAGAGGAGACATACCTACCATCAAATTACAATTGTGATATCCTTACCACTTTATGTTAAACTTACACTTGTCAGAGTGATGTGCTTATGCAGAGGATAAACATGCACACAGGGTATGTGTGTGTGGTGTTTTTTATTTCCACATACTGTGCTTGGGGTCATTTTGAACAGATATATGATTGCTAAGGACAGTCTTGATGTGCCGTGCTCAGGTGAAGAAATTGTTTATGATTCAGTTCCTTCGTGCAGTCCCTGCTGCAGAAGCTGTGGGGTGTGCTCCACCTGCCTCATCTTCCTCATCATCCTGAGCATCCTCCGGTCAATCTGGCACTTGGATCCATGGGGCATTGGTGCGTACACATATATTGTGCAATACACAACATGCTATGATAATCTTGTACACTATTAATGGGCTGTACAACAGTCTGCCACCTGTGATGTCAAGGCACCGGAATCATGACTTTAGCACCCCAAATGTGCACTCAACAATGACCTGGTGAGTCCAAGGGCCAAATTATACTGCCTTTGAGCCTGGGTGTTAGTAGCCCGGAGGGGTGTCATCATCCATGGGGTGAGTGCATATCTTTGATCACCTGTGACATGTAATGGAGAGATGTGTCCATTACTAGTTGTGCATGCTGTGTTGGCAGTGTTAAAAGTTTTGTGATGTGTGATTTGTGCTATTTTGGAATTCATGTTTGCCATGTGTAGCTTCTGACAAATTACGAGCATCAATGCAAATTACACTGCCCCACAGCTGCTCGTCCCTCCCCCGAGACTATTTAATTGTGTTCACTGCGCTTTTGCATCAATAGCACTCCAACAGAACACCAATGTCAAGCCTGTCTGCAACTATCCGCAAGCTCTCCTAACGTCTATAGATACCACTCATCTGCCCTCCTCAGAGTCAACGCCAGGAGAACGTTTAAATGCCAATGGGCCACACCAGACATGAATCATGTTGAGTTCTGCTGCTGCCACCAGACCTTCCCCACCGCCCAACACCTGCACTTTCAGATCCAGACTTGTCACAAAGCAACAGTCAGCAGCACCCTCACCTGCAGGGCCCACAGCGGGCGGTAACGCTTCGCCGAGGCCATCAAATTCATCACTTGCCACGCCATCTAATCCATGGACTATGTACTCATTCCTGAGCGAAGCCTTCACATCACATACCACAACAACTTCAAATCCATCACCCTCTGGCAGATTCTTTCTAACATCGAACTGAGCCAACTATTCACCACACTGAGCCACAAGACAGGGCACACCTTTGACCCAATCTTTGCATGTGAAAACTGCGAAAACTTCATCAACACCACTCAACGCCCATGGAGTGACCAGCACTGCGTACACTACCTCATTGAGAAACTCCATGACTCCCAAACTAACAGCAGGCACCACACAAAGTTACTGGAGCTGAGTCACCGAGGAGCTGGTACACTCCACCATCAACAGCAACACACACACCACTGCAGCCAACACCAAGAGCGCTGCCCGGGATTTCCACACATCTATCTCCAATTGAGCATACACACTTGCCCCAATATGCCCCCCCCCCCCCCATAAGGTAGGACAGTCTCCAACGCAGTCATTGCCTTCAGTTTGGACAAGGGAAATGCAATATATGCCCACATGGACATGTCTGTGCTCTGCAAACTCAAGACTGTCCAGTACACCACCGCCTCGATTGACCTTGTGTACATACCTTCTTCATAGGTTGAGTACCTCCATCGCACCCACTTGGTTCCCACCTCTCCCCATATTTGCAAATGTGTGGCGGAGGGGATCGGCCTTTCGGGATGGTTTGTCTACATGGCTAGCCCCAGTTACCACAGTTACTTGTGTTGTGGTGTCTGGTAGGTGAGTATGTTGACTGACATGTTGTATGTGAGTTTGGAACTTGTGCATTCTCACATTTGTGAGCTCCATGATTGTGTAGTTGAGGTGTGTGGTGTGCTTAGTTAGTACTTACCAACAAGCAGTGCATTTCCTTATGTGCCATCTTGAAAGCGCTGGTAGATGATGGACTGGCGGAAGATGTATGAATCATGCACACTCTCTGGGAACTTGGCTACGACATTGGTAAACAGGCCTCGGTGGCCCACTATTGCCTGCACTATAATGGAATGTGTGTGCTTTCTGTTGCGGTATATGTGTGCAGTGTCCGCAGGTGGCACAAGCAGGACATGTGTGGAGTCAATTGCCGCCAACACCTGCCGGAAGCCAGCTATGGCGTAAAAGCCTTGCTTGGTCTCAAGCCGTTCCTGCGCAGTGTTGGTCAAGCGTAGGTGTTGGGGTATCAGGCTGATGATGGCATCCAAGACAGTTGGGAGGAACATGGAAAGGGCTGGCTGTGAGACTCCTCCAACTCTGGCAGTTGTTGGTTGGAAGGTACCAGAGGACAACATGTGCAGCACAGCCAGCAGCTTTGTTTGTGGAGGGATGTTGGTTATCCGCTGTGTTGGGGCCATCAGCCTGTGGGCTATCTGGGTCTGCGGTGGATGGATGTCCTTTTGAGCCTGTAGTGGGCAATGACATCCTCTGGCGTTAGGTCTGTGATGCTGAGGCGTTAGGTCTGTGATGCTGAGGCGTCGGCGATGGACCCGCTGTCTTATTCGGCACTGCCTCATGGTGGTCCTGAGAAAAGTAGCAGTGGCGGTGGCAGTTGTGGCCTTCTTGGTGCTCCGGGCTGCATGAGTAGTACCTCCATGGCATCAGTGGGTCTTCAGATGAAGCTCTGGGCTAGTTTTCCTTACGTACTACTCTTTATCACCAATTTTCTAAGACATCCTTTTTTCTGGTCTTAAGCCCCAGCTGCTAACGGGCCTTAGCAGCAGTTTTTTAGCGCATCGCAGGTCAGGGCGAGCGTTATGAATATAGCGAAGTGGGGTTAGGGTGCGTTTTTAACAGGAACGCCAACATTGCATGTCATTCGTGATAGTAATCGCTAACATCGTTGGCGATGCTGGATGAAACCGCTATCCCCAGAAAGCAGTCGCTAACGGCTGTTAGCGACGGCTTGGTAATACTGTGATAAAAATATCACTGCATTAGCGGCAGAAAAGTGACGCTTTTGCGGCGATAACTCCTTGTGAATATGCCCCTAAGTGTCTTTGGTTTGACTTGCTTCTTATAATAGGTTCGGTGTCTATAGCAGGAATTTGTGATATATTCAAATCATTGACTATAATCTCCTCTGGTGTTTCAATAGGAGATTGGAAAAGTGAAAACAGTGGTTGTGGATTTTCTTCTACAGGGGTATAAAAGCTGACCACACCAATACCCCTCTTTATCGTTTTGACACTAATGGATTTCTAGTGTTGAAAGTTACCAATAAAGATAGCAACACTTCTATGACAGGCCCCTGAGGAGGAAAAGTACTTAAAACCTGTCTAGGATTAAAACATCACAAGCGTGCTACTGGAATATGTGTCTCTAGCAAAGAAATCACTGAATGATTATGAGTCAGATCCGATCTTCAATTGACTGAGCTATTTGGTTATTATTTAATCCATAAACATAAAAAGAAAGGATCTTCAATGTATCAGTCGTCTTTGATCAATAAATTGATCGCGTGCATTGAGAATCCTTTAATTGCCTCAATTCAGGTACATCCCTCTGTGATGATATTAGACATAACCTTTCTCGTCATTTAGCTAACTTGCTAAGTAGAAAAAACCTACTCTAGAATCTAATCGAAAACCTATGATAAAGTGTATTACAGTACTTTAAAGTGTGCAAACAATATGTATCAAGTGTGTAACATATAAAGTACCTAGGGGCATATCACCAAGGGCCTCATCGCCGCTTAAGCAGGAATTTTTCCTGCTAAAGCGGCGATAATTTTATCACCCTATTGCCTAGCTGTCGCTAACACCAGTTAGCAACAGCTAGTAGGAGATAGCGATCATCTTGCGGCCCACTTTGCATGTCAGCGATATTTATCGCTAATGACATACAAAGTGGACGTGCCAAGATGTTAGCGACTTGAAACAGTCGCTAACATCGCTATCTCCTATTACCTACTTTTGGAAATATTCGCGCTAAGCGCGAATATCTCCAAAAGCTAACGCCTGCCCAGAGCAGTTCTTACCTATGTTATCCAATGGTAGGTGGATAACATGGCTAAGAGCATTAGCTCGGTAATGCATGAATATCGCTGACTTTTCACTGATATTCATGCATTTTGGCCTATTTTTATCGCTTTTGAGATAAACCTTGATAACAGCAAGGTTTATCTGCGATAAAAATCGGCGGAGCTCGGCGATAATAATATTGCCGTTAAGCCAACATAGCAATAATTATCGCTAGTTGTTGGTTATATGCCCCCTAGTGCCTACGTAGCCGATCCAGCTACATAGTGTACATTGACTGCACTTTTCCATTGCACCTCCTTGGTTTTTTCCATGTTACACAATTTGTCTATCCACCTAACCTGGGGATAATATAGAAAGCGCCTCACCCAAACAACCACTCTTAACACTTATCCAGTACACATTGTCTCCTGCTACCATGATGAGAGCACAGTGTCCGGTACCTGCGAATGATATTGTCTCTGCCTTCTTTTTTTCAGCCATTCTCTATCTTGGGAATTCTCAAAGCGTATTAAAACTGTAAGCCTCTGATATCCTAGCTATTTTTCAGAAATCATGATTCCGTTTGTATTTATGAACTTATTTTTATAACGCCTGTTTGTGTTGTTTTATGATATATATTTTATTCTTATCATATAGTTTGACTTTTGTTGAGTCTCTATATGATTTTTATCATACGAATTAAAAAACATGTTTTGTATTTAATAATTGTTTTTTCGATTGTTCCTTGTACCACTGGTTCAGGTTAATTGTCCACTCCTTTAGCTGATGGCCTAGGATTTTTTACTCGTATATCTGAAGTGGTGAAGACCCGAAAGCAGATGGGACAATGTTCAAAGTCACTAGCCAGTGACTACCGTGGAACCAGATTGGAACCAGGCGATGTCGGGTGCAAACAGGTGATGAGGTGTAGCTTCTCTCTGCAGCCACGTGGACATGAAGAGGTCGAGGACGTCCAGGAGTCAATCACGAGCTGTCCCATGCAGGCTTCTCGCTGTTGGCAGTGTCGGCAACTTGATTGGAGCAAACAGGCCTTCGCTAATGCAAGCCACACAGTAATCAAAAAAGGCTTATCACTCGGACCAGCAAGGTCAGAGCGGGTGTTCCCTTTTACAGGAGCGAGGGCAAGTCTGGAGCAACCAGACCCGCAGTGTAGATTGTAGGTTTCGTTGCCAAGATGGCCGCTGACCACGTGGCAAGTGGCCGGGATGGCGCGTCAAGTGGCACGATGCAAAAGGGCCCCACGCAGATCGTGGAGATGCCGGGGGGCTGATCTTCGGTGCAAGGGCTGCTCGGTGGTGGGACTTCTCAGTCCCCAAAGCACAACGTCGAGGGTGCCTCGGATGCTGTGCAGTCAGCTTCTCGGGGGTCTTTCAAGAGGTCCGGTCCCACGTCTCTCGGTGCCTCCACGGGTCCCTTCTTTGCAGGGACTGTGGTTCGGGCTGTGAGAAGTCTGGGAGTCTGGGTCTTGTCAGGCTCTGGGCTCGGGCTCCGTCGGGAGGCGGCAGCAAAGCAGACGTCGAGTCGCTGGATGGTACCTGTGTTCACAGGGTGGCCACTCCTAGGCCACAAGGGAGATGCTCTTCAGTCTTCTGTGCAGCAGAATGTCGAAGTCCAGTCGTCTTCTTAGTTTCAAGTTGATTCAGGATGATCTGAGGTGCTACGGCACTGCTCCCACTCTTATTCCCAATCTGAGGGGTGGATCACCTGCTCGGTCCCTCCTCTGGGTGGGACCAGGAAGGGGGGCGGATACACCCCCTTTCCTTTGTCCAGCTCCTTGCCAGCCCTGGGGCTGGAAAGTCCCAGGACCGGTTTGGACTGGCTTATGCATGGGGACACCTTGTGTGCCCCGGGCATGTCTGATTCTATTCAGCCCTGTCCTACCCAATACACAAAATCCTGTCTGGGGTGGTGCTCGCACCTCCCAAGGCAGGAAACCCTTTGTCCAAGGACTCCCAGCAGCAGGAGGTCAGATTGTGTCTGTGGTGGCGGCATCCATTTTGTGATGCTGAGGCTCTGGTTAACTTTAACCTGGGTGAAGGCTATGTACATGTCGTGTCCCTCTAGAAGGGTGGAATGCTATCCCCGTCGACAGAACTGTCGAGGGGATAGTATTCCAAATCGTATAACACCTTACTCGACATGTTTTGATAAAGCCAAACCAAAGTTAGCATGTAACCGTGAGGATTATAATGCACTTAAGAGTATATGGTATGGCAATATCCCGGAACAGCTAAGGGAGTTGTTCCCGACAGCTGCAGACAGGCTCAGCTCATGCTAGAGCACCATCTCACATATTTCCAAGCACTCTGCCTCCAGGATTGATGAGGCCTTCCATAGGAGTGGCTGATAGGAACATATGTGCCCAGTTTAGGTTAGGTATAGAGATACTACACCTAAGCAAGAGGTGATTACACCAACTTGCCCCAGCTGAGTGATCAGCCAGTTGTGTCAAATATGGAGGCCAGGCCAGGGGTAGCACAATACATGCTGCAGCCCCTGGTGGGCCTTGGAAACACCTATGCCCTGGGTACCTAGGGTACACTGTTACAGGGGCCAATAAGGTGAACCAGTTCCAATTCGTAATGCGCCTAGAGTGCATTGGCAGTAATTTAGAGAGAGAACAGCAGGCTGTGGGTCTGATTAGCAGGGCCACAGCCACATTAAGTCATAAACCAGTGAAGCAAAAAGCAAAAATTTGGGGTGACCATAGGATAGCAGACCCTACTCTCCTACACAACCCCCCCCCAAACGCAGGTAAATTAGACTAACCTTGACCAGTTGTGTCTTCATGTTTTAAGTGGAAGTACCTGGAGAGACCATCTGAGTTGCCATGGTCAGTCCATGGGCGGTGCTCCACTGTAAAGTCCATCCCCTGTAGGGAAAAGGACCACCTGAGTAGTTTGGGGTTTTCACCCTTCATCTGATTAAGCCATAAGAGGGGCTTATGGCCGGTCTGAATCTTGCCAAACAAGTATGGTCTCAACTTCTTCAGGGCCCACACCACAGCAAAGGCCTCCCTCTCAATGGCTGACCAACGTTTTTCTCTGGGGGTCAGCCTTCTGCTAATAAAAGCAATGGGCTGGTCTTGACCATCTACATTAAGCTGTGAAAGCACTGCTCCCACTCCCAACTCAGAAGCATCTGTTTGGACAATGAACTCTCTTGAGTAGTCAGGACTCTTCAGGATAGGTGCAGAGCACATGGCCTTCTTCAGGTCATCAAATGCCTTTTGACAGTTTTCTGTCCACTGAACCTTTTTGGGCATCTTCTTGGATGTCAGATCATTAAGAGGTGTCACAATGGACCCATAGTTCTTAACAAACTTCCTGTAGTACCCAGTCAGGCCCAAGAAAGCTCTGACCTGAGTCTGGGTAGTTGGAGGGGACCAGTCCTTGATGGTCTGGATCTTACTCTCCAGTGGTTGAACTTGGCCTCCACCTACAAGGTGACCCAAGTATACAACTTTACTCTGCCCTATCTGGCACTTTGTTGCCTTGATAGTGAGGCCTGCCTTTTGCAGAGCCTCAAGCACTTTCTTCAGGTGGACTAGGTGATCCTCCCAGGTGGAGCTGAAGACAGCAATATCATCCAGATATGCTGCGCAAAAGTCATCCAACCCAGTAAGGACTTGATTCACCAACCTTTGGAAGGTGGCAGGTGCATTTTTCAAACCAAAGGGCATCACTACAAATTGATAATGCCCACCTGGGGTAGAAAATGCAGTCTTGGCTTTAGACTCCTCAGCTAACCTGATTTGCCAGTAGCCAGCTGTCAAGTCAAATGTGCTCAAATATTTGGCAGAAGCCAACTTCTCAATGAGCTCATCTGCCCTTGGAATAGGGTGTGCATCTGTCCTGGTGACAGCATTGAGTCCTCTGTAATCCACACAGAACCTCATCTCTCTCTTGCCATCTTTGGTGTGAGGTTTGGGGACCAGAACCACTGGGCTAGCCCAGGGGCTCTCTGAAGGCTCAATGACATCTAATTCCAGCATCTTTTGCACCTCAGTCTTCATACAGTCCCTGACGTGGTCAGGTTGCCTGTAAATCTTGCTTTTTACAGGAAGACTGTCACCAGTGTCCACCACATTGGGTACACCAGTTAGTCTGACTGGGTGTCAAGGAGAACATATGTCTGAATGACTGCAAAACGTGTCTACAGTCATGTTGCTGATGTTCAGTGAGGCTGCCATCTAAGGCCACACCATCAACTGAGCCATCCTCAGGGTTCTGAGTGAGCAGGTCTGGGAGAGGGTCACTCTCTTCCTCCTGTCCCTCATCTGTAGCCATGAGCAAGCCCATGTCTTCCCTGTTAACATATGCCTTTAGTCTGTTGCCATGGAGCACCCTGTGGAGGCTCCTGGGAGTTCCTAGGTCCACCAAGTAGGTAAGAATTGTATGGGGTCCAGACCATTTGTCTTGGAGAGCTGCTGGGGCCGCTGGCTCCAACACCCATACCTTCTGTCCTGATACTCAATCAAGACAGCCTTTTGGTCATGCCAAGCTTTCTATAATTCTTGGCTAGCCTCAAGGTTTTTGGATGCCTTTTCCATATACTCAGCCATCCTGGAGCGGAGACCAAGTACATAGTCCACTATGTCTTGTTTAGGCTTTTTGAGAGGTAACTCCCATCCTTCCTTCACCAGACATAGGGGTCCTCTTACAGGGTGCCCAGACAACAATTCAAAGGGGCTGAAGCCAACCCCCTTTTGAGGGACCTCTCTGTAAGCAAACAAAAGGCAGGGTAGAAGGATGTCCCATCTCCGCCTGAGCTTTTCTGGTAATCCTTTGATCATACCCTTGAGGGTCTTGTTAAACCTTTCAACAAGCCCATTACACTGTGGATGATAAGGAGTGGTGAACTTGTAGTTGACACCACATTCCTTCCACATAGCTGTCAAGTATCCTGACATGAAGTTGGCTCCTCTATCAGATACTACCTCCTTAGGAAACCCCACTCTGGAGAAAACTCCAAGTAAGGCCCTGGCCACAACAGGAGCTGTTGTGGTCCTAAGTGGAATTGCCTCTGGGTACCTGGTGGCATGGTCCACCACCACCAGTATGAATCTGTGCCCAGATGCTGTAGGGGGATCCATTGGACTACAATATCAATCCCCACTCTTTCAAAGGGAACCCCCACCCCAGGTAGTGGTATCAGGGGGGCCTTTGTGGTGCTACCTGCTTTACCACTGGCTTGGCAGGTTACACAGGAGCGACAAAACTCCTTGGTGTCTTCAGACATGTGAGGCAAGTGAAAGTGAGGGACAAGCCTGTCCCAAGTCTTATTCTGGCCTAGGTGTCCTGCTAAAGGAATATCATGGGCCAAGGTAAGAGGGAAGCCCCTAAATTGCAGAGGTATAACCAACCTCCTGGTGGTACCAGGCTTGGGGTCTCTACCCTCTGAATAAAGGAGTCCATCATCCCAATATACTTTATGGGCACCTTGAGCATTCCCAGCAGCCTCAGCAGCAGCCTGCTGTCTGAGGGGTTCAAGAGAAGGACAGGTTAACTGAGCCTGCCCCAAGTCTGCCCTAGAAGGTCCCCCTGTCCCCAGAAACTCAACCTGGTCAGGTTCAAGTACTTCAGAGACAGTTCCTTCAGGGGTCTCAATACCAGCTTCATGTGAAGGCTGATCCTCACTTGTAGGCAGTTGGGAAGGCACAGCCTTTACCCTCCTGTTCTTCTTCTTGGAAGGTGCTTGGTCCATTGTTCCAGGATCCAAAAACCGAGGTTCAGAGAGGCACTTTTTGGCCTGTGACCTGGTCACAGCAAGGACATGTGATGATATCCCTAACATCTCTGCATGAGTCCTGTACTCAACTTCTGACCATAGAGAGCTCTCCAGGTCATTGCTCAACAAACATTCAACTGGGAGATCAGCACTAACCACAACTCTTTTTAGGCCAGTTACCCCTCCCCAGGAAAAGTTAACAATTGCCACACTATGGGTAGTGGTGACGCTGCTGGCATTGGTCACCAGGTAATTATCACCTGGCATGTATTGTTTAGGGTCCACAAAGCTAGGTGTCACCATAGTGACACTGGCACATGTGTCCCTGTATGCTTGAGCCACTTTGTCATTAATCAAAGGTGTCTGTTGTCTGTATTTGCCCAGATTACTGGGGCTGATGGTAGGGGTCAAATCTATGTCCCCCTCACAAATCAGAACAGCCTGTGTAAGGGTTCTGACTTGGTCAGAATCTCCTTCAGTTCCCAAGGTGATACACACTACCCCCTTGGTTTGTGGACCAACACTGCCAGCTGTACTAGTGGGTGCAGGTGCCTTAGGGGCTGCAGTGTTGGGGGCTCCACCCTTTTTACACTCACTTGTCCAGTGAGAGGTGTTTTTACAAGTACTACACCAGGGTTTTCTTTGACCTTCTTTCTTCTTCTTCTTGGAAGTTTGGGACCCACCCTCTGTATTAGTTTGGGGCCCTATTGAAGACTTCTGGTCTTTAGCTTTCTGCTCCCCACCCTTCTGGTCTGTTTTCTTCTTGTCACCACCCTGGTTCTGGTTCTGGTTCTTTTGCTTAACTCTGGTTCTAACCCATTTATCTGCCCTCTTTCCCAATTCTTGGGGAGAGGTCAAATCTGAGTCAGCCAAATGTTGATGCAACTGCTGGTTCTGACAATTATTTAAAATGTGTTCTCTCATAAGCAAATTGTACAATCCTTCATAGTCTCTAACTGCTTCCCAGCAACCATCCCTCCAGAGCCTTAGTGGCACACTCAACAAATTCAGACCAGTCCTGAGTCTGTGTCTTCTGGGTGTCTCTGAACATTAACCTGTACTGTTCAGTGGTTAAGCCTAACCCATCAACCAGAGCACTCTTCAGGACCAGGTAGTTTCTAGAATCCCCATCACTAACTGTGAGGAGTCTGTCTCGGCCTCTACCTTCAAAGGAGAGCCACAAGATTGCTGCCCACTGCTCCTGAGGGATCTGCTGTACTTTGCAGGCTCTCTCAAGTGCAGTCATCCATTTGTGGATATCATCCCCAGCTTTGTAGGGGGGCACACTCTTACTCAGGTTTCTGTTATCAAAAGACCTGTCTTTATCCTTGTGGATAATGCTGCCACCAGTGGGTTCTATTACCCCACTCTCTCTAGGCTGTCTTGCTCTAGCAAGTTTTTCTTGGGCCAGGGCAACTTCTAATTCTTGTCTCTGGATCCTAAGCTCAGCCTCTCTCATTTTTGCCTCATGTTCCCTTCTCTGAGGGCTAGTCATCTCCCTTCTGGAGTGACCATGAGAACCTCTAGAAGCCTGGGAGGTATTGGATTCACCTGAGTGATACCTCTTCCTCCTACGCTCCTGGTTAAGTCCACCTGGGTTTCTGGGCAAGGTCATCCTTGCTTCAGTCCCAAATGCATTTAAGTTAGCCTGGTTAAGCCTGCTGACTAGCACCTGACTATTTCTGCCATCATCAGAATCACTGCTCCCCCTTTCTGTCTCCTCTTCTTCTTCCTCCTCCTCATCTACCTGAGGAGCTCCAGTGACTTGGTCATCCTCATCTACCTGGACTATGGGGACAGGGGTATCAGTATTGTCATCTTCAGTGGGAGAGCCTCCATCAGCATTCCCTGTGGGGTCTGCTTTAGAGGTCTTTAGAGCCTCAGACTGGTCTAAGAGCTCTCTAAGGTGGTCTGTAGTAGGGGATGGCCCTGTCTTCGGACCTCTTAAGGCACAAAGCTGCCTTAGTTCCTTAAAGGAGAATATAGCAAATTTGGATGGTGCCTTTGGAGGGTCACTCTCAACAGAGACATTCCCAGTGGAACCCTATGCTCCAGACATTGCTCTAGTGTGGGTGGATATGTTGCAATCTACCTACACTCGTGTTTACCTACCAAACCTATCTAGTAGTTGTAGTCAGGATGTGCTACTCCCTATCCTCTACAACAACTAAGTTCAGTAGGACTTAAGTATACTAGTCTTGTTTTATATGTACCTAGCAGGTACCTGTATGATCTTTCAAATGATAATCTCAAAGATTGTAATGGTAAAACTACAGCAAGATCAAATCCCAATCCGCTGCTCACCAATGTGAGAAGTTGGCCTGGTATATGATGCTCACTAGTTCTAGTGATCACCTTGTACCATGCCAAGCAACCCTTATGATGATTGGTTGTAAGTCAACCTTATAGACCAGCTATCCTAGTGGGAGCGTGGACAAAGCAGTCTTAGGCTAAACTCTGAAAGGCATGTGAAGCAAGCTGTTTTACCATATACAACCCCCTTGAATACCAAATGAAAGGACACCACACAGATATATATTGAAAATATATATATATTTATTAACTACAAATATCCCCTATACTCTTTATGAGCACAGAAGCACAAGCGTTAAAACAAAACACAGTTTAAAATACACAAAAGTTGCCCAATATGGATGAGCCCTAGGGGCCACCTAAACCATATACTAAGAAAGTGGTATAAGAGATACCAATCGAAAAGGAAATAGGCCTAGGGCCTTGGGAATTGCTGGAGCTGATCGTGACTAGCAGTGACTAAGCCGGGAAAGGCCCGTGGGACTCGGGTGCAGTGTTTAAAGTGCACGCACTCACCAGGATGGATCTGAAGTGGTGAAGACCTGAAAGCAGAGGGGACAATGTTCAAAGTCACTAGCCAGTGACTACCGTGGAACCAGATTGGAACCAGGCGATGTCGGGTGCAAACAGGTGATGAGGTGTAGCTTCTCTCTGCAGCCACGTGGACACGAAGAGGTCGAGGACGTCCAGGAGTCAATCATGAGCTGTCCTACGCGGGCTTCTCGCTGTTGGCGGTGTTGGCAACTTGATTGGAGCAAACAGGCCTTGGCTAATGCAAGCCATGCAGGAAACAAAAAAGGCTTATCACTCGGACCAGCAAGATCAGAGCAGGTGCTCCCTTTTACAGGAGCGAGGGCAAGTCTGGAGCAACCAGACCCACAGTGTAGATTGTAGGTTTCGTCGCCAAGATGGCCGCTGACCACGTGGCAAGTGGCCGGGATGGCGCATCAAGTGGCACAATGCAAAAGGGCCCCATGCAGATCGTGGAGATGCTGGGGGGCTGATCTTCGGTGCAAGGGCTGCTCGGTGATAGGGCTTCTCAGTCCCAAAAGCACAACATCGAGGGTGCCTTGAATGCTGCGCAGTCAGGTTCTCGAGGGTCTTTCAAGAGGTCCGGTCCCACGTCTCTCGGTGCCTCCACGGGTCCCTTCTTTGCAGGGACTGTGGATCGGGCTGTGAGAAGTCTGGAGGTTTGTGTCTTGTCAGGCTCTGGGCTCGGGCTCCGGCGGGAGGCGGCGGTAAAGAAGACGTTGAGTCGCTGGATGGTGCCTGTGTTCACAGGGTGGCCACTCCTAGGCCACAAGGGAGATGCTCTTCAGTATTCTTTGCAGCAGAATGTCGAAGTCCAGTCGTCTTCTTAGTTTCAAGTTGATTCAGGATGATCTGAGGTGCTACGGCACTGCTCCCACTCTTATTCCCAATATGAGGGGTGGATCACCTGCTAGGTCCCTCCTCTGGGTGGGACCAGGAAGGGGGGCGGTTACACCCCCTTTCCTTTCTACAGCTCCTTGCCAGCCCTGGGTCTGGAAAGTCCCAGGACCGGTTTGGACTGGCCTATGCACGGGGACTAAGCATGGGCGGAAAATCCGTTTCGCTCGCGGATTTTGCGGATTTTCGGGAAATTCGCAATCCGCGAGATTCGCGAATCTCCCGCAAAATCTGCAAATCCGCGAGCAGCGGATTTTGCTCGCACTGCTCGCACTGTTCGCGTGAGTTCGCGGCTTCCCAGTACAACTTCGCGCCCCGCGAATAAGTGCTAAATTGCAGAAATACGATCTTAGCAAAACTGAAACTACTTACCAGGTTCAAAAGTTCAGGCTCATCATTAGTAGCCATTTCCTGTAGTGCTTCCTGAGGGGCCCCTCCAGAGTTCAGTTGCCAGTTGCAACTATTATGTGACCCTGCTCTGAACCTCAGAATAGTTACACATATGCCACAAAGGTCCTGAATTACAGCTAAGGGAGACAAGCAGGAGCCAGGCTGGAAGTTAAAATCCATTAATCAGCCCCTAATTCATTATTGTCAGTTGGGACAGGGCAGGTGTTGTAACTAATTTTGCAACAATGAAAGCACTTAGCAAGTGCAAAAGATCACTAATCAGGGCGCACTAAGGAAGCAGGTGCCAGCTAAAAAAATATTCTGTGACACATTAATCAGCCCCAAATTAATTCAGGTCACTTGAGGCAGGGAAGGTGTGCTTTGCTTTGCCGAAAATAATGTACACTGGACAACCAGAGGGTGTGGTGATGAAACAGAGGGTGGCATGGGTGGGCCAGAGGGTGGCATGAGTAGTCAGAGAGTGGCAGTGGTGACAGAGAGTGGCAGTGATGAAGAAGAGTGTCCCAAACAGGCTGGACACGTAGAAACAACAAGTTCGCAAAACTTGCGACCCGACAGGTAAGTTCGCAAATTGCGAAATTGTAAAAACCCTCGCGAACTGGTAGAAACACGGGCGAACACAAAAAAAAAAAAAATCTGCAAATTCGCGGGAATTCGCGGATTTTGCGGATTGCGAGTTCGCAAATCCGCAAAATTCGCGAACGCGAGATTCGCAAAATTCGCCCATGCTTAACGGGGACTCCTTGTGTGCCCCGGGCATGTCTGATTCTATTCAGCCCTGTCCTACCCAATACACAAAATCCTGTCTGGGGTGGTGCTCGCACCTCCCAAGGCAGGAAACCCTTTGTCCAAGCCTCCCTCTCTGGAAGGACTCCCAGCAGCAGGAGGTCAGATTGTGTCTGTGGTGGCAGCATCCATTTTGTGATGCTGAGGCTCTGGTTAACTTTAACCGGGGTGAAGGCTATGTACATGTCGTGTCCCTCTAGAAGGGTGGAATGCTATCCCCGTCGAGAGAACAGCAGGCTGTGGGTCTGATTAGCAGGCCCACAGCCACATTAAGTCATAAACCAGTGAAGCAAAAAGCAAAAATTTGGGGTGACCGTAGGATAGCAGACCCTACTCTCCTACACTCACAGCTGGACACTCTGTGCTCCATTGCTTCTATTCTGTCTAAGTGAGATATTTAGCCCTCTATCTTGGATAAACAGTCTTTAATTTAATTTGCATTTTCGTCCTGTTTTTGTTTTATGAATTTTATTTCTGTCAAGATCTCTTTCAACAGTGACATTGAAAGACTTAAAGTATCAGA
This sequence comes from Lissotriton vulgaris, assembly GCF_964263255.1. Classification (NCBI taxonomy): domain Eukaryota; kingdom Metazoa; phylum Chordata; class Amphibia; order Caudata; family Salamandridae; genus Lissotriton; species Lissotriton vulgaris. Next base: position 1,235,817,432 of record NC_141693.1, read on the forward strand.
GTCAGGCTAAGGAGTCAAGCTTAGCTGAACATATTTAAAGGGCCTTGGTTGTGGTTTCTGTGTTTGAATGGCCTATATTAAGGTTGCAGTTTGTGTTGATGACCCTTTATGAATCCCATGAGCCTGGGGCCCAGTCTCAGCCTCAGACTGGACAGTCTGTACTGGAGGAACACCTCCTTGAAACAAAATATCTTTGAAGAAAGTTTCTGCTGAAATATAGGAAAATTCTCAGTGGCTGTATTTGTTGTATCCTTGGGAGGTGAATAGAGTAAACAATGGTTCCTAAGAGGGAAGTGTGAGTCTAAACTTCCTCAGAAACCATATATAACGATCAAGAGATTGGTTTTAACAAGGATCAAATCAGATGTATTCACTTAGTTTAGAAACAAATTAAGTTAAAGTTTTCTTTTCATATCTCTTTTGGTACTGTGGTGCTCCCAAAAGTACAACGGCACAGTGAAGGTAAAATAGGTGAGTTTTAAGTGTGCAACTGCTATACAAAACCAGATATGCACACCTTGTGACTTATATGGATACACTGGTTGTTAAATAACACTCTGAGTCAGAGTATCATATTCCAAATCAAATTAAAAATGGTCCACTAGTATCTTGTCGACATTTTGACCCCATAAAATGACTTATAAAAGGGTCATCATCAGGACGAAGGGAAATTATTGGAAGAACCTGGAAATGAGAAATAAGGTTTCGATAAATCGAAAAAATATACATTAATTGCAATAACTAACCTTATCAAATGTGGTAATCCTTGTATAAGTTTAGAACGTAATGATGTGGAGATAAATCATCGTCTTGGAGATTCTACTCTGGTGGCATCACCACTCGACTGCCCCCCAAAAGGAGTAGTAGTAGTACAGCTGTGGTTGTGTGGTTTCAAGTTCCCATACTGGGTCCAGTCCCACTTTTCCTCTGACTTGGGGAAAAATTATTCCAAAAGGACCTATTCGGAGGATCTTCAAAGACAGCAACAGTCCATGGCCTCTGTGTGAAGCTCTATCATCCCTCCTGGGAACTAATCTATTGAAATAAATACCTTCCATTCGCTATGAGCAAGAAACCCACTCTGACTTGTTCGAGTCCCAAAACACCTCCCACTAATGAGAACGTGTCGGCCGGCAGTTATGCTAGCACTGAACAGCCAGCAGCTGCAGACAGCCTGTAGGGCCACCAGATTTCTTCAGAAGGCGTGCCTCTTAATAATGCAAACTGAAAAAATGGCGAACAATGGTATCAAATCAAATGACTAAGGATTACAAAAGGCGCTGATTTCAGCAAATGTCAAATTGTTTTATTTATTTTTTTGTCTTCCCTTTTAAAACAGAGAGTAAATGGAGGTTTTTCATTCATTTTTCATTTTAATGATTTTATGTTATATTCTCTTTGCAAATTTTGTAAATGTTTTAATTAACCAAATACAATAAAATATTTACTTACTTTACCTCCCACTAATGCTTTGGGTCCCTGTCTGTTCTTTGAAAGCCACCGGTTCTTTCCCTTTCCTCACATTCCTACAGGTAGATGCTCCTATTATTAGCCTCCGACTGAGCGTTACCTGAAGGCCTTATGCTACCAAAAAGAAATTATTATCTTTCATCAAAATCATCTTTGAGACATATTTATTATGAAACAACTAACAACCTATTACAAACTGTTACACAAGTGACACAACAATAAGATTGCTGATAATGTTATATTACAACAGTGAAGATTATCTCTTTATTTTTTCCTAAATTAATTTATGAAAAAAGTACTTAATCTGAAAGCTGACATTGGTAAATAAAAAGACTGCTTCAGCCTTAGACAGGACATAGTATATATGAATCCTGTTACTGCAGAGATATGCCAATCCCATGTTTGGCATGACTCGGTGATATACATTATGCACCTGGAACCTAACAAAATTAGTTAGCAGCAATGTACGTGTTACATATGAAAGCACAAAAAGTCTCATTTATGAGATGGTTGCATCATGTTTGTACCATGGAATGTGGTACATGTGTGACGCAAACATCTAAGTCAGATTTTTGACGCCACGCAAAACCACTTTGTGTGGCTCTGAGTGGGTTAAAAAATCTGGAGTAACGCAGTGAAGCACAAAACACTGTGTTACGTTAGTGTGACCTGGGTAGGCCTTCCATGGGGGTTGCGTGGGTGTTACCATGCACCCTCATGGGTTTTGAAGCATCCCCAGATTTGCCAGAAGTTGTAAAGCTGGGGATGAGTTAAAAAGGTACACCTTCCCAGGGGAGGCATAACAAAGGGAAATATCTCTGTTTCTCCTTATTTCTTCATCTTTCTATGCGCGCAACACTCTGCAGCACACACAGAAAGAGGAATATGCCTCCCAGGATGGTTTTTTTTGCAGGAAGGTTCTCCTTCAGGCTCTTGGACAAAAACCCCGAAAAGATCCTACATGCAACCCAGGCACCCTTGCACCAGGCTGGCAAAAAGGCTCCAGCACAAGGGAAAAGGCAGGAAGGAATGTATCATATTTCCTTAAATACGACCAGGGCTTTCAGTGGGAAAAACAAGTATTTGCAATGCAATAGGTCTCACATTTGTCAGAGTTAGAACTATTGGCATTGTAAATGACAATGTATTTTATCTATGTGTTTTGATTTGTAGTGTAGTGGATATATGAATGGAGACACGACTGCAGCACTGCCTAGAGGACTCAGAATGAGGAATTGCTATTGGGACCAGAGAAGCAGCTGCAGCACTGTCTAGAGGACTTAGAATGATGAAGTACCACTGAGACTAGAGAAGCAGCTAGAAGCACTTTGTAGACGATTTATAATGAGGAATTACACGTGGGACCAGAGAAGCAGGTAGTAGCACTGTGTGGAAGACTTAGAATGAGGAATGACTTACAGAACCAAAGATGCAGCTGCAGCACTGCCTAGAGGATTTAGAATGAGGTGTTACCACTGGGATCAGAGAAACAGCTTCAGCACTGTCTAGAAGACTCATAATGAGGAATTACACTTGATACCAGAAAGGCAGGTAGCATCACTGTGTAGAGCACTTAGAATCAGGAACTATCAACAGGGCCAGAGTAGCAGCAAGCAGCACTGTCTAGAGGACTTTGAATGAGGAATTACCACTGGAACCAGAGAAGCAGCTAGCTGATATGCATAGAGGATTTATATTCCTGGGGTAAATGGAAATTCACCACAGAATGATCACGCCTGTGTGACCTCAAGCAAATGGTATGGCAGAGTGTTTTTTGGCCACAAGAAAAAAAGCAGTGCAAGACCGGCTCCCTCTGCTCGTGGCATCCCTAGGCATTCTGGCCACAGTCACCAAGACGCCTTGGTCCGAGTCCACTCCTAGGCTTTACTCGCTGCTTAGGCACAAGGCCTGTGAATGTAAGTTGCTTTCAGACAAAAAAATTGCAATACAGCTGCCTTCACGGTACACAAACATACTCTGAACACATTCATTCTTAGAGTCGTAGGCGTGGAGTACCCATGGTGAACCAGATGTGTTATACTGCAGATCTAACAGTAAGAGGGTGAGATGGTGGAGGGTCAGTCATGCAGCAGACATACTATACTGACGGTGCATCAGCGCTATGCCAAAGTATATAAGTAGAGGTGCTACACTGCAGGAACACTACTGGAAGGTACTAGGGTTTTAGAAACATAGAGACATTATACTGCAAAGGTGCGAGAGTGAGATGGAAGATGTTTTGTAAACCAGAAGCTGTAGCTGTCCTACAGTGGTACATAGAAGTAAAATGTGCTACAGAGAAGCACTACATCCGAGGAACTTTAGTAACTACAAAGAGCACAGGACTTCGGGCATAGATGCTGTATTGAAAATAAAGCACAGGAGATTGAAGCACCACAACAAGTAGCACAGATTTTATATGGAAAGCAAGCAAATGATATTGCAGGCGCACTAAAGTGATGTGTGAGTTTTTATTAAGTCACATATGCGCTAGACAGAGCAGCGCTACAACCAGGGCACGCACACTCACCAATGCTGAGCCCCACTATGATACGTACCCCCAGCAGCACGTCCTTGCTGCTGGTGACTCCAATGACCATAGTGCAAGCAGTAAAAAGGAAGCTGACCAGCAGGATGCAAGGAAGGTAGCCCAGTTGAAATACCCTCCCCGACAGTGCCACCAGAGTCGCCCCTCCCACGGATGCCTAACACCAGCATCTCCTCCTAGCTCTACAAAGTATCCCCAAAGTGCTCTTTCCCCTCTCCCGTCTGTGTACACTGAAAGTAGCTCTCTGGGGGGAAGAGGTGCATGGTATGTAGCTCTAACTGCTAAAGAAGCAGCTTTCAGGGTGGATATTGTTCTGATTCAACATGCAAGACTGGCGACCAAATGTAAGGTGGACGTGCATTCTCATGCTCTGAGCCTGTAAAATATTTCATTTGTAAAAGTTCAGCCTCCATAAAGTATATGTGCTGTGGAAGCTGTGTAATTAATGGGTCTCTACTGTTAAAAATAAGAACCTGCAAAATAAAGGATATCTTGGAATTAACGAGCTGTGACAAACAGAGTCTACAAAGGACACCTCCACTGGCCTTTTAACAAATGTCACTAGATATACTCAACGTACCATTGAATGCTTAAGAGTTCAGCGACAAGATTTTTAAGTGTTTTTTGCGACAAACACATTGTTACATTATTCAAAGTGACTCCCATGCCCCCAATTCTCTTCGGAATTCACTAAGGATTAATATCACCCGATGACCAATACCATGAAGACTGAAAAAATCTGCTTTCATTTATAGCGGGTAAAAAAGTTCCTAACTTAAAAGCGTGAGTACAGAGGTGTGCGCAGGAAACCGTTTTTTTTTTTATCTGCTTTCATTGATGTTTCAATGAACAACACAGACATGTCCATATAGCACATTGGATGTCCCCAGCATTGGGGGTAAACCGCACACATGAGACACAATGGGAGGGAGAAAGAGGCAAAGAAGACAGGAACATATTGCAGTTGATTACAAGTGGGGATTACATTTTAGGTCCTCTGAATACACCTGCCTAACCAATTCAATGGGCGTCCACTGTGCAACAGTCTATAAAAAGGGAAGGCGGAGTACAACAATCAGGGACAAAGACAACATAATAGGGTTAGCGTATTGAACTGGAGCACCATTATTGATTACCCAGCCCACCCTCCTGTCCTAACTATGCTTGCACTGTAGGTGTTAATGATTCAACAATTATTCAGGGATATGCCTAGTCACTATCAACTATATGTCAAGCGTGAAATCAAACAACTTAGTCTGATTATGTTGTTTTGGGCTGTGAATGAAAATCCGAAGTTAACAAACAAATCCTGCATTAAGGAGCAAACAACGTTGGAGTATCTGAGTGCCCTGAACTGTGCTTGCAATAAGCGGGAAGAGATCAACAACACAATCTCACAGGGGTAATTGTGCGAAGATGTAAATAATTCTTTACCGTGGAGCACTTCAAGATTTTCATATCTTCTTGTTAAAAAAAACATCAGATATAACTGCCATAGCCTCTTCAGCCCTGCCTGTAATACTCAAAAAGGATTCATATAATGTATTCATTCCAATGACCACAGCTTCCTTATTGTGCAAACACACATTTATTTATTTATTTAGAGCTTTCTCTGCACCAGAAGCCGCTTAAATCACTGAACTGAAAAGAATAAAAAAGTCACTGAAAGAAAATAGAAACATGAGTGGCAGAAAATGAAAACAGGAGTGACAGGAAAGTAAAACAGGAGTGGCAGAGTCAGTCGGATGCATATGTTGAACCCAGATCAAGCATTCTTCGGTGGCTTAATTTAAGGCCACCAATGTTCTCTTCTCACAGCCAGTGTATCATTCAATTCTCAACCCATCTGAATAAAGCTAGTCCCACTTACACATTCGCCTCCCCAGAGCACGGATATCAGCAGGGTGTAACAGAATGATCATTGGCCCTCTAATGAACACTGGGAGCTCACTCTTAGCAAGATCTGTAGTCACTGAGCTGCTGCTGCTTGGCTCGCACTTTACCAGATGCGCCTGTAGATTTTATCAACTTGATTTACGTTGACAGTCTGCAGGCCCCTTCAGGCGATGAGATTGAAGTTAAATGTTTAGAACATTCAGTTGGTGCTATTGCATTTGGGGCTTTACAGAGAGACTACAAGCGTGCTCGGGTGGTGACAAATAGACCTAAACAAACACAGTCGGCTGCTTGTCTCGGACTGCCCATTCGAGACTGGCACATCATATTTATTTATGACAATACATCAAGGGAAAACTATGACTTTCCTAAGGAAAGCACGTGGCCCTACTGTCAGGGCTGCCGACTTTAGAAGTCTGGAACCAGGTTTGTGTTCCGGAGTCGGCTCAACATCCTGTGATCTTGGGCATATAACATAATCTCCTCATGCTTTAAAAATGCATGTGACCTTGTGTAACTGAGCTCGTGCTCCCAGAGCGCTCTAATGCCTTTGGGTCGAGTTTACGTTATACATAAAAAACACAGAAGCACACAGGCTAGGAGTGGAGTGGAGATTGGGCAGAAGCACTCTTTGCTTTAAGGTGAGATGAGATGGGATGTAGTCGGGTGAGCATGAATATTTCAATGGGGCAGTTTTGCATTGGAATGACATGGTACCGGTAACTTTGAGTCGTGGGCGAGTTCGTGCTGTGTGCTGGAAAGGCAGAGCTAACACTAACAATAGCCCAGTGTGGGGTACAAGATTTCTCCTGGCTGATAACTCTGCCCGATCCTCTGTGAAACATGACCCCGGCATTTCCTCTCACGCGCTCTGCTCCAGTGTCTCCAAGTCTTCACAGCGCTAATAAATCAAGCGCACGCGGAAGCTCACGATACTACAGCCCTTTCAAACTCTTGCTTGCACCATCCCAGGGGGCCTACCACGGATCCGAAGAAGGGGGCATGCATTCATCCTGCCCTCACCCAGTGGCAGATCTGACCCCATCATGCTTCGTGTCCTTGTCAGGTTTATTATGAGGCACCATACAAATATTACAACACTGGGAGAATTCTTGCAACCTAGTTATTTATGTAGCGGTTATGGCACTGTCAATCATACACATTATGTGTAGGTTACGTCACTGTAGTTATGGGCTTAATTAGCATGGCACCCACTTCATGAACGCCGAGCTTTGCAAGCCTTTCTTTTAGCGCGTCTCCTATCCTATGCAACTGCCAGGCAACAGATCCTGAAGAATTGTGCTTATTCAGCGGAGGGTCAGAAAGTGTTGAAAAGTAAACAGTGGGACTGGCGCCTACCTTTGTTCAGATGAATTAGCAAACTATCCCTGTGGAGTTGAGGAAAAGCATCTTTTATAGCGTGCAGCAGCAAAGGTAGATGTTTGGGATGAGCTGCACACCGTACTGGGCAGATGAGGCGTGAATAGAATCACCGGAGCGTATTCCGACTTCTAAAATGTGGTCACAATAAACACAGACACTTGTGGGAAGTGCTCACTTAAAATGAAGCCCATTAGCCGAGAGCCACGTTAAATGTGAAATGCTCGTCCGGGCGTGCCCATGTCAAGCGCACGTGGGAGTCAAAGGAGACTCCATGCGCGAGCAAAGTGAAAGCGAGCGCTGTGTCGCCACTTTTTCTGCCGACGCGAAACAGAAGGTGGCATGTGCGGACAGGAGATGTGCACGCTGTCCGTACATCTCCTGTCCACGCGTGCTACCTCCTGTCTCCCTTCGGGACAGAAAGCAGCAGCAATAGAGTCTCGTTCGCGAAGCAGCTGCGCTGCATTCGCTAGCAAGACCTAAAAACTGGTGGTGCTCTAAAAGGAGCGTGGCAAATTTCTTAAAGGGGTGTGGCCTATCCGAGTAGGGGCATGGTGTAAATCAAGATAACTAGCCTTGTGTGCAGGCTATCAGACGCACTGCAGGAGGCGCAGCCAGCATTGTAGCAGGCAAGCACAGCCCTATTGAGACCCAGGTGCTACTCCTCCCACCACCCTACATGCAGATGGGTCTATTCAGCCTTGTGATGACTCAGCGAGCCTCCTGGAGTCGCCCCCAGCCCCTGTCACTCACAAACCAGACAGTCAATACACAACCAGACAGAGGCGCACAGAAAGGTTGAACAGGAAAATAGCCACATTCTAAAAGTGCTATTTCCAAACTTAGAATTTAAAAAAGCATCTTCACTAAAGGATGTATTATTAAATTCTGAGTTCAGGGATACCAGATTCCATATTTCTATCTTGCTGTTATGGGAATATATGCAGGTAAACATGTTACACAGCATTCCCCATGATATCCTATGGGCAAGATAGCCTTTAAATAGTGAAAAACGAAATAGGCAGTATTTCACTATCAAGACATGTTGCCCACACTAGTAACACCAAACAAAAACCGGGACGTCTGGTCACCTTACCTTTGACCTTTAGACCTGAAAATAGAGCCCCCTAGAGCCCTCTTTCGAGGCCCCCGCAAAAAACTGGGGGGGGGGGGCTCAGATCCCCACAGAACCTCCCCCCCCCCCCCCCCTTCTCCCCCCATTGTTAAAGCCCTGATTCGGGGCATTCCTGTCCCTTCTCTTACATCCAGTGCAGAGCAGCAAAGTGTCTTGCTGAGCTGCGCTGCACTGCACTGCGTGACTCCTCATAAATGAGGCCCAAAATGTCCTCATACAAAATCATTGTGCCGTGGATTTGAGCGAAATCTGCCCAGTTCATATTACTGAAGCAGAAACCGTTGCTGGAAATGGCCGTACCCTGTTTAAGCTTCTTTTTAAGGCTACAAATATTTCCGAGTCCTTCACTTTGCAGAGATCTTCGCGTTCCCCACGGAGCGCGGGAAGTTATGGCCAGAAATGTCCACGCTGACCCGGCGGCATCAACACATCAGCCGTGTGTATTCTTGACCGTGTGCCGACTTCTAAAGACCAATAACATTTTTTCTCAACGTTTTCTCCCAATTGTGGAAGCTGGTTTACTTCGATGACGTCGATGCCGCTCCAGGAACAGGCAGATTATGAAACACGAAACTAGCCCAGCAGAAAAGGTCTCTGTATCCCGGCCAAAACAAGCAATCGTATTAGGAAATAAGCTGAAAACCGAGCACAACGTGTTGTCTAGAGCGGCACCCGAAGGGCAAAGAAGGGCACGGGCCATCCTGGGTGTGAGGAGAGCCGAGCGGGCCCGGACCCAGCTCAGCTCAGTACAACCCCAGGCTACTAGTCTGACAGCCTGTTGGACGGAGGCCAGACCTGGCTCCCTGCTGCCAGCAGGCCTGGGCTCATATTTCAGATTGCCCTTGAAGTGCTTATTAAAATGGCCTCCCCAACACGCATTCAGGTGTGATCAAGCGAAGCCCTTGATAAGGAGATTACTGCACCCTTCTCACCTGTAGCCTCGGCAAGCCTCTTCTGCCAACCCCACGCAGTGACAGGTGTTGCCGCGCAGTTGAACGCCCTGTGCAAAGGTTGACAGGCCTTTTTAAGTTGTTTATTGCTGTTGTTGAATGTTAAACTGGTACTGATGAAGTGAGACCTTTGCCCAGAAGGATTAAACTTGTACAAATAAAACATAGAATGTTCTGCATATGGGGCATACTTTGCCTTTTATGCCACATAGTTTAGTAAACACTGTTGCATACTCTCCTGCCTCATAAATCCAGAGGCCATGCCAGAGGGCAACGAGGACAGAGGCGAAAGAAACGGGGCCAGCGGGTACCAGCCAGAGCCGCCCCCTACCACCCACGTGGCTTGCTTAGAGACAGACAGGGCCTGGTTGCACCACTGCCCGGCTTCCTCATTTGGCAGTGGGCTGTTGGGAAGCCGAGGGGCAGGGTGTTTTGGGCGTTTCTGCTCCTCCAGTTTTGTTGATATTACATACATGGGGGTTAGCTTAGGAGTCACTAGGGGTCTCTGTGCTCTGCTTGCCACTTGCTCTTCCGAGCACCAAGATAGTTTCACTCCCTAGCCCCAGTCAGGTAATGTGGGGAGGGGCGCCTCCCTCCTCCGGTACATTTCTTAAGAACCACAACACCCGCCCTGGAGGGCTAGGGGGCGCGCACACACAGCGTGTAACATGTGGCTCTTGCACGCTCTGAAGGCTCAAACGGTTAGAAGGTGTTTCCGCTGTTCTCGTGGCCTGAGGCTTCGCTTTGAGCTGCTGTCAGGCGCTTTAAGAGGGCCTGCTGAGGGCCCTGTATATGGGTTGTTTGTCTTGGCATCCATCATTCGAGCTTTGGATGCTAGAAACCGGCAGCAGATGCACCTTGCTGCCACTGCAGTGGGACCTCGACCTATTCCCTATCTTTGGAAGACCCATGGGGAGGGAGACAGGGCTTTAAGTGGGATGAAAAAACTGGAGGATCTCTCAAAGGTGCATGACCGATATAAAGGCGTGACTTAAAAGCACGCAAACTGAATATCTATGCTTAGCATTGTGTGCCGACTGTCAGTCAGTCAGTCAAAATTTACTTTATTTGGTTTATCACAACCATAAAGCATTCATGTACAAAAATTCTATTAAAATAACAACAGGTTAAAAGTTCAGGTGGTTAAAATTTGTTTTTGCATTCATTAATTAAGTACTTCCTCCCATGCCTTATCTGTGGTCTGTTTCTATTTTTTGGAGCAAATTCTCTACAAAGTTCATGAATTTTACCCTGCGGCATATCAGAATGTTTGAGCCTGCTCCCATCCAGCTGGTCACAGCTTGCCTGCAGGTACGAATCTGTAGCTTATTAAAAATAGGTTTCAATAAGTTCTTCCTTTTTTCTATGGGAGATTCACATGTGCCGACTGGTATTTTGCTACTTCTGTCATTGTATCCAGATATATAATACAGCAAGGAACATCACACAGACAACATACAATACAGCAAGTAACATTACACTTGTAACATATAATACAGCAAGTAACTTTTTTATTTATTTTATTTTATTTTAAAAGTTTTATATAGCGCTAGTGTAACCCGTAAGTATCAGAGCGCTTTACACACACACAGTAAACAGCAGAATGACATTAAATTACATAGTAGGCCGGCAATAAGGAAGCAAACCATAGAAACAAAAAAATACAGCATGGACAAAAAATATGCATTGCAGCGGAGGAGGAGAGAGCAATAAAAGAAAAGGCGAGAGTGACATAGTCCGGTCACCCACTATCCATGAAAGTCCAGAGAGAGAGGAGACAACTCGGATAAAGAAGACTAGGTTAGTTGACGTTGGTCATGAAAGTATTTGTTTAGGAGATGGAGTTTCAGGTCCTTTTTGAAACAGGAGAAGGAGGGGTTGCATCTGAGGACTCCAGGGAGAGCGTTCCATATCCTGGGAGCGTTGCCAGAGAACGATCGGTATTGGGTGGTTTTCTTTTTCAATTTCTGAGGAATGAGCAGGAGTGAGTTGGAGCTTCTTAGTGTTCTGGATTGACCTGCTCTACTCAGTTTATTATTTAAGTAGTTGGGGTCAGGAGAGTGAAGAGTTTTGTGTGTGATGCAGGCCAATTTATAGATACAACTCCGTTCCATGGGAAGCCAATTGAGTCAGTTGAGAGCTGGAGTGATGTGTTCAAATATTTTAACTCCTGATACAAGTCGAGCGGACATGTTCAGCACTGCTCTTAGAGGGGCTAGGTGCGCTTTTAGAGTCCCTGTAAGAATGGCGTTCCCGTAGTCAATTTTAGAGAGAACTAGGGGTTGGACTACTGTCTTGAGGTCATCGTGGGGTAGAAAAGGTTTCAGTTTCTTGAGGTGTTTTAGAGAGAAGAGAGCACTATTTGCAGAGTTTTTGCTGTGAGCCTCCATTGATAAGTTCTTGTCAAGGGTGATGCCTCGAGACTTAACTGAGTCTGATAGGGTAAGGGGGCAGTTTAGGGCTACCAGATTCTTGAGCCACTCTTGGATTGGACAATGGTTACTTTTTGGAGAGAAAAGGATTAGTTCTGTTTTGTCTGGGTTGAGCTTTAAGTGGTTAGCGTAGAACCAAGTTTGGATCTCGGTTAGAGTGGTATTGAGGAGATGGATGTCGCTGGGAGACTTGATCCTGAAATAGATTTGGGTGTCGTCCGCGTAAAGGTGGTAGTTCACTCCGGCTTTTTTCAAAATGATTGTGAGGGCTCCATGAAGAGATTAAAGAGGGACGGAGAGAAGATCAAGCCTTGCGGTACCCCAAGTGTGACTTTAGTTGGCTTTGAGAGACAGGAGTTAATTTTAATTTGTTGCGAGCGGTGTTGAAGGAAGGAGGCAAACCATTTTAGTACTGTGCCATTAATGCCGGACAGTTTTGACAGGGTCTCCAAAAGAGCTGGATGGATACTGTGTCGAATGCCGCAGATAGGCCAATAAGGATGAGTAGGCAGGCATCACCTTCGTCTAGGGCCTTGTGAATGTCGTCAGCGACGTTGAGCATAGCTGTTTCGTGCTACAGCCTTTTCTGAAACCAGACTGAAAGGCATCAAGGAGGTTCATTACACTTACAACATACAATAGAGCAAGAAACATTACACTTACAACAATACATCAAGTAACATTACACTTACATACAATACAGCAAGTAACATTACACTTGCAACATATAATACAGCAAGTAACATTACTGTTCGACCTGGCATCTTTGGCGTGGTTTCCCCCTATCTTTTTGTCTCTACCTCCTGTATTTTTGATGCTGTGCTGGATTTCGTTATTGCTGGTTTAGATGCTTTGGGCACTTTGCCACTGCTGTTCAGAGTCAAAATGCAAGTGCTCCCTGTGTAAATTGTTATTGAGATTGGTTATCCATGATTGGCATATTTGTGTCACCAAGAAGTCCCTTGTAAAGTGCACTGAGTGTGCGAGGGCTGGTGATAACAAATGCAACTAGTTGGCCTGCAGCACTGATTGTGCCCCCCACATGAGTAGCCCTAAAATGGTGTCTCAGGCCTGCCATCGCAGTGTCTGTGTGCAGTCTGTGAACTGCCATGTCCTCCTGGTCAGTGTCCCCACTGGCCAGGCCTAACCCTTCCCTTTCTGTACACATTGGTCACCCCTATGGAAGCCCCAAGGTACCCCCTTGGGCAGGGTGCAGTGTGTGTGAAAGGTAGAGCACGCACTTGTGCAGGTAACATGCTCTGGTAGTGAATTACAGCCATTTTAGTTTTTTACTATTGTAAGGCTATCTTGCCCCATAGACTATCATGGGGGATGCTGGCTACAGTGGCTACCAGCATATCTTCCCAAAGGAGCAAGATAGGACATAAAAGTGTGGTATCCCTGAACTCAGAATTTAATAACACACCTTGTATGAAAGCATTTTTTTAAATCCTGGGTTTAGGAACAGCACTTTTAGAAAGTTGCTGTTCTCTTGCCTGACCCTTCTGTGTGCCTTGGCCTGTTTGTGAGTTGGCTGTCTGGTTTAAGAGTGACCGGGGCTGGAAGCCCCCAGGAGGCTGGCTGAGTCAGCCCTAGGCTGAATGACTGCATCTGCATCTTGAGTGGTGGGAGGGGATAGCACCTGGGACTGAATAGGGCTGTGCCTACCTTCCACAATGCTGGGTCCATCTCCTGCTGGGCGGCTGACAACCCTGCCCCTCTCCCTGAAAGGAAAGGAGATGCCAAGAAAACAAAGTGCTCAAGGAACACCCAGAACTGGTTCAGACCGGGCTCAGAGCCCTCCTACACAAAGGGATCAAAGACTTTTAGGGGTATAAGTACAGGACCCCTGACTACAGATATTTGAATCATCCTGGAATAAAGAAGGAACCTCTGCCAAGGAGATAGCTGAAACTGAAGAAGGAAGACTGTCCTGCTGTTGCTCTGCTGGACTGACCTGCTGTTGCTTTTCTGCCAAGTAGAGGGGAAGGACTTTGCTTTTGGTGCTGTGTCCCCTTGCTTGAAGGAATCCCCAAGGGCCTGAGAATAGCTGGCTCCCTGTTACGAAGTCCCAGGAACAAAAGGACTTCACCCCCAGCTTTCCTGAACTCTGCTGGGAGAGTTCTGTCCTTCCTAGAGTGTTTGGGCCAGTTGTGGTGCCTCTGGAAGTTGTACCTGTGTTGGGAAGCTGGAAACTAAGCTTTTAAAGACTTTCTTCAAGTTTTGTTGCATCGGTCGCTTGCGGAGCGCATCCCCGACAGTGCGAGCAAATCCCCGCCGCTACGAAGGCCGAAATAGTCGCAGCGCCTGTTTCAGCTGCCAGAGTCATCACATCCTTCATTTGCGGGACGCACCAGACCGGTGCGAGAAGATTACCATCCCTGCGAGTGTCGTCGCAGAGCCTGTCGTCGCTGGGTGAGATCGTCGCACCACTTGTTTGCGGACCGCATTACGTCGCTGCGAGTGTCGTCGCAGAGTCATTGCATCGAGGAGCTGCAAGAGGAAGATCACCGCAGGTCCATGCATCGTCGCCCCAGAGATCATTGCAACTCCAAAGATCATTGCATCGTGCCTTTGCAAGCCTCTGTCACTACGGAACCTCCGCACCGGAATCCATACAAGGTATCGCATCCCTCCCCATACAGACCGGAGTCACCACATCACGCCCGCTACATCCAGCGGGGCTGTCGCATCGCCTCCCCAGGGTCTCAGGAGAGACACATTGCTTGCTTTCCACCGCACCAGTTTCTGTTTTGGAACTTTGTCGCATTTAAAGGTACTGTTGGCTAAACGTGACACAACTGTGAACTATTCACGCAACTGTGGATTATTTTATCGCAACTTTAAGAACTCTTTTGCAACCATATTCTTGAACTGTGTATGTTGGATTTTTGTTGTTTTGGTCTTGTCTAGTTTAGATTTGTTGGACAGGCCTCGTGGCCGGGCCGTCCCCTCCCCGCATGGCGGGTCGCGGACCCCTGCTCCTCCTGTTCCCCGGACAAGAACCACCCCTGCAACCCGCCGGGGCAACCTCCGGCCCTTCCCCGACGGAACCCTGGCTCCTGAACACCACCGTATCGGCTGGCCCGGGTCCTTTCCAGAACCCCTGTCCACGGCCCAGCCGCCATTTTGGACACTACTCGACCAGGCCTCGTGGCCGCGGGTCAACCTCGGCCTCGGGCCCAGCCAGGCCCCGACATCGAGGCACCACCATCCACCCAGGGGGTGAAGAGACCACTTGGCAGGTCAATGGGAGAAGGAGTGTCAACGGCTCCCCTCCACCAGGTGTCGATCGCCCCCAGCCTCCCTGGGCGCTGGCTCCACCCCCCTGCTGGGTGTCTGGACTCCCTCATCCCGGACCTCCCGACCTCCAAGTGCGAGGGTCCGGACATCAAAGGGCACCAGGCTAATAACTGGGGCAGCTCCAGAGCAGGAAGGCAGTTGTATCCTGGAGTCGAGAGACACCGAGACAAACTCATCCTGAAGGCCTGCTGGCGCTGCCGCGGCTCATCCTCCTTTCGTGAACCATCTTGAAGGCCTGCTGGCGCTGCCGCGGCTCATCCTTTCGTGAACCATCTTGAAGGCCTGCTGGCGCTGCCGCGGCTCATTCCTTCGTGAACCATCTTGAAGGCCTGCTGGCGCTGCGGCGGCTCATCCTTTCGTGAACCATCTTGAAGGCCTGCTGGCGCTGCCGCGGCCCATCCTTTCGTGAACCATCTTGAAGGCCTGCTGGCGCTGCCGCGGCCCCTACTTGCGAACCATCAGCTCGAGGATTGTGAGCTCCACACCTGCTACCCCCGTACCTGTCCGGTACTGAGATTGTCCCACTACCCTTTCCCCCAAAGAGACTAGAATTGACAGGATCCTCGTATCCTGGTCCTGCTGTACCGTCAAGTACCTTGCTTTTAAGATATATAAAGTGTGAAGAACTCGTCCCTGTGTGGTGTCTATCTGTGGGGGTGAAGTTAACTGTCTGTACGATTACCGGAGAGGACCCTCACCGGAGGCCTCTCCCCCCTGTACTCGGCCGACCCTTCGGGTCCCCGTCTAACAAGATTAAATACCTTTATTTTTTCTAAACTGTTGTGGAGTCAGTTTGTGGTAATTTCACTGTGTTACTGTGAGTGTTGGTGCAAATACTTTACACATTGCCTTTGATAAGCCTTGCCTGCTCGTGCCAAGCTACCCAGAGGGTGAGCAGAGGTTATCTAAGAGTGTTTCCTCCTTACCCTGACTAGAAGCAAGGGACCCTATTTGGACAGTGGTACCTATCTCTGCCAACTAGAGACCCCCAGTTCTAACAATTACACTTACAACATACAATACAGCAAGTAACATAACTTTTGCGACATAAAATACAGCAAGTGACATTACACTTACAAGAATACAGCAAGTAACATAACACTTACAACATACAATAGAGCAAATAACATTACACTTGCAACAATACAGCAAGTAACATTACACTCACATATAATACAGCAAGTAACATTACACTTGCAATGTATAATACAGCAAGTAACAGTACACTTACAACATACAATACAGCAAGTAACATAACTCTTGCAACATACAATACAGCAAGTAACATTACACTTACAAGAATACAGCAAGTAACATAACACTTACAACATACAATACAAGTAACATTACACTTACAAAAAGCCAGAACTGTTGGTTTTGTCAGTGATTGTTAGTTGCATAGCATAAATAAGAGACAGCCATGGCTTCGTATTTACAGCACATTGAAAATGCTTCAATTCTGAAATGATGAGAATATGAAAGACCTACGAGTCTCTTCGAAGTTACACCAAAGGCAGTGAGTATTCCCTCACATGGAGTCTTCATCAGTACCGGACCGCTGCACCTAGAGACAGCCTCTTCTTCCACCTCCAACCACACTGTGGCTCTACAACCTACCTCATATCTGCTCCCTTCATGGGCCGAGCCCCCACCCTCTCTACTGCAACACCAATCACCAAATCCTTCATGCCATCTATGTGCTTCAAGCCACCTTTGCGAAGCAACTACCCTTTTAGCGAGGATTGCTGCTCTGGGGCTCATGTCAGCGACACCCCCTCAGCACATGGCTTTTTCCAGTCTACCCCTTTTTAGGTTTCGATGGGGGACGGAGCTGGAAGCTCCGCCTCCAGAGAAATCTCTTGATTGCAGTAGTGACTCTGGAATACGCCCCCCTGTCCCATTGGCTAGCTCCATAAATGGAGGCTAGCCATTGGAACAGAGAGGCGTCCGTCATGGCCGGACCAGATTCGGGGGCGTTCCCGAGAATCTTTGGCTTTTGGCTACGTCATGATACGTCAGCCAAAAGCCGGGAACGCCCCCGAATCTGGTCCGGCCGGGCCGTGCTTGCTGCTGTCCTGCCTTACTCTGTGTCCCTCCTCCCGCCGTCCCCCCTCCCCCCTCCCCGCTGTCCTGTGCACGTTTCCTGCCGTCCGTCCGTGTCCCCTTCCCCTCCCACAGAAGCAAAACAACCCTTGTGTCCCATTGTCTTTGCAGCATTCCCTCCCCTCCCACAGCAGATCCCCGCCTCCCGAGCCGCAGCTGATCCCCGCTCTCCCCGCCTCCCTCTCCCCTCCCACAGCAGATTCCCGCCTCCCTCTCCCATCCCACAGCAGATCCCCGCCTCCCTCTCCCCTCCCCAGCAGATCCCCGCCTCCCGAGCCGCAGCCGGTCCCGATGCCGTTGTAACACGGCCTCCTCTCTCCCCCTCCCCTCCCACAGCAGATCCCCGCCTCCCCCTCCCCTCCCACAGCAGATCCCCGCCTCCCGAGCCGGCCGAAATAGATACATTATCAGAGCCGTGCTTGGGCGTAAAACGTCTGAGGAGAAAAGATACGCCGTCGCTCTGAAAGGAATTCGCAGAGCTGCAGCGTGTTTCCAAGTCGTCTGCACTCACACGCGTTCTGTATATTTTTTTTCTTGAACTTCCTGGTCTTACATAAATGCTGCAACAATAATTCGGCAGGATGCCCCCACCGACCAGCCCACCTGTGGTCTATACCCCGGATATGAGTAGGGAGGTGCGGCTTTAAAAATTCGGGGGCACAGTAGTTTTATGACAAAGAGCTACTTTGAAACATATAGTCTACAACAAAGGAGTACGATATTTTTGTTAAGCACTAAAACCAGAAAAACATTTATTTCCAGAAGCTAAAACTAAAAACACGTCACCGATTAATAATAGTAAAACAGAATTGGCACACACTACTGTGAAATAATAAAAACTACCAAGCAACCCTTACTTATCAGCAAACTATGCAATGACATAACAATAACAGGCCGACCGCAGTGGGAGGACGTAGTCTGTCTGGCATGTTATGGAAAATTCAACAAAGGGTCACGTGCACACCCGGGGCTGGAAGTAGAGCAGTTCACTTCTAAGGCAAACTTAAAATAACTCTAACCAAATGTTGTTACTGCCCATACGTATGCGAACGCTTGCGTGCAACGGTGTCTCTCTGCTATTCCAGGAAGTGCACAGAGGTTAACTGCAAGGAAGGAGTATTTCATGTGTATTTGTGCATGTCAAAAAATGGAAGGTCCCACACTTGATCCCCCGTATATTCCCAGAGCTCTCTACAGTGAACCGAATCTGACACGCCCACTCCCCTTTCCAAGTGGGCTACAGTGGGCAGCTTACCGTACCATGTGCGACGAACTGTCTGCTACTTATCACCTTTCCTGCCCGTTCCATAAATGCAGTTTAGAAGATTGCACAAGTGAATGCATGTGTACACCATGGAGCTTATTTACAAGCCCCCCATGCGCTGCCTGTGCGTCACTTTTCCCCCATGTTAAAAGTCACGCACAGGTGGCGCAAAGCAAGGGACTTGTAAATAAGCTTCCAGAAGTTTGCGCAATTTTTCTTTCCAATGCCCATTCATTTCTGCCCACACGGTTTCCCGCATCCACGCGTCAGCTCCTAAGTGCAACATTCTCCGCTTAGGTGCACTCTCCCCGACTTCTTTGCAAATTTCATCAGCTGTGTGCACTCTGACACAGTGTCTGTGCGCTTACTTCCACATGCAGACAGACTTCCCATTCGGTCTCCACGCGCTGGACCTGGATGTGGTGCCCACCATGCACATGGTCATGCATGCACAAGTGCCACCCGGCTGGTCTGACGCGCTTGGTGTGGGTGCCCCCATGCAGTCATGCATGCACAAGTGCCACCCGGCTGGTCTGACGCGCTGGGTATGGGAGCCCCCATGCACACGGTCATGCATGCACAAGTGCCACCCGGCTGGTCTGCGCTGCCCACCTGTAGATCTGAGGCTTGCAATCCCGGCGGTGTGCACAGCTGATCCTCTCTAAGAGCAGTGTCGCGCGCGTTCGCTCTGCAAAGTCTGCAATGCTGTCCCAGCCCGCGTGCCCCCTGTTTTAACCTGTGAGTGCGCGGAATTCCCAGGCCGGCGCGTGCTGAGCCTGGCCAATCAGAGGCTCGAGCGCACCCTATTTGAAGCCTTCGAGGCAGCATCATTTCGGGGAAATCAGGCCGTTGAAAAATATAGAGCTGCCGGGGAAGTCCGCCGCCTCCTCCCTCTCCTCCCCGATTGAAGCGGCCGCCGTTTCCAAACAATGCCGCTCTGGCTTCCTCTGCTGGCGCCGCGCACGCCCCTCACAGCGCTATAATGCATGTGCCGCGGAGCAACGAGACCCGCAGTCAGCTGCAGGATTTACGCTGGCCAACTTTTTCTCTGATAAATTAACATTTCCTTTTCAATTCCTCCGGTGTTTATGGGAGTCCTCCAAATATAGGGGCTTTTTCATGAGAGGCTTAAGACACCTCAGCGTTACTTTTTCAAGGCTCCGGCGGCGCAAGCCGCTCAAACATGTCCACGAGGCCACGCAAAGCAATTCTGCGTGGCGTAGAATGACCTCAAGATATGCAGTAAGGCAAAGGAGCACACGTTGCTGCATCAAGGAGGCACTCCAAAGGTGTTGCAGTGGGTTTTCAGAGGGGAAGCAGGATGAGGGCGAGGCACCTGGGAGTGGGGCTGGTGCACCCGGAAGAGGGGCGCAGGACACATGCGTCAGGCAGCGAGGCTCCTTCGCCAGGGCGAGGGGTGTACCACCGTGGGGAGCAGGGTGGGGGTGTTCAGTTGCACAAGGGAGATAGACACTGGCACCTGCAGCAGGGAAAGGGGCTCCTGCAAGGGGGGGCTGTGAAGGGCAGCTGCACGAGGAGACAGAAATGGGGCACCCGCAGAAGGAGTGAAGGGCAGCTGCCCCGGGTGAGGGGCACCTGCAGCAGGGTAGGAACACGTGCAGCACGGAGCAGGGCTTCGGATGAGGGAAAGTGACTGACTGGTCGATAAGAGAGCGGGCGCAGCAGGAAGACACCCGCTGGACCAGGGAGACCAGGGCGGCGACACCGCGGCGGAACCAGGGCTGCTGCCTTCAGGACAGGGTGGCTTGCTTTAGCATGAGGGTGGGCACACGTTGCTGCACTGAGTTCATTGGGCATGCAGTTGGCAGCGCTAGGTTGGGTATGGCAGCACCAATGTGGCCCTGCTGACTGGACCAGGGCGAGGACTGACAACGCAATTTCTCTTTTCAACCTGCGCCTCACAACAACCAAGTGCGTCCTTGTAAAAGAAAGCAGTAGAGACCGGGGCCTTTCTTTTAGAGGGGCACTCCTCTTAAAAAAAAAAAAAAGTTTTCTCAGTCCCGTTTACAATTATGCTGTTTGTTATGAGGTGATGCACAACAGATACTTGAAACTCCACGGGTCTGCAACAGGGCCTCTCCTCTTGATACTCTTCTGCAGGAGTAAATGCACAAGCCAGTGTTCATTGTAGTGCAAAATGATAAGTGAAATAGTTGCAATACAAATCACATTTGCGAGAGATTAAGCTATTGCCATTGTAAATGACAATGCCATTTATTTATCTGTTTTCAAAACTAACACATAAATAAAAAGTTTGTCATTCATAATGCCAATAGCTCAAACTTTTCCAAAGGCGAAACCGTTGCATTGTAAATGCTTGTTTAGGTCTCTGCCTGATGTCAGCAGCGCATGCGCTGCTCTCGTCATACGAGACTTCTTGGAATCGATATGATTCCAGAAGCCTCGTCCCAGCTCTGCCTTCAGCTTTCATTTGTGCGCATCATTTGGCGTCACAAATTATGCCTAAAGCAGTGCAATGATTGCACTGAAGGCATGCCAATCATTCCTTGTTGCCACCCTGTCTCTTTTTAGGCACGCCCACTGGGATTGGATCGTTTAGCGGCGGATTACACTCTTTCCTTTAAAGGACTTGAAGCACTTTTGTTTTCTAATTTGCAGTGCCGTCCACATGCTTGTAATGGCCGCTGAACGCCTCTCCTGCTTCAGCCCCCCACCCTCGCAAAATGTGGAATTCTGCTGCATCATCAACGCACCTTATCTCTCCGTTTAGCTTTTTAGAGCAAACTATTCATGCATTCATTTGCGCATTATGATGAGATTACAGTATATTTCGTGTGAGGCGGGGTTGGACTACAGAGGTATGTTTGAATGGGCAGAGCTTTTAGAACCAGAGAAGCAGGTCAGCAGATCTGCTTTAGAGCCAGAGAACCAAGTCAGCAGAGCTGCTGTAGAGCCTAAGAACCAGGTCAGCAAAGCTGCTCTAGAGACAGAGAACCAGGTCAGCAGAGCTGCTTTAGAGCCAGAGAACAAGGGTAGCAGGGCTGCTCTAGAACCAGAGAACTAGGTCAGCAGAGCTGCTTTAGAGCCAGAAAACCAGGTCAGCAGAGCTGCTGTAGAGACAGAGAAACCAGGTCAGAAGAGCTGCTTTAGAGCCTAATAACCAGGTCAAGAGAGCTGCTCTAGAGCCTAAGAACCAGGTCAGCAGAGCTGCTCTAGAGCCAGAGAACTAGGTCAGCAGAACTGCTTTAGAGCCAGAAAACCAGGTCAGCAGACCTTCTTTAGAGCCTAATAACCAGGTCAAGAGAGCTGCTCTAGAGCCTAAGAACCAGGTCAGCAGAGCTGCTCTAGAGCCAGAGAACTAGGTCAGCAGAGCTGCTTTAGAGCCATAGAACCTGGTCAGCAGAGCTGCTGTAAAGCCAGAGAAACCAGGTCAGCAAAGCTGCTTTAGAGCCAGAAAACCAAGTCAGCAGAGCCGTTGTAGAGCCAGATACCCAGGTCAGCAGAGCCGTTGTAGACTCTAAGAAGCAGGTCATCAGAGCTGCTCTAGAGGCAGAGAACCAGGTCAGCAGAGCTGCTGTAGAGCCAGTGAAACCAGGTCAGCAGAGCTGCTTTAGAGGGAGAGAACCAGGTCAGAAGAGCTGCTTTAGAGCCAGAGAACCAGGTCAGCAGAGCTGCTCTAGAGCCAGGGAACCAGGTCAGCAGAGCTGCTTTAGAGCTATAGACCAGGTCCGCAGAGCAACTGTAGAGCCAGAGAACCAGGTCAGCAGAGCTGCTGTAGAGACAGAGAAACCAGGTTAGCAGAGCTGATTTAGAGGGCGAGAACCAGATCAGCAAAGCTGCTTTAGAGGGAGAGAACCAGGTCAGCAGAGTAGCTTTAGAGCCAGAGAACCAGGTCAGCAGAGCTGCTCTAGAGCCTAAGAACCAGGTCAGCAGAGGTGCTGTAGAGCCAGAGAACCAGGTCAGCAGAGCTGCTTTAGAGGAAGAGAACCAGGTCAGCATAGCTGCTTTAGAGGGAGAGAACCAGGTCATCAGAGCTGCTTTAGAGCCAGATACCCAGGTCAGGAGAGCTTCTCTTGAGCCAGAGAACCCGGTTAGCAGAACTGCTTTAGAGCCATATAACCGGGTCAGCAGAGCTGCTTTAGAGCCAGAGAACCAGGTCAACAGAGCTGTTGTACAGCCAGAGAACCAGGTCAGCAGAGCTGCTCTAGAGCCCAAGAAGTAGGTCAGCAGAGCTGCTCTAGAGCCAGAGAACCAGGTCAGCAGAGCTTCTGTAGAGCCAGAGAAACCAGATCATCAGAGCTGCTTTAGAGGGAGAGAACCAGGTCAGCAGAGCTGATTTATAGCCAGAGAACCAGGTTAGCAGAGCTGCTGTAGCTAACACTGGATGACTGACACTGACTGACTGAGACTGACTGACTGACTAACACTGATTGCCTGACACTGACATTGACTGACACTGACTGACTGACACTGACTGATAATGACTAACTGACACTGACTGATAATGACTGACTGGCACTGACTGACTGACCCTGACTGACTGGCACTGACTGACACTGATTGACTGACACTGACTGACTAACACTGACTGACTGACACTGACTGACTGACTGACTGACACTGACTGAAACTGACTGACTGACACTGACTGACGTGACACTTGGCGAGACAGCTTCTGGGCTCAAAAATCTGTTTTTCAACCTTTCAGATCAGGGAGAGGGGTAGTTGTCCATCTTCTGTCTGTGGCTGTGTTTCTTCCCTGCCCATTTCTGATACATAACCAAATACGGAATTGTGTGAATTATACATATGTGCAGCTAAACGGAATTGAAACATTTATCACTGAGGAAGAAGACAGATTTCTCGCTGAGTCCTTCATTGCTGTTGCTGGCCACACCGCTGCTAGCGAGGCGCAGTCTCTTTTGAGAAGCAAAGGTTTCTTAAATGTGTTAAGCAAAGCGTTTCTAGGTCCTGTGACAGCACTTGCTAGTTATGCAAGGTCCAATACTGCCTGGGTATTCAGTTTTCAGTGGCCACACCTTCAGCCCCGGTGTACAGTCAGTCTCTCATCTCCGGATTTCAGCAGGCTGCGACAGCCGGTCCATTCAGAGATAGTGACTGGAAATCCCACTTGTTCATGCTTAGCCTCATCTGCATACATGCACTTGTTGCTATATAGAAACTAGCCTTGCTGCCTACATTAAATGACGCTCCTCGAGACATGGGCCCGGATTTACTAACGTTTCATACTGGCGTAAAATAATGCAAAGAAATGTTAAGCAATGAAAAGAGGAGCATGCCACTTGCTATCTAGAACAAGCATTTGCAATGCAATAGGTCTCGTATTTGCA
Source organism: Lissotriton vulgaris (assembly GCF_964263255.1). Taxonomy (NCBI): domain Eukaryota; kingdom Metazoa; phylum Chordata; class Amphibia; order Caudata; family Salamandridae; genus Lissotriton; species Lissotriton vulgaris. The sequence goes on from NC_141693.1 coordinate 1,235,841,246, forward strand.
AGAGTTTAAGCTATGGGCATTGTAAATGCCAAGGCCTTTTATTTATCGGTTTTGATAATTAACCCATAAATAAAAGGCATTGTCATTTACAGTACAATAGCTCAAACTCTTGTAAATGCGAGACCCACTGCATCTCAAAAAAGCAGCCGCCATTGACCCAGGCTGCTTGAAAATTGAAAGCGCGTATGGCGCGCTGAATGTTGCAAGAAAGCATGTTATGCCTGCAGAAGGAGAAACTCATTAAATAAATTAGTGCTTACAGACTAAAAAAGACGTATTGTGTAACAAGCAAAGTAAAAGGGCAATCCTCATGGAAGGTTACAAATGAAGACAAGGCGATACTAAGGAGGGACTAACAAGCCTATTAAGGAATCAGAAGCCAGACTTTATGACGGACAATGACACAAGCCAGTGACAAATATAGGCAGCGAGTGGGCTGGGCTTCAAGTCCATCCATACTCGAATACAGCATGCCTCGCAGAGCAGCACATGCGCAGCCCTGTTTCGACCTAAAAATAAAAAATAAATGCCTCACTTGTTTTAAAACCTTTAAAGGGAACTCTAATTTGTTTTGATATCAGATGACCATCTGGGGCTGCAAGGATAAAACCAAATCTGCCTTGTGTGATAAACAACACACAGTTTGCTGTCCCTAAAAGCTCTGGAGCTGCTGCCACAGTACAGGGTCAGACGGGGACAGAAAATAGGCCCAGGCACCAAAATAAAATTGACTTTCATTAGTGAATTAGATTGCTAAAAACCTGGGCCACACTTAAAATTCGGGGAAGTTTGCACTTGAAAAGACACGCTGTATAGGTGTTTTGCAGGTAGGGTGGACTGCATGCATTTGTGCTTGCTGCTGTCAGTGTTTGTGGTAATAATATCAGGAAAATCAACAGCAAAAAACGTCTAGGCCTTAAAACAGGCGCACAAGCAGCAACAACAACAGCCAACACACTGACCTATCAGACCAGCTCTTCTGGCACTGCCAGGCAGCCTGATAGGCCAATTTGACCCAGACATCAGTGTCATGTTGGGTTTTTACAAAACACAAAAAATGTGTGTGCGTACTCTCTACATAACTTCTAAATACCAGGCCTCTATGACACCTGGAACTCGGACACCTCGAGGCTGCACCTCTGCAGCATCAGAACATCCTGCTCTTTGTGCCTACAGTGTGGCAAATGCTTGCCAAAAGTGACAGCAAAGTGTCACACACCCTCCCTCTCCTACCAAAGCTTTTCTACCCTCTTGCTTTAATTTCTCTTACTTTGTTTTGCACATTTCATCTCATCGCCACCTCTCCTAAAGCCACCATTTTCTCTTGTGCCTATCACTGTCTTTCGGTCTGTGCTCTAGCATAAACCAGAAGGATGGCTCAGTGAGCTGAACGTTTGTTTCTGACAAAATGTCCCTGGTACCAGGAGCTTCAATCCCGGCAAGGCAGCTTTTCAACCTCCTTGAAAAATAGTAAAATGAGTATCATGATTTGTTTAAACAAAGATAATGTTATCTGCAGCGTTTAGAAATTGCAGCTTTACGGTGTGTACAGGGCGGGACTGGCTGTAGTGGGCACCGGGCAATCCCCCGGTACATCTCTTGGGTGGGGGCCCCCGGGGTCCATTTTTGTTACAGGGCCGTGTTTGTAGCATAGCTGCAAAATCGTCCCTGTAACAAAATCGGCAGAAAACCGGCCCTGGCAAAGAGCTCGGCGGCACCCCCAACCCCCCGCGGGGGTAGGGGGGTGACCAAGCACTTTGCCAGGGCCGGTTTTGGTTCCCAGTCCGGCCCTGGTTGTGTACTGCTATTTAGAACACAACCGATTGCTTTCGCTGTGTCATTGTTCAGAATTTTATTTAAATTGCCCTTTGTGAGCACCCACTGGATGTGGGGATGCAACATCCGAGGTTGGGTGGGATGAAGAAGGGGAGAAGATCAGGTTTTGAGTAGGCATCACTTGAGCCTTCACAAGGCTCCAGGAAAGGTGGGGAAGAAGTAGGAAAACGAGAAAAAGAGAGGAGAGAGAATGGAAAAACAAAAAACAAAACAAGGAGAAAAAGATGGGGAAAGTGAAAAAACAGCATAGGAATGCAAGTGTTGGAGAGAGGGTGGGATAAACAGATGGCGAAGGAACAAAGAGCGAATACAAAGAAAAGAGAGCGGCAGGTGTGGGGAAGTGAACAAATGAGAATACAGCAGCTAACTGAAAGAAAGACACCAAAGAAAAGGAGCAAAGAAAGGCAGAGAGTGGGAGATGGGGATGGAATACCCGAGGTTGGGAGGGGTGAAGGAGAAGACCATATGGTCAGGCATCACTTGAGGAAAGAAAGAAAGCACCATAGTCCATAAAAAAGTTTATCAGGTGAGCTCCCTCTGAAGATCTACAGTATCCTGCCTTATGACAGGTCCGGACCACCCACATCTCAGGCTTTAATCATTCTCAGGTCAACAAAGTGAGCATCAGTTCCTTCAGTACAAGTAACACATAATTCAAATGCCACAAGACAACTTATTTCATGATGCTCCCTATGTATATACTGACGCTATTGTCGATGAAAAAACGAATAAAATAGATTATAGTAATAACGCAATACAAAAGCAACGTGTGTGCATATAAGGTAAAGGAATAAGAGGACGAGTCAGCCAAGTTGAGTTTTTATCTAAATACACTTCAACCAAGAAGAAGGAAGAACTCTGATGCCACCCTCCGAAGCCTAAACAACCTCCCTGGCTCCTACTTGGATACACACTGTCTGCCCATGGCAGTGGGCCAGGCATATAGGCGCCAAATCTATTCCACGCTCCACAAGATGTCTGGCAATTCTTTCCCTGCTCTGAACTTTCTTCTGCTGAGCTTTACATGTTCTGTTGCACGTTGTTAGGAATGGGATTTCTGGCTGGCTAGGGCTTGCACCTAAGCCAGGAAGAAACCACCACTCTAGTCAGAGCAAGGGAGTTACAAGCTGAAGATAACCCCTGCTCACCCTCTTGGTAGCTTGGCACGAGCAGTCAGGTTTATCCCAGAGGCAATGTGTAAAGCATTTGCGCAACACACACAGCTGCAACACACTAGGCACACCACAAAAAAAATAGCCTTTGTATTATCATAAACACATTAGAATCTAAATCACACACTATACACTGTGCCAACTGGAATTAGGCAATATTCACAGGGGATTATATAGAGGGCCAGGCCAATCGGGCCATGGTCAGAACCATGAGAATGCAGGTAGTAAATATAAAACATACCCAGTAACTAGCGGTACCATAATGACCTAGGCATTTTCACATTAGCATTAGACACCATCCTAAAATATCATAGCATGACACTAGGCATAAACACATTAGGCCCAAACCTTAATAGCATAAACACATTACGCATTAGAACCTCAGCAGCCCAAACACATTAGGCAATAATCATGGCGCATAAATCACATTTGTCATAGGCATCACATAAATCACATTAGGCAATAAATCACCCAAATAACCACATTACACAATAGGCATCATAAGCCTAAACACATTATGCATAAATCATGGTGCATAATATTAGGCATCAACACATGGTGCATACATCTAATGGTTGCTTTTAACTATAGATGCTTGTAATCATTGTTTTTTCTCCCCCTCCTCTGTGATGGCAGAGCAATGTGCTTTTTCAGAAGGAATTTTTGTTTGTTTTTGTTTGCAGGAAAACCAAACAACACATGTGCCCAGCGATCGTGAATGATTTTCGCCCTGCAGGCACAAACCAGCGCAGTGACATCACTGTGGGGGGTGTTGCGAGGCTAAGCGGAGATGCATGGACTTTATTTTGGGCGTATACTATTCTGACCCAGGGCGAGGTCTGGAAAGTTCAGTTCATATAATGGTAGAAGGTGGGGCAGGCTCATGGGGTTGATGTTGGAGTGGGTGTCGACCATGCTTGCATGTCTTACATTGGAGGAGGAGTCCTTAAGGGTGGAGTCCAGCAGCTTTCAATCCGAATTTCCGAAGCCGATGAGTAGTGCATGTGCTCTGTCGTCGTAGCAGAGCTGCTCCTCGTCGTCTGTTAGCTGGGCTGGCTCATTAGTAAGTTTTAGATTACATTTTGATTAAACATCTTTCTATTGCCTTGCTAACTGCACACATGCTTTCGTGTGCTCCGTAGTGTGTTATTATTCTCACATACTTCTGGCAGGCCTGACCTTTGTGTGCATCGAGTAGACCTTACAAAGCCCCTACTCTCGGGTAACATTACACTGCTGCAGTCATGGTGAAAATGTGTGTGTTAAACATAGACAAACATGCCCTGGAAGAGAGGGGGAGGTTAGGAGCAGCCTTTACTCCCCGGTTTCGCATAGGCAGAATGGAGTGAAGTGAGACTAATCTACTAACAGGTCTCACTGCGTCTAGGGCAGAGGTCTTCAAACTTTTTGATGCTGAGACCCCCTTGTAAAACCTTTTTAGGCGTAAGGACCCCCTTCCGACAAAAGTTTCTAGAAACTGGTACTCCTCATCATCAACTTTTGACAACCATAAATGTGCCTGTTAGACCTCATCACATCCCTCCATCATTCATCCACCCACACTTTCACACATCCATCCATCCACCCTTTCATCCTTCCATCCATACATCCATCCTTCATCCATCCACCCTTTCATCCTTCCATCCATACATCCATCCTTTACCCATCCACCCTTCCATCCATCCACCCATCATTCATCCATCCACCCATCATTCATCCACCCACCTTTTCACACATCCATCCATCATTCATCCATGCAACCTTTTATCCATTCATACATCCATTCACCCTTTCATCTTCCCATCCATCCATCCATCCTTCATCCATCCACCCTTTCATCCTCCCATCCATACATCCATCCTTCACCTATCCACCCTTTCATCCATCCATCCACCCACCCTTTCATCCATCCATCTACCCATCATTCATCCCCCCCACCTTTTCACACATCCATCCATCCATCATTCATCCATCCACCCTTTCAACCATCCATCCTTCATCCGTCCACCCTTTCATTCTTCCATCCATACATCTATCCTTCACCAATCTATCCTTCATCCATCCACCCTTTCATCCTTCCATCCTTCCATCCATACATCCATCATTCATCCATCCACTCTTTCATTCATCCATCCACCTTTGCACACATCCATCCATCCATCCATCATCCATCCATTCACCCATCCTTTACCCATCCACCCTTCCTTCCATCCACCCATCATTCATCCACCCACCTTTTCACACATCCATCCATCATTCATCCATGCAACCTTTTATCCATTCATACATCCATCCACCCTTTCATCCTCCCATCCATACATCCATCCTTTATCCATCCAGCATCCAGATTTTGCTCTATCCCTCTTAGAATTATTGGCCCCACTTATTAGGGCAAAGGAAGATTTTCTTCTACTGGGGGATTTTAATATACACATGGACAATTCTTCACTCCCAGAAACAACTCAACTAATAGCCGACCTATCCAATTTAGGACTGAAAGCAATAAATAGTGGCATTACACACACGGGTGGCCACACCTTGGACATAATATTCTCCAACTGCACCAAAATTAGATGCCTACCCGCCATAGAAATCTATTGGACAGACCACTTCTTGATTGAGTTCTTTTTGCCTGGTCCCACTAAACGACTGCATAGATCACCACCCCCACCAATCTTTCGTCGCCAATGGCACAAAATATCTGCTGAAAAGCTGCAGGAATGTTGGCTAGAACCAATATTTACAGATGCAGATTCAGCCGAGTTGGCATTGGACAAATTCAATACTTCTCTTAAAATAGCTATCGACACCTTGGCCCCTTTAAAACTCCACAAGCAATACCCCTCAACCAAACAAGAAAAATGGTATACCTTAGATCTTAGGAAAGAAAAACAGAAATGTAGGCGGTTAGAAAAAACATGGAGGAGGTCAAAAAACGAAAAAGGAAAGGAACTTTTTTTAAAGGCCCAGGCAATGTATTATAAGAATATAAAGATAGCAAGGAAAAATAACATCTCGTTGCAACTCGCAGAGGCTGGCAACTGCCCGAGGGAACTATTTAAAATCCTGCAAACTTTTGTTAAACCCACAGCAGGGGAGAGCCCTGATGATGCCTCACAAGAACTTTGTGATGAGATCTCTACGTTCTTTGAGGACAAAACCAATCTCATCTATAATAAAATCTTAGCATCACAAGACATAGGAACCATGGCCCCCCCTGCTAATGACTTGCCCACACAGCAAAAAAACTCTTTTCTTATTATTCCACCAGTTAGTGATTCAGATCTCTCACTCCTTGTTAACAACGTGAAAACTGGCTCCCCCAACGATTTCCTCCCTGCAAAAATGGTGGCCCCTTTGACCTCCATTCTGGCCCCATCTATCCAGTCAGTAATGAATCTCTCACTGGCCAAAGGGCAAGTCCCTAAGGAATGGAAGATTGCAGTGGTAAACCCGATTAGGAAAAAAGCGGCCTCCCCCTGGACAGATCTTTCTAACCTCCGGCCCATCTCCCTCCTCCCCTACATCGGTAAGCTGACGGAGAAGCACGTGAACACCCATCTATCCAACTTTATCGAGGCAGCGGAAGGCCTGGACCCTTCTCAATCAGGGTTCAGGCCAAATCACAGCACCGAATCGGCCCTTCTGGCAGTGACCAACAACATCAGGATGACACTAGATGAAGGGGGGTCTATGATTCTGGTGCTGTTAGATTTATCCGCCGCCTTCGATACGGTGTCTCACAAAATGCTTCTCCGTCGTCTGAGGGATGTAGGGCTGGGAGGTGCAGCTCTGTCCTGGATGGAAAGCTTTCTTTCCTGCCGCTCTCAAGAAGTCAGGCTGGGCTCCCATAAATCCATCTCCAGGGAGCTCACCAGGGGGGTGCCACAGGGCTCATGCCTAAGCCCCACATTATTTAATGTGTATGTGGCCCCCTTGGCCGACTTAGTGAGGTCCTATGGGTTTACCCCGGTGTCCTACGCCGATGACACCCAACTTCTGTTCCCTTTTAAAACCTTCACACCTGATCTGCTAAAATCCTTTGCAGAAGGCATGAGGGTAGTCTCAAGATGGATGGCTGAGAACTGGCTACAATGTAATGTGGGAAAAACAGAGGTCTTGCTGTTTGGAGAGGCGGTGACTCTGTGGTCCGATGAATGGTGGCCGGTAGAACTGGGCCCAGTTCCAATTCCAAAGCAGACTGTGAAAAATTTGGGAGTACTATTTGACCAGGCGTTGACATTTAAACATCACGTCAACCAAGTCGCCGGCACTTGTTTCAGGGCTATTGGTCTGCTGAAAAGGGTATTCCCCTATCTACCCGACAACCATAGGAAGACACTAGTCCAGGCACTAGTGATCAGTAGATTGGACTACTGCAATGGCCTTCTTTTGTCAACTAATGAAGGCCAAATGAACAAACTGCAAGTAGTCCAAAATACTGCAGCGAGGCTAGTCCTTAATGCTCCATCTAGGACTCCCTCCCGACCCTTACTGGTGCAACTCCACTGGCTGCCAGTGCGGCAACGCACTAAGTTTAAAATTCTGTGCACCATTCATAAATGCCTGATAGGTAAGGGCCCCAAATATCTTACAACTGCCTTTCTACCCTATGTTCCAGCCCGCTCTCTACGGTCCAGTAATCTTCACCTATTACAGGTCCCTAAAATAAAAAGGTCCCGTCAGGGAGGGCGTGCTCTGGCATACACTGGACCCGCCCTCTGGAATTCTCTTCCCCCTACATTAAAAAGTATTACAAACCATTTAGCTTTCCGCAAAACTCTTAAAACTTACCTCTTCACCAGTGGCTAATCTTCCCCCGGCCTTGGTTACTACTGGAAAGACCTGGCACACCTGTATTTCTCCTTCAAATAGCAAAAGCGCGGAGATACCCCTTCGGGAGTCTATTCAGGCGCTATAGAAGCACATAAAAATAAATAAAAAATAAAAAAAATCCACCCTTTCATCCTCCCCTCCATCCTTCATCCATCCACCCTTTCATCCTCCCATCCATACATCCATCCACCCTGTCATCCATACATACATCCACCCACCCTTTCATCCATCCACCCATCATTCATCCCCCCACCTTTTCACACATCCATCCATGCATCATTCATCCATGCAACCTTTTATCCATCCATACATCCTTCCACCCTTTCATCCTCCCATCCATACATACATCCATCCTTCATCCATCCACCCTTTCATCCTCCCATCCATACATACATCCATCATCCATCCACCCTTTCATCCTTCCATCCATACATCCATCATACACCCTTCCACCCTTTCATCCTCCCATCCATACATACATCCATCCTTCATCCATCCACCCTTTCATCCTCCCATCCATACATCCATCCTTCATCCATCCACCCTTTCATCCATCCATCCACCCTTTCATCCATCCACCCTTCATTCATCCAACCATCTTTTTACATATCCATCCATCCATCATTCATCCATCCACCCTTTCATCCATCCACCCTTTAATTCTTCCATCCATACATCTATCCTTCACCAATCTATCCTTCATCCATCCACCCTTTCATCCTTCCATCCATACATCCATACATTCATCATTCATCCATCCACCCTTTCATTCATCCATCCACTCATCATTCATCCACCGACCTTTTCACACATCCATCCATCCTTCAGCCTTTCATCCATCCATCCACCCACCTTTTCTGTGCCTCTCTCATGGGGAGGGGGGGGGAATCAGTATCTCTCTGCGTCGTCTTCCTTCTTCTTTCCCGCTCATGGGAGGGCATCTCTGAGCCTCCCTGCTGGGGGCGGAGGACGTGTCACGGGACCCACAGCTCATTGAACTTAAAGGGCTACACTACAGCCACTCCCCCCCCCCCCAGCTCCCCCCAGCTCGTGTATGTGAGCCTGGCTCAGGGACACACACACAGTCACACCCAAGTACTTGTCAGGTCTTTAAAAGACCTTTTACTTGTTAATGAGGCGTTGATGTTTTTCACACCTCTGTGTGAATTAGGCCTCCGCCGTGAGCACCCTCAGCCCAATGCCAGGAACTGCACTCTGCAGAATCTGCGACCCCCTTCCCAGGACTCCACGACCCCCCTGGGGGTCGCGCCCCAAAGATTGAAGACCGCTGGTCTAGGGTGACCAACCGTCCGTAAATTTCACGGACAGTCCGTAAATTGGACCTCACGTCCTTTGTCCGTGAGGATCCCTTTTACGGACGCCTTTTGTCCGTATTTCTGGGCCCTGCAGGGAACAGCACTGTTCCCTGCCAGAGGCCTCAACTCCCTAATGGGGCCGCCACAACCTCCTCCTCGGAGCACAAGAGCAGCCCCACCCGCCCATTGTCATTCTGTCTGCGGGCTGATTGCCACATCCAGAATGACAATGGGCCAGTTTGGGCGGCAAAGCATGTGGTGGCCGGCCTCCTACAACCTCTGTCCACGGCAGGCATTCTGTCAGACAGAAGACTACCTGAGGGGGGTGGGGGTGGAGTTGTTTATTTGTTTCTTGGCGTTTGCAGAAACATTTTGTTTTCACACAGGAGGCCTATCGGGCTGCCAGCTAGTTTGGGACGATTAGAGAGGCAAATCGGAGAGTTAGTTTGGATTGTGTTGTAGGCAGGAGCTGTCAACTTCAATGTTATTCTACACAGAAGACAATGTAACTCGATGAGGCTTGCAGTGACATGACTGAATTTAATTGAAAATGGGTTAGTTAAGTATTTAGCAGTTTTGAGTGGGAGGAGTTTGGATTGGGTGTTCCCCAATAGAATGCCCCCTTAATTATCTAAATGCACATGTTGCTGAATAAACGTGTAATCATTATAGGCATCTGTCAGAGTAAAGCTTTGTTTGTCCAGTCTCGAAAAGAGGAGTCGGGGGCTTTCTGGTGCACTGTGTGCATAGTTGCACGTGCCAAAGGATACGTTTATTTAATTCCAGTGGGGTCAAAGGCTATTAGGGTGACAGTATTGCCATTTTAGAACGGATGCATTTTCAATATTAAAGGTAGCCTTGATTACTGCTTTTTTATTTGATGAAACTAACAACCATTAACAAAGCCAATAGTTCTGGCTTGTTGCAGGTGTAACGTTACTTGTTGTGTTATTTGGATACAATGACAGAAGACGCAAAATACCAGTTAGGCGGTACACTATACTAAGCACAGATTTTTACCTTAGGTGTTTAAAGCCGCACCCTTAATTACATCAAACATCCACTTTGAAGAAACCCCCCAGTTTTTTCATCCCACTTAAAGCCCTGGAAACAACACTATGTCACAGTCACCTTATGACCTGACGCTGTGCATCATGCATGACTCATGACTCAGATTGCCTATGTGCAAGGGCATAGTGAACCCTTCCCCACCCCACCCCTTGCTTTAGGAACTAGAGCAAGGGTGATGTTCTTGCTGGGCCTCTTCTGTCTGCAATTCTGCAGACAAAGGCTCAGCTCCTAATTAAAATGAAAAAGTGGGTGAGTAAGCGAAGAGATGGGTGGATGGCTGGATAGATTAGTGAAAGGGTGAATGGATGAATGTGAGGATGAATGGGTGGATAATGAGAGAAAGGAGGGATGGATGGACGAGTGAGTCAGTGGAAGGATGATTAAGACAAAATGTAAAAAGATAGATGCTTGGGTGGAAGGGTAGAAGGATGGGTAAAAGGGTGGGTGGATTAGTGAAAGGCTGGAGGTAAGAGTTAAAGGGTGGTTGATGGGCGAGTGAATGGCCGGATGTATGTGTAAAATTATGGATGGATGGATTGATGCATTGATAAGTAAAAGGGTGAATGGATGGACCCATGAGTGAAAGGTTGGATGTAAGGATGGATGAGTGAGTGAAAGGGAGGGTAAATTGACAAAAGGATGGATAGATGAGTGAAGGAGTGAAAGGGTGGATGGATGACTGATAGGATCAATGGATGGATTCATGAGTGGATGAGTAGATGGATGGGTGGAAGGAAGGATGGCTAAGTGCAAGGGTTGTTGGAGAGAGAAAGGGAGGATGGATGGATGACAAGGGTGAACGGGTGGAAGTATGAGTGACTGTGGATGGATGAGTAAGTGAAAGGATGGCTGGATGGGTGAAAGGCTAAAAGGCTGGATGGATGAGTGAATGGATGGATGGGTGGAAGAGTGGATGGATGAGTGTACCGATGGATAGGGTGAAAGGGTGGATGGATAGATAATGAATGGATGAGTGAAATGATGGATGGATGAGTGAAATTAAATTAATGAGTTTGCAAATGGTTGAATATGTTTGGCTATGGATGGGTTGAATAATATACGATTGCGTGAACTCCTCTGATGTGTCTGTAAAACTTACCTGTTGTCCCAAAGTTTTGTCCTGAATTTTGACCTCCTGTCCTGAATTTTTGTCCTGAATTTCGACCCTTTGTCCTGAATTTTTACACTCGCTGTCCTGAATTTGGACCCATGCCAGTTGGTCACCCTAACTGCATCACATCTTCTACCCAAACCACGGGGCTTCGGCAGCAAGAAAGCAGAGGAGCTCCTGACTGCGCGGGGTTCTGTACTTGGGCCTCGCATAAAATGGGAACTGCGGGAGCTGACAAATTTGATTTGTCAGCATTACTCGCCACTGAGGAGTTTTTTCTGCGTGGCGGAGAGTAGACAAAGCCGGTAGAACAAAGAAAGAATTGCTGTGTAAAATATACATGCTCCCAAATTTACAAAAGTTACTGCAGCAGCAAGTTTTATTGACCTTGGTGCAGAAATATAATCTATGTCACTGCCAAATATTGTGACAAATAGTCACTGCTATCTCCGTTACTGCATGCAAACAGCTCCATCACATTTTGTTTACATCTGCCCAGCTTGCGCACTCCATTAATTAATCACCTTGAAGTCCGTGCAGGAAACATGGTTGTACTTGGTTAATGAAAATCACATACAAAGGAATTACAGCATGTGAACACAGAATGTTATTCACAGGTAGGTAGCGCTTCTAGAAATGTAAGCAGCTGAAGCGCTATGGCATACTCTTGTGAATGCATCAAAGACGCACATACAAGGTTATGCACATGCAAGTGGTTTGGCCACTTGTGTTTGCAGATTATTTGAGGTCTTCCCTAGTGTTCAGCCTCATAGCGCCCATAATAGCAATATTATTACTTGAAGATTCAGTAATTCAGTTGAAGGGGAATTGACTGCCAAAGTGATTCACAAATAGAATCTGTTGTATTTTTAAACTACCAAAGAGTTTAATTATCTGAAAGGGAACAGGTGGTATAAATGTGATTTGAAATTAAGCTTATTTCGGGTATAGCTCTTAAACCATTAAAAGGTTGAAACCAAATCCAGTAAAAAGAATTGCATATAAATATTTAAACAAGCAACCTCATTACAGTTAGTATGTTTTGCTCTTGTAACGAGGCACTGCCCAAGTGCTGCTATCATAGCATCAGATGTCTAGCATATTCAGAGGTGTTATCACAAAGTCTGTTATGAAGTTCTGTAGATATACTGAATAAGCAGCTACCTATATCATTATCACATGAAATCTATTTATGATGTCCTAACTATACTTTCACAATTGCTTCATTAACCAACTTGCTTTCTCAAATTTGCATGAAAATACACCATTTGCCCACTCTTTTTTACAAAATTTTCTCGGGAAGGAAAAGACCTGAACCACTCTTATGGTGGTTAGGCTCACTCACTATGCTCGCCCGTCACCGGTAGCTCACGCCTCACCTTTTTCAAAAGTCACCAGTCGCCACTGTCAAATACCCTATGTCCAAAATGTCAGTGGGCTAAATTGTAGGGCCTTCTACTGGCCCTCTTGGCAGTCTTGGCAGTAAAATCACTGTGTGCCAAGCTGGGTGAATCTCACCCCTTCCTGGAGGTAAAAATAAACATGCTCCCTTGTTGCAGCTACCCGCGCTCTCGTGGTGCAGCTGTGTGCAAAGTTAGCAATGTCACTAACAATACCTGAGGAGCCCGAATCATTGGGCTCCTTCCTAGTGCCCCAAAGACATACCCCCTTTGCTGTAGCTGCCCACGCACTCGTAGTGCAGCTAATTTCTTCCAAAATCGGCACCCACTGTGCCTCCTGAGCCCTACTGTCCCAATGTTGCAGGAGGCAGACACGGACCCAGCCCAATCGGAGCCCCACTCACCGGGGCTCTCCTCCAAGGGTCTCTACCTCCTCCAGTCTTCCTACGGGAGTCTAACTTCCCTGGGGCTCACCTGGATTGGCCCAATTTCCTCTGCCAGCCACATGTGGGGCTCCCACTGGCTCACGGGGTCCGCCTTCCTTGCACAGTCTCCTCATGCCACGGGGACCGCTCAGTGGCACCTCAGTGAACCCGCCTCTCTCCTGCCTACAAGGCGGCTTCTCTCCTGCACCAGTGCTTCTCCTCACTCCAGTTGGCAACAGGGGGGGGGGTTGAAACTGGAGCCTGCAGGCTCCTCTAGGCTGACTGAGCAGGCCCCGCACACAACCAGACAACTTGCCTAACTTCCAGGTTGCTGCAGTGACTTTCAGTGGCTCCTTTTCTTGGTGGCGAAGTGCGGGATGGGCTCCCGCCATTGCACAAAGCACAACAGCGGGTGGGCCCCCACCAAAGAGCACGCAGAGGCGGGGTTGGCACCAGCTGTCAGGGACTGTCTGGGACTATGTCAGGAACACAGTCAGGGACTTGGGCAAGGGGGTAGAAAACGTACACAGACAGGAGTACAGCGCTGCCCAGGATCACTTAGGACTTCAAAAGAGGAAAAGGGATCCAAAGGGGAAGCCTGTACAAGTGAACAAGATGGCTAAGACTCAGAAAGGAAGGGCACTCAAAAGGCAATTTAGCATTCAGACTAACTACACTCAGGACGGACATGCACGACATATATATAATAGAACATTAACAATTAAGGGGAGTGTGGGGTAAAGCACTCGGGAGCTCCACACGGTAAGACTGAAGCTCAGTAAGTTTCTAATCCACAATTGCTGGTACAGATACTGACTGCAAATAATCACATTTAGGATATGCATGCAAAGGCAGGATCTGTGGAGCTTATACCTATGGTGATGTTATAAATGTAACTCAAAGACAATACTCACAGTGAACAAGAAACACCACCTAGGTAGTCACCTGTGCCCATGGATCCTGGTGATCCAACAGGAACACGCAAGGCATGAGCAGCAAGAGGGTAGTTCTAAACACAAGCACAATAGACAAGGAGCTAGCAAGGAGAAGTGCTTAACAGGAAAGGAAGGAAATCACATGGCACACTTGGCAGAAAGCAGGTAACAAACATACAAGGCCACAGAAGCAAGGCAGAAGAATAGAAAGACAGCAAACTAGGAACTAGAACCAAGGAATTGGGAAGATAAGGCAGGGACTGGAAAGGGATATACAGAAGGGGAGGCTACAAGGGTATCCTAGAATAGTGCAGGTTAAGGAATCAAGAAAACGAAGTAGCATTGAAGGCAGTGCTGGGGTAGGAACAAGAATTGAGCTAAAGCTCAAGAGTCTAGGTAGCACTGCAGGCAGTGCTGGTTCAGGAACAGGGAATTACTGTAGCTAAGGAGTCAAGGTAGCACTGCAGGCAGTGCTAGTACCGGAATAGGGAATTACTAAAGCTTTAGATTTCAAAGTAGCACTGCAGGCAGTGCTAGTTCAGGAACAGGGAATTAGCTACAACTCAGAAAACAAGGAGTCAGGAGAGCACTGCAAGCAATGCAAATCAGGAACATGAAATAGCTGAAGCCCAGGAACAGGAACAAAGAATATCTATAGCTGAGGAACTCAGGAAACAAGAGCACTGCAGGCAGTGCTAATTCAGGTACAAGGAATAGCTATAGCTCAGGAACTCAGTGAACAAGATAGCACTGCAAGCAGTGCTAATTCAGGAGAAGGGAAACTGCTGCAGTTCAGGAACACGGAATACTAAGGCACAGGGGTCAAGGTAACACTTCAGGCATTGCTAATTCAGGAACAAGGAAAACCGCAGCAGGTCAGGAACAAGGCATAGCTAAAGCTCAGGAAACACTGGAAACAAGAATAGCAAAAGCTCAGGGGGCACTGGAAACAAGGATCGGTCTCACTAGTAAACAGCTACAATGACCAACCTTGGCCTGAAGGGGCTTAAAAGAGCTCACAGTAATCATATGCATCAGGTGTGAGCAGGCTAGCAGCAGCCAGCCACAGGTGAACTGAATTCCCCCACCCATCCTTGGCCTGCAGGGGTGAAGACAAAGCAGTGAGCAGGGAATTCTGGGAAATGGAGGTGCAGGCATGAGTAGGCTGGCTTCAAGTATAAGCAGGCTGGCTTTCACAAAACCCGGCATGGATTGGGAATGGATGTCAGTTCCCAATAAGTGTCCAAATGGCTGGAAGTAATGATATGCATGCACGGGAGGGTCTGGTAGCTTATAAGAAGACTGGAAAGTCCCCTATGTGGCCCCTCGGTGGTTGGTACGAGGGCACAGCGAGCGAATCATGACACCCGCTCTCAAATAAACCCCAGTGCGGGGTGGGCACCCACACTGGGGTTTATTTGAGAGCAAAACCCGGGGTGGGAACCCGCTCTTTGATGAAATTTGTGGTGGGCATCCACTCCTTGGATATGCTTCTAGTACAAATCTTATGGTAGATAGGGTGTGCTCACACACAAGCACACAGGTGCGAACACACCTCTGTACCATGGTGCGAGGTTGTGTGTTATGCAAGTTAGCCTTCTTTGAACAGCAGCCAGTAGGACAGGATGACAGTAGCAGCAGGTAACTATGGATATATGGATTGGACTTGTTTTTTCCCCTCAGTGCAATGCAGCTGACCTGGATTATTGTGCTGTTTTGCATGGAAAAATAGTACATCTGGGCCAATGAAGGTGCTGGTGGAACAGGCCAGCATGAAAGAATTGATGGAGGTTAACCTTTGAATGGACAGCCAGTGACCGGGGAGAAAATAAGGGGAGCAAAGAGATGTATAGACGGGGAAAGGTAATATGTTAATTAAATTGAAATGGAAATGCTTGAAGTGCAGACTTTCCCAATGTTAGTCTTGATAAACTCTTGATTTTGTTAAATGCATGGAGGTGAATACTGTGCCTCTTAACTTTACCAAAGTGACCAATTAGCTAGGAACAGCCAACAACTAATTCCAGGTTTTTGTAACATTACAGCTATGGTCCTCTTTTCTTGAGGTTGGACAGCAATTGTTGAAGATTGCTTTGCTGAAGAAGTATCAATAGCATGAACAGTAACAAGCGGGCAGCTTCCTTTTCTCCTGAGGAGGGGGAGAAATAGGCACTAAAAAGAAAAGAAAAGTACATTATTCCGGGGTAGGGAAACATCTTCAAGAGTACAACATGGAGGTATTATAGCCACGTCAATGCCTTTAATCAAATCAATATAAGAATCAACAGCAGGAGTTCACCCGTAAACCCAGCTGAGATCTGGGTGGTAATGGTGTGTAGCAAAAACAATATCTCAACAGGTGTTATTTGATAGACTAGTAAATAAACATATACATATAGTTGCAAAAGGAACAAGCAGGGAGACTGAGAATTTCATGAATGTGCCAAGGGCACATTATATTGTATGTAGAACAGATCAAATTAAATGAATACAGTAGTATCAGCACTGTTAACAATAAATGTGGGAGTAACCAGAAAAACTTTGTGAACAAAGAAGGATGGCATCCTCTCCTGTGAGGGAAGCTAGATTCACATACCAAAGGCGATGGGCTCTTTGAATCTCCCTACCTTTGAATGCTAATTTGCATGTCATGCTCTGGTAGGGAGTGTAAACAGCTTTTTTTTCCGAGCAGGCTTTGTTTCTGACCTCCTGAGAGCAAAGACCCTCACACTTGGGGGTCAGAAACTCATATCTGGTGGCAGGCTGGCTGAGGCCAGTCAGCAGTCACAGCAGGGATTGGTAGGTTTTCAAAGGGCAACTCTTAGGTGCCCTCTGGCTGCTTGTATTAATGAATCCAACACTGGGATCAGTGTGAGCTTATTAATATGAGATCTTTGATACCAAACATCTCTGTTTTCAGTGAAGCCATGTATAGCTGGGGAACTAGTTTCCACCAGTGTCCAGCACATGTTCCTAAAATGGCTTCTCTGATCACTTGTACTGGCAGCAGTTGAACTGACCAGCACAGGGGTATATCTACTCATGCAGCTATGCCCACACATGTAATATAGTGCACCCTGCCTTAGGACTGTAAGGCCTGGTGTAACGGTGACTTACCTATACTGCATGCAGTGTCTGCAGACATGGCACACAGGGAGGTGTGCCATGTCGTGTTTTCACTTTTGTCTGTACCAGGACACGCAGCCTGTAGTGGCAGTTTGTGGGTGCTTGGTGAGGGGTCTCCTAGGGTGGCATAATATATGCTGCAGCCCTAAGAAACCCTCTTTAGCCACCTTGCCTTAGGTACCATGGTTACCAGTTACTTAGGACTTAAAGGGAGGGCTAAAGGTATTGCCAATTGGGGTGCAATTGCAGAGTTTTGGGAAAGAGATATGGCACTGGTAACCTGGTTAGAAGGTGCTTCCAGTCAAAATCATATCAAATACCAGTGTTCTGACAATGTCAAGAAGGAGCATTTTCCTACAGCAGGTGTTAGTGATGGAGCAAGGATTCACACGTAAAGCGACTTGCTTGTATCAAGAACCTCCAATAACGTTAATAAAATTAAATCAACATGTTTGTCTTAGTAATTTTGCACATTTTTACACTACACGGTATGTCCCAGTGAAGCTTGCCTATGTGTTTACTAATTCTAATACGCTTGCCTCTAAAATGGTCGCTGCTACGCGGGAATTTAGTCTGCGCTTGCGTCGGTCATACCCATGTGACGTGACGTACTTGCAGTTCTGGTGGGAATTTGTTGCTCATGCCCAATGCAATTAAAATGGCTGCTTTGTGTTCTCACATGCTCTGAGCTTGCATTGCCGCTTTTACAAAGCTGTTTGTTCTGCACTTACTCATAAAGCTATAGTTATTATAAAGTAAGGGATATAGTATAGCCATTCATGGTATACAGTGTAATCTTTTATTCTGTGTTTCTAAATTGTTTTCGCTTGCTTTTCATGTATCGTATTCCTTAGGCCTGGGAGTTGCTTACTACCCCATTTTGGAAGCCCGTATGGTACCAGTCACATGATGGTGGAAAAGAAAACCATGCAGCAGTGGAGCCCAGCCAGCTGGCAGCCTCGCCCAAGATGCTCCTGGGAACCTGAACTCCAACCTAGCCGAAGAAGCTGAACTGTACTAGAATTTGTTACATTTGTAATAACTGCTGTATACCCCATTGTTCACTGTAAAACATATGTCATGGGAAACTAGAGTTTAAGGGGTGGGTACGTAGACTGAATATTAAGCCTGAGAAAGTCTAAAATCTAGGTGGTGTGATGACTTAAACTCCTCCTTTGTCCAATCAAAATTGGGGATCCTAACACTTGCAACATTGGGGGGTTGTACACTGACCCGAAAAACAGTATAACTAGCCTAGGTTTGGCTAGAGAAATTGTCCAACTTGTCCGAATAGCTGACCTGTCACTGACCCAACGCACTCTATAGGTGACTGATACAGAGAGCTGAGGAGCACTCTGTCTGAAATTCCACAGACACACTCGGGGTTTTGGGAAACCTTAAGTGCTGGCGAAGCACTTTGCTGGGAGGTTTGAAAACCCAATCGGGGTTATTGGCAGATTCCTTGCAGAGAGGGAGTAGCGCAGGCGTTGCAACCGAAGCTGCGGGTGTTGGTCGTACCCTTTGGTGAACCCGGTCCTGATCCAAAATTCTGGGGTTATCCTGTCCTGACTGTCCAAGAGCTGTACCTGCTCGCCTACTGGCATCTAAGTCCTTGAGGGTCCTTTCCCGTCTTTCCAAACTGACCCGTGGCCAGGGTTGCTCTTCACTCTATCCTAGGTAAATATAAAGTCTGTGTGGGTGATTGTTTATCTAAACTTTCCTTCCTAACGTCTCGAACAAAGCATAATTGCATATGTTCTTTTTTCTCCCCCTGTCCTTTACAAATGAGATTTTCATGCATTAATTGTCTATTAGCATGTTCCACTTTTCTACCTACCTTTAGTCAAATGCTAAATCTGTTTTCTTATATAGTTTATGTTCCATTCTTACCCTCCCTATAGAGAATAAGTACATCTGGATACATCAAATTGCATATGTTTCATTTCCTCTGAACCGTGAATTTCGAAAGTCTACTTTGATTAGTATGTTCCCTTTCTTTACCCGCCTTTAGTGAAGTTGTGAAAGTCTGTTGATCTAAATAGCATGTTCCTTATTTTCTCTTCTCTTTATTTTTTCAATTCCTAAATGATTAATATTCTCTGCCTTATTCATAGCTATACGATATTTCTAATTCTAGTTATAGATAGTTTGATCTGTGTTAATCATCTTCTCATGGCATATGATGATGATGATGATTAGATAAAGGTTTTCAAAACTTTCTGAGTATGTGGTTATTATAAAAGAGTACAAATATTTCAATTTGTATATGGTATTGTGTTGTCTACTTATTTTGCAGCTAGCTCCTTGATCCATTGTGATCTTAGGTACCTGTGACGAGGATTGGTAAGTCAGGTACATTGGAAATAATTAGAAAGAAATAGGGTTACTGGTAGTAGAGTGTAGGTTACCTGATTAAATAAGAGTGTAATGAAATATATTATGGGCCCAAGTGTGCATATTTAGTAATAAAATTAGTCGGGTGACCTGCGCGCTCTATCATTAGGACCTAGGGTGTGGGCCCTTGTCAAGCAATAGCCACAATCCCTTGCACCACAGAAAGTCACACATTTAGGGGTCGATTAGGATGGCGGACGGACTTGCGTCCGTCCGCCACCCCTTAGTAGGAGGGACCGTCCGCATGGGCAGCGGCGGTCCCTCCATGGCAATTAGGATGTGACCGCCACCCTGGCGGTCACATCCTGTATGTTTTACATTGCGGCGGGTGCTGCTTGAAGCAGCACCCGCCGCAATGTAAAAAATGAAAGCAGTGCATTTGCATGCACAAAGCGGCAGGCACCGCGCGGTGCCTGCCGCTTCGTGCACGCAAAGGCAGGGGGGTACCATAGGTACCCCCCATGTGCACCCCCCACGCAACCTTCACCCAGGGGGCCCACAACGGGCCCCCAAAGTGAATGTCCGTATGCTTTTCCACGGCGGAAAAGCCGCCGTGGAAAAGCATTACATTCCCTACATCCTAATATGGCTGGCGGTGTCTGATAGACACCGCCAGCCATGTTAGTGCTTTTCCGCCGGGGTCGCCTTCCGACCGCGGCGGAAAAGTGGAGGACAGATTGTGAGACCCACCAGCCATCCTAATTTGGCGGTGGGTCTTTCAGGCCTCCTCGGCGGATTCCCCGCATACTCCGGGCCGGCGGTGGCTTCCGCCGGCCCGGAGTATGCGGGGAATCCGCCATCATAATGACCCCCATAATATGTGCTTAATCCTGGGTAGCTTGGCATGAAAAGCAATCATGCCTTAATTTAGAGACAATGTGTAAAGTATTTGCAGCACACAAACAGCAAAAACATGAAAAAACAGCACAAGAAAAATTCTAAACCAATTAAGAAAAAAAGAGTAAAGTTTAATAAATTAGTAGATGCCAAATGATAACAATCCAATCAGTAGAACTGGAGACATGAATTTTTAAAGTTTAAGTAAAACCTAGCACCTAAATGATCAAAGCGCCAACATCGGACATTAGTCGCACAAGACCGGGTCAAAGTCTAAACTTAAGGCCGACAGCGATGGAGCGTAGTTTGGGTACAAGAAGTGGATTGGGCTTGGTGAGCACTTACCTTCAGACTTAGAAATATTTCTGAAGAAAAATGTTTCAGAAGTTAAAGTTCAGCGGGGCAAGGCTGCAGGAGGTGTCTAAAGAGGGAGCGTTATCATAGAATACCAATGGGTTAAAGCCGCAGTCAAGATCTGTAAGTTTGGACTTAGTCCCCAACACTGAAGTAAAAAAACTGCTGGAATGACGCAGAGAGCTACAGCTGAAGACAGTTCCATGAGGTCAGATACACCTTTGATGAAAGAACGCTGAAACTGGTTTGCTGCTGTGGAAAAGAACATAGTGGGAGAAGCTGCAAAGTCAAACCAACTGGCAATGCACCTTAGGCGGATAGTGAGCAGGTTAGCCCCGGTCTCCTCCTGGTTCTCAGAGCACTTTTTGGTCAAAGTTTGTCTAAGCTCTCAGTTTTGGAATTGGCCATTTGGACACGTTTAGCAACACAACCAAGGGTCCAAGACTGGTGGGATACCTATTGGGGATTGAGGACTCACTAAAGCTGGGTTCAGGTGCGGGTTCAAGATAGTGGGAGCCTGTCATGTTTCTTTATCTCTAAACAGGAGACCAGCAAGCTAGCCCTTAGAGTCACTTTTGGCAGTCCTGGGTGCAGGTGTAGATTTTGGACTCAACAGCAGGGCTGGCCTCTGAGGTTTCAAGGCAGGCTCTAGGCAGCAAAGCAGTACTTCTAGTTACAGCAGCTTTCTGGCAGAGTGCACAGCAGGTCACAGCAGCAGGAAATCCTCTGAGAGTCCTTCCACAGTGGTAGGTGAGTCTCCTCAGTAGTGAACTGAAGAAAGGGTCTAAAAGTCCTGCTTTTATACCCCAGTGAACTTCTTCTGTAAAGTGGGAGAAGTTACTGGAAAGGTTCCTTGAAGTGCTTGGAATTTCCAGACTCCCCTGTCCTGGCTCCTAGCTAGCTGCAGTGACAATACATGGTTGTTATGCCCTTTGTGTGAATGCAGAGCACAGACTATTCAGGTGTAAGTGGGGCTGTGCTCAGCTCTGCCCCCATGCTGCCAGCAGATGGCCCATTCAGGCACACCGAATTCCCTCTGTTGTGGGACTGTCTGGGAGAAAATCACAAAGTCTAACTTCCAGCTACATCTAGTCATGTGATCCAAGACATGCTGTAGGCACAATGGGCTAAGGACAGGAAAATGTAAACTTTCTAAAATTGGCATTTCCTAAACTGTAATGAAAAATCCCACATTATATTTAAAGAAATGACATGAAATGAAATATGAAATAATGAAATACAAGCATTTGTAAAGTGCAGAGCTACCTCTGGAGAGGTATTCCGGCACTGGGGGCCGTCCGGAAGATTAAGCAAGCTATTGCCCAGAGTCACATGGTGCTGGGCTAACCTGCTGCCGGTACTGGGGATCGAACCGTGAACCAGGTGGTCCAGAGTCAGGCATCCCGGCCGCTGCGCCACACCTCTTCCAAAAATAAAGAGGAGTTTTCATTCCAATTCCATAGATACCAAACACATCTAGCCCCTCTCTATTAGGAATTCAAGCTTATTAAATTTAATAGAGAATCCCCAATGGTATCCTATGGAAGGAGTAGGTATCAAAGTAGTTAAAATGAATTTGGGAGCTTTTCACTACCAGGACATGGAAAACTTATAAGTACACATCCAACCTTTTAATTATACAGCTCTTTGCCCTATGGGATTCCCAGAGCCTACCTTAGGCATGACTAACATGTGATAAAGGGGGAGTTTAAGGCTTATCAGGATTGTTTAAAATGCTAAGTCGACATGGCAGTGTCACACTGCCTTCAGGCTGCAATGTTAGTCCCGGGGCAAGCTTTAGAGTGCTAGCTAGATGGGTTGTACAATACGTGCTGTAGGCCCACTGGTAGTATTTAAGTTACAGGCCCTATGTATAAGGTCTACCACTCTTAAAGGGACTTTTAAGTAAGTTAAGTGTGCCAATTAGGTATATGCCAATCAAACCATGCTTAGTGGAGTGAGCATAAGCACTTTAGCACTGGTTAGCAGTGGTAAAGTGCACAGAGCCCTAAAGCTAACAAAAGCAAAAATCGATCAAATATTGGGGGTAAGCGGGCAAAATATTTAGGGGAAGACCACCCTAAGGCCAACAGTTCTAACATGTGTCCCCCAGCTGAAAGTGGGGAAAAATACCCAACCTCTCTGAGTTCTCATCACCATGGCGGAAGAACCTGTAGAGACCATCAGCATTGGCGTGGTCTGACTCAGGTCTGTGTTGCACCGTAAAGTCCATTCCCTGTAGGGACCTGGACCACCTAAACGATTTTGGATTTTTTTGTCAAGACAGGAGCCTAGCATTATGCATAACCTTTTATTCACCACTTCTGAGCAGCACCTAAAAAGCTTCTAATAGAACAGTATAAAGTCGCAAACAGAACATCCACAATTAAGTCCTTAACATTCCAGACTCATCCTCTTTTGTTTGCTGCTTCTGAGCAGATGAGCATACTTTTACATTTGATTTGTCTGTGAGAGATTTTTGTTATTGTGAAATAACTTTTGCATAATGAGGAATAAGTGTGTTTCATAATTTGCTTTAGGTAAGATTTAGGTTTTACAAATGGTTTTCGGGTAAAAGGCATTAAGTATGATTGTGTGAGAGTTATATTATTTGAGATTTTAGGAAGTATTTAACTTTTAAATAAATGTATTTTTTTTTAAAGGAAGGCAAATGAACAAAAAGAGTAGGTTTTGCAGGCCTACTGTTTTGGGAGGGCCTCAAGCAGAGGTATTTGAATTTAGGAGCGATCTGCTTGTTTCTCCGAGGACAGTACAAGTTCTGATCTAAAGCGAGCCCTCTGCACTTGGGATGTTTTTGAAAGGAAATAGAGGGGCAGATTTACAATTACTGGCGCATCCCTGCATATCGGCAAGGATGCGCCAGTAATTGTGTGTCACAGCTCCGCCACCTATGATGCGCCGCATTTACAATGCGGCGCACCATGGGGCAAAAATGGCACAGATGCGTCACGCATCTGTGCCGTAAAAGCGGCGCATTGCTGGAGTTGCGACGCAGCTCCAGCAATGATCAGGGGGGCCCTATGTGTACAATGCTGTGTCAATCCTTACGCCTGCTTCAAGCAGGGGTAGGGTTTTGATGCAGCATGGGCCCAAAAGTGACTGAGTGAAATCTTGTAGATTTCACTCAGCCACTTTTGGGAGGCGTTCCTGCCCAGGAACCCCTCCCCATGCCATGGTATGCCTCTTCTGGCGCAGGGCTTTACAACGTGACGCATCTGGGAGATGCGTCACGTTGTAAATACCCCGCACCATGGTGCATCTTTTGCGTCGCCGTTGTCTCACAAAAGTGCCGCAAGGGCGGTGTAAACGTGGCGCAAGGGGCTTGTAAATCTGCCCCAGAGTGCATACGGCCGGCGTCATAGGATACGCATGATTTTTTGAAGGTGGTAATGGCTGGCGAAGCGCAGCCATTAGCAATGGTTGCCTAGTAATGGCCCTCTGATCGTCATCGCTGACAGATAACAGATGACGTTGTCGATCATAGGTGATTAACTGCATTTTGACGAGCTTGACTCATGTTTAGAAGTTAATGGAAGGAATTTAGTAAGTGGAACAGTGTAATTTAACAAAATAAGCGAAACTGGGGAAATAACCTCCAAGGAGGTACAGGAGGAAATCTTCAAGAGATGAATGGAACAGGAAATAAGAATTATAATACAGGAAACAGTTGAGAGGATAGTTAAAGAAGGTAAAAGAAGGATAGAATATGTTGAGGAAGAGGAGTTCTGGACTCTATCTGAGGAAGATGAGTCTCAAAATAGAAGACCGGGGAAGCATGTTTTGGGAAACAAAAACACAGGCATTCCATGAATGTTAGCAGTGGTATATTGAGTAAGAAAGCAAGAATTTCATCGCTGTCTGGTGTCAAAAGTGGCATGAAAGAGAGGCAGGTGAACACTGCGAAAGAAAGGGGTGCACAGCCCACCAGGTCTGATCAGGGTGAGAATGAGGAACTAGATGAGTATGTTTTGAATCTTGGTTACAATGAATATCCAGGTGAATTTTCAGAGTTAGAGAGTTTAAATAAAAATACCATGCAAGAGAGAAAGGATCCTTTGATCAGGCTCTATTTAATCCTGCACAAATAAGGCACCCACGAAGTTCAGAGGGGTGGCCATTGGAGCATGTTGCAAATTCCATTAAGTTTTGGATAAAGTGTACATTAGTAAGAAATGAAAAATCTCATGACAGCAAAATGTTCACGTCCAGTGATAGATAATAAGTAAACAATGACTCCAAATCTAGACCCTGATCTTAAAACATATTTGTTGAAGTTGGGTCACGACCCTAGAAAGGCATTAGAAACATTATTGAATCAGTGTGAAGACACACTGCTGGAAATTTTAGGTTCTGATGCTAGGATCTTTGACATGAATGAGACTGAGTTGGATATTAATTTACTGCAAGGATGGAGCCAGAGGACTTTCTGTTTTATTGGTAATGCCAATGCAGGTTTAATTGCAGAATGGCATAAAGCAGTGCTTTTCAGAGTAAGTCCAAAATTGGGAGATTTTGTGAAAAAGCGAAGAGTCCACAAGACTATTGTTTGGAGAGGACCTAACTAAATATGTCGGCAAACATGTACAAACCTTCACAGCTCTTGACAAGGCTCATGTATCCACGAAGAAGGTTTTTGGAGATGAAAGTTTATATGGCAGGGTCGGTAGGCAGGGTCAGGTTTTCAGCCGTCCATATATCAGAGGCCCATACTATCAAGAAGGAGGAAGTATTCAAGTAAGAGGTGATTATAGAGGACCAGCATATTCACAAAATTTCTATCCTCAAAGAGGTAGTGGAGGAAGGAACAGAACAGGTCGAGAAAGAACAGGTTTCCAAACAGGGACTCAAACAGGATAAGGCGAGTATGAGGAAAATAATTGGTTTTATCCATAGAAACTCTTGAGGGAGGTTAAGGTATTATCAGAAAGAATGGGAAGAAATGACAGGAGATTCCTGGGTACTGGAAACAGTAAAAGGATATTTAATAGAGTTTCATTCGCAACCGTTTAAAAAAAAACAACCAAAGGAAATTATTTTTCGAAGTCAAATACAAATTATTGTGGAACAGGAAATAAAAGAAATGTTAGAGAAGAGGGGAGTTGTGCAGGTACCAGAGCTGCTGAAAGGGTTGGTGAGTACTCTTTTTGTGGTGGAGAAGGGAGAAAAAGGATGGAGGCCAGGTATTCATTTAAGGGAACTAAATAATGATGTGGTCTACAAGCATTTCAAGATGGAAGTGATCCATCTAGTAAGAGATATTCTGAACAACTATTGGATGGCATAAATTGATTTGAAAAATGCATATTTTTCAATACTGATAGCACAAGGAAGTCAGCAATACCTTCAGGTCAGGTGGAGAGATCAGCTATTCCAGTTTACATGTATTCCATTTGGTTTAGCTTCAGCCCATTGGCGTTTTTCAAAGGCATTGAGAAAAAGAAACCCAGGTTAGATGTCCTGCACATCTAACCTGGGCTTCTATTGGAATTGTATAACACATATTTGCAAGCCCATTATCACCGTTTTAGCTGCAGTTTCCTGCCACTAAAACGGCGATAATTTTAACGAGGTTCTTGCTAATATGCTCCTTAGATTTTGTGATAAATTTGGAGAAGTCAATATTAGTACTAGTGCAATCAATGGAGTTTGGGGATTTCTGGTAGACACGGTGAAGAAGCAATTGGAATTACCAGAGAGGAAGATAACTCTAATATAATGAGAGGTGAAGCTTTTACTAAGAAAACAATCAGGAGGTGAGTTTGAGATAGTTGGCAAGAGAGGATAGACCTTCTGTCATCCTCTATACAGGCAGTGTTTCCACAGCCTTTGCATTGCAGAGCGCTGCAGAAAGTCAACTGGTTATGTCGGAATAGAGGTATCTAGCATGGAGACAAAATGAAGCTGGATATTGAAGCTCAAAAGGAATTCAATTGGCGGGTGGAAAATCTTCAGGCATGAAATGGCTGTGCAATATTTGGAGCCAGTCGAGATTTTGTATTAGAGACTGATGCAAGCAGATTAGGTTGGGGAGCGAGAATAGACTCTCAGGAGACAGCTGGAAGATGATTGAGAGAGGAGATTGTTTTGAGATGAGACCTGGTGAATTGGCAGTTTTCAGTTTCAGGGAACAGATACAGGCTACTACAGTTCTTTTAAAGTTGGACATTATTTCAGCAGTGAATTATATAATCAAAATGGGAAGAAGCAAATCAAAGAGATTGTCAGAGTTGGTAAAGGATTTCTGGAAGTTTTGCATGGAGCATAAATAAGATAAGTCTTTCTGCACAATATCTTCCAGGGAAGGAGAATTTGGTAGCGTACTGGAATTCCCATTTTCTGAAGGATTTCAGGGATTGGAGACTGAATCCAAAGATATTCGGAATAATACAGGAAAGGAAAGATTGGAGGTAGATTTGTTTGTGTCCAGGTTAACCCATCAATTGAAGAAATATGTGAGTTGGAGGCTGGTTCCGGGAGCAATAGTAGTGGATGCTTTCAATCATAATAAAAGTGTATGAGAGATTATGCATTTACACCTTTTTCCATGTTACAGAGGGTTCTGATGCAGGTAACAAGGCAGAAATGCAGGCTGGTGCCAGTGACTCATTTTTGGGTGACACAGGCCTGGTACCAATCTGTGATGGAGTTAGCTATGGAAGATCCGATTTTGATAGAAGCAAAAAAGTGACTTTCAACAGATGTGGCAGGTAGGGAGCATCCTCTAGTGGATTCAGGGGTGCTGAACCTTCTAGTTTGGAGCATTTCAGGAAATCTCGTAGATTTACAGATTTTATCAGGAAAGGCTTTTGAGGTATATGAATCATAGGCACCCGGAACTACGAAAAGGTATTCAAGCTCATGAAAAGTTGGGATATGTGGATGCGTGGAGAGGGATTTGGATCCTGTTGAGGCAGATGAAGTTATGATTGATAATTTTCTAGCAAGTTTATACAGGATGAGTCTGAGTTACAGGAAAGTTAATTGTTGGAGATCGGCGATAGTAGCTGGACAGTCTCTGGTTGAAGGACTTTCCGTAAGTAAAGGAGAATTGGTTTGCAGAATAATGAAAGAAATTTGTTTAAAGAAGCCACCAGGAAATAAATATAGTACTCAGTGGGATGTCAATTTATTTTGGAAGCAGTAGAGGGATTAGATTAGAGGGAAGTAAACATATGAATAAATAAAACTAATTTTGTTGCACGCACTGCATCGCCAAATGCGAATTTCATTTTATTTATTTATATGTTTACTTACCTCTATTCTGCCATAATCCGTAGTTTACTACCCCCCACCCTCTCCCTCCCCCGCCCCACGTCAGCGCCCGGCAGCACTCCCACCACGGGCCGCTACTGTTTGGAAGTTGTTGTAGTATTTGGAGAGTAGCAAGTATTTATCATTGAAACAATTTAACATAGAAGTTAGCAACTTTATTGTGTTTGATATCATTATTTCTGATGTAAAAGCTTTGGATGTTTCAGGTAGGTTTTGCCACCCAGAGGGGGTGTTCTTGGAAATACGGCGAAGAACAAAAACTATGACTGAGGGTGCAGAGTAAGAGTATCGATGTAAAAATATCGATGTGTTTAATATCGTTTGTAAAAACTTAGTTGTAAAATATATCGATTTTTTATTAATGTTATGTATTTTAGTATATATTCTATATGTGTGTGATGTTATTTTTTTGTATAAGAATATTTTTTTTTTATATGTGTTAACATTTTAGTCGTTATTAATATTTTTGTTTTTTAATTTTGCATTTTTCGTTCCATTGCTTGTTGTGTGTTTATAGGGAAATAGGGTGGGAAGTAATTTTATTTATATAAAATGTATGGAATATTTATAGTAGTTTAATTATATAGAATGTATGGAATAATTTTTACTTATTAATATTTGTTTATTTGTAATGGTATAGTGTTAAATGTGTACATTAATTTATTAATCCTTGTTTAATAATTAGTTGGTAATTAATGTAAATAAATGAATTAGTAATTAATTATGGTAATTGTGTAGTTAATTTTAGGTGTGTGTTGTGGCGTTAATTGATGTAAATTGTGTGAAGGACGGGAAGTATTTTTTTATTAGTGATGAATTATTAATTATCTGTTAATTAATTTAAATTAATTAACTAGTAATTAATTAGTAATTAATTATGGTAATTGTGTAATTAATCGTAGGTATCTGTTGTAGATATAGTTTTAAAGAATGTATACTCAATGAATGTTTATTATTTTCTCTTATTACTAATATATTTTTAATTAATTATTAATTATGTTAATTATGGAAATAATTTTAAATAAAAATGTTGATGTATTTTTTCATGATCTGGTGTTATAGGGTAGGAAATAAAAGCAATACATTTCTTTTTTAAATAACTTGTTTGTGACTATTTGCTCCTTTTAAATAAATATTGTTTATAAATGTATTTGTTAATTTTTTTAAATATTTGTACCTTTTTATTAAAATGTAATTAACATTATAATATGTGATATATATCTAATTGTATATTTTTTAAATATTGTTTCTTTATTTTTCAGATTATTATTATTTATTTAATAGTTAAAAGTTAATAGTAATTTTTGTTTCTCTGCTATCCAATAGTTTTCCTACTGTTGCACCCATTGGTGTGGGAATAGTAATTTTTACCCCTCCGCTATCAAATACTTTTCCCACTGTTGCACTCGCTGGAGTGGGAATAGTAATTTTTACCCTTCGCTATCCAGCACTTTCCCTACTGTTGCACTCACTGGAGTGGGAATAGTAATTTTCTCCCCTCCGCTATCCAGCACTTTCCCTACTGTTACACTCACTGGAGTGGGAATAGTCATTTTTACCCTTTCGTTAACCAGCACTTTCCCTACTGTTGCACTCACTGGAGTGGGAATAGTAAGTTTTACCCCTCCTCTATCCAAAACTTTCCCTACTGTTGCACTCACTGGAGTGGGAATAGTACATTTTACCTCCCCGCTATCCAAAACTTTCCCTACTGTTTCACTATTTGCAGGTGGAATAGTAAATTCTATTATTTCGCTATCCAACATTTTCCCTACTGTTGTATTTATTGTATTGTGAAATGTACATTTTAATTTTGCTTTAATAGTTTGATGTTTTAATTAATTATAGACATTTTTTTGAATTTTAAATGATTGATATATGTATATATTTTATTTTTATGTAATTTAAAATTTTAAAATTAACTAAAGATAATAGTTAATAAATTATTTCAAAGTAAATATATGTACATGTATAAATTATCATGCTTGCGTGTTTTTTTTAAAATTAAGCTTAATTTTTATATTTAGTTGAAATGTATATTCAATTTAATTCATTTTGTTAAAGATAATATTAATACTATGGGGCCGATTCCGATTCGGTAAAATCCAGTCCGAATCGCCGTACGGAGCATTTTTCCCATACGATTCGTACGCAAACCATACCCGTACGTACGATGTAGTACGATGTGTACTCAATGCAGTTTTCCATACGAATCGTACAAAAGACCGTACGATTCACTCGGAACATGCAGTACGCAATGTTCGTACGGATCGAGGCAGCTTTTTACAAACCAGCAAGTACAATTCATCAGTACGACACTCTGTACGACTCTTTCTCTACGGGACTTTAAAACATCCGTAAAAGTACATTTCGACTCTAAACGCGCGCGAAACAAACTCCCCGGGTACATGAGTGCACCCCATGATCGCAGGGGTACGGTGCACACTGGTACGGAGCGTCGGGGTACAGAGCGTAGGGGTACAGTACATCGGGGTACGGTGCATGGGTGTACGTAGCGTAGGTGTACGGTGTGTAGGTGTACAGTGCGTAGGGGTGCAGAGCATACGGGTACGGTGCGTGCCCCCATGATCGCAGGGGTATGGTGCATATGTGTATGTGCGGTTCTCCGTACGAAATGCTCATTCGACGATTTCCGTACGAAATGCGTTCTCGATCCCCGGTCTAGATCATACTTGGCGGGTCGTACGGCATGTTTACGAATCGTACGTTTTACTGTGCGGCTCTATGTCGTACAGATTTACCCTCGTTTGTCGTACGGTTCACAGACATTCGTACGTATTCGTTTCCTACGGATCTTACTATGCGATTTGTACGGTTTTGTACGATTCATACGGAAACGGCTACGGATTCGGATCGTCGTACGGATTGTTTTCCCGAATCGGAATCGACCCCTTAATATATTTAATATATATAATTTTATTTATAATTTTAAATCGATATTTTTTACATCTATATTTTTACCTTCGATATTTTTGATTTGATATTTCTGTTCTTACCTGTTTAAGTATAGGGAGTTGATATTTTTACTAGTCAGTCAGTCAGTCAGTCAAAAACTCTTTATTCGATTAATTAAAATCATAAAAGAAGCAACAATACATACATACAGAGTAAAAATATATGTATACATTTAAAAACAAGCATCTATGTACATACATTCAATTATATACAGATTATATATTACAACGTTCATGGGGTAATAATTAATACAAAATATCTCCTATTGTAATTAAAAACCACTATTAAAACAGTATAAAATGTATAAAAATGTCTGTTCCACGATTATGGGGAAGTGGTTTAGATCAATTTATCTGTAGGGTTCTTTTGTTTTTAACTCTGGCTGCAGCCACCAGAAAACTAGCTACGCTAAAGATAACTCGCACACTGTTCAATAATTGCAAATACAGTAGTGCAGGCCTCACCTGCAAGAAACCCGCTTCTCGTAATATGGGCAACAAGAATTTATTTCGTGCCACCGCAAATTTCTCACAAAACATAATAAGGTGAAGAGTGTCTTATGTCGAGAAGTTGTTGCAAGAACATGGTGGAGAATCAGCTGGCTTACCCCAATGTTGTTGATCTCCCAAAACAAGATGAATAAGGTTAAATCTGAACCATGTAAGCAAGAAGTGATGGTATGGCGTTGTTACAATCCTGAGGTAGGGTTCTATGTGGGGCGAGGACTGCAAAGCATAAATACTTCTTAATCCTGATATTTTTACTATCTATATATTTGTTTGCAATATTTTACCATCAATGTTTTTACCATCAATATTCTATCAGTGAACCATTGTCATGAGGTCTGTTTTTACCTTTGCACTGTGTTATGTTAGCATGAGCGTAATAGAAGTTTAAACCCCATTTTCCTTTTCTGCACACGACCCATTTTGTTATTAAAGCTTTTCGCCTAGTTGAATATTTTGCTTCACACGAGAATAATATGGCTGAGATACCCGCCACCCCCTCTCGACGCAATCCCCAAGGATGGGAAAACGGAAACGGTTCTGAACTTTTGGAAGGCGGGAGGGAGTGACCCTCCCGGCCGTATTTATTAAAATATGAAACAAAATCAAAACATTAAAATAACAGTTTCATATCATGTACAATTTCATTTCCACATTACGATGTTTGGCTAACCTTAACATATTTCTAATACAAAGGTTCTCCTAGCCGAACTAACATCCTACAAAACATTTAACTTGAAATTGTACATCCTAACGTTAAGGGCCAACGGCAAGGTCGTAACCGGTGTCAGATCCCTAAACCAGAATTACCCCCCCCACTTGGGAGGGGCGACCGCACAGAGGCTGTACCTCAAATGCATCTACCAATTTCCCTTGACTTGACGGGGGCCCCAATGAACTCGACGCCATTAAAAGGTCGTCCGAGGACTCGTGTGAGGTGTCTAGAAGGTAGCGTAAACCCCCTCCCCACCCCACACAACTTACCACATCTGCCGTCGCAGGTGTCCTGGCCCCGGGAAATTCCCCAGGAGGGGCCCTTAGCCCCTCCTATCAAGGAAGGGGCCTTGACCGCCTTTCCTTTTCTTTCGGCGGCCCATCCTTAGAAGGGACCGCCTCCCCGTTGAGGGGCCAATGGCCACCTCCCCCGGGCCCTCCCATCCGTAATGGGTGACGCCCCCCCATAGGGATCTTCCAATTACTGCTCACCGATCATGACCTTACCGCCACAGGCCGGATAGTTGACCGGCTATCCGGACCCCCCACAACAACTCCTGCCTAAAGGTCATGTTTTAAACTCTTTAGCCAAGCTATGAGGTCTCCTATGAGTAACTCATTCCCCACCTGGGACAAATGGACCCCATCTCCCAAATACATACTGTCCCCCTTGATACAACCATGCGGAATCGAATGCAGTGCACTTGAACGAAACAATCTACCCAACTTGTTATTTACTTTCTTCACTGAGTGATTCAGAGCAGAAACCGAAATCGCCCCCCTCCACACTTTCCGTGGAATCATATGGGACCATGCAATTGTGCACCCTGGAACTCTTCTCGCCAACCAACTTACAGCGGAAAGCATTGCCTCGAGAAGCAGTCGTCTACCAATGGTCACCAAATCATTACCCCCAAGATGGACTATGATTATAGACGGCGGTGACCTTGTCCGCCCTAACAAACCCTCGAAAAAGGATTTAAACTGGTCAATACAGAGCCCGCCCCTTCCATAGAAGGTCACCCTGTACCCGTATTCCCCAGCCATGTGAATCATGTCACCTGCTTTGAATACGTCCGCGGCACGCCTCACGTATGAGTGGCCCACGACCAACACCACTTTTTCCGCAGCCGGTGATGTTTGACCGCTGGTTCCCAGGTGTCGGGTCGACTGCACAGTCCGCCCCGCCTCGTAAGCTTGCGAAACTGTAAACCAAACAAAAACAAGAAGCGTGAGTACATGATAGCAGCTTCACAACATGTGCAACCGCACATACCTTTTGTAACAATTCGAGGACCAACGCCCCAAACGTTTCACTTTTTCTATACTCAGACCCCTGGCTGTAGCCTCAGTAGCAGCCCCTATCCGAAAGGAATGGGTCCCAAACTCGCCGGGGTTCAAGCCCGCGGCCGAAAGCGCCATTGCAAGCACCCGCTGGAACTGAAACCTCGTCAGTGGGGTGGCATCAGCGTGTCTCAACAAGGTCCCCCCCATGATGACGCCCTCTGCGCTAAATATTCCTCTAAGCAAACAACAGGGCACATGGGAGATCCGGGAATTCGATGTATTACTACACAATCCCCTATTGCACCCTGATCGGCCTTGGACCTGACAAACGAGACAGTCATTGTCTACCTCTTTACCTGAATGTGCTCTCGGCACAGTCCCCCCACCGTATCCCGCTTGTTCTTCGCCACCAGTTCGCTTACCCGCATTGCCCCATGGAATGCTAACGCAAAGGCGGCCCGGAATAACACTGTTTCATACCGGGATGAACATGTCGCCGGGAGTACGGATAATAACAGGGCCAACCTATCCAGACCTATCGGGTGCCTCTCATCTACTCTGCGACCCTCAAGGCGTTGCCATCCACGTAGCGCTTTCTGCACCACAAAAGACGCTGTCCGGTCCTGGATCCCATGAGCCCTTGCCATAAAGGAATGGCGGCCCGATGCCTCTGGGCCGTAGCTACAGATTTGCCTGCCTGATGTAAAGACAGCAAGAATTTTACGACAAGCTCTTCCTGGCCCCAAAGCTCCCCCCTAGCAGAACCCAAAAAGGACCAATAGGAACGGAACGCCCCTTCATATGCCTTCCTTGTCCTGGGTGCTAAACTCTCTCCCACGAGGTTTTGTAGTTCGGGGCACCGAGAGACCAGAGAGCTTCGGGAAAGGGTGCCGCCACCGGGTCCGCTGTGGGCAGAAAACCCCAGAAGGCCTGCATACGGAAACGAGAAAGCGCATCAGCCGCTTGGTTCAGCACCCCTGGGACATGTCGCGCCCTAAAGAGCACATTCAACTGCATACACAACAATACAATTTCTTTAAGCAGTCTCAGAATCCATTTACAACGTGCTGCCTGACTATTGATACACTCAACCACGGTCATGTTATCAGACCAGAACACCACAGAGTGATCTCGGAACCCCTCAGGCCATGTTTTCAGGGCCACCAAAATAGGGAAGAGTTCGAGGAAAGCAATGTTACTTGTCAGCCCGCACTCGTGCCACCATGTCGGCCATTTCAGAGCCGACCATTGCGTACCGAATATGGCGCCAAAACCTATACTCCCCGCCGAATCTGTCCACAGCCCCAGCTCCTCGGAGGACACCGCCGGCTTGTTCCAGACAATTCGACCATTGAAATCCGCCAGGAATGCCAACCAAATGCGCATGTCCTGGCGAATCTCTGCCGAGAGCCTCGTGCGGTGATGTCCCTCCTTAAGGCCGTAAGGCAAGGAAGTCCCACAGTGGGCCAACTGTGGGACTTCCTTGCCTTACTACCTATTCTCCCCTGTCCCAGAACTGACAGTTAAGGGGGCCTCCTTTATTTGTTACCTCCTTAAGGCCGACCATGGCTTGTGCAATCGAGCGGGAAAAGGGGCGGGCCATTGGGATTACTCTAAGGGCAAAATTCAACTGGCCCACCGTTTGTTGCAATTGATGCAGGTTTACCTTAGTCTCTCGAATACATGTTTCAAGGGATGCCCTGAATTTCAACACCTTCTCTTTGGGCAACCGAAAACAACCTTCCTCCGAGTCGAGCTCGATCCCCAGAAACTCGAGTGAAGTCGAGGGACCCACAGTCTTACCTGGTGCCAATGGCACGCCAAAGTGATTCATTAAGACACAAAACTCTTTTAAAGCCTGTCCACATTCTGGATCCCCGGCTGCCCCCAGGAACAGAAAGTCATCGAGATAATGCATCACATGCTGAAAACCCGTCTTTCTTGTGAATACCCATTGCAAAAAACAACTGAACTTTTCAAAATAAGCACAAGATATGGAGCAACCCATTGGCATACATTTATCTATGTAATAGCGACCCTGAAACATGAAACCAAGGAGACGCTGATCGTCTGGGTGTACCGGGAGCAACTGGAACGCTGACTCGATGTCTGATTTGGCCATCAGCGCTCCGGGCCCCAGGCGATTCAACATGGCGACGGCCTCATCGAAAGATGCGTACCGCACCGAACACACTTCCGGGTCTATCGCATCATTCACGGAAAGACCTCGTGGGGCTGACAAATTATGTATTAGCCTGAACTCACCCGGGTCCTTCTTGGGGACCACCCCTAAGGGGGAACAAACAAAGTTAGCAACCGGTGGTAAATCGAATGGACCGGCAACCCGCCCTCGAGTCACCTCTTTCCCAATCTTTACCTGTACCACCGCCGTATGCTGCAGAACCGACAGTTGGTTCTTACAACTTGTTTTACCCTGAAAATTCCCCACTGGAATGCGGAAACCATACGAAAACCAGTCTCGCAACACCCCAGCGGAGACATGATCCGGGTATTCATTGAGCCAAGGAATCATTGCCATGGTATCAACCGGGGTAGGCAAAGGCGCCCCTCGGACTATTTCAGACCTGTTTGGCGCTTCCCCTACCACCGTTATCACCCGTTTTGGCTCTGCACATGGTCTCGGGATGAGAGGACTGTCCACACCCCCCACATTCGTGTCTAAACTTGCATGACCCCTGAGGCCTTGTACATTTTCCCCTGTTAAAACTCCAACAAATCCCCTTTTTACCTGCGTTGCCACTCGACTTCGAGTGATGCTCGTTACCTGCACCCGTCCGAAAGGGTGTCCCAGAGGTTTGGCGGGAAGACTTACCCCCGCTACCCCCCGACAATGGTACCTTTAACATGCCTGAATTCTCCATTTTTACCAAGAAATGGAGTCATAACAATCCCAAGTTAGAGCTGGGTCGTGCTCCTTAGCCTTCCTAAAACTTTTGTCATAACAAAACCACTGATTGCCCTAGTACGCTAGAGAATACTCCATAATACGTGTCTGATAAATAGGCAATTCCGTCAACAACTCAGGCCTTCGCTCACCCATAATGGAGGTAAAAATGCCAAACGCTCTGCCCCAAGTACCTATGTTCTCGTCGACCTTAAAGGCGGCCATTTTTGCGCGCCAAACACTCGGATGCATAAGCTCTTTTTGGGCCTTCACATGCTCGATCTCGTAATGGTCAGTAAGCAAAGAAAACATGTTCACATACTTATCAGCCCAAATCTTTTCCTTAATTTCGAGTGGAACATGCTGGGCCACTTTCTCCCTTCGCGAGGGTACAGACCCCTCCCCCGCAATCGGCAGTAGCCGCTTACCTGAACTAGGTGCTGTACTTGCTGCCGAACTTGCGCCTGCTGCGATTTCAGCCACCGGAACCTGCGGGGGAACAGAAGATGGTGCCTTCGCAGCCTGTCTAGATTCCCGCAATTGCCTCATTACTGCCCTGGCGTCGTCCGCCGTGGTGCCCTCACTATCCTTTCCCAACCACGCTGCGAATTGTGCAGCCAACTCGGGAGGCATATCTTCTCCGTTCACAGGGGTGACTACCACGGGGATCGGATGCCCCTCCTTCGGAACCAGGATTGGCTCCTCTATCGGTGTATCGGGAACCGGGGCCTCCCCCCCAGGTGCCCCCCTCTTGGACTTCTTGCCTCTCCCGCTAGGGACTACTCCCGGCAATGCTGGTCCGACGATTCGCTTCGGGCCTCCCTCCCCGTTCTTTACCGCCATCTGTTTCTTCAACTCGGCTACCTCCTTTACGAGCATGCGGAGCATCTGATCGGTACCGACCCGCTTTCCGACCTTCTTGCCCGGCATTCTCCAACGAAGATATCTGTAAAACAAGAACAAAATTACAACGCTCAAAATTGGCTCTTCGTTCCGTCTCGAGCTCACGTGCAGCGGGGAGGTGCAGCTTCAGAGCACAGGAACAAGAGGATGCTTTCTTGGCTTCTTGCTCCTTTTATCCGTCTTCGGGCGGGCGTAAACCCGCCTCCGCCTGCCCCCCGGGGGCGTGGCTGGCGGCGTCAGCGTCTAGGACAACCCACTCCAGGTCGGGAAAAGGCGCGCCCCGGCTACGCCGCTTCGGGCATACCAGCCGAGACTCGCCTCCCGCCCAAGATGGCCTCCCGGGGGGATCGGGGTACTCCACCATACGTTCGGGGGGACCGAGTGGTCGCCCCTTTCCACATGTTTGCTTATAATATCAACCTTGCTTGGTAAGCTATGTCTGTACAGTGAGTGCTGAGGGCACTGAGTAGAGATAATATATATGCAGCTGTGGCCAACTTTGGGTTTTAGGCGCGATTAATAATGCACTACACAGAGCATGAGATACACACTTGATAAATATCCGCATGCAGAGAGTTGGTGTAGGAGATGATGTGATCCATTTCTGCTGAACCCATAGGTATGGGCCCGCCCTTCTAAACCCAAAGAGACCTTCTGTAGATATAATATAATATACTAGCTAGGGAGGGTAAACTGAGGTTCTATTAGCATTTTAACATGCTTTCTCCCTTTGTATTTTATGGAATGCTACCCATGCTGCTAACCTTGTTC
This sequence comes from Lissotriton vulgaris, assembly GCF_964263255.1. Classification (NCBI taxonomy): domain Eukaryota; kingdom Metazoa; phylum Chordata; class Amphibia; order Caudata; family Salamandridae; genus Lissotriton; species Lissotriton vulgaris. The sequence goes on from NC_141693.1 coordinate 1,235,879,414, forward strand.
CTTATAATATGTTTGCTTGTATTAGCTAAGATACTGCGCTTGAGAACACTGCATTAGAAATAAACATTTCAAACTTGCACGTGTCCATATTTACTCCTCGTTCTGGATTGATATGTTAGTATAACGAAAGAGTGTTCATGTGTTCCACATTACCTGAGTTGTTCTAAGTCCATGTTATGGGTTGTCTAAATCATTGGGGGTCGGTAAGAACCAATGAGACACTCATTGCTAGTCTGGTAGGGGATTTTAGATACTAAGGTGAGTTTTGGCACACCCTAATTCACTAAGGTTCTAAGTCTCTATGCACAGTTCTGTGTGAGAGCAGGATCCCTGCTACACCATGACTCAGACAAGATTTAATAATCATATGAAGTTGTGTGTGGAAAGATGTAGCAGAGAGTTTTGAGACCAGAGTGAGTGAATTTAGGAGTGTAGGGGTAGATCAATCGTTGATATTTTATGTAAAACAGCATAAGGCAGTTGCTTCAGCAACAATTGCAAGATGGGTTCAAAACACAATGTGTGATTCAGGTGAAAATTCAGAGAAGTTTAAAGTGCATTCGATTTGTGGAGCAAGGGCATCAAAGGTATATGGTGCAGGTGGTAATTTGAGTAAATTCTAAAAGCAGCTGATTTTTTGAATGATAGAGTTTTCAGGGATTTTTATTTCAAACTCGTAGAGGATGTTTCATAAAAAGTTTTACATGACTTTAAACATGCATAACACTAGCCACCTGTCTTGACATAAAATATCGATTCTCATAGATCAATTGTGTAGAGAATCATGATTTTATTAAAGAGAAGGAGGCTCGTATTATAGCTCCCTCCCACCCTTGGAAGTGGGTGAGGTCACAAAAGAGGTTGTAATAAAATAGATGTATTACATTTGAGGTAACAAAAGGCGTTGTAATAAAATTGATGTATACATTTTTTAATACAAGTTATAAATGTATCAAAAAGATTTGTTTATATTGTTTTATTTCAGATACTCAGTAAACAGACTGAGGAGAAGGGTTTGGAGCACAATGAAGGGAAAAGTTATACAAAAAAGAAGAGAAACAAAAGAAGATGAGTCTAATGTAAAGGACTTATGTTTATGGTGGATATTCTAATGTTTATGACTTCATACTGTTCTATTAGAAGCTTTTAAAGTGCTGCTCAGAAGTTTTTAATAAAATCACGATTCTCTACACGATTAACCTCTGAGAATCAACATTCTCACCCCTCATTTGCATTAGCCACCTGAGGTGCTTGTGGTTTGTCTGAACCTGGAAATGAGTCCCAAACAAGTATGTTCTCAGCTTCTTCAGTGCCCAGACCACAGCAAAGGCTTCTCTCTCAATAGCACTCCACCTCTTTTCATTGGGAAGTAATTTCCTAGAAATGAAAGCTACAGGTTGATCTAGGCCCTCATCATTAAGCTGTGAAAGGACTTCCAATATGCCACACAGCATCTGTTTGTATTATGTATTTCTTGGAAAAGTCAGGAGCCTTTTGCACCGGGGATGTGCACATGCCACATTTTAGGGAGTCAAACATTTTCTGGCAAGCCTCTGTCCAGATCAACTTCCTAGGCTACTTCTTGGAAGTCAGCTCAGTCAAGGAGGCAATAATGGTTTGTCAAATCTCCAATATTATCCTGAAGGCCCTCCCCTTAGTTTGAGTTTTTGGGGGCTCCCAGGCCAGAATGGTCAATCCCTTGGCCAGGAGGGGACTGCACCTTACCCTCACCCACCAGGTGTCCCAAGCACAGCACACACCCCTGCTCTATCTGGCGCTTACTGGCCTTAATAGTCAGGCCTGCATTCTGCACGGCCTGAAGCACTTCCTGCAGGTGAACGAGGTGGTCCTTACAGCTGCTGCAAAAGATGGCTTTGTCATCCAGGTAAGCAGCACTGCAGACCTCCATATCAGCCACAACCTGGTTCACTAGCCTCTGGAAGGTCACAGGGTTAATTCTCAGCTCAAATTGCATCACTTTAAAGTGAAGGTGGCCCTGAATACTTTTGACTTGTCCTGAAGTTAAGTCAAAAGTACTCAGGAAGTTGCCAGTCCTGACCTGTTAAAGAGCTTAACAACTCTGAGGATGGGGTGAGCATCGGTCTTGGTGACAAAACCGAGTTGCAAACTGTCCCATCAATTAGCAACAGTCCCTCTGCTGTTCTGGGTTCAGGGTAGGGGAGAGGTTGACACCCTTGATGCCCCCATTTTTTTTTGATGGTAGGAGGTCAGGGAGAGGTTCTCTCTCCTATTCTTCCTCATCATCTGTCACCAACAACATTGTGATCTCAAACCTCTCAAAGTATGGCTTGAAACGGTTGATATGGAGGGCCCTTAAGTGGTGTCCGAGGATCTTGAAGTCCACCAAATAGGTGGCCTCACCCTTCCTCTCAAATATCTCATAATTCCCAGTCCAACAGTCTTGGGGGACCCTGGGCTCCACCTGCTCCATCATCCACACTTTCTGTCTTCCTATTGACCTGGCAAGTTAAGCAAGTCCTGCAGAATGTTTCTGAGGAAATCTTCATTCGGGCCAGTAAAAGTGGTCTTGTCCTGCCCCAGATGTCCTGCCAGGGGTATCTCATGAGCCAGCCCCAGTAGGAAGGTCCTACAGCATTGACAAACTATCAGTGCCCATGTTGCCATATGTGCAGATGCCTTAGACTCACTATACAGTAGGTCATTCTCCCACTTCATATGGGGATCTCCAGAGGTATCACCAGCTGCCTGGCCTTCAGCCTGTTGCTTCATACTCTCCAGGGTTGGGAACTCTCTCTGTGCTTTACATACCTCCTCCCTGGTGAGTATCCTTTCTGCTTGCCATCCAGTAAGCTCAGACAGGTTACCAAGGGAGACAATGTCCTCCCCAGTAGGCTCTTGGCCGGCCTCCTCCCTGGCTCCACCAACCTCCTCTGTGGGCCATTCAGGTGCTGTTTCCCACACCCTTTGCAGTTCCCTCTCTCTGCAGCTGTTTGGGTCATTTTTCCAGGCTCCAAACCTCCTTGGCTTCCTTCCTGAGCAGCCATTGACCTGGTGGTCACCCAAACCCACTCAGACAACCCATTACCAGGAGTGACCTGAGCTCCACTTCCTTCCAGGTAGTGTGCTCAAGATAATTTCTAGGCAAACAATCCACAGGCATGGTAGAACTCACAGTAACTTTCAGAAGACCTGAGACCCCCCCCCCCCCCAATCAAAGGGAACTAGAGCCACAGGGTAGTGGCTCTGCCAGTTGGCTACTAATACAACATGTGGAATGTATTAGGAATCGCTTGCTCTGAGCAAACCTTCAGAGCATCCACCATCTACCCATTGATGGTGACCCACTGCCTATACTTTTCAGTATTGTAAGACATGTGGGCTTTGGGCACCACATCATGATCAAGGGACACTAGGATAACCTTGCTGACTCCCCCCACTAAAGGAGGCCATCTCCTCCTCAAACACTACACTAGCCAACCCTGGGGGGTTTCTTCCAGAGGGATGCTGTGCTCTCTTGGGGCACTTGGGATCACCTTTGTAATGACTATACTCAACATTCATAGCACTTGGGGAAGATTTGTTATGAGTAATGTCAGAGAAACCTTTTTTTCTGGTAGCCAGATTAGGATTGGGACCTTTTCCCTTGAGAACTATTTTGGAGGCCTTGAGTTAAATCCTTCTTTTTATCTCCCCACTCCTTCTTCTGGTGGGAAGTTGACTGCACTTTTTGGAGTCCCCCCCAGATACCTTCATGGACACTCCGGTGCTGGCCCAGACATCTGCCTCTTCAGGAACCTTCTTGGGGTCGTTCAGCTTGCTATCTACCAGGTGCTGGCGGAGCTCTGTAAAACAAACATCATTGACAATAAAATTGATGTTTACACATATCGATAACAAAGACATCGGAAACACTAAGATCATCATCTATAGATAAACATATAACACCAAAAATATCGATTAACACAATATCGATCACAATATTATAACCAACATAACTAATAAATCCTTACAAATGCACTCAAAAAGACAAATATAACTTAAAACAATGACTTCAAATAAACTGAAAACTTATAATTAACAACTATAATAAAAATATATATTGCAATAACCAAAAATTAAGCAAACACCCCAAAAAACGAAAACTTAAAACACATATTTTAAAAAAATAACCCCCAAATTATTATTAATTATAAAGATATAAATACATGTATTAATACAACTTATTATAAATGTATATGTATCTCTTTCTCTCTCTCTCTCTCTCTCTCTCTCTCTCTCTCTCTCTCTCTCTCTCTCTCTATATATATATATATATATATATATATATATATATATATATATATATATATATATGTATATACAATATAATTTATATATAAATAAAAAAAACTATATATTATGCTACAAAAATAAAACATAGTTCAGCATTTACTAAATAAGGACTCAACTGATAAAAATAATTCAAACTTTATTAACCAACCAATAAAATAACAAAATAAGCAACTTTAACTGATGAAATCAAACAAACAATTAAGCCAACAATATAAAATACACAACAATTGAAACAACTCAACCCTCCAAAAAGATATAAATTCTGCAGGAGGAGGAAACTCTAGTAGATTCTCTCAAGGAACGATTAATACAGAAATAAATCATCTCAATAACTACAATTTTCAGTAAATAATACATATATAAACTAAAAATGAAATATTATTAAACAAAAAATATAATTTAACAAATAAATTGTCACACACTTCATAACGTTTATCTTCTTACATAGTCTACCTAAAGGAAATGAAAACAAACTTCTAAATCAAGAAAATGCTGAAAATATTAGGTTTAACAAAACACCAAGAATATATAATACAGTAAGTATGCATCCATATTAATATAAACCTCTCCCAACTAATGACCAAAAATAAACCTAAGTCCCTAAACCTCGATAATCTTGCACCAAAATACCATATTTAATTAATATAATATTTTTTTTCAATTTCAACAAAAATTCAGCACCTGTTCCACATTAAAACGAAAAACAATAATCAAAACCATTCAAAACATCTCAACAAAACATTCATGTAAGTAAATAAACACAAACAGCAAAAACATGAAAAAACAGCACAAGAAAAATTCTAAACCAATTAAGAAAAAAAGAGTAAAGTTTAATAAATTAGTAGATGCCAAATGATAACAATCCAATCAGTAGAACTGGAGACATGAATTTTTAAAGTTTAAGTAAAACCTAGCACCTAAATGATCAAAGCGCCAACATCGGACATTAGTCGCACAAGACCGGGTCAAAGTCTAAACTTAAGGCCGACAGCGATGGAGCGTAGTTTGGGTACAAGAAGTGGATTGGGCTTGGTGAGCACTTACCTTCAGACTTAGAAATATTTCTGAAGAAAAATGTTTCAGAAGTTAAAGTTCAGCGGGGCAAGGCTGCAGGAGGTGTCTAAAGAGGGAGCGTTATCATAGAATACCAATGGGTTAAAGCCGCAGTCAAGATCTGTAAGTTTGGACTTAGTCCCCAACACTGAAGTAAAAAAACTGCTGGAATGACGCAGAGAGCTACAGCTGAAGACAGTTCCATGAGGTCAGATACACCTTTGATGAAAGAACGCTGAAACTGGTTTGCTGCTGTGGAAAAGAACATAGTGGGAGAAGCTGCAAAGTCAAACCAACTGGCAATGCACCTTAGGCGGATAGTGAGCAGGTTAGCCCCGGTCTCCTCCTGGTTCTCAGAGCACTTTTTGGTCAAAGTTTGTCTAAGCTCTCAGTTTTGGAATTGGCCATTTGGACACGTTTAGCAACACAACCAAGGGTCCAAGACTGGTGGGATACCTATTGGGGATTGAGGACTCACTAAAGCTGGGTTCAGGTGCGGGTTCAAGATAGTGGGAGCCTGTCATGTTTCTTTATCTCTAAACAGGAGACCAGCAAGCTAGCCCTTAGAGTCACTTTTGGCAGTCCTGGGTGCAGGTGTAGATTTTGGACTCAACAGCAGGGCTGGCCTCTGAGGTTTCAAGGCAGGCTCTAGGCAGCAAAGCAGTACTTCTAGTTACAGCAGCTTTCTGGCAGAGTGCACAGCAGGTCACAGCAGCAGGAAATCCTCTGAGAGTCCTTCCACAGTGGTAAGTGAGTCTCCTCAGTAGTGAACTGAAGAAAGGGTCTAAAGGTCCTGCTTTTATGCCCCAGTGAACTTCTTCTGTAAAGTGGGAGAAGTTACTGGAAAGGTTCCTTGAAGTGCTTGGAATTTCCAGACTCCCCTGTCCTGGCTCCTAGCTAGCTGCAGTGACAATACATGGTTGTTATGCCCTTTGTGTGAATGCAGAGCACAGACTATTCAGGTGTAAGTGGGGCTGTGCTCAGCTCTGCCCCCATGCTGCCAGCAGATGGCCCATTCAGGCACACCGAATTCCCTCTGTTGTGGGACTGTCTGGGAGAAAATCACAAAGTCTAACTTCCAGCTACATCTAGTCATGTGATCCAAGACATGCTGTAGGCACAATGGGCTAAGGACAGGAAAATGTAAACTTTCTAAAAGTGGCATTTCCAAAACTGTAATGAAAAATCCCACATTATATTTAAAGAAATGACATGAAATGAAATATGAAATAATGAAATACAAGCATTTGTAAAGTGCAGAGCTACCTCTGGAGAGGTATTCCGGCACTGGGGGCCGTCCGGAAGATTAAGCAAGCTATTGCCCAGAGTCACATGGTGCTGGGCTAACCTGCTGCCGGTACTGGGGATCGAACCGTGAACCAGGTGGTCCAGAGTCAGGCATCCCGGCCGCTGCGCCACACCTCTTCCAAAAATAAAGAGGAGTTTTCATTCCAATTCCATAGATACCAAACACATCTACCCCCTCTCTATTAGGAATTCAAGCTTATTAAATTTAATAGAGAATCCCCAATGGTATCCTATGGAAGGAGTAGGTATCAAAGTACTTAAAATGAATTTGGGAGCTTTTCACTACCAGGACATGGAAAACTTATAAGTACACATCCAACCTTTTAATTATACAGCTCTTTGCCCTATGGGATTCCCAGAGCCTACCTTAGGCATGACTAATATGTGATAAAGGGGGAGTTTAAGGCTTATCAGGATTGTTTAAAATGCTAAGTCGACATGGCAGTGTCACACTGCCTTCAGGCTGCAATGTTAGTCCCGGGGCAAGCTTTAGAGTGCTAGCTAGATGGGTTGTACAATACGTGCTGTAGGCCCACTGGTAGTATTTAAGTTACAGGCCCTATGTATAAGGTCTACCACTCTTAAAGGGACTTTTAAGTAAGTTAAGTGTGCCAATTAGGTATATGCCAATCAAACCATGCTTAGTGGAGTGAGCATAAGCACTTTAGCACTGGTTAGCAGTGGTAAAGTGCACAGAGTCCTAAAGCTAACAAAAGCAAAAATCGATCAAATATTGGGGGTAAGCGGGCAAAATATTTAGGGGAAGACCACCCTAAGGCCAATAGTTCTAACATGTGTCCCCCAGCTGAAAGTGGGGAAACATACCCAACCTCTCTGAGTTCTCATCACCATGGCGGAAGAACCTGTAGAGACCATCAGCATTGGCGTGGTCTGACTCAGGTCTGTGTTGCACCGTAAAGTCCATTCCCTGTAGGGACCTGGACCACCTAAACGATTTTGGATTTTTTTGTCAAGACAGGAGCCTAGCATTATGCATAACCTTTTATTCACCACTTCTGAGCAGCACCTAAAAAGCTTCTAATAGAACAGTATAAAGTCACAAACAGAACATCCACAATTAACATAAGTCCTTAACATTCCAGACTCATCCTCTTTTGTTTGCTGCTTCTGAGCAGATGAGCATACTTTTACATTTGATTTGTCTGTGAGAGATTTTTGTTACTGTGAAATAACTTTTGCATAATGAGGAATAAGTGTGTTTCATAATTTGCTTTAGGTAAGATTTAGGTTTTACAAATGGTTTTCGGGTAAAAGGCATTAAGTATGATTGTGTGAGAGTTATATTATTTGAGATTTTAGGAAGTATTTAACTTTTAAATAAATGTATTTTTTTTAAAGGAAGGCAAATGAACAAAAAGAGTAGGTTTTGCAGGCCTACTGTTTTGGGAGGGCCTCAAGCAGAGGTATTTGAATTTAGGAGCGATCTGCTTGTTTCTCCGAGGACAGTACAAGTTCTGATCTAAAGCGAGCCCTCTGCACTTGGGATGTTTTTGAAAGGAAATAGAGGGGCAGATTTACAATTACTGGCGCATCCCTGCATATCGGCAAGGATGCGCCAGTAATTGTGTGTCACAGCTCCGCCACCTATGATGCGCCGCATTTGCAATGCGGCGCACCATGGGGCAAAAATGGCACAGATGCGTCACGCATCTGTGCCGTAAAAGCGGCGCATTGCTGGAGTTGCGACGCAGCTCCAGCAATGATCAGGGGGGCCCTATGTGTACAATGCTGTGTCAATCCTTACGCCTTTGACGCAGCATGGGCCCAAAAGTGACTGAGTGAAATCTTGTAGATTTCACTCAGCCACTTTTGGGAGGCGTTCCTGCCCAGGAACCCCTCCCCCTGCGATGGTATGCCTCTTCTGGCGCAGGGCTTTACAACGTGACGCATCTAGGAGATGCGTCACGTTGTAAATACCCCGCACCATGGTGCATCTTTTGCGTCGCCGTTGTCTCACAAAAGTGACGCAAGGGCGGTGTAAACGTGGCGCAAGGGGCTTGTAAATCTGCCCCAGAGTGCATACGGCCGGCGTCATAGGATACGCATGATTTTTTTGAAGGTGGTAATGGCTGGCGAAGCGCAGCCATTAGCAATGGTTGCCTAGTAATGGCCCTCTGATCGTCATCGCTGACAGATAACAGTTGACGTTGTCGATCATAGGTGATTAACTGCATTTTGACGAGCTTGACTCATGTTTAGAAGTTAATGGAAGGAATTTAGTAAGTGGAACAGTGTAATTTAACAAAATAAGCGAAACTGGGGAAATAACCTCCAAGGAGGTACAGGAGGAAATCTTTAAGAGATGAATGGAACAGGAAATAAGAATTATAATACAGGAAACAGTTGAGAGGATAGTTAAAGAAGGTAAAAGAAGGATAGAATATGTTGAGGAAGAGGAGTTCTGGACTCTATCTGAGGAAGATGAGTCTCAAAATAGAAGACCGAGGAAACATGTTTTGGGAAACAAAAACACAGGCATTCCATGAATGTTAGCAGTGGTATATTGAGTAAGAAAGCAAGAACTTCATCGCTGTCTGGTGTCAAAAGTGGCATGAAAGAGAGGCAGGTGAACACTGCGAAGGAAAGGGGTGCACAGCCCACCAGGTCTGATCAGGGTGAGAATGAGGAACTAGATGAGTATGTTTTGAATCTTGGTTACAATGAATATCCAGGTGAATTTTCAGAGTTAGAGAGTTTAAATAAAAATACCATGCAAGAGAGAAAGGATCCTTTGATCAGGCTCTATTTAATCCTGCACAAATAAGGCACCCACGAAGTTCAGAGGGATGGCCATTGGAGCATGTTGCAAATTCCATTACGTTTTGGATAAAGTGTACATTAGTAAGAAATGAAAAATCTCATGACAGCAGAATGTTCACGTCCAGTGATAGATAATAAGTAAACAATGACTCCAAATCTAGACCCTGATCTTAAAACATATTTGTTGAAGTTGGGTCACGACCCTAGAAAGGCATTAGAAAGATTATTGAATCAGTGTGAAGACACACTGCTGGAAATATTAGGTCCTGATGCTAGGATCTTTGACATGAATGAGACTGAGGTGGATATTAATTTACTGCAAGGATGGAGCCAGAGGACTTTCTGTTTTATTGGTAATGCCAATGCAGGTTTAATTGCAGAATGGCATAAAGCAGTGCTTTTCAGAGTAAGTCCAAAATTGGGAGATTTTGTGAAAAAGCGAAGAGTCCACAAGACTATTGTTTGGAGAGGACCTAACTAAATCTGTAGGTAAACATGTACAAACCTTCACAGCTCTTGACAAGGCTCATGTATCCACGAAGAAGGTTTTTGGAGATGAAAGTTTATATGGCAGGGTCGGTAGGCAGGGTCAGGTTTTCAGCCGTCCATATATCAGAGGCCCATACTATCAAGAAGGAGGAAGTATTCAAGTAAGAGGTGATTATAGAGGACCAGCATATTCACAAAATTTCTATCCTCAAAGAGGTAGTGGAGGAAGGAACAGAACAGGTCGAGAAAGAACAGGTTTCCAAACAGGGACTCAAACAGGATAAGGCGAGTATGAGGAAAATATTTGGTTTTATCCATAGAAACTCTTGAGGGAGGTTAAGGTATTATCAGAAAGAATGGGAAGAAATTACAGGAGATTCCTGGGTACTGGAAACAGTAAAAGGATATTTAATAGAGTTTCATTCGCAACCGTTTAAAAAAAACAACCAAAGGAAATTATTTTTCGAAGTCAAATACAAATTATTGTGGAACAGGAAATAAAAGAAATGTTAGAGAAGAGGGGAGTTGTGCAGGTACCAGAGCTGCTGAAAGGGTTGGTGAGTACTCTTTTTGTGGTGGAGAAGGGAGAAAAAGGATGGAGGCCAGGTATTCATTTAAGGCAACTAAATAATGATGTGGTCTACAAGCATTTCAAGATGGAAGTGATCCATCTAGTAAGAGATATTCTGAACAACTATTGGACGGCATAAATTGATTTGAAAAATGCATATTTTTCAATACTGATAGCACAAGGAAGTCAGCAAAACCTTCAGGTCAGGTGGAGAGATCAGCTATTCCAGTTTACATGTATTCCATTTGGTTTAGCTTCAGCCCATTGGCGTTTTTCAAAGGCATTGAGAAAAAGAAACCCAGGTTAGATGTCCTGCACATCTAACCTGGGCTTCTATTGGAATTGTATAACACATATTTGCAAGCTCATTATCACCGTTTTAGCTGCAGTTTCCTGCCACTAAAACGGCGATAATTTTAACGAGGTTCTTGCTAATATGCTCCTTAGATTTTGTGATAAATTTGGAGAAGTCAATATTAGTACTAGTGCAATCAATGGAGTTTGGGGATTTCTGGTAGACACGGTGAAGAAGCAATTGGAATTACCAGAGAGGAAGATAACTCTAATATAATGAGAGGTGAAGCTTTTACTAAGAAAACAATCAGGAGGTGAGTTTGTGATAGTTGGCAAGAGAGGATAGACCTTCTGTCATCCTCTATACAGGCAGTGTTTCCACGGCCTTTGCATTGCAGAGCGCTGCAGAAAGTCAACTGGTTATGTCGGAATAGAGGTATCTAGCATGGAGACAAAATGAAGTTGGATATTGAAGCTCAAAAGGAATTCAATTGGCAGGTGGAAAATCTTCAGGCATGAAATGGCTCGGCAATATTTGGAGCCAGTCGAGATTTTGTATTAGAGACTGATGCAAGCAGATTAGGTTGGGGAGCGAGAATAGACTCTCAGGAGACAGCTGGAAGATGATTGAGAGAGGAGATTGTTTTGAGATGAGACCTGGTGAATTGGCAGTTTTCAGTTTCAGGGAACAGATACAGGCTACTACAGTTCTTTTAAAGTTGGACATCATTTCAGCAGTGAATTATATAATCAAAATGGGAAGAAGCAAATCAAAGAGATTGTCAGAGTTGGTAAAGGATTTCTGGAAGTTTTGCATGGAGCATAAATAAGATAAGTCTTTCTGCACAATATCTTCCAGGGAAGGAGAATTTGGTAGCGTACTGGAATTCCCATTTTCTGAAGGATTTCAGGGATTGGATACTGAATCCAAAGATATTCAGAATAATACAGGAAAGGAAAGATTGGAGGTAGATTTGTTTGTGTCCAGGTTAACCCATCAATTGAAGAAATATGTGAGTTGGAGGCTGGTTCCGGGAGCAATAGTAGTGGATGCTTTCAATCATAATAAAAGTGTATGAGAGATTATGCATTTACACCTTTTTCCATGTTACAGAGGGTTCTGATGCAGGTAACAAGGCAGAAATGCAGGCTGGTGCCAGTGACTCATTTTTGGGTGACACAGGCCTGGTACCAATCTGTGATGGAGTTAGCTATGGAAGATCCGATTTTGATAGAAGCAAAAAAGTGACTTTCAACAGATGTGGCAGGTAGGGAGCATCCTCTAGTGGATTCAGGGGTGCTGAACCTTCTAGTTTGGAGCATTTCAGGAAATCTCGTAGATTTACAGATTTTATCAGGAAAGGCTTTTGAGGTATATGAATCATAGGCACCCGGAACTACGAAAAGGTATTCAAGCTCATGAAAAGTTGGGATATGCTGATGCGTGGAGAGGGATTTGGATCCTGTTGAGGCAGATGAAGTTATGATTGATAATTTTCTAGCAAGTTTATACAGGATGAGTCTGAGTTACAGGAAAGTTAATTGTTGGAGATCGGCGATAGTAGCTGGACAGTCTCTGGTTGAAGGACTTTCCGTAAGTAAAGGAGAATTGGTTTGCAGAATAATGAAAGAAATTTGTTTAAAGAAGCCACCAGGAAATAAATATAGTACTCAGTGGGATGTCAATTTATTTTGGAAGCAGTAGAGGGATTAGATTAGAGGGAAGTAAACATATGAATAAATAAAACTAATTTTGTTGCACGCACTGCATCGCCAAATGCGAATTTCATTTTATTTATTTATATGTTTACTTACCTCTATTCTGCCATAATCCGTAGTTTACTACCCCCCACCCTCTCCCTCCCCCGCCCCACGTCAGCGCCCGGCAGCACTCCCACCACGGGCCGCTACTGTTTGGAAGTTGTTGTAGTATTGGGAGAGTAGCAAGTATTTATCATTGAAACAATTTAACATAGAAGTTAGCAACTTTATTGTGTTTGATATCATTATTTCTGATGTAAAAGCTTTGGATGTTTCAGGTAGGTTTTGCCACCCAGAGGGGGTGTTCTTGGAAATACGCGAAGAACAAAAACTATGACTGAGGGTGCAGAGTAAGAGTATCGATGTAAAAATATCGATGTGTTTAATATCGTTTGTAAAAACTTAGTTGTAAAATATATCGATTTTTTATTAATGTTATGTATTTTAGTATATATTCTATATGTGTGTGATGTTATTTTTTTGTATAAGAATATTTTTTTTTTATAAGTGTTAACATTTTAGTCGTTATTAATATTTTTTTTTTTAATTTTGCATTTTTCGTTCCATTGCTTGTTGTGTGTTTATAGGGAAATAGGGTGGGAAGTAATTTTATTTATATAAAATGTATGGAATATTTATAGTAGTTTAATTATATAGAATGTATGGAATAATTTTTACTTATTCATATTTGTTTATTTGTAATGGTATAGTGTTAAATGTGTACATTAATTTATTAATCCTTGTTTAATAATTAGTTGGTAATTAATGTAAATAAATGAATTAGTAATTAATTATAGTAATTGTGTAGTTAATTTTAGGTGTGTGTTGTGGCGTTAATTGATGTAAATTGTGTGAAGGACGGGAAGTATTTTTTTATTAGTGATGAATTATTAATTATCTGTTAATTAATTTAAATTAATTAACTAGTAATTAATTAGTAATTAATTGTGGTAATTGTGTAATTAATCGTAGGTATCTGTTGTAGATATAGTTTTAAAGAATGTATACTCAATGAATGTTTATTATTTTCTCTTATTACTAATATATTTTTAATTAATTATTAATTATGTTAATTATGGAAATAATTTTAAATACAAATGTTGATGTATTTTTTCATGATCTGGTGTTATAGGGTAGGAAATAAAAGCAATACATTTCTTTTTTAAATAACTTGTTTGTGACTATTTGCTCCTTTTAAATAAATATTGTTTATAAATGTATTTGTTAATTTTTTTAAATATTTGTACCTTTTTATTAAAATGTAATTAAGATTATAATATGTGATATATATCTAATTGTATATTTTTTAAATATTGTTTCTTTATTTTTCAGATTATTATTATTTATTTAATAGTTAAAAGTTAATAGTAATTTTTGTTTCTCTGCTATCCAATAGTTTTCCTACTGTTGCACCCATTGTTGTGGGAATAGTAATTTTTACCCCTCCGCTATCAAATACTTTTCCTACTGTTGCACTCGCTGGAGTGGGAATAGTAATTTTTACCCTTCGCTATCCAGCACTTTCCCTACTGTTTCAATATTTGCAGGTGGAATAGTAAATTCTATTATTTCGCTATCCAACATTTTCCCTACTGTTGTATTTATTGTATTGTGAAATGTACATTTTAATTTTGCTTTAATAGTTTGATGTTTTAATTAATTATAGACATTTTTTTGAATTTTAAATGATTGATATATGTATATATTTTATTTTTATGTAATTTAAAATTTTAAAATTAACTAAAGATAATAGTTAATAAATTATTTCAAAGTAAATATATGTACATGTATAAATTATCATGCTTGCGTGTTTTTTTTAAAATTAAGCTTAATTTTTATATTTAGTTGAAATGTATATTCAATTTAATTCATTTTGTTAAAGATAATATTAATACTATGGGGCCGATTCCGATTCGGTAAAATCCAGTCCGAATCGCCGTACGGAGCATTTTTCCCATACGATTCGTACGCAAACCATACCCGTACGTACGATGTAGTACGATGTGTACTCAATGCAGTTTTCCATACGAATCGTACAAAAGACCGTACGATTCACTCGGAACATGCAGTACGCAATGTTCGTACGGATCGAGGCAGCTTTTTACAAACCAGCAAGTACGATTCATCAGTACGACACTCTGTACGACTCTTTCTCTACGGGACTTTAAAACATCCGTAAAAGTACATTTCGACTCTAAACGCGCGCGAAACAAACTCCCCGGGTACATGAGTGCACCCCATGATCGCAGGGGTACGGTGCACACTGGTACGGTGCGTCGGGGTACAGAGCGTAGGGGTACAGTACATCGGGGTACGGTGCATGGGTGTACGTAGCGTAGGTGTACGGTGTGTAGGTGTACAGTGCGTAGGGGTGCAGAGCATAGGGGTACGGTGCGTGCCCCCATGATCACAGAGGTATGGTGCATATGTGTATGTGCGGTTCTCCGTACGAAATGCTCATTCGACGATTTCCGTACGAAATGCGTTCTCGATCCCCGGTCTAGATCATACTTGGCGGGTCGTACGGCATGTTTACGAATCGTACGTTTCACTGTGCGGCTCTATGTCGTACAGATTTAACCTCGTTTGTCGTACGGTTCACAGACATTCGTACGTATTCGTTTCCTACGGATCTTACTATGCGATTTGTACGGTTTTGTACGATTCATACGGAAACGGCTACGGATTCGGATCGTCGTACGGATTGTTTTCCCGAATCGGAATCGACCCCTTAATATATTTAATATATATAATTTTATTTATAATTTTAAATCGATATTTTTTACATCTATATTTTTACCTTCGATATTTTTGATTTGATATTTCTGTACTTACCTGTTTAAGTATAGGTAGTTGATATTTTTACTAGTCAGTCAGTCAGTCAGTCAAAAACTCTTTATTCGATTAATTAAAATCATAAAAGAAGCAACAATACATACATACAGAGTAAAAATATATGTATACATTTAAAAACAAGCATCTATGTACATACATTCAATTATATACAGATTATATATTACAACGTTCATGGGGTAATAATTAATACAAAATATCTCCTATTGTAATTAAAAACCACTATTAAAACAGTATAAAATTTATAAAAATTTCTGTTCCACGATTATGGGGAAGTGGTTTAGATCAATTTATCTGTAGGGTTCTTTTGTTTTTAACTCTGGCTGCAGCCACCAGAAAACTAGCTACGCTAAAGATAACTCGCACATTGTTCAATAATTGCAAATACAGTAGTGCAGGCCTCACCTGCAAGAAACCCGCTTCTCGTAATATGGGCAACAAGAATTTATTTCGTGCCACTGTGGTAAATATTTGATTTACCGTCCTAATTTCTATGCAGGTAAGTACTTAATCAATAATAACTCAATCGGAAAGAAGGAGGCAGAGTCCGTGGTATTAGAGTTCTTTGGGGTTTTATTCCTTAAAAAGGAATGGTTCTAGAACTGGATATCATGTTCCTGCAACCACAGGGGTTCAGGAAGGGATAGAGCAATATTTTATTGACAATACATAGCTTATATACTTAAATCGTACAGTAGAAACCAATACAGTAGGCGTAACAGCTGAGAGAAGCAAGATAACAGCATCCACGTGGTAGTGATACGTAATTAGAAGGCGTGAACTAGGCGTGAACATAGAGGTGTGTGCTAGAAACGTCATAGGTAGGTGTCACAAGTGGGTGGCACAAAGCAGAAATGTTGCAATGTCAGCAGAAATCTGAGGCTTGGATGCGCGCGCAGCTGCATGACGTGTGATTGACGTGAAACTGGAGGGTGCAGGGGACTTGACACTTACACTGGTGGAAAGAGACAGAAGTCTGGCATGTCAGATCAACTCGTACTTCTATCATATCTGATATCTGATGTTTGGGAACCAGATTATCTAAACGGAAAAGGTCTCTGGGGTAGAAGCTATTCTATACTGACTGTGAGTGCGTGTATAAGCGCCTAAGTGTCTACATGAGAATGCGAGGGGCATGGGCCTACCATGGTAACAGAGGCTATGAATTACTTGCACGGAGACAGTGAGGCCGGGCCCTTTGCTCTGCAGCTGGGGGGATGTTTACTTAAACTAGTATGCAGGAATGCATTTTCGAGGAGCGGAACAGATAATTCGAAGGTTGAAGTCAGTCTTGGCAGGCAGCAGGCCGAGCCAAGCGCCATGAGCCACACAGAAAGTAAGACAGAGGTCACGGGTACAGAGACAGCCTGGGCTGAGGCTTTCAGAGTCAGAAGGCAGGAAGAAGCTCGATGGCAGAATTCAGGGCCTACTTTGCCAGAGCTGAAAAACGTGCAAAGTGCACCACAAAAAGACGTTGGCATAGCATACTTAGAAACGGAATATTCAACCCATTTAGGGTGGGTCTGAAAGAGGACATGTTAACGTTGGACGCAAATGTATTTGCGTCTTCATAGCTGGCACAGGAGGGAAGTTACATGCACTTTAAGCTGGTACATGGAGACGGTGGGGTACACGTTAGGGAACACAACTTGACCATAAAATTTATATTTCCTCACCACCGCAAATTTCTCACAAACCATAATAAGGTGAAGAGTGTCTTATGTCGAGAAGTTGTCGCAAGAACATGGTGGAGAATCAGCTGGCTTACCCCAATGTTGTTGATCTCCCAACAAAAGATGAATAAGGTTAAATCTGAACCTTGTAAGCAAGAAGCGATGGTATGGCTTTGTTACAATCCTGAGGTAGGGTTCTATGTGGGGCGAGGACTGCAAAGCTTAAATACTTCTTACTCCTGATATTTTTACTATCTATATATTTGTTTGCAATATTTTACCATCAATGTTTTTACCATCAATATTCTATCAGTGAACCATTGTCATGAGGTCTGTTTTTACCTTTGCACTGTGTTATGTTAGCATGAGCGTAATAGAAGTTTAAACCCCATTTTCCTTTTCTGCACACGACCCATTTTGTTATTAAAGCTTTTCGCCTAGTTGAATATTTTGCTTCACACGAGAATAACATGTTTGCTTATAATATCAACCTTGCTTGGTAAGCTATGTCTGTACAGTGAGTGCTGAGGAATTCAAGGTTATTTAAACACAGCGTTTGTTGTTTGGTTTGATCAGCGCACTGAGTAGAGATAATATATATGCAGCTGTGGCCAACTTTGGGTTTTAGGCGCGATTAATAATGCACTACACAGAGCATGAGATACACACTTGATAAATATCCGCATGCAGAGAGTTGGTGTAGGAGATGATGTGATCCATTTCTGCTGAACCCATAGGTATGGGCCCGCCCTTCTAAACCCAAAGAGACCTTCTGTAGATATAATATAATATACTAGCTAGGGAGGGTAAACTGAGGTTCTATTAGCATTTTAACATGCTTTCTCCCTTTGTATTTTATGGAATGCTACCCATGCTGCTAACCTTGTTCCTTATAATATGTTTGCTTGTATTAGCTAAGATACTGCGCTTGAGAACACTGCATTAGAAATAAACATTTCAAACTTGCACGTGTCCATATTTACTCCTCGTTCTGGATTGATATGTTAGTATAACGAAAGAGTGTTCATGTGTTCCACATTACCTGAGTTGTTCTAAGTCCATGTTATGGGTTGTCTAAATCATTGGGGGTCGGTAAGAACCAATGAGACACTCATTGCTAGTCTGGTAGGGGATTTTAGATACTAAGGTGAGTTTTGGCACACCCTAATTCACTAAGGTTCTAAGTCTCTATGCACAGTTCTGTGTGAGAGCAGGATCCCTGCTACACCATGACTGAGACAAGATTTAATAATCATACGAAGTTGTGTGTGGAAAGATGTAGCAGAGAGTTTTGAGACCAGAGTGAGTGAATTTAGGAGTGTAGGGGTAGATCAATCGTTGATATTTTATGTAAAACAGCATAAGGCAGTTGCTTCAGCAACAATTGCAAGATGGGTTCAAAACACAATGTGTGATTCAGGTGAAAATTCAGAGAAGTTTAAAGTGCATTCGATTTGTGGAGCAAGGGCATCAAAGGTGTATGGTGCAGGTGGTAATTTGAGTAAATTCTAAAAGCAGCTGATTTTTTGAATGATAGAGTTTTCAGGGATTTTTATTTCAAACTCGTAGAGGATGTTTCATAAAAAGTTTTACATGACTTTAAACATGCATAACACTAGCCACCTGTCTTGACATAAAATATCGATTCTCATAGATCAATTGTGTAGAGAATCATGATTTTATTAAAGAGAAGGAGGCTCGTATTATCCCTCCCTCCCACCCTTGGAAGTGGGTGAGGTCACAAAAGAGGTTGTAATAAAATAGATGTATTACATTTGAGGTAACAAAAGGCGTTGTAATAAAATTGATGTATACATTTTTTAATACAAGTTATAAATGTATCGAAAAGATTTGTTTATATTGTTTTATTTCAGATACTCAGTAAACAGACTGAGGAGAAGGGTTTGGAGCACAATGAAGGGAAAAGTTATACAAAAAAGAAGAGAAACAAAAGAAGATGAGTCTAATGTAAAGGACTTATGTTTATGGTGGATGTTCTAATGCTTATGACTTCATACTGTTCTATTAGAAGCTTTTAAAGTGCTGCTCAGAAGTGATGAATAAAAGGATATGCATAATGCTAGCTTCCTTGTTTTTAATAA
Source organism: Lissotriton vulgaris (assembly GCF_964263255.1). Lineage (NCBI taxonomy): Eukaryota > Metazoa > Chordata > Amphibia > Caudata > Salamandridae > Lissotriton > Lissotriton vulgaris. Next base: position 1,235,898,613 of record NC_141693.1, read on the forward strand.
AATCACGATTCTCTACACGATTAACCTCTGAGAATCAACATTCTCACCCCTCATTTGCATTAGCCACCTGAGGTGCTTGTGGTTTGTCTGAACCTGGAAATGAGTCCCAAACAAGTATGTTCTCAGCTTCTTCAGTGCCCAGACCACAGCAAAGGCTTCTCTCTCAATAGCACTCCACCTCTTTTCATTGGGAAGTAATTTCCTAGAAATGAAAGCTACAGGTTGATCTAGGCCCTCATCATTAAGCTGTGAAAGGACTCCCAATATGCCACACAGCATCTGTTTGTATTATGTATTTCTTGGAAAAGTCAGGAGCCTTTTGCACCGGGGATGTGCACATGCCACATTTTAGGGAGTCAAACATTTTCTGGCAAGCCTCTGTCCAGATCAACTTCCTAGGCTACTTCTTGGAAGTCAGCTCAGTCAAGGAGGCAATAATGGTTTGTCAAATCTCCAATATTATCCTGAAGGCCCTCCCCTTAGTTTGAGTTTTTGGGGGCTCCCAGGCCAGAATGGTCAATCCCTTGGCCAGGAGGGGACTGCACCTTACCCTCACCCACCAGGTGTTCCAAGCACAGCACACACCCCTGCTCTATCTGGCGCTTACTGGCCTTAATAGTTAGGCCTGCATTCTGCACGGCCTGAAGCACTTCCTGCAGGTGAACGAGGTGGTCCTTACAGCTGCTGCAAAAGATGGCTTTGTCATCCAGGTAAGCAGCACTGCAGACCTCCATATCAGCCACAACCTGGTTCACTAGCCTCTGGAAGGTCACAGGGTTAATTCTCAGCTCAAATTGCATCACTTTAAAGTGAAGGTGGCCCTGAGTACTTTTGACTTATCCTGAAGTTAAGTCAAAAGTACTCAGGAAGTTGCCAGTCCTGACCTGTTAAAGAGCTTAACAACTCTGAGGATGGGGTGAGCATCGGTCTTGGTGACAAAACCGAGTTGCAAACTGTCCCATCAATTAGCAACAGTCCCTCTGCTGTTCTGGGTTCAGGGTAGGGGAGAGGTTGACACCCTTGATGCCCCAATTTTTTTCTTTTGATGGTAGGAGGTCAGGGAGAGGTTCTCTCTCCTATTCTTCCTCATCATCTGTCACCAACAACATTGTGATCTCAAACCTCTCAAAGTATGGCTTGAAACGGTTGATATGGAGGGCCCTTAAGTGGTGTCCGAGGATCTTGAAGTCCACCAAATAGGTGGCCTCACCCTTCCTCTCAAATATCTCATAATTCCCAGTCCAACAGTCTTGGGGGACCCTGGGCTCCACCTGCTCCATCATCCACACTTTCTGTCTTCCTATTGACCTGGCAAGTTAAGCAAGTCCTGCAGAATGTTTCTGAGGAAATCTTCATTCGGGCCAGTAAAAGTGGTCTTGTCCTGCCCCAGATGTCCTGCCAGGAGTATCTCATGAGCCAGCCCCAGTAGGAAGGTCCTACAGCATTGACAAACTATCAGTGCCCATGTTGCCATATGTGCAGATGCCTTAGACTCACTATACAGTAGGTCATTCTCCCACTTCATATGGGGATCTCCAGAGGTATCACCAGCTGCCTGGCCTTCAGCCTGTTGCTTCATACTCTCCAGGGTTGGGAACTCTCTCTGTGCTTTACATACCTCCTCCCTGGTGAGTATCCTTTCTGCTTGCCATCCAGTAAGCTCAGGCAGGTTACCAAGGGAGACAATGTCCTCCCCAGTAGGCTCTTGGCCGGCCTCCTCCCTGGCTCCACCAACCTCCTCTGTGGGCCATTCAGGTGCTGTTTCCCACACCCTTTGCAGTTCCCTCTCTCTGCAGCTGTTTGGGTCATTTTTCCAGGCTCCAAACCTCCTTGGCTTCCTTCCTGAGCAGCCATTGACCTGGTGGTCACCCAAACCCACTCAGACAACCCATTACCAGGAGTGACCTGAGCTCCACTTCCTTCCAGGTAGTGTGCTCAAGATAATTTCTAGGCAAACAATCCACAGGCATGGTAGAACTCACAGTAACTTTCAGAAGACCTGAGACCCCCCCCCCAATCAAAGGGAACTAGAGCCACAGGGTAGTGGCTCTGCCAGTTGGCTACTAATACAACATGTGGAATGTATTAGGAATCGCTTGCTCTGAGCAAACCTTCAGAGCATCCACCATCTACCCATTGATGGTGACCCACTGCCTATACTTTTCAGTATTGTAAGACATGTGGGCTTTGGGCACCACATCATGATCAAGGGACACTAGGATAACCTTGCTGACTCCCCCCACTAAAGGAGGCCATCTCCTCCTCAAACACTGCAATAGCCAACCCTGGGGGGTTTCTTCCAGAGGGATGCTGTGCTCTCTTGGGGCACTTGGGATCACCCTTGTAATGACTATACTCAACATTCATAGCACTTGGGGAAGATTTGTTATGAGTAATGTCAGAGAAACCTTTTTTTCTGGTAGCCAGATTAGGATTGGGACCTTTTCCCTTGAGAACTATTTTGGAGGCCTTGAGTTAAATCCTTCTTTTTATCTCCCCACTCCTTCTTCTGGTGGGAAGTTGACTGCACTTTTTGGAGTCCCCCCCCGATACCTTCATGGACACTCCGGTGCTGGCCCAGACATCTGCCTCTTCAGGAACCTTCTTGGGGTCGTTCAGCTTGCTATCTACCAGGTGCTGGCGGAGCTCTGTAAAACAAACATCATTGACAATAAAATTGATGTTTACACATATCGATAACAAAGACATCGGAAACACTAAGATCATCATCTATAGATAAACATATAACACCAAAAATATCGATTAACACAATATCGATCACAATATTATAACCAACATAACTAATAAATCCTTACAAATGCACTCAAAAAGACAAATATAACTTAAAACAATGACTTCAAATAAACTGAAAACTTATAATTAACAACTATAATAAAAATATATATTGCAATAACCAAAAATTAAGCAAACACCCCAAAAAACGAAAACTTAAAACACATATTTTAAAAAAATAACCCCCAAATTATTATTAATTATAAAGATATAAATACATGTATTAATACAACTTAATATAAATGTATATGTGTCTCTTTCTCTCTCTCTCTCTCTCTCTCTCTCTCTCTATATATATATATATATATATATATATATATATATATATATATATATATATATATATATATATATATTTATATATATATATATATATATATATGTATATACAATATAATTTATATATAAATAAAAAAAATATATATTATGCTACAAAAATAAAACATAGTTCAGCATTTACTAAATAAGGACTCAACTGATAAAAATAATTCAAACTTTATTAACCAACCAATAAAATAACAAAATAAGCAACTTTAACTGATGAAATCAAACAAACAATTAAGCCAACAATATAAAATACACAACAATTGAAACAACTCAACCCTCCAAAAAGATATAAATTCTGCAGGAGGAGGAAACTCTAGTAGATTCTCTCAAGGAACGATTAATACAGAAATAAATCATCTCAATAACTACAATTTTCAGTAAATAATACATATATAAACTAAAAATGAAATATTATTAAACAAAAAATATAATTTAACAAATAAATTGTCACACACTTCATTACGTTTATCTTCTTACATAGTCTACCTAAAGGAAATGAAAACAAACTTCTAAATCAAGAAAATGCTGAAAATATTAGGTTTAACAAAACACCAAGAATATATAATACAGTAAGTATGCATACATATTAATATAAACCTCTCCCAACTAATGACCAAAAATAAACCTAAGTCCCTAAACCTCGATAATCTTGCACCAAAATACCATATTTAATTAATATAATATTTTTTTTCAATTTCAACAAAAATTCAGCACCTGTTCCACATTAAAACGAAAAACAATAATCAAAACCATTCAAAACATCTCAACAAAACATTCATGTAAGTAAATAAATAAAAAGTAACTGCATTTAAAAAAAATATTAACAACGAAAAAAAGTCTATTTATAATATATTTATACAGGACATGAGCCACCAAGATGAGCAATCATTACATAACTGAACAACACTCATTAGATGACCTATGTTGGGTAATTCAAGACTTTAGATACTGTTCAAGAAAATGTGGAACACATCCGGTTCGAGAAAGAACAGAGGTGGGTGTACCGCTTGAGGTCTTTTGACCAGGGATTAAATGATGTTCTCCCCTGGTCATTATTCCAAAAAGGAAAACATACCAAAATATTACCAAGGGCACGTAAGAACAAACATTACCTGTTCAATTCACCACCAAAAGTAGCATTACGTGTGACAAAGCACATTAGAGAATTCTTTAAAAATCGGTACCCTATCTGAATATAGAATAACATCAATATCCATTCCTTATGATTCGAAGGGATATAGTTCCTCATCACTATCTACCGATTTAGCTTTTAAAAACTACGTTACCCATAAGCCCGCGTTCGCAGACATTTTTTTCCCCTGGCCGGATCCTTAAGCCATAGTGAAGAATACCCTTATTTTTCACAGTCTAAGAACACAACCATGACTGCTCATTTTCACACTTCAGCTGATATTAAGAGTTCAAATCAGAATCTTCACAGAGAGTTCCTGATGAGATGGAACACATTTTGAGATTTTCAAAAGGGAGTTATCAGAACCAGGTTTGCTGATTGGGGACAGAGCGGAACGAGACACCTAGAGATCTTTGTCAATGGGGAAACTCCTTGAAACCAGTCCTGATGCCACTACCTTTGAATCTGCCTTCCAGAGAGGTCGTGTAGTGTTGTGACAGAGGTGTGGGGACGCCAGTCAATATAATCTATGTAGTGGCTTGAATGCCAGTGTGCAATCCAGTTCTGGACTCTGAAAGATATTCCTCAGTTATATATATGTAATGTCAAAGACAAAACTCCCAGAACCTCCTTGTGAAAAAAGCAAGAGGATGAGATTTGGTTTCTCCTAGATGATTGATGTAACAAATCGTAGTACGAGTGTACCACTTCAGTAGAATGGAACACTAGGGGGGCCCATTAGGATGTCGTGCGGATCGCCACCGCAATGCGGGCGGTGGCGATCCGCCGGACATCCTTTGCCGCCCGCCACCCATTTCCCCCGCCATATTAGTATGGCGGGAGGACCGCGGCAGACAGAAAGGCCGTCCGCCACTTTTTCGCCCCGGTCGCCTTGCGGCCGGGGTGGAAAATGTTTAATATGATGGCGGTGTCTATTAGACACCGCCAGCCATATTATGATGTGCTTTGGAGAGTGCCTTTCTGTGGCATCAATGCCGCCACGGAAAGGCATGCGGAGACTCCCTGCGGGGGCCCGTTGCGAGCCCCCTGGGACTCCGGGGGGGTGGACATGGTGGGTACCTACTTTACCCCCCCTGCATTTCAAAGTGCAACATGGCAGGCAACGCGCGGTGCCTGTCATGTTGTGCTTTGAAATGCACAACGTGCATTTTTACCATTACGGTGGGCGGCGCTTTCAGCACCGCCCGTTGCAATGGTAAAAATACAGGATGCGCCCGCCAGTGTGGCGGTGCATCCTAATGGCCAATGCGGGACCGCCACTTCGATGGTGGGTGGTCTCGTTTTGCATGGGGATGGCGGGCGGGCAAAGTCCGCCCGCCATCCTAAAGGACCCCTAGCTTTTGTCTTTGAGAAAATTGTGGAAGACCAAGGGGGGCTGTAAGAAGCTTTAAACAATCACTGTACAATGGGAACTCCTCCTCTGACCATGTTCCTCCAGTTGAGAGTTCACCACATCTTGCACCCCATCCATTAGTACTCATATGTGACTCTATGACTAGATCTGCAATAGTACAAAAAAAGAAACTTGCCATTCTGGGTTTTTAAATGACCAAGTCTCCATGTCATCTTAGTTTTGCTTTCTAGGTCTAGGGGAATTGAATGAGAATACAAGAGACCTTTTCTCAGGTGACAAATCTTGAGACATTGAAGAGCTCTGTAGAAAAGGGGCACTGGATAGATTGCTTGAATAGAGGAGGTTAAACTTTGTCATGACTGGACATCCACGACTACCTCTTTCCTGAGGTCTTTCCTAGACTTAGCTAGAAACAATGGCGCAGATTTACAAGCCCCTTGCGACACTTTTATGCAGCCATTGTTTCACTTTTGTGACACAGTGGCGGCGTAAACCATGCCCCATGCTGCGCCTTATTTGCAATGTGACGTATCTAGGGAGATGTGTCACGTTGTTAAGCCCTACGCCACATTAAACCTGCATCAGGTTTAATATATGCAAGGTGGGCGTTCCCTCGGAAAAAGTCTCAGAAAAGTGACGCAGTGAAATCTACAAGATTTCATGGAGTCAATTTCCCGACACCGCTGCGTCAAAACCCTGCACCTGCTTGAAGCAGGCGTAAGGTGTGACTCAACATGTTAGGTATGGGCAGCCCCTGAGCATTGCTGAAGTTGCTAATTTGTTGGTAACAAGGACCCCCTGGTACGGATCGGTATCCTGGGACAGGGTAAACAATATATGAAAAATAACACTCCCAGGCGTACACTGCAGAAATTACACAATAGATTTAACAAACAAACTAGTTCGGTTTAGAAAAAATAAATTTTTTAATTTGATAAAAAGAAGATATTAAAATTCAGTACATTGGTCGAAATTGATAAAATAACAGTACAGTGATACATATGTATTCATAAAGCAGATTAAAAAGAGGTTAGATGGCATCCGGTCGACGCGTTTCGACATACAAAATATGCCTTCATCAGGACTTTTACCATCAAAATTCTGTAAAAAAGATCATAACATGATGTTAATGTTATTGAATTCCTATCGTGACAGTTTACAGCCGAACTAGTTACATGTTTGTTTTACCATTCTATTGGTAAGAATCAAGTCTTCTTTTTACATTCTTGATATACCGCTTTAATAAAACATCTCAAAAACCTATGCGTCTACATTGATCTAAGCAACATGAGATGATGTGATTTATGTTCGTAAGTCTAGCAATGACATCCTAACACAAAAGTTTTATCATGATCATAGAGTGTAGCAAACTTGATTCTACTAAGGATATTTTTTAAAACATTAGTACCATTGCGAACAGTCATTTTTTGTATCTAATACAATCTAAAGAAATAAATCCAGTGCTGTTATTGATGTTCATCCTAAAGTATGACATATGTCAATCTTTAAGATTAAGTGGTACATTTTACAAACAACATATTTCACTGATATGATAGGTTTGCTTACATATGACTATTGCTAGACCAAGAACAGGGCCTACTCACTCGTGATTACTAAAGTAGTGGGGAAAAGGAAAGGATAGAAGTGAGAGAAAAAAGAAAAAAGGCATTTATACATTTTTTTATTTAATGCTATTTAGTATGTCTGTTGGTGTTCTTATAAACACGGCTAGATTTATAAAAAAGGGGGGGCTTTGGACAATGTTTTTAGTAAATACCACGTATACAGGTGACTACTACTTACAATTCTAAGTTGCGTCACTCTTGCGACACGACTCCAGCAATGCGCTGCCCTTACGCCATCAGATGCGTCATGCATCTGTTTAGCCTTGTGCCACGATGTGGCGCAATTGTGGTGGCGCAAGGGTAAATTTGAGTGACGAATCTTATCTGGCGCATCCCTGCCAGTCCTGGTAAATCTGCCCCAATATGTATAACTGGAGTCCCACTAATTTGTTTGTGAGGAATAGTTTTGCGCTTTCCGTCATTATCCTATTTTTTGTAGGTTTGTCTAATGGTGCTTGGAGAAGGTGATGAATATAATCAGCAAATGGGGTATGGGATGCCAGTCAGAAGAGGAAAAGCGAGCCAGAGCAGGGCATGCATGGGCACAGGAATGTATGGGTGAATGTCACACAACACTCCAGCGGGGGCACTCCCACTACATCAGCACCACTACATCATCTGACCACCATATCGTGGTCACTGCATCTTGGTGACCAATACACCTACAGTCACTTAAGCAATGGATGCCATATCACCAAAGGTAAGTAAGAAAACATGTCATATTTAAATTGGGGGCGAGGGGCGTGTGTATATAAATTTAGAGAAATTAAAAATATATTTAATAAAATATATTAATAAAAATAAAACAAAAGGTGCGTGTGTGTCTATATATTCATATATAAATACATATATATATATATATATATATATATATATATATATATATATATATATATATATATATATATATATATATATATATATATATATATATATATATATTACCTACTGGCGGTCGCCAGTAGGTATATATAGTTAGGATTTTTTCTCTATGGGATTTTTGAAAATTCTATGTCTAATAACTTTGGCGTTTGTGGACGGAATTGGCTGAAATTGTCAGGAAAATGGAACATGTCATCAGTGATGTCACTGACCATGTCATGAATGATGTAATATGTGACATCATCAGCAGTGGATTGCGGGTGCGCGATAAATAGTTAGTGCAACTAACTATATATGGAATTTCAATGGTTTTGTGTGAGTAAAATAAGGTTTTGTAAATGCGAATTCCTAACTATATATGGTCTATAACCTATGGTTTTTTCAGTGAATATACATATATATATATATATATATATATATATATATATATATATATATATATATCAAAGCTCTCACTCGTCTCGTTTTTCAAAGTAAAGAGGAAGCACTCTCAGGAGCGGGTTCACAGTTTTTATTACGAAACCCACAGCGACTAGACGCGTTTCGGCGTTTAGCCTTTATCGATGGTAAAGTGAGCGTCTGAGACAGCCATTTTTATTTTACACCCACACATGGTGTTTGACATAGAAAGAGGACAACCTCGTGGAAAGTATAAGCGCCATCTTGGCATGGTCAAATCACATTAGTACATTGCGATCTCGCATGACATCGTTACAGATGAACACAATATTGCACTTCATCCTACTAATTTGTAAACGTTACGTGTGAATATCACAAGATTACTTTACAACAAAATAACGCCCTGTATGGGCTTTATGACCAATCCTTCTATCCACCGTTACTGCCTTTCAATCAAGCCCTGAATGGGCCCCGTCAGTACATAATTCATGTGTATCTCAGCTAAAGATGTGCCCATATAAATACATACAACATATAATCACATTTCCTGTAACAATTCAGTTTCAGTTATCGCAAACAAACATTGACCATCACATTAAAAAGAGCCATGATATACCTTTAAATCTACTGTTTTCCCAAATGTACTGCTAGTTCCTCATGGGTATTAAGACCATCCGGGTGCTTTGTTTGTAGGTCAATGATGTAGCGAGACTCTAGTCTTCGCAACGTCATTAACCTATCTCCCCCCCTTGGATGTATTGGGACATGGTCCAATATGTAGAACCTCAGCAATTCCCTATCACTTTTGTGCTTCAGCTGGAAGTGACGGGCTACTGGATAGGTCATGTCACACTTCTTTATAGCCCTGCAATGTTCAAGGACTCGTTTTTTGGTCTCATGGATGGTACTTCCAATATATTGGAGCTCACAGGGACATACCAAGCAGTATACCATATATGGAGTACTGCAAGTCAAAAATTTCTTGATCTTTTTGGGGTTTTCTATGCCTGGAACTCTATATGTGGAGACTTTTTTACTACTAGAGTATGCCTTGCATTTACCGCAGGGAAAGAAACCATGAAGGTTTGCAGATAGTTGGACCGAGGGTTTTTTCCCTTGATAGCTACTTGTGAGCGTATCCCTCAACGATCGTGCCTTCCTGAAGGCCAGTAAGGGTTGTGAAGGGATGTCCAAACCTATCACTGGATCCAGTTTTAATAGGTTCCAGTTTTTCCTAAAGATTTGCTGTAGGCTTCCTGCATCTTCTGAAAAGGTTGTGATCATTCTGAATTTCCCATTTTCAGAACTCCTGCTCTTTCCCTCAAACAGCTGTTCTCTGGGTGTTCTATTGACCCTATCCAAGGCTTCTTGCAAGGCATCTTCTTTATAGCCTCTTGCTCTAAACCTTCTGATGCTTTCCTGTGCGTTTCTTTGGTAGTCTGCCTCTCTCGCTTTATTCCTTTTTATCCTTAGGAGTTCCCCAAAGGGAATACTCCTTATTAGTTTGGGCTGGTGACTACCTGCTGTGGGCTTTCGGTACAATTTGGTATGGTTATCACCATCAGTTACACAAACCTCCAGATCTAGAAAGTGTACTGAGAAGGTACTCATCTCAGCAATAAAATGTAAATGTACAGTGTTATCATTTAGTCTGTTTACATATTGCACAGCTGTTTCCATAGACCCTCTCCAGATTACAAACAGGTCGTCTATGTAACGATGCCAGGTAACAATATTGTTAGTCCAATTGTGGTTGGTTTCGGCCCAGGCTACCTGCTCCTCCCACCAGCCTACGAATAAATTCGCATAGCTGGGGGCAAAGCAGGTGCCCATCGCGGTACCAGAGACCTGGCGATAGTATTGCCCTTGGTACAAAAAAATGTTGTTGTTCAGACTAAATTCCAGCAATTGTAAGACCATCTCATTATGAACTGTGAATTTCACCGGTCTATTTTTCAGAAAATATTTCACTGCTTCAATGCCAACCCCCTCGCGCAATGCATGTGTATAGGCTTGTGATGTCGATAACAATCATTAGATCGCCCTCTCGCCAGTGCATGGCATCAATGGTTTTAACAAAGTCTCTCGTATCTTTCACATAAGACCTCAATGTCATTACAAATTCTGAAAGAAAATGGTCAATGTAAATAGAAATGTGTTCTAAAAGACTCGACTGTGAGGAGACAATCGGTCTCCCTGGTGGTTCTAGTGTGTTTTTATGCGCCTTTGGTAGGTGATAAAAACATGGAGCAATTGGATTCAAAATCCTCAGAAATAAATATTCCTCTGTAACAATCATGCCCTTTTCGTACCAATTTTTGAGTAGCGCATGACAGTTATTGATGCTAGTAAGGTAGACACTTTTATTTGTTTTCTCATATGACAGCTCATCTGATAATTGTCTAAGGACTTCCTTATTGTAAGCTTCATAGGTTTGGATCACCACGTTGCCACCCTTATCTGAGGGCTTGTATGCAATCATGTTATCATTCCTTAGCCCTTCCAGAGCCTGCATTTGTTCATAGGTCATATTGGGTCTCTTTGATTTCCTCCGTTTTTTCTGTCTCATTTGAATAAGTTCTTTAGTGCCCACGTCTGAAAAAGTGTCAATAATATCAGTCGGCATTTGTGGTTGAAAAGTTGATACAGGTTTAAACGTGGTTAGTGCACTTTCTTGTTCTACCCCCACTATTCCTATATTCACCTGTTGTTCAGTGTCCAGATAATTTTCATTACTCAACTCTTCAAGTGCTTGCATGCCTGCCAGGTCACCGCCCACCAACAAGTCTGTTGCTACAAAGGATTCCTTATGAGTCTTATCTCTTTTGGGCTTCATTTTAAAGAACTTATGCAACTTGAGCTTCCTTATGAACTTAAATAAGTCAATACGAGTCTGTATGTACTCCAAATTTTTCTGAGGACAAAAAGAGAACCCCAGTTTCTGAACTTTTTCCTCCACTGGTGATAATGATCGCGAGGTTAAGTTAATAATGGTTAGGTTCTCACCTTCGTTCTCTTCTTCACTGTTCACCTGCGTTTGTAGAGCTTCTTCTTGCTCCTGGTTACTGGTGGAGATTGCTGGCCTTTTTCTTCGGTAGCCGCCCCTCCTCGTTGGCCTCCGCTTCTTTGATCTGGTGGTTTTCCCCGAGATTTCTGAAACGACTGTCTCACTACATGGAACTCGTTTTGAAAAGGGAAACTCTGGGCTGTACTCCCTTGGCCATCCGCATTGTCCTCTTCCGATAGTTCTGGAGTAGTTATCTCCGATTCTGATGTTGCGAATTGCACTGTTGTGTGTTGTTTGGCCTTCTCCTGTAGTGCCTTGCGTGGGGCGTCATACCTCTTAGCGAAGGTGATTATCCTGCCTTGCACGTAATTGCGCTCATCGCGTTCGAATTTCTCTTGCTTCCTGGCTCTGATTTTGCCTTCATAGCTTTTCAGGCGTTTGATCATTTGTTCTCTCAATTCTTCTTGTCTTGTTTTATTTTCATCTTTCGCGATTTCTGCCTCCAAATCATCGATGTCTTTTTTAGTTCTTTCGTGATCGCTCCACGCGAATTTGATGAGAATTAGTAACATCCCCTTGCAGGAGTGCGCTGTAAATTCCGCCCATTCTTCAAGCAGTTTCGGATCCAGGTTTTCATAAGCCGGAATAGTGTAGATGCGGAGGCCTCGCGGCACTCTATTGACCTCCACATAGTTCTGCAGGGAAGTGCCCTCCCACCACTTGCGAATTTTGCGTTCATTCAGCCTTTCCAGTGCTGTGAATTGGGTTGTTAGCGTGGTTGCGACTCGGTCATCTTTTTGTGCACTAGGCACACTCGTAGTTGGTTTCTTCTTGAAAACTTCAAGCGCCGCCTCACAACTCTCCGAGTTACTGCACATCGTAACTCAGTAGTTCTCTTTATGAGTACGCTGGAAATCTAGAAGGTCTCCAGATTTCGGCTCCTTTCATCCAACCACTCCGTTGATCATAACTCACATGGTGATTGTGGTTATTTCCGGGTGGCGGTGCGCGAGGTCATAAATTCAAGCTCCCTCGTTTGCACCTACTTCGCGCACTCAAGGACGGGTGCTTCCGCGGATGGTACCTTTCGCAATAGATCAAAGCTCTCACTCGTCTCGTTTTTCAAAGAAAAGAGGAAGCACTCTCAGGAGCGGGTTCACAGTTTTTATTACGAAACCCACAGCGACCAGACCGTTACTAGAGTGGATAGAAGGCAGTAACGGTGGATAGAAGGATTGGTCATAAAGCTCATACAGGGCGTTATTTTGTTGTAACGTAATCTTGTGATATTCACACGTAACGTTTACAAATTAGTAGGATGAAGTGCAATATTGTGTTCATCTGTAACGACGCCATGCAGGATCGCAATGTACTAATGTGATTTGACCATCCAAGATGGCGCTTATACTTTCCACGAGGTTGTCCTCTTTCTATGTCAAACACCACGTGTGGGTGTAAAATAAAAATGGCTGCCTCAGACGCTCACTTTACCATCGATAAAGGCAAAACGCCGAAACGCGTCTGGTCGCTGTGGGTTTCGTAATAAAAACTGTGAACCCGCTCCTGAGAGTGCTTCCTCTTTTTTTTTTAAAACGAGACGAGTGAGAGCTTTGATCTATTGCGGAAGGCACCATCCGCAGAAGCACCCGTCCTTGAGTGCGCGAAGTAGGTGCAAACGAGGGAGCTTGAATATATATATATATATATATATATACATATATATATGAAACAATCTCAGCTTTCTCTCGCCTGGAGCCCAATCCTGGATACCGACGGCGCAGAAGAAGAGAGGAGACCCAAAGTGCAGGTGAGCAGTGGTTTATTCATTCGTGAAAAAGGCGCACCTCAGCATATATTAATTCCAATTCTAGTGCTCACGCACTAGCGACGCCTTTTCCTAGCAGCTGATGACGGCGGTCCGCGGCGAGGCAGGCAAGCCTCACCTAATCAATCCAAAATTGCTGATTCTGTTTCCTCTCAAAACACAGCAGCCGCAGACACAACAGAGGACTTTAAAGCAGACAAAAGCATTGCTACACAGATTAAATGGCAGACTGGCAACACTCAACGCGTTTTGCGACCTGCTCCCTTGTACACTATTGCCATTTAACCTGTGTAGCAATAAATTTGGCTGCTTCCTCTGTTGTGTCCGCGGCTGCTGTGTTTTGGGAGGAAACAGAATCAGCAATTTTGGATTGATATATATGTATATATATTTATATATATCTATATTACTATTATAAAGGAAGAACTTTGAGGCTTTGAGGTGGGTGACTATTTTCTGATTGATCAAGTTAAGACTTTGAAAAGTTATATAAGAGACACTAAAGACTTACTATGCAAGTTAGAACAGCTTACGTTGAGAGAAGGAGATCTACTTATAGTGATGGATATCGCTAGCCTATATACTAGCATAGGCCATAAGCATGGCATGGAGGCAGTAGAAAACATTTTGTCAACGAGAGAGGCTAACTTTTCAGACCATAATGTTATGCTTTTGGAATTTTTAAACTTCAGCCTTAACAACAACATCTTTCTATACCAGGACCAATATTATAAACAGTTGGTTGGGGTAGCCATGGGCACGAGCTATTCCCCCAGTTTCGCAAACATTTTTGTGGGATGGTGGGAGGAAAATGAGGCATGGAATCTCAAGTATGAAGAGTGGACACAACATATACTAGTGTGGTATAGATATATAGATGATCTGTTGATTGTCTGGCGAGGGTCAGAAAGTAAGGCAGAAGAATATATTGATAAACTCAATATCAATATATATAATTTACGTTTCACAGTTGAAATAAGCAGCAGCAAAGTTAATTTCCTAGACCTGGAAATAAGAATAGAACAAGGGAAGATGAACACACAGCTATTCAGAAAACCCACAGCGGGGAACTCGATATTACATTCTATGAGTAGCCATCCACCTAAGCTAATTTATAGTATCCCTTATGGAGAACTATTGCGTATAAAACGCAACTGTACATCAGAGGAAGACTATAAAAAGAACGCTAAGAAAAGTGTAGACAGATTTAGAATGCGAGGTTATGGTGAGAAGTGTCTAAAAGAAGTCCACGAAAAAGTAGATAACATCCCACGGGAGGAAACATTAAAAATCAAAATGAAGGACACTGAAATGGAGGGCAAATTTAGATTAATCACCACCTGCTCAGAAGGGGCAGGGATGTTAAGAACAGCATTGAGAAAGAACTGGAATTTGTTAACAACTGATCCAGTAATAGGTACAGACATCCCGAAACAACCGATGGTAACTTATAGGAGAGCGAGAGCATTAAGGAATACTTTAACAAGCAGTTACCTTACACGTCCTATAGAGCAACCATTCGGTAAACCCATACCAGGTTTTTACCCATGTGGACGCTGTAAGGTGTGTAAATATAGCAAGAAGGTGACATCGAACCAGGTGAGAGGGGAGCTGCGAAAAATCAAATCATTTTTAACTTGTACAACTCCTTTTACAGTCTGTTGTCTAGTGTGTCCGTGTGGACTGCGCTATATAGGCAGCACAGTGAACCCCACGAAGATGCGCATCTTGGAACACCTCAGGGCAATCACGAATTGTGACCCGTCATATCCAGTGGCGAGACACTATAAACAACATCATAAGAGTAATAGTGAGCAACTGGAATACTTTGCATTAGATCAAGTACCTATCAATCCTAGATGGGGAGATAGATTACTAAAATTAAGGAGGTTAGAATCCAGGCACATTATAGACATAGACACTAAGAACCCCGGAGGTCTCAATAGCCATGAAGAAATGACAGTACATCTAGGTTAGGAGAACCCCCATTGAAAGTTGTAGAGTAAGAGTTGACCCGTAAGATTCTTGAAAACATGAAAAGAAAAGAAGATTTTAGATTAGATTAAACTACTTTTATTTTATTTTATTTAATTTCATTTTGGTTAAGAGCATTATGATTTGCACAGTGTGTTTTGTAAAATAAGTCTAGAGATAGAGGGTATTTGAGAATAGGTAATCAAGCCATGAGTTATTTACGCTGAAAGGCCCATCCAGGGCAAAATAATAACATAGAATCATGTAAAATATGGCACGAATATGATTGCATGTAAAGTGAAATTGTTTGTAAATATGCATAAGCCCATCCAGGGCGTAATTAATGCGACAAACGATTATTACTGTTGTAAATAACCGCTCTAATATGGCGTACATGTTTGGAAAAGAAGCCCTCTTTCTATCTCTATGACAAAGTATCGCGTGAAGAGTATTTAAATAAGAAAAAAATGGCGCGTCAGTGTACCACTGACAAAGGCAGTAGCCGAAACGCGTCTGGTTCTCAGAGGGTCAAAAATAAAATCGTTGATCCTCCTCTCGCGAGTGCTGTTTTTCTTTGAGAAGTACGAAAGAAAAGGAGCTACGATATATATATAAATATATATATATATATATATATATATATATATATATATATATATATATATATATATATATATATATATATATATATATATATATATATATATATTACCTACTGGCGGTCGCCAGTAGGTATATATAGTTAGGATTTTTTCTCTATGGGATTTTTGAAAATTCTATGTCTAATAACTTTGGCGTTTGTGGACGGAATTGGCTGAAATTTTGAGGAAAATGGAACATTTTGTTTCTGAGCAGCCCCTGACAATTTGGGGGGGTTTCATCAAGGGGGGGCCGAGAAAAAAGGGGGGTCCCAAAACGCGTTTTTCCCATGTTAATTTCCATAGGGCGGTTGGCCTCACTTTTAGCTCGAACGGCTGAATGGATTTGCACGAAACTTGGCAAAATTGTAGGGACTGTTAGCCCGATGTGCCTTTGCTAGGTCTCAATATATGTGCTCCAGTGGATTTTGAGTAATTTAGGTTCAAAAAAAGATATATATCTGGGCGGAGCCTAACCACACATCTGATCTGATTGGCTGTCAGCACTTCATCCAAGAAGTGTTGGCAGCCATCTTGGGACCAATATACATGATAGCACCTCATTTAAAAGCATTGTAGTTAATAGAGGGTTTTAGGACTTTAGTTACATTATAAATCATTTGTTGATGGTACCATACTCGTTTTAGGAATTGTGGTGGGTTCTAAGGTGATTTTACCATGTGAAAAAACCTTCTGCTGTGATATTGCTAGAGCGCGCAGTTTCCCCCAGGTCACCCGAGTTACCAATTCTTTTACACGCACTGGGCCCTTGGCGTGCAAAAACCTTTTATTACCACACTAATTTGTTTGGGTGAACTGGGTGAGGATTTCTCCTCCTGCACGCTGCTAAGAGTAATCAAGTTTGGATTTATCTCTGCTTACCATGTACCCGACTTACCACAGGCACAATTCTCACGACGGACCTGGAGCTATCAGGGAAAATAGTAGACAGGTCTAACATCAAATACACGTTATAATCAGTAAAATACTTTCCACAATTCTGTAAAATGACCACAGACACCTGATGAAGTTTAAAACTTTATATAAGAATTCAAAGAGAAGATGCCAAGATAATAAGCGATACACAGAATAATATATCAAACATTAAAATCAACACCAATAGGTAACTTTGCATCAAAAATATGACCATTAGGATATATGGGAAGACTAAAGGTAGAAGTTTTTAGAACAAAACTAGTCACTGCAATTTTATACTAGAACATGGGAATGGGGATGAGACCTAGAACATGTACTTAACCTAAGTGTTTAAACTATTCTTGCTAAGTTCACTGCAATCCACTAAAGGAAAGGGAAAAACGGGAACATGCTATGGTTTTATAAAATCAATGTATTTCTAAAGGAGAGGGGGAGAGAAGGAACCAACTAAAATTCAGACACATATAATTGCAATGGCAATAGAGCAATAACACAGGTAAGAATGCTTTAACAGGTCAGACAAAAGGGGAGAGAGAGAGAGAGAAATACGCAAACCCACAATCAATAATTACCTAGATCAGATTGAAGACCAACCCTGGCCACGGGTCAGTTGGAAAGACGGGGACAGGGACCCTCAGAAAAGGAATGCCAGAATGCGAGCAGGTACAGCTCACGGACAGTAAGGACAGGATACCCCTCAGGTTCAGGTCAAGGACTGGGCCTCCCAGGGTACGACCAACACCCACAGCTTCAGACAGCAACGCCTGCGTTACCCCCTTCTGCAAGTAATCCGCCAGAAACCCCGATTGGATTTTCGAATTTCCCAGCAAAGTGCTTCGCCAGCACTTAGGATTTTTCCACCCCTTAGGAGATTGTGGAAAGTATGGACAAAGTGCTCCGCAGCACTTTCAGAATGAGCACCTATTGAGATCGTAGGGTCAGTGACAGGTCTGCTACTCGGACAAGTCGGACAATTTTCCTAAGCTAAACTAGGGCAATTATACTGTTTTGGGGGCTCTTAGACCACCCACTAATGTTGCAAGTGACAGTTTCCCACATTGTGATTGGTCAGGAGAGGTGGTGCGGTCATTACCACCTCCTAGAATTCAACGTTCCCATCATAATTATTCAATTTTACACACCCGCCCCCCTGGTTCACGTTCCCAGGCATAGGAATACAGAAGACAATGCAAGAGTCCAGCATATAGCAACAGTGTATGACAATTCAAGGTGTAATCTGCATCTTCGGGATGGGTTCCCAGGCGCATCGGGCTCCAGGAGCCAGCTGGCTAGTTTTAGCTTCTGCGCAGTTAGGACTCTCCCTGGTCAGCTGACAGGGTTCAGAGGAGCCTCATCATGGCGTTGCTCATGTATGCCCCAGCCCACAAAGACGCGGTACATGAAAAGTAAGCGAAAACAAATTAAAATCATACATAAAAATGATCGCACTGTATACCATGATAAAATCTAACCAACCCTTACTTTATAATGACTATAGCATTATGGATTAGTGCGAAAAGACAGATAGGTTAAAGCAGCAGTAGCAAGCAGAGAGCGTGGTGAGAGACAAGCGGCCATATTTTGCATCAGTGCGCATGAGCACAGAATCCCTCCAGAATGCGAGTGCGTCACATCACATGGGTATGACCGACGCATGCGCAGACTGAATCTCAGCGAAGCAGCCATTTTAAGTGCAAGCTTCGTTTTAGTACGGAAAAACAAACAAGCAAGCATCCTGGGGACACCCGCGTGTTGGGAAAACACTTTATAAATGACGAATAATGAGGTTAATATTATTATGCAGTTTAGACAAGGGTTTTGCATACGAGCAAGGCGCTTTACGTGCGAATCCTTGCTCCATCAATCCCCTCTTTGATGATATTTACTATCATCACTACATGAAGGAAACAGATGCCAACTTTTCTCATTCATTCACATCGTCCATTTCGATTTCAATAAACTTATTGTTTAGTTTTCTTTCAGCTTCCCTATGAGAGTGGTGATTTTTCGCCTTTTTGTAAATTGCACTCTTCAACTCCTCTAGTTCTAGTTCATCAATGTTTCTTTTCACCCCCCTCTGATTTACTGTATATTTCTTTTTGCACTTTTGGCATTTGCAGCAGATAAAAATGATCAACACAATCACACCTATTATAACTATTGGCATCAGTATTTTCCACAAAAGATTTTTACCTAAGTTAGTAAACCAACTACCTATAGAGGAGAGACCTCCAGTCAGTCTCGTCCAGGCACTGTCAACCTCCAATGGTTTGAGTTCCCTTTCCAAATTAGTTATGTTCTTCACATATTGTTTTAATTCGATACTTTTATCAGGAATGTAAGTGCAACAATGTTGCGCTTTCAGCATTCTACAGACTCCGCCCTCTTTTGCTAATAGGGTGTCAAGGGCAAGACGGTTTTGTAAAACCATTGATCTGATCGCAACCATTTCCGTATTGACCAGCAGGAAACCAGCAGCAGTGTCCGTTGATAACCGGTCCACTACTGTAGACAATTTGCAGATTCTATGGGTGTTCAGAACTACCCCCATTCCAGGTATCAGTGCACTAAAAATATCACCTATAATTTCACCTACACTTTCACGTCTACTACGCACTAAGCCATTAGTTTCTTCATCGCTTCCAGCTGCATTATTCACATGGTATATTTTCGGGAAAACAATGCCAAAATAGCAGCTTCCATACCAGTGATCCGGCAATTTGAAATAAGCCTTGTTCCCACATATATAATATATTCCGGGAAACACAGGTTCTGACCCATTTTTGAAACCCCAACCTCCAATTACCTTGTAATTATGTTCACACTCGCTGGAACCGATGAATACATTGTTATAGTACTCTGTCTTTTCCCTATGGATACAGAGTTTCCCCTTTCTTTCAAAATCCAGCAACAAGGCAGGACTGGCTTCGCCTTCCGAGGTGTTATCCATGTGCTCAGCCCACCTAGGGATTCTATCCTTCTCGTCATTTGCCTTCTTCTGAAACTTTTCTCTCCTTCTGTCTGCCATCTTTATAAACATCTTTTCCTGCTCTTGCAGTGAACAGGTCAGATTATCTTCTCTTGCTTGATCTAAATCTATGTTACCTATAGTCAGGAAATATTCTCCCATATAGCGGGTCACGTCACTTGTAGTATGTACACGGTTCAAGTGTCCTCTAACAGGAAGTTCAGAAAACACTACGTCATCATTTGAATAATAGTACTGCAAGGTGCTCCTATAGAACAAGCTAGCTAATATACTACAGGAGATTCCATAGGTCAAAGGTAGATGGTGGTATGTCACGCCTTCAGCCACTGAGGTTGGTAGCTTCATGCAGACATAACAGTCCTCTATTTCCATAGCTTCTACATAATGCACTAACAAGTTAGCAAAAACATTTAGATGCGTCCTGTTTTTCATTTTGTGAAAATGTAGTCCATCCTCATCTGGTGCTTCTAAATTAGGTCGTGTGTGTGTCAGTCCTACTCTTTTGTCGTGTCTTACTAGGCTTCGTGGTGTTTCTGCAGTCTGTACAACCCCTACATCTACTGCTTCGGGTTCAGTAGGGGACAAGTTTGGATCTTTACTTATCATAAAAGGTAGAAAAACAGTTAGTCCTATCCACATTACTATTAGCATGGCTACACTACATAAGCATATCTTACAACAGGTTTTGAGACACCCACACCGGGATCTCCCAGAGACACTCGGATCAGACATATTTAGCTTACAGGTGGCTTTTGCTACCCCTCTTCGTTTCTTTGCACCAAAGGCTCACTTCGGGGCTCTTTCAAGGAGGGTCTTCGTCCGAACTCCGATCAGCAATGGACTCGTTGTCACTGTTGCCACTGTGGTGTGGCTCGTCAATTTCCTCCAACACAAAGTACGTCCACTCAGGGCTCCGATACAGTCGGTTCTGTTTCTTTATTCTGTCGCTCTTTCTCAGCGATTTGCCTTGGGCTGCATTCCTTTCACTTTGAGCCCTTTTCCGGTCTTTATCGTTTTCTTCGACTGTCTTTAGTCTGAGCCTTAGTCTCTTGACGTATCGGGGTGCACTTCTTCCTCCGTGCCTCCCAGTGGTTGAGGAGACTTCGCCTTCCTCGTGCACTCTTTTCACTTTTTGGGGTGGCACCTCTGTTTTCCTGCCTGTCTGACTAGTTCCAGGTCTTTCGTCTATTTCTTCTGCCTGGTCCCTATTCTGACCCTGCTCAGATTCAAAACGCACCTTCTTCTTATTTCTGGTTACTGTTGTTTCCGCTGTCTGAGCACTTTGATCTAGTTCTATCTGTTCCTGTTCATGCTCTTCGATCTCTTCGCTTTCTTCTGCATGAACGTCAGCTCTAACTTCTAACTGTCCCTTTCTCGGCTCCGGAGTTTCAGGAGGAGTCTCGAGGTCTTGATCTGACCCTACTTGGCCTATGTCCTGATCAGGTGTGGTGTGGCTTTCGTTGACCTGACCTTCTTCTTCTATCTCTGACTCACCTGGACTATCCCACTCACTGTCTAAGTAGGAATATTTCCTGGTTCGTATTGGATCATGAACTGGTTCGTCGGCGGGATACCATTCAACGTCTCGACTTGTGCTCGGCAGTTTGATGTCAGCTAGCTCCGGACTCTCTTCCTCGGAAGCCTCTTCAGCTGCGCTGCCTTCAGCTCCAGTCGCGTTTTCTCCAGATACCCGCTTTGTGTGGCTGGCGTGGATCCACTTCGGTACACCAGCACACTTCACAGCAGTGGTAGTGACGAGGATCACTTGTCGTGGCTTTCCCCACCTTGGCTTCAGGCAACTGCTCCGGGTGTGTTTCTATAACACCACCCAGTCTCCTGGTTGCAGATTGTGTGCTGGATCCTTTGGCCACTCGTCTTCTGTCTCTCCAATCTGCTGAGAGAGAGAACGCACTTGGTCACCCAGCTGCTTGCAGTATTCTAGCACCATATCATCAGAAATGCTTAGCAGTTTGTTTCCGGGTACCCATGCCTGGCGCATCACTCTTCCCATCAACACTTCATGGGGACTTAGGCCAGTCTTTCGGTTTGGAATACTTCTCAAACTCATCAGCACCAGGGGTAAAGCCTCTATCCAGTTCATTTTTGTGGAGTCACACATTTTTCCCAATCTGGACTTCAGGGTGCCATTTATTTGTTCCACTACCCCAGAAGCCTCTGGATGGTAGGCGCAGTGCAATCTTTGCTTCATTTTGAATGCTTTACAGAGTTCCTCTAGGACATCGTTGGCAAAATGCCCACCTTGGTCCGTTTCGATCGTCTC
Organism: Lissotriton vulgaris; assembly: GCF_964263255.1. Lineage (NCBI taxonomy): Eukaryota > Metazoa > Chordata > Amphibia > Caudata > Salamandridae > Lissotriton > Lissotriton vulgaris. The sequence continues at coordinate 1,235,920,796 of NC_141693.1, forward strand.
TGGGATCCCATACCTAGGTATCAACTCCCTGAGCAATAATTTGGCTGTGGTGATAGCGTCATTTTTCTTAGCTGGATATGCTTCCACCCACCTGGAGAATAGACAAACTATGACTAAGATATATCTATATCCTTTGCATCTGGGCATGGTTATGAAGTCTGCCTGCATTCTAACGAAGGGCCCTACTGCCTTTCCAATAGTGCTCTGTTTCACTACAGTCTTTTTTTCCTGCATTGAATTGCTGACACGCTAGGCACCTCTGGCAAAGCCTTTCCGCCTGGTTCCTGAACTTTGAATTACAGAACACCTGTTCAAACACCCGACACATCGCGTCTCTTCCCATATGTGTTGGCTCATGTATCATTCTGACCATGGGGTCGATCAAACTATCAGGCAGTACAGGCACCCCAGTCGGATTTACCACCACACCATCTTCTCTCAACTCGCATCCATTTGCGGCCCACCTGCCCTTCTCTTGCCTGTCTGTGGCTTGTTGTATCTCCTTTAATTCTTCCCACGTTGACACATTCTCAAACAACATAAGTTGGCAGCTGGTTCCATCCCACAGTGCAATTTGTAGAGACATATGGTGTCGGGCACAAAACTGTGCAATTTGGTCAGCGTACCTATTACCGGCAGTCACATCATCATTTCCAGATCTGTGAGCCGCACACTTGACCACAGCCAATTCTTTGGGTAATTGGATAGCTTCCAGTAAGTCATGCACCACCTTCCCATTTCGGATAGGTGTGCCTGAGGAGGTCATGAATTCTCTTTGTAACCACAATTGGCCGAAGTCATGAACGACCCCAAAACAATACTGGCTGTCTGTGTAAACAGGTATTCTCTTGTTCTTACCCCTCTTACAGGCTCTGGTTAACGCGATGAGCTCTGCCACTTGTGCAGATTTCACCTCGCGCATGTAAGATGCCTCGATGGTTCCTGTCAGTGTAACCACAGCATAGGCAGCACTTAGACTTCCACTCTCATGTCTCAAACACGAGCCATCCACGAACATTGTTTTATCCCCGTCAAGTAGCGCTATTTCTCTGATGTCGGGACGGGGTTTTGTGCTGTATTCAGTTAGATCGATGCAATTATGTTCCCCGTCCTCATCAGATTCTACATCCAGAGGGATGGGCAACAGTGTCGCAGGGTTTAGGACATTGCACCGGGAAATAGTTACATTTTCAGCACCAATCAAAATTCTCTCATACTTAGTCAGCCGACTAGGTGTGAGGTACTGGGTCTTAGTTCTAGTCAGTAGGATGACAACAGAGTGAGGAACATAGACAGTGACGGGATGTCCCATGACAATGTTCTCACTCTGTTCCAGACTGACGCAAGTAGCAGCAACGGCTTTTAAGCATCCAGGCAGTCCAGCAGCCACTGGATCTAGGGTGGCCGAAAAGTAGGCTACTGGTCTTCTGACTAATCCGTGCTCCTGGGTCAGGACTGAAAGAGCACAATTCTCTCTCGTGTCACAGAACAGCTCAAAGGGCTTAGTGTACTCAGGCATACCCAATGCAGGTGCGGTACATAGACAGTTTCTCAGAGTTACCCAAGCATTCATGCTTTCACTGTCCCAGTGGACGGGGTCTTCTACTCCTTTCTTTGTCATATTTATCAGGGGTCGGGCTAGAGCCGCAAATCCTACAATCCATTGTCTGCAGTAACCCACAACTCCCAAGAACATTCGCACCTCTTTCTGTGTTCTGGGCAGTTCCATTGCTTTGATTATTTTGATCCTTTCGGTAGTGACCTTCCTGATTCCTTTTTCTATCTGGTGCCCCAGATATTTTACTGAGTTTTTACAGAATTGTAATTTGTCAGGCGACACTTTATGTCCTCCTTTTCCTAGGTGATTCAGCAAGGCAATTGTGTCAGTGACACAGTCAGTCTGGGTTTTAGATGCCACTAACAGGTCATCTATGTACTGTACCAAAACAGACTCTCTTGGCAGCACTAGGGATTCAAGGCACTTTTTCAGTATCTGGTTGAAAATCGATGGACTTTCGGTGTACCCCTGGGGGACACGATTCCAGACATAGATATGGCTGTCAAATTCAAAACTGAAAAGGAATTTGCTTTCTGGATGCAATGGGATGGAAAAGAAAGCGTGGCATAGGTCAATGACAGTGAACCATTCTGCGTTCCAGGGAATCTGATATAGAATTACTGCAGGGTTGGGCACAATAGGACAGCAAGGCACAACAATTTGGTTTACCTTGCGCAAATCTTGCACCACCCTGTACTTCCCACTAGGCTTTTTGATCCCAATGATAGGCGAATTACAGGGGCTGCTCAACACTTCTTCTATTATTTCTGCTTCGAGTAGCCTCGTAATTTCAGTCGCTACTCCTGCTTTTACTTCTGCACTCATTTTGTACTGTCTGGTTTTGGGGTATACAGCATTTGTTTTTATTGCTATTTTCACTGGGTCCACATTTGCCATCAGGCCTACATCTTTTCCTGTGAAATCCCACACTTCTGGTACTACTCTTAGCTGGAGTTCTTCAGGTAAATCTTCAATTGTCAAAGGCTTGATATCAGCATCTTGTCTGACTAACATCAGTTTGTACAGGCCATCTTCATCGGGGGTCTGAATTTCTACGCCATTTGGTGTGCAGAAAATGGTACAACGCATCTTGCACAACAAATCACGTCCTAGCAGGTTTACAGGACTGGAATCACAGACCACAAATCTGTGCATTTCCTTGAAATTTCCTATAGAAATTTCCATTGGTTCAGTTACAGGGGTACTTATTATCTGATTTGAGACTCCCACTACTTGGATTGCTTCTCCCGAGAGGGGTAGGTTAGGAACATCCACTGTTCTTACAGTAGATCTGGTAGCACCAGTGTCCAACAGAAAGGTGACGTCTTTTCCCTCAACCTTTCCTTCAATGTATGGTCCAGTCTGGTCTACCGGTAAGGAGGCGCCAAGTACGCACTCCTCATCCTCCCCTCTCAGGCCCCGTCAATCTTGATCCTCACAAAGGAAGGTATCATTTAGCAAATACTGTGGAATGACTGCGTTTCTTTCACTCTCAACCTCCCATACTTCCGCCCTCTCATTCTGCTGACCCTGACTCTTAAAATTCTGTCTAGGAGCGCGGGGTACTGGAGGTAATTTTACCTGTTGCTGGGTTTTTCTTGTCCCCTCTTTCGGCACCTGTGGATTTAAACCATTTACAGGGGCATTACCGGCCTGTAGGTGTGGACACTCGTCTCTCCAATGCCCCATCTGGCTGCACCCATGGCACGGGAACTTTTTCATGGCCTCTTCACGACTCATTTTAGGTCTGGGCTTTCCTCCCCCCCCAGTATTGGTATTCTGAACATTATTATCAGAAGTCATTTTACTTAACTGTTTTTCTTGCTGTTCAGCCAATTTCACCTGTGCCCACATGACCTTTTCCTTGAGGGCCTTCTTTTTATTTTCGATTTCATCTTCGCAGTATTTTGCATATTTCAGGACATCATCTATGGGTTTTCCCTGCCAACTTATTTTGTTATCTCGAATCCATTGTGAGATTTCAGGCCTTAATCCTAGCACAAACCTATAACTGAAATGGGTCATGTCTTTCATGTCTATATTATCGATACCACTGTAAGTTTTGAATACCTGCAGTAACCTTTCATAAAATGAATGCACCGTTTCATCACGTTCTTGGGTGGTTCTATCTATACGGGTCCAATCTGTCTCTTTTGCTGGTACCTTTTTCTTGAGGTATTGTATGACTTGCTCATATTTCCTCATTACTTCAGGTGCGGGAGCTCCTGTTTTCTCATCTCTGGGAAATTCCTCACTGGGCCAATCAATTTCAATTTTACAGTCGGTCCACAAATCTACAGGGACCACAATGTCGAAAAACCCATCCAGGTCTTTCAGCAGACATTTCTGAACTTTTATGAAGCGTTCTACCTGCCTGTACCAGTCAACTGGTTTCTCACGTAATTTCGGGAAGTCGTTTGTAAATGACACAATGTCTTGTCTGGACCAAGGGACATGGACATATTTTCCTCCCGGGACCTCTCTCATGGGGCACAATTTTTCAGTTGGGGTTACTTCCTTTAATACGAATTCTGAAGTTACTGACCCAGCCCTGCTGCCTTCCTTTTTCTTTGCCCACCTGGTTCTCCATTTCCCCACTTCGCCCCATTTCTGCAAGATTTTCAACAATTCTCTTACTTGGATCTGTTTTCCCATCACATTCAGGCTTTCTAAATCCTTGTCTGAGAAGTCCACTCTGTAGGGTTTCTGAAGAATTTTGGAGCGACTAACATCAACTCCCATTTCTGTGGCGGCATCTATTATCTTTTCATGGAGCACCCTAGCACTCCGGGTAAGATTTTTACTGATGAATAGTAACTCTTCTTCATTATACGAGCTTAGGCGCTCAACTCCCACGTTCCCAGCCATCATTTCTTCTATTTCTATTCTTAATTTATATATTTCCAATGCTTTAGGTTGGGGAGTGGTCTCCTTCTCTAGCTCCTTTGTCCATCTGTCCAATTCTTCAGGGGAAACTAAAGTGGCACTCCTAACTCCAGTTGCACTTTCAATCACCACCTCCTTTTGTCTGGGCTGACTTCTTGTCCCTGCTATACTGGCCCTCGACTCCCTTATGGGCAGATCCATCAGAACCACAGAATCACACTCACTTTCCTGATCCTCATCTATGAATACTTCCTTCCTCGGGGTCTGGATGCTAGGAGTAGGCAGTATTGGGGTGATAACAGGAGGATGGGGACTAGTCAGGTCATTTCTATACATTGGAATAGCAGGACCAATAGTTACCGGAATAGTCAAGGAATCGGGATGGGGATGCATCTGGGCAATGGTTCTAACTAATTCCTCTCGCTGTTTAGTCAGGGCTTCTTTCTCTTTTTCCTGCAACCCCCTTTCAGCAGAACTGCCATGCAATACCTGAGGCACTAAGGACGGATAAATACTCGGGGCAGTCGGAGCAACCAATCGAGGGGGACTTTCTCCGAATGGCTGATAATTCGGGACTGTGGACTTAGGTCTGCAAAACTCATCCCTTCCACTAGTTTTACTGCCTGTGGCTGTTCCGTCTGTATCACTTTCCCTCCTACTTCGGGGGTAATTTGTAAAGGGATTTTGAGAATGCACCGGTTCTGATTCTGCAACATAGGGAGGTGGATTCTTCATTAACAAATCTTCCAGGTGTTCATCTTCTATGTCCCCCATAGGTGCTAGGTGATGGGTCTTTTCTTTACACTTTCCTCTCTTCTCTTCTAATACCCCCATCATAGGGAACAACCCTTCAGTTAACATAGACTGCCTCCACTGTTTCATTTTCTGCTCTTTGGTTGGCGTTGGAAGTCTGGGATACCACTTACTCACTCCCTTATCCATTCGGGGTTTATCTCGCTCTGCGGCCTCAATCTCCCATTCCTCTAAAGCTTCGTACTGGGTCAACCTAGGTCTAGGGTGTAATTCATTCATGCGGGTCCTTAAGTTAAACAGGATCCGACCATTAAATGTACCTTCAACAGGGAATGCTAGGACTCCGTCATCTACAGTATACTTTGCCCAATTTTCTAGCCAGACACAAGTGTGATACCCTTTATCAAACAACATGAAAGAAGCAGGGGTATTGGGCGGGGGAATGAGTACGCCTTCCCTCGTTCTAATGGGCTTGTCAGTTTTGAAAAAATTCTTTACTTTATCAGAGAACGACAATTTTCTCTTTATTCCATACATCATGTGCGGTCTACCTCGTAAAATCTGCTCCTTATGAAATCCTAGGTATTTTGGATTTGGTATGAAATCTGGATACCACATACAATTCTCCAGACTCGCTTCTAGCTCGGCTGGATTAATTTTGTTTACTTTAGTGCTTCCAATGCTAGCGCGACTTTTATTTCGCACCACCCAATCAGGCCAGAGAATACAAATACTGTTAACCAATGGGTGCGCGGCCTTTTCGCAAGACAGAGTCTCACGCTTCGGCACTCACCCCTCCTTTACAAATTCAGCTCCACTACCCACCCGCTGTTTTGACCAATACCAGCGCGGCACGGAGTGACGTCAGAGCAGCTCTCCGACTGACTCCCTCCTTCACAAGGTAACGGAAACTTTTTACTCTCTCTAAAGTGCGAGTGCAAGTTTTAGTTAATAACACGCAACGTTTGCCACTATGTCTGAGTGTTCTAAAAAGAGAAAAGACTTTTCTTTCGCTACTAGTAAACCACTTCTGTCTACTTTTCATTCACTCTGGATAGACTTCATTGCCTGTCCCTTCACACCAGTAACATAGAACCCGTTATTCTTCTGACTCATCCACCTTAGTCGGGGATATGTACTGAGCCAGGATTTCACCAGCGAACTATTTTACTTACCAGACAAGCCTCGGAGACCCTACTATTCCTTCCGTATGCGACCCTTACTAGGTGATATCGCAATGAAGGTTTTATAAAGGACTCGTAGCTATCATTCACTCTAAAACAAAAGGACCTAATTAGTGCTTCCAGTTACTCCTTTAACCCTGCACTAATGATTCAAACCCTAGTGACTTCAACAGCTAACCGGATTCTACTCACCGTTAGCTATAATACTTCCCCGGGGATTCGGACTACACTGAACACTTACAAACAATTCTGGGTTAATTCAACATGCAATATTTATAGCAGCAATGCAAAATCATGCACATTTACATATAAATCCTTAAAACATTTCAAAATTTTGAAATAATACAGTAGAAAATCAGCAGCACACTTAATCTTCACGGTTTGTTTATGACCTATCCTGTCTACCTGATCTAACTAGTCCAAACCATCCTCTGGCTGCCAGAAATTACTGCTAGAGCGCGCAGTTTCCCCAGGTCACCCGAGTTACCAATTCTTTTACACGCACTGGGCCCTTGGCGTGCAAAAACCTTTTATTACCACACTAATTTGTTTGGGTGAACTGGGTGAGGATTTCTCCTCCTGCACGCTGCTAAGAGTAATCAAGTTTGGATTTATCTCTGCTTACCATGTACCCGACTTACCACAGGCACAATTCTCACGACGGACCTGGAGCTATCAGGGAAAATAGTAGACAGGTCTAACATCAAATACACGTTATAATCAGTAAAATACTTTCCACAATTCTGTAAAATGACCACAGACACCTGATGAAGTTTAAAACTTTATATAAGAATTCAAAGAGAAGATGCCAAGATAATAAGCGATACACAGAATAATATATCAAACATTAAAATCAACACCAATAGGTAACTTTGCATCAAAAATATGACCATTAGGATATATGGGAAGACTAAAGGTAGAAGTTTTTAGAACAAAACTAGTCACTGCAATTTTATACTAGAACATGGGAATGGGGATGAGACCTAGAACATGTACTTAACCTAAGTGTTCAAACTATTCTTGCTAAGTTCACTGCAATCCACTAAAGGAAAGGGAAAAACGGGAACATGCTATGGTTTTATAAAATCAATGTATTTCTAAAGGAGAGGGGGAGAGAAGGAACCAACTAAAATTCAGACACATATAATTGCAATGGCAATAGAGCAATAACACAGGTAAGAATGCTTTAACAGGTCAGACAAAAGGGGAGAGAGAGAGAGAGAAATACGCAAACCCACAATCAATAATTACCTAGATCAGATTGAAGACCAACCCTGGCCACGGGTCAGTTGGAAAGACGGGGACAGGGACCCTCAGAAAAGGAATGCCAGAATGCGAGCAGGTACAGCTCACGGACAGTAAGGACAGGATACCCCTCAGGTTCAGGTCAAGGACTGGGCCTCCCAGGGTACGACCAACACCCACAGCTTCGGACAGCAACGCCTGCGTTACCCCCTTCTGCAAGTAATCCGCCAGAAACCCCGATTGGATTTTCGAATTTCCCAGCAAAGTGCTTCGCCAGCACTTAGGATTTTTCCACCCCTTAGGAGATTGTGGAAAGTATGGACAAAGTGCTCCGCAGCACTTTCAGAATGAGCACCTATTGAGATCGTAGGGTCAGTGACAGGTCTGCTACTCGGACAAGTCGGACAATTTTCCTAAGCTAAACTAGGGCAATTATACTGTTTTGGGGGCTCTTAGACCACCCACTAATGTTGCAAGTGACAGTTTCCCACATTGTGATTGGTCAGGAGAGGTGGTGCGGTCATTACCACCTCCTAGAATTCAACGTTCCCATCATAATTATTCAATTTTACACACCCGCCCCCCTGGTTCACGTTCCCAGGCATAGGAATACAGAAGACAATGCAAGAGTCCAGCATATAGCAACAGTGTATGACAATTCAAGGTGTAATCTGCATCTTCGGGATGGGTTCCCAGGCGCATCGGGCTCCAGGAGCCAGCTGGCTAGTTTTAGCTTCTGCGCAGTTAGGACTCTCCCTGGTCAGCTGACAGGGTTCAGAGGAGCCTCATCATGGCGTTGCTCATGTATGCCCCAGCCCACAAAGACGCGGTACATGAAAAGTAAGCGAAAACAAATTAAAATCATACATAAAAATGATCGCACTGTATACCATGATAAAATCTAACCAACCCTTACTTTATAATGACTATAGCATTATGGATTAGTGCGAAAAGACAGATAGGTTAAAGCAGCAGTAGCAAGCAGAGAGCGTGGTGAGAGACAAGCGGCCATATTTTGCATCAGTGCGCATGAGCACAGAATCCCTCCAGAATGCGAGTGCGTCACATCACATGGGTATGACCGACGCATGCGCAGACTGAATCTCAGCGAAGCAGCCATTTTAAGTGCAAGCTTCGTTTTAGTACGGAAAAACAAACAAGCAAGCATCCTGGGGACACCCGCGTGTTGGGAAAACACTTTATAAATGACGAATAATGAGGTTAATATTATTATGCAGTTTAGACAAGGGTTTTGCATACGAGCAAGGCGCTTTACGTGCGAATCCTTGCTCCATCAATATCATGAATATTGTTTGAAAGAAAACTAATATCTCATGATTTTCCCACAGTGGTTTGGAAGGGGATCTATAAGCTAAACTGAAAGCATATTTTCTGTAAATTCACATTATCTTTCTCAGTCATGTGAAAATGAAGTCTGACATTCTCAGTAAAACATGTACATCCAACAAGGACAGAGACTGTCAGTTGATTCCTTTGTGTTCTACTGCAGCCTCCTAGAGTGTTCTAAAGAACAACTAGAGCGCTAACAGTCCTACTTATTACAAAGGTATGGCACACCTGAAGCCATCTTGATTGGAATAAAGTGGTAACTCTTAAAACATTTAATTTAAAAAGAAACAACATGAGGGGGTATATTTTGCCATAGAAAGTATGATTAGTGCTGCAGAATGAAAAATTAGGGCACATTTTGAGTGACTTCTCAAATCCTTTTCTATTTCATTAAAACATTCTGACATGCAGTCTCCCAAAATGGCCACCAGAGACAAAAGAGCCCAAATGTAGCCCAAATATCACCCAGATGTAGCCCAAGTATAGCCCAATGACAGAATGTCCCAGAGTGTTCTAAAGAACAACTAGAGCGCTAACAGTCCTACTTATTACAAAGGTATGGCACACCTGAAGCCATCTTGATTGGAATAAAGTGGTAACTCTTAAAACATGTAATTTAAAAAGAAACAACATGAGGGGGTATATTTTGCCATAGAAAGTATGATTAGTGCTGCAGAATGAAAAATTAGGGCACATTTTGAGTGACTTCTCAAATCCTTTTCTATTTCATTAAAACATTCTGACATGCAGTCTCCCAAAATGGCTACCAGAGACAAAAGAGCCCAAATGTAGCCCAAATATCACCCAGATGTAGCCCAAGTATAGCCCAATGACATAATGTCCCAGAGTGTTCTAAAGAACAACTAGAGCGCTAACAGTCCTACTTATTACAAAGGTATAGCACACCTGGAGCCATCGTGATGGGAATAAAGTGGTAACTCTTAAAACATTTAATTTAAAAAGGAACAAAATGAGGGGGTATATTATGCAATAGAAGGTATTATTAGTGCTGCAGAAAGAAAAATTAGGGCACATTTTGAGTGACTTTTCAAATCCTCTTCTATTTCATTAAAAAATTCTGACATGCAGTCTCCCAAAATGGCCACCAGAGACAAAAGAGCCCAAAGGTAGCCCAAATATCACCCAGATGTAGCCCAAGTATAGCCCAATGACAGAATGTCCCAGAGTGTTCTAAAGAACAACTAGAGCGCTAACAGTCCTACTTATTACAAAGGTATGGCACACCTGAAGCCATCTTGATTGGAATAAAGTGGTAACTCTTAAAACATTTAATTTAAAAAGGAACAAAATGGGGGGTATATTTTGCCATATGAATTATGATTAGTGCTGCAGAAAGAAAAATTAGGGCACATTTTGAGTGACTTCTCAAACCCTCTTCAATTTCATTAAAAAAATTCTGACATGCAGACTGAAACATGCACTTTGAATACCAGCAGCAGACGTCCCTGGTGAGCAGTAGCTTTACTACAGTGATCTAATGTGCAACTAGAGTGCTAACATTCAGAATTTATGGCAAATGTGTGACACATCTGAATGCCTTCTTGATGGAACCAAAGTAAAAAAGCATTGAAAATGCAATAGATCTCGCCCTCGTTTAAGTTAAAGCCATTCTGTTCGTAATGAGGTGGCTTTTTAGCTTTGCTTTTATTAGTGTTTTTTCAACTTTCATGTAAATAACATGCATCTGTATGCATATAAGTATATGTATGCATGCATTTATGTTTGTATTTATATAGATATACAGACGATATATGTTTATATATGTATGTATATATATATATATTCACTGAAAAAACCATAGGTTATAGACCATATATAGTTAGGAATTAGCATTTACAAAACCTTGAAAATTCACTGAAAAAACCATAGGTTATAGACCATATATAGTTAGGAATTAGCATTTACAAAACCTTGAAAATTCACTGAAAAAACCATAGGTTATAGACCATATATAGTTAGGAATTCCCATTTACAAAACCTTATTTTACTCACACAAAACCATTGAAATTCCATATATAGTTAGTTGCACTAACTATATATCGCGGACCCGCAATCCACTGCTGATGATGTCACATATTACATCATTCATGACATGGTTAGTGACATCACTGATGACATCACTGATGACATCACTGATGACATCACTGATGACAACATCCAGTGACTGTATGTTTCTGTAAAGTTAAAATATGTCTTACATATTGAAGAATGAGTGGATGTATAAGTGTCTGGATGAAGGATTTAGTAGGTGCATGACTGACTGTATGAGTGAGTGATTAAATGTGTCTCACTGAGTGCATGGGTTAGTGACTAAACTGTCTTAATTTGTGCATCATTATGTCTGTTGTTCTGTAAACTGTTGCATGTGTTGATAAGTAGCTATATGAGTAACTATATGGGTTATTGATTGGTTGCCCAAGTATTTGTATGGGAGACTGAGTGTGTGTGTGGGTGGCTGGGAGGTGTATGACTCTGTGCATAGATGTGTGAACAGTTGATTCACTAGATGTATGGTTTCAAAAGTGCATGTGGAAACAGCTGTATGGGCGGTTGACTGTGTGCATGAGTGTATTGGTGAGTGAATGGATATCTCAGTGCTACATGTCAAAGTAAGTACATATGTAAAACACAGTACATGTGAGAGTTGACATATATAAATAACTGTGCATAAGAGCCAGTGAATGTGTGAGTGGCTGTATGGATCATTGTGAACTTGTATCAGGGATTGTATAAGAGAGTAAATATGTGTTAGTATATGTTTGAATAAGTAAAGTTTGTATAACTGTATAGTTGAGGAAATGGAGGTGTGATTGATTCTTTGCATGACTGACTAGGTGTGTGAGTAACTCCATGGATGAGTGACAGTCTGTGAGTGTCTGTTTACACTGATTGTATCTAAGGTTATATTAGAGTCTGAAGAGGTTCATCGTATTATCACATGAATGATATCATCAGTGATGTGATCAGTAATGTCAAATGAGATGTCATCAGTGATGTCATCAGTGATGTCATTTGAGATGTCATCAGTGATGTCATTTGAGATGTCATCAGTGATGTCATCAGTGATGTCACTGACCATGTCATGAATGATGTAATATGTGACATCATCAGCAGTGGATTGCGGGTGCGCGATATATAGTTAGTGCAACTAACTATATATGGAATTTCAATGGTTTTGTGTGAGTAAAATAAGGTTTTGTAAATGGGAATTCCTAACTATATATGGTCTATAACCTATGGTTTTTTCAGTGAATATATATTAATTCTAATTCTAGTACTCACGCACTAGCGTCGCCTTTTCCTAGCCGCTGATGACGGCGGTCCGCGGCGAGGCAGGCAAGCCTCACCTAATCAATCCAAAATTGCTGATTCTGTTTCCTCCCAAAACACAGCAACCGCAGACACAACAGAGGACTTTAAAGCAGACAAATTTATTGCTACACAGATTAAATGGCAGACTGGCAACACTCAACGCGTTTTGCCACTTGCTCCCTTGTACACTAGTGCCATTTAATCTGTGTAGCAATAAATTTGGCTGCTTTAAAGTCCTCTGTTGTGTCCGCGGCAGAATCAGCAATTTTTGATTGATGTATATGTATATATATATATTTATATATATCTATACTACTATTATAAAGGAAGAACTTTGAGGCTTTGAGGCGGGTAAACTCGGGAACCACCGCGCCAATCCACACACCTGATACATCGTTGGAATCCTCAGGGTGTGCAGATGGACATAGGCTACATAAATTAAAACAATACATTATATTTAAAAAATGTACATTTAAAAAAAAAGTAGACCCCTCGAAGTAGCGCCGGCCGCGACCTGCGTGCTGACGTCGTCCAGGAGCGCGAGGAACGCGAGGAGGAGCGGCGGACATGGCGCGAGGGAGGAGCACTGATGAGAGGCACACAGGCGGTGAGCAGCAGCAGACCGGCGGAGCGGCGAGGAGCACTGACATGAGGAGCGGCGGCTGAGCGCCGGACATGGCGCGGGGTAAGAGCACTGACGAGCGGCACACAGGCGGTGAGCAGCAGCGGAATGGCAGAGCGGCGAGGAGCACTGAACTGAAGAGCGGCGGCTGAGGTAAGGCTCTGGGGGACAATGTCGGGGCAGGTGGGGGTCGGGGCACGTGGGGGACGGGGAGTTACAACAAAAAGGCTCCGGGGGACAATGTCAGGGCAGGCGGGGGTCGGGACAGGCGGGGGACCCTCTGGCATAATTGTGCTCAAGCTCCCGACTCCCGCCGGCCGCTCCATACTCTGTGAACTCCTACTCTTATCCCTGCAACCTCTGCTCATCCTCGCCTCCCTGCAAACAGAGCGCCAGAGCCCCACTTACCCTGAAAGCTCCCCAGTGCCTCAGGCGCTGCTGCTGGCTACCACTGCAACACTGGGCCTATGGCCTAATTGTGTGAAGTAAGCCTCCGGAGGACAATGTCAGGGCAGGCGGGGGTCGGGGCAGCCGGGGGACGGGGCGGACGGGGGCCCGGGCTGATGGCCAATGTCGGGGCAGGCGGGGGTCGGGGAAGCCTGATTGCTCCCGGACAAGGTCGGGACGGGCTGCTAGTATATATATATATATATATATATATATATATATACACACATATATATATGTTAAAAGGCTAGAGTTAAGTAATTGAATTAAATTAATACAAACTTTAATGATGGGTTGTTAAATACATTTAATTAGAAATGTATTAATTATATATTAATGGGCTAGGTTTCAGTTATTGGCTCTAATTAAGTAACAAGCACTGGCAAAGCCAAAAGATCTTGATTGGTTTTGCGAAAATGATTTAGCCATGTTGTACACCAGCTTAGCATCTGTTCAGCATGGCTAAACGTTATTGCCATAAAGGAGAGTGTCGTAGAGTAGAGTGGGCTGTTATGGAGCGGCATAGAGAGTTGTTGAGTGGTGCAGAGTAGAGCTGAGTAGCATGGAATGGAGTGAAGTGATGTGGAGTGGAATTTCAAGCAGAGGAATACAGTGGAGTGGATTAGTATTGTGGAGTGTCGTGGAGGGAGTGTAGTGTCATAGAGCGTCATAGATTGTCCGAGTGGAGTAGAGTTTAGTAAAGTGGACTGGCATAGAGTGTTGTAGAGTGGTGTAGAGTGGTGTAGAGCAGAGTGAAGTGGCATAGCGAGTATGGGAGTAGAGTGGAGTAGAATGTTCTAGAGAAGAGCGGTGTAGAGTGGAGCTGATTTTTGTAGAGTGGAGCAGTGTAGTAGAATTGAATGGCATAGAGTTTTGTAGAGTGGAGTGGCATGCAGGGTCAAAGAGGAGTAGCATACAGTGGATTGGAGTGGAGTGAAGTAGAGTGGAGTACTAGAGTGGCATTGCGTGGAATAGTACAGTGGAATAGAGTGAAGTAGTGTGTCATAGAATATAGTGGAGTAAAGCGGCATGGAGTGGCATAGAAGGAGTGGCATAGAGCATCGTAGAGTATAATAGTGTTGTAGAATTGAGTAGAGTTGTGGAGGGGCATGGAGTGGATTTGAGTTTAATGCGGTAGAGGGTCATATAGTGGAGTGTTGTAGAGTGGAGTTGAGTGTTTTAGAGTAGAGCGGTGTAGAGTGGAGATGATTATCGTAGAGTGGAGTGGCATGAAGTGGAGTATTGGAATGGAAAGGCTTAGAGTTGAGTAGAGTGTCGCACAGTGAAGTGGCATAGCGTGTCAGAGTGGAGAGGCATAGAGTGGAGTGGCGTGGGGTGGAGTACTGCAGTGGCGTAGTGGAGCGGAGTAGAGTGCAGTAGTGTGTTGTAGAAATAAATGGAGTAAAGTGGCATGGAGTGGCATAGAGGGTGTTACATAGAGCCTTGTAGAGTGGCATAAAGTGGAGTAGAGTGTTGGGGAGTGTAGTGGCATAGAGTGGAGCAGAGTGGAGTAGAGTTTAATGAAAGAAGAGCCTCATAAAGTGGAGTGCTGTAGAGTGGAGTAGAGTGGCTTGGAGTGAGGTGGCACAGCATGGCGTAGGGTGGTACAGAGTAAAGTAAAGTGGATTGTCTCAGCCTAGATTGCAGCAGTGTAGAGTGCAATAGTGTAGAGTGGAATGGAACAAAGTGGAGCAGGGCAGGGTTAAGTAAAATGATGTAGAGTGCAATGGTGTAGAGTGCAGTGGCATACAATAGATTGTTTCAGAGGACAGTGAACTAGTGCAGCGTAAAGTGAAGTGGTGCAGGATAGAGTGCAGAGGTGACTTAGAGTGCTGTGGCTTAGAGTTCTGTGGTGTGCAGTGGCATCAAGTGCAGTGGTGCCGAGTAGATTAGAGTGGCATAGAGGGCAGTAGCATACAGTGCATTGGTGTTAAGATGAGTGGTGCAGAATAGAGTGTAGTGGCATAGAATCCACTGGTGCAGAGTAGTGTAGATTTCAGTAGCGGAGAGGGCTGTCTTGCAGATTAGAGTGTCTTAGAGTGTAATGGTTTAGAGTGCATTGGTGTAAACTGCAGTCCTGTAGAGAGCAGTGGCATACAGTACAGTGATACAGAGAAGAATAGAGTGGCAAATAGCACAGTGACATAAAGCGCAATGGGTTAGAGTGGCGTAGCATGCAGTGGTGAAGAGTGCATTGGTTTTGAGTAAAGTGATGTAGAGTACATTGGGTAGACTGCAGTGATTTAGAGTAGACAAGACAAGACGGAAGTCCTCATCCTGGGCTCCTCGCCCTCCGCCTGGGACGACTCCTAGTGGCCCCCCGCCCTGGGCACCGCACCCAAACCGACAGACCACGCACGCAACCTAGGCTTCATCCTGGACTCCTCCCTCTCCATGACCAGACAAGTCAACGCCGTCTCCTCGTCGTGCTTCAACATCCTGCGCATGCTACGGAAGATCTTCCGGTGGATCCCCACCGAGACCAGGAAGACGGTCACCCAGGCCCTCGTCACCAGCCGTCTGGACTACGGCAATGCCCTCTATGCCGGAACCACCGCCAAGCTCCAGAAGAGACTCCAGCGGATCCAGAACGCCTCAGCCAGACTCATCCTCGACATCCCCCGACGCAGCCACATCTCCGGACATCTGAGAGACCTGCACTGGCTCCCCGTCAACAAGAGAATCACCTTCCGTCTCCTCACCCACGCACACAAAGCCCTACACGACCAAGGCCCGAGCTACTCAACAACAGCCTCAACTTCTACGCTCCCAAACGCCATCTCCGATCAACCAGCCACGCCCTCGCCGCCGTCCCCCGCATCCGAAGAGCGACAACAGGAGGAAGGTCCTTCTCCTACCTGGCCGCCAAGACCTGGAACTCCCTCCCTCCCGACCTGCGCCTGACCCAAGACCACCTCTCCTTCAGGAAGAAGCTCAAGACCTGGCTGTTCGAGCAGCAGCGGCACCCCCCCCCCCCATGCGCCTTGAGACCCTCCGGGTGAGTAGTGCGCTTTATAAATGTCTTTGATTGATTGATTGATAGAGTGGCATAGTACACAGTGGCATAGAGTAGAGTGGTTTTGAACGCTACAGCATAGATTAGAGTGGCAAGTAGTGCAGTGGTGTAAAGTAGAGTGGAGTTGTGCGGGGTATAGTGGAGTGGCATACAGTCGACTGGCATAGAGTGGTGCAAAGTGTAGAGAAGTGACCTAGACTGGAGTGGTGTAGAGTGATATTGTATAAATATGGTTTTGGAAATGGTGGTGAGGAACTCAAGCTGGACAGGCTAGAGCAAATAAAGCCAGCAAATAAAAAAAGCCAGAAAATGTGAGTTGCAAATGACAAAGCTAATGGTAAACAACAGGCAGAATGCATTCCTAGGTCAGCTTTCCGAATGTTCCCAAGATGTTGTTAGCAAATCAGACAGCTGCTCTGTCTGGAAGGCTGCGACCTTAAAAGTAATAAAATAATTTGAAAGATTACACTGAGGTTCAGTTATTACATTAAATTAATTACAAATGCATTCATTAACTAAAAATATATTACCAAATGTTTACAAAATAGGGTTAGGTTTGGGTTATTAAATAAAATACATTACAAATTAATTAAATATTTAATAGATTATGGTTAGGCTGTTGTTACATCAATTAGAATTGTGATACAATATTTAAAGATTGTATGTATTTAAAGAGCTAAAAAAAAGTGTTAAAAAGTAAGCATGGGTGGAATTTGCGAATTGGCAACACACAAATTTGCGCTAATTCGTAATCGCGATTCGCAAAAATCCACCAAATTCCGCAAGCTTGCGTATTTGTTTTTTTTTGCGAGTTCGCAACATTTTTTTACCAGTTCGGGAACGAGAACTTGCTCATGCGGTCGCAAAGGTCGCGAACATGTTTACACTTAACCAGCCTGCTCGCGATGCCTTTTTCCTGTTTCGGGTCGCAATGACGTGTTCACGTTCGTAATTTCCTGTTACGGGTCGCAATGACATGTTCGCATTTGCAATTTCCTGTTTTGGGTCGCAATGACGTGTTCGCGATCGCGGCGTCGCTCGGCCAGCTACCAAAATCTCGCAGCGCACGCGAACAGAGAGGTAAACTCAGCAGCGAATGCAGAATCATGGTAAGCCAATGCCACGCGCGCGAATAAGAAAAAAAATCCGCCAACTAGCGAATTGGTGATTTTTGGGCAATTTTGCGTGATTCGCGGATTGAGAAATTGCCAAAAATTCGCAAATTCCGCGAGCGGAATGAATTTTCCGCCCATACTTATTAAAAATGCAATGCAGCAGTTCGAATTGGAATGGAGAATTATGCAAATTATATTTTAAGCACATTTGTATAATGCATTCCCATATATGGAAATGTAGCTGTTTAAAGAGTAGTGGGATATATCCCTCCAGCAATGGAGATCATTTACCTCCCTACAATTATGAGGACCCCACCTACTAAGCCATGCAGGATAGTCTGTTTTACAGAACATTATCCATCTCCGTCCTCCAGCTATGTAGGGCATCCCCCATTTTAGCAGAATGCATGAAATTATTAAATTACCCAGCAGATAATTGGTTTTGCTATTAGATATAAGCGGAATTTCCCATTTATTAGATTTCAAATAAAAGCTTTTTTGTTTTAGTGTGCTTCTGTTCATCTTTCTTTGTTATTACTTTCAGCCCCAGGCATTTGGTGACTGTACTTGGCTACAGATATATGTGTAGTGAGTGCATGTGATTGTGTTCATGGATGGGTATTTTTCAGTGCAGGCATGTGGGCCCACAAGTATGTTGTATATATGCATGTGTATGTACGTGTTGTATTGTAGAATTTCTATAGCACTTACTAGCCCTACGTGGGGCACGTACGCACTTACCCACAGGGAGAGCAAGCTACATCATGTAGGAAGTGTGGCTAAAGGGGTATTGTTGTGAGATTGGTGCCTATGCTAAAAGTGTGTTCATGTGATGCGTGATGACCATCGAGGAGCTGCTATCATGTTATGGGACACACTGCATGGCTGAGTGATGGTTAAAGGTATATGAGAGATAAACACAGAGAGATACACATTATTGTAATACATAAATGTAGCTAATCAGCACCAGCATGAACAGAAGGGGTGAAGAATGGGAAGTGTGTGCACATGGAAAACAGGGGATAATCATAGAAGGGCCATTAATAGACATATCAACATGCACCAGACAGAGATGGTGTTGAATGAGTAAAAAAATGTACACATGATAAGAAGTTGAATTAGTACAGAAGCAGTAGGCATGCACTCTTAAAGACAAGGATACTGCTTTCTGCTCAACAAATATATTTCATGAATGAGTCAGGAAGTGGAAGGCAATCAAAGCTGGCAACCTGTACAGAACATACTATTCCTATAAATTTCACTTGCTACTGCTAGAACAACATTTAGAGCAGTGTTTTATCACTGTGCTACATGCCTCTCTCAAGTTCCCAGGAATTCCCTAATGAGGGTGATCCCTAGTTATATTATGGCTCAGCCCTTAGCCAGACTGGCACCCTGAACATGCAAGGGCGAGGCAGGACGCTCGGTTGGTTGCTGGTGTGATAAAGCAAGACTGGAACATCACACCTCAACATTACCAGTCTGTCCACACCCCTCCATGCGAGCCGTATGCTTATCTTAGGACACACAGGGACATATTTACAGGTCCCTATCGCCACCAAAACATCACTTTTCACGTCATTGTGGTGGTGATAGGCACTTTGCCTTATTTACAAGGCAGCGTTTTGCCACTTAACGTGGCTTAACGCTGCCTTGTAAATAAGGCACCCTTTCACGCTGTACTTAGCGTGAAAGGGGAGGGCAATGGGTGTTGTGGTAGGCGTTCCTCCATAACACCCATTGATTTTGATGCTGCCCCATATTTACAAGGGTGGCTTAAATATGGGTCAGCACCAAAATTAAGACCAGGGAAAACCTGGTCTTACACTGGTGCAATGAAGAGAAATGTTTAATTTCTCCTTGTTTTTGCTGTTTCCATGTGTGATGCATTGCACTTCTAATTTACATAGTGAAGTGTCCTCCTGACATTCAGTATTTTCCTCCCAGGCAAATTCCCTATCATTTTTATTACTGAATACCATCTCAGGGTCAAAAAGAGATGATGTGACAAATGTGTTACTTCTTCGTACCCAAATGGATATTTTCTTTGTGCTTATTGTGTTGTTTGTGTGGGCTTTTTTCCTGTATGTATGTTGGCTGTGTGTGCATTCGTACCTTTATTGTTGCTGTCTGTGTGTGCATGTGTGCCGGTAATGTTGTTTATCTATGTATGTGCTTGTGAGTTATAGACAAGATAGCCTTACTGCATTAGTCAGTGCTTGTTTTCTTCTTACCTCTGGGTGCTTTGAAACGACGTGCAGAGCGGCATATGGCACCGAAGAAATCACTGAATAAATAAATAAATACAATGATAAATAAACGATGACCCAGTGCCTGCAGGTTGCCGGAGTCTGCAAACCATGAATGCCAGTTAACAGTCTGCAGCGACAGGCGACGACCAAAGGTAACCAGAGAAGCTGAGGGGAGATTGGACTCCAAAGAACATTTGAGACGATAAAAAGTGACACCAGCGTAGAGCTGCTGCCAGAGAAGACAGGTGTTGTGGATAGCATTGCTCTAATACCTGGGGCCAGAGCTTTTGTCAACTGACAAACATTTTAAAGTCAAAGGCCTTTACCCTTCAGTACTTGTGCAGAAGATACGTTTTCCGGCAAGCAGCCAATGGCTGCCTCTAACTCCGCCCCTGCAGTTGCTGTCGGGTTTGTTTTTCTCCTGCCTGCTTTTACTGTTGCTGGTATGACTGAAAGAGTAGACTTAGGACAGAAAATAGGCCCAGGCACCAAAATAAACCTGTCAGTGAATCAGATAGATATAAAAGTGGCCCATGTTTGCAAATTGTGGCAGTTAACGCATGCTGTGTGAGTGTTTGCAAAGTATGGAAGACTGCATGAGTTGGAGCTTTCTGCAGGCAATGTTTGTTTTCATATCAGGGAAATCAATAGTAAAAAACAGCCCACCAGACTATAAGCCAGGCTCACAAACTGCCAAAAAAAACGGCCCATACACTGACCTGTTAGACCCACCCTTCGGGCACTGCCTGATTGCCCTAAAGGCCAATCCCACCCTTTTGGTTTTATTTAAAAGAGTTTTATATAGCACAAACACTTTCGGATGGCAGTTTGCTTTACAGTAATAACAAACAAGCATTAGAAATGCAATAGGTCTTGCAGCATTAGAGTTAGTGCTTTTAGAATTGTTAATGGTTTTTTTTGTAAATCTTTAGCATGAGGTTGAGGGTGAGTGAGGGTGAGTGAGGGTGAGGGGTTGAGGGTGAGTGAGGGTGAGGCTGAGGGGTTGAGGGTGAGGGTGAGTGAGGGTGAGTGAGGGGTTGAGGGTGAGGGGTTGAGGGTGAGTGAGGGTGAGGGGTTGAGGGTGGGTGAGGGGTTGAGGGTGAGTGAGGGGTTGAGGGTGAGTGAGGGTGAGGGTGAGTGAGGGTGAGTGAGGGTGAGTGAGGGTGAGTGAGGGTGAGTGAGGGTGGGTGAGTGTGAGTGTGAGTGAGGGTGAGTGGGGGTGAGTGTGGGTGAGTGTGGGTGAGGGGTTGAGGGTGAGTGAGGGTGAGGGGTTGAGGGTGCCTGACCACATGTCATCGACAGGAATACTTAAATGTGGCATTTTGTGTCGGTATACAGTGATTAAATGCAGTATCACATTTCTTATGTGCCAATAATTTTTATGCGGTGTGCATTCAAAATAAAATTGGTTCCTAAAAGTCTTCAAAGTCCACCTGATTTTTGGAAGCAGTGGCACTGTTCAATTAGAATATGCAATATTTAATTAAAGCACGTTGGCAGCAAGCCCAGATGTAGACTTTTTTTTTGCTATTCTTGTGGCACAACCAAAGACCCCTGCAAAGCCAAGCAACCTATTCAACAATTAAAGAGTTGTTCCCTACAAAATAATTAATTACCAAAAAGCCAACAACCGAACCAGACAAACCCAGTGAGTAATATACACATCGCATGTGTTAATAAGACCGGCCCATGTCACTCCTGTCTGGGCTCCACCAGTCCATATCTGAGCTATTTTCACTAACTAGACCCAAAGAGGGATATCCATGTGGGGTCAGGTTTCTACGCCCAGCACGCTTGCTTTGCGCTTCGAAACTAGGAATAAGCTTGTTACACTATTCCATCTTTTCATAGAAAGGGTAAATGTATTTACACCCTTAATAAACCAACAATGATCTTGTCTCAAATTTTAAAAGCACCGTTTTCTACCCGCATACAGACAGGCGTCTAAAATCGACTCTCCAAACCGAAACCTTTTAATGTAAGAAACCGATGAAATGATTACTTACTGATATTCAAAAAGAAAACATAAAACAAGTTCGCAAAAATGCACGTCAGCGTAACAGAATGTAATCTGGATTTTCATGTCGAAAACATCTACTTAATAAAAGATGCAATTTAACTACAGTTTACGGGCATGACCATATAAAGAGATTAAATCTCCAAGTAACAATATATTTGAATAACATCGAGATTTAACTTGAAGAGCTAAATCCTCTGACAAGAAGCATTCCCGATAAAAAAAATTAAACAAGTTGAACGCGTCCTGGAACTGCGGTCAGTGGTAAACCCTACCTGGTGAGACCTGTGGAGACCCCTGCGACACACCAACCGCTTGCCGCCAGGATTAAACAGATTGGGTGGATCTGGTCGACCCCAAAGTGCAGCCTGTGCCTGCACGCCATACTGTGAATGGGCCCGCTTTCTCTTTACAAGTGGTAACAAGAAAGGGTGGAGGGGGCAGGGGAGGAGGGGTCCGGGGAGGAGGGAAGGGCCAGAGGGACTTGATGGGAGTGGTGGGGGGGAGGGGGAGGGTATAGAGAGGGAGAGGAGGAGAGACAGGACAGGGGGAAGCAGCAGAGACACGGCGGGTAAAATAAACAAACAAGCCTTTCACCGTAACACGGCGGGCAGGGGAGGGGGCGGAGAGGGGAGAGGTGCGACACGGCAGTAGGAGGAGGAGGGGGGAGGAGAGTAGGGGAGGCACGGCCTAGCGGCAGGCAGGCAGGGGAGGAGAGGAGGAGGGGGGAGGAGAGTAGGGGAGGCACGGCCTAGCGGCCGTGCAATCAAGTAGTGAGGGGGCGGAGCTGGGGGAGGCTGTGAGAGAGAGTAGGCAAGGCAGGCGGCTGGGGGCATGTGGCACGCGCATTTAAGCTCAATGCGCATGCGCATTGAGCTTAAATTTCTCGTGCACTGCAAGGAATCGCCACGATTCCTTGCAGTGTGGATAAAGAGCGGATAAGTGCCAATACTCTCGCCTTGCTCGATGCGCATGCGCATCGACAGGCGAGACCTAAAAAGATGTTATGAAACAGACAATATTTCATCTACATATGGGGTAGGTCAAGCAAAAAAGTTACAAAAGCAAAAATGAAGTCAGAATAATGGACAAAACAGAACAGGCCCATATAGTCATTTGAAAAGATGGTATGGGGAGGTCCAATAGGTGTCGGGCGGTGCGTTCATAGTTGGGATTCGAACTTCCAGCCCAAATCTTGGAGATGTGAACGGGTGTGATAAATGGAGCTACACACAGACAGGTAAGCATAGCTCTTGAGGAGAGGGAGGTAAGATATCAATGTGAGAGAAGTCGTTTGGCTAGTAGAAGTTTTACTTCTTTTCTGAAGATGGAGGGAGAGGGGTCGCACCTAGTCTCCAGAGAAAGAAAGTTCCAGATTTTCTGGGCCATTCCGGAAAAGGATCAATTGTAGTTTTTCTTTTTGTTGAATTTTTGTGGCTTAAGCGATAAGGAGCTTGTGCTTCTGGAAGTTCTGGTTCCGCCATATAGGGTCAATTTCTGAGACAAGTAAGGGGTGTTGTGATGCAATACTTTATGGATCATACAGGCAATTTTGAGATGGATCCTGGCCTTACAGGATAACCGTTTCAGAGATTGGATGTGATCAGGGCTATGATCTCTGTTTTTTTGAGCCAGGGATGAGCCAAGCTGCCACATTTAAGTTAGCCATCAGAAGAGAGAATTTGCTTTTTGGGAGGCCTACAAGGGTAACACTACCATAGTCTAATCTGGATATCACAAAGGCTTGAACAACTGTCTTGCTACCTGCTGTGGGAAGGAAAGGTTTTAGTTTCCTTAATGCATGTAGTTGACGGTGCTGATGTGCATTGTCCAATATTAATCCTAGGGATTTAGCTGAGTCAATGATGTGTGAGGTACAGTTCAAGGCAGTAAGATAAGGGAGCCAGTCTTTGGTATTAGGGACGATACTGGGGGGCAGTGGTGGCTGCTATTTACCGGGCTGATAGTGTGGGGGGAGGAGGTGGTTTGTAAATAATTAAAAATAACATTTACCTTCAGGCTGTCACCCACCCGGCAGCCGCCTCTCAGCTCGCTCGCCGCCACCTCTCGCTCCTTGTAATCATGACCCAGGAAGCACCCAGGCTCTTGACTCCACAAGCCAATCACAACGCTGAAATGCAGCATTGTGCTTGGTCTGAGCACTGTGGTTCAGTGTTCAGTGCTCAGATGTGTAATGGGGCCCTCAACATGATCTGCCCCCGGGCTCTAATGCCGTCTGGGTCCAGAATTTGCAAAGTGCGCATGACTGGCTGGCCGAGAGAGCAGGACAAACATATATGCCCAATATAGAGTAGAGCACCACTTCTCTACCTGGCTCCTGCTCTGGCAGTCCAGCCCCACCCACACCAGAAAATGGAAAGCTAAAATAAAAATAGAGCTGATTATTATAATTTTAGTTTTCCTTTAGTGCGATGCTCCTATGCCTTAGCGGAGGAGCCGCCACTGCTGGGGGTGGGATCTGTAAGAATTCTGTTTTAAGAGCATTGAGTTTGAGGTGGCCATGAAACAGCCAATGTTGCGTTTTTATCAAGGTGTAATCAGGGGTGGTGATGTCATTGGGTGAGGTAATTTTCATGCAGAATTGAGCATCATCTGCATACATGTAATATGGCATGTGCAAGAGTTTGAGAATTTCAGTTAGGGGCTCCATGTACAGGAAGAACAGTGTTGGGAGAGAGTGGAACCCTGGGGGACACCTAGTGTAGCTGAGGGCTGGTCGGAAAGAGTGTGATTGAGATCTGTTATGAAGGAAGGAGGAGAACCATTTAAAAACTGAACCCTGATGACGGACGGTGCTTTAGAGTCACATACTTTCTGCTTTTTGGCCTCAAACAATGTTTGTGGAGATACCTTACCGCTTTCATTTCTTGGACTGTTTACTTCTGTGGGAGGTGTCGGGGGAAGGAGGCATTCTCTGTCGCCCCACCCTTTTTCCCATGCTAAAGTTATCAGGAAAGTTTATTCTGTACCATGGATAATAAGTACATGGATTACTAAGGCTACAGAATATTTTTATTTTCACAGCCCTCCCCTCTAAAATAGCCGTCACTGCAAGTGTTTTACAGTTTTGAAATGGTTACTTTCTGTTATGAATTTCTTAGGTTTGTAGTAGCCTGGCAGATGCTTACAGCCTTTTAATGTGTGATTCGATGTTAATGCTAACATTGCATTTGAAGCACTGAAGAAAACTCTACGCAACAATCTCAAGAATCTGCATATAAAAGTACAAATCTTGAAACGCTGAACCCAATTGGAAAGATGTTGATATAAGAACATTATCAGTTTCCACCAATACAACAGTGGGTTTAAAAAAATTTAAATTTATTTGGAAAGTATCACAACATACCAAATCACTATACATAGGCATGAAACAGCATATATAGTTGTCCATAAAAAACCCACCTGAAAAAGTCCATACTTTTATCATCAAGGGCATAAAGATATGAGATTGAGCTCTTCAAAATAAATTCACAAATTAGAGATCTGAAATGTCTAAAATCTCATGGAGTCATCTGGGTGAAAGATAACTCAGTTTCCCATAAGCGGGAACCATATCTCACTCAACCTGCGACAATTGGTCTTTATAATAATGGACTCCACTCCACACAACCATATAAACTGCTGCCACCATGCTTTAGAATCAGGAGAATATGTTTGATGCCAGGTCTGGGCATTGCCCAGCTGGCCCAAAGTGATAACAAAAAAATGAGATGCCTATAAATATTAAGAGGTATATTGTAGGAGTGGCCAAGCAGAATCACCAGGGATAATGACAAACATTAGAATCCGTCAAAGTATTAACAGTGGATTTTTATTTTCTATAGAAAACAAAATGAACATGTATGGCACATACTAGGTCAAAATCTGTTAAATTTCAACAAATTAAAGGAACATGCACAAAAGTGTTATTTAATCATCACAATGAAAACAGTAAACCAATGTTTCCTAAACTATATGTACGTGAAATGGCAAACCAATCCTGTTGATTTGTTTGAACTTCATCTGACAGCATGAATCTTATTTGCTAAAGAATAGGGTGAAATTCAATTATTTCACAATTTTAAGTGGGTTACTTCATATTTTAGATTAAAAACGTAATGGTTCTCAGATGCTCAATAACCATGTGGAAGGAATGGAGTAGAATAGCACTGGAGAGAGCAGGTCAACCTTTCAAGCTGGGCTCACAGTTCCTTTAGCGAAGAATGTTCCATGCTTGTACTACGATAGTATGGTAATCGAGTGCTTGAATTTTGAGGCACAATGTTGTATAGTTTTTTTAATTCACAGAAAATTCTGCCTCAGATGCTGAAAGATAAAAGGGTCTTCTTAAACTCTGCAGAGTCTGCACAGACCCGTGAAAAGAGTGGAAATATGTCTTTTTGATCAATGTTAAATTGTACTCCAGTTGCAGAAATTTCAGTTTTATTGTACTGTAGCTTGTAGGTGAGTCCTAGATTATTTGTACATAAAGGCTGAAATAAGTGTGGATCGTTGTACTTTACCCAGAAAATAGATTTTGTTTCCTGTGCTTTTGATAGCCCTAGCCCAGGGGGATAGCTTAGTCAATAATATTAGGGGGGTGAGAGGCTGATATCTCCAAACATGCAATGTGATGTACCCAACTAAAAGGGATAGGGTGCCACTTGATGGTGGTAATGGATATGGTTACATGTATTGGATTTCAGTTATTTGGGAAAGTAAGGCCAGCCAGGTTACTGCCTCTGTGGGACAGTCTGGACTATGTTGTCGACTCTAGACAAATTCCTTCTCAGAGCAATGCAGGCCAAGGAGAGCAGGCTAGCATATGCCTACCATACCAAACATCAGCAGACCAGGCTTAGGAAGGGGGTCGCTAACAGGCCTTTTAGTAGCCCAGATGAATGTGCATGAAGTATGAACACATCTTTGTTGCACATTGAGGGTCTCATTTATGAGGCTCCTCATGGACCTTTTGACACGAAATGATGTTGCGGTGGCCTCATGTGCAGTGGCATATTTACAAGGCCACGTAAAGCCACTTTACATGGCTTTTCATGGCCTTGTTAATATGTTCCCCTTTTACGCAAAAAAACAGTACGTAAGGGGCATCGCATGGGTGTTGCAGTGGGTGTTCCCACGCAACACACATGGAGTCTGAAGCATTTCCAGATTTACGAGAAACCAGAAACCTCGGAATGCGTCAGAATCTAACACCACCACGGGAGTGGCATTAGGGAGCTGCAACAAGGAGAAATGTTTTCAATTCTCTTTGTTTTTTTCTTTTAGGTTGAGCCTAGAGCCAGCGTGCATGCTCTGCGAGACTTGTTGTAGTTTAAATGTAAATGTAAATGTACAGGAATTTATATAGTGCAAATCACCAAGCGGTTTCTAAGCGCTTGCTTAGGGAACCCGTCCTGGGATTCCCCGTGAGATAACCCCGGCAGGGTATCCACAAGGTGAAAGCCTGGCATCCCACCGCGAGGGGCCGTTGTGGAGATTAAGCAAGCTATTGCCCAGAGTCGCAGAGTGTGAACCCGTGAATCGAGTAGGCACCGGAGCGAGAATTGTCGAGTCCATGGACATTTTAGGACTCAAGACCCCGCCGAGCTGGAAATTGAACCCTGGCCCCGGGCTGACCTCTGCTTCCAGGTCTGCCTCCTCTAACCAGTGAGCCACACTAGGGAATAGAAGCCCCGCCCACTATCCACCCATATTTACCATTGGCTTGGGTCATTGTCCGTCCTAAATGCTGACTTCTGATTTGTAAATAGGCTTGTTAGTCCCTCCTTAGTACCACCTCCTATTCATTTGTCACCTCCCATGACGACTGGCCGTTTTACTTCGGTTGTTACACAGTACCTGTTATTTAATCTTTAAGCACTATTTTCTTTATCCAGTTCTCCTACTGCAGGCATGACGTGCTTTGTTTCTTTCTTTACCCCGCTCCCTCCCATTATCGAGCCTTCTTTACCCCCTGCCCTCCCTCCCGTTGTACGTGCCGCTCACTGCCCTGCCTCCTTCCCTCCCTCCCGTTGTCCGTGATGCCTACCATTGGCAATGCAATAGGTCTCGCATTTACGTGAGATTGAGCTATTGGCATTGTAAACGACAATGCCTTTTATTTATGTTTTGGTTTTTAAAACATAAATAAAACTCATTGTCATTTACAATGCCAATTGCTTAAAGTTGCGTAAATGCGAGACCTATCGCATTACAAATTCTTGTTCTATGTGTGCTGCAGAATGCATCTGACTGAGACTGCCAGGCCACGACAGACTTAGGGCCTGATTACGAGTTCAGAGGTCCCACCTCCACTGTCGTGTTGGATTCATCTCCACAGACTAGGTGGTCCCTCCACCGTATTACGATGTAGTAAGTTTGCTGTTCAAAATACCGCCTGAGCACTGTCAACACCGAAAGCCATTTGCACACCACCTCGATGGAGGTCGGGGGAAAGCAGCTGTCATATGGAGGCACAGAGAAGTTTCACCTCTGTCTGTATTATGAGTTGGTCTTCCGATGATTGGACCGTGGCAGGAAGACACTACCTTTGAGTCAACAGAATCGAAGGATTTGAGGTACATATTCTCCCATTTCCTTTTCTTCCCTTCAGTCTCCCACGTGGATTCCTATCTCCAGGTCCCCCTTCACAGCAGCATCTTGACACCCAAGAAAACAACACTTTTGGCACTGAAATCCAGATAAGTCAATTTTGCTGTATTTACCCATTGACTGGACTGTTCACATATGGTCCAGATTTCAGCAATGGGAAAGTACTGATAGTAGGTATTTTTTCACGTGTCATGCATATGTGTACACTCAGGGGCTGCTCCTCCATGAGGGTGAAGGAACGTCGCCCCACTGCTTTCGCACTGCGAGGAAGCAGAAGGATTTGGTTTAGGGTTCTGCTCGAGGCAGGGGAAGAGGGGCTTGCCCAATGATGCAGGCCCTAAATGCTTGGTCAGCCCTCTGGGGTGGTTGGCATCCCAATCAATCACAATGCTGCCATTACAGCGTTGGGATTGGTTTAGGGGAGGGGAGGGAGGCAGCCTGCTTCCTGTTCCTGCAGAGGCAGGAAAGCAGGAGCCGGAGCTGGACCTGAGAAAACGCAGGACCCGGAAAAAGTAAGTTATTAATAAAAAAAAAAAATTATTTAACCCCCCCATCCCTCCGCGAACCCCTCTTCCCTCATAACCACTTGCCCGTCCCCCCACCCCACGCGACCCTGCGCCCGCCCCTCACCTCCACTAGTGAGCCATGCTGACAGCGACTGTGTACGCTGCAGTCAAAATATACACACCTGCCTCGACATATATGAAAAAATATACATCGCTATCAGAAACACCACTGCGGTGACAGTTGGAACATCGTAATACAGTGAGTGTGAGTCTGCTGCCACAGCAGTCTTCTTGGGACAGCGGCGGCAGAGGTAAGACCATTGAACTCTTAACCAGGCCCTAAGTAATTAGTAAGGAACTGTCATATCCCATACAACCGCCATCCACGAACCAAGTCTGGACAACCCGTGGAAAGCTATCCTACAGCTGCTCTGCTCTACTGAAGATGAAATAGCTGTATGGCTAACACATTACTAAAAGACAGGGACTCTTCATTAAACTAAAGCCTTGGTTCTGGTGTGAATCCAGCAGGTTGTGATCTTTTTCCTGCTCCAATGGGAACCAAGACCAGTGATCACGTGCATGCTTGGAGGCAGAACACTTAGTGGTGTGCTCAACCTCTCGAAAGAATTAGGCTCCTCTATACACCAGTGTTGAGAATGCTGGATTGAGAACGATCAGAGAAATAGGAAGTATTGGTCTGCTGGTGGCCATGCTGGACCTCAGCCTTCAGTTAGGATTGCAGCTAGGATAGGATGTTAGCAGCTCTCCTTGACTATAGTACTTGTTCCAGGCATGGAGTAAGCACGTGGGTAACAACACAAAGGCCCAGATTTACAATGTTGCCACACAATGCAGCATTGCAACCAAAGTTACAGTGCTGCATTGTATGAGAGAAAGAGTACAGAAAAGTACCATATCTACTAAGATATGCCGCCATCCTGCTCTCTCCCTAAAACTGACACGCAATCAGGCTGCCTAGTGCCACACTCACACTGCTGCACCATAGCGCAAAGGTGCAAGCATTATGAGTAGCATATGTTTTGTACTGGAAGGTTACCCTCCCAGTACAAAATACAATGCACAGCTACCTTTAAAACCTTTCCCACTCAGGAGTGAGCTGTATAGTGCAGCACACATGCAAATTTGGAAAATTAGGACAAAATAAAAGTATTTCTCCTTTTAAAACTTGCTTCAATGTAATGTTTTGTGCTGCTAAATTATGTCTCCTATTGTTAGTAGATAGGGTTTTGTGTCAAAATACTTGAGTAGTTGCAAGGGAACAACCATGTACTGTCTATTGACAGCCCCCTTGATGCAGAGTAATGAAAAGTGCTGCTTTGAAATTTTCCAGTGCAAAACAAGTTTTGAATTGGTAAGTAAATAAAAATAAAATATTTTTGCATTTATTCTGGGTTTGCATCTGTAATACAAATTGCTCAACTCATGTCCATTAAAGCTAGGTGGGTCACAAAGGTTTGTCATTCTAAAAACTGGGTAGCTGTTCTAAAACGTTTGGGAAACACTGAATTAGAAAATTAAAAACCCCACATCAGTGCTTAATTTGAGCCGGAGCTTTCCGGTGCTGAGCACCGGCACTTTATTGTTTTGGGGTGCCCGTCACCGGCACCTTATTTTCAACAGAACACTTAGGGAAGTCTGACACAATGTGGAGTTTCTCATGTAATTTAGAGATGAGCAGTATAACAGTAATTTAGGAAAACAAAATACATTAAAAAATTACCTGCCTCCCTAGCCATTCCTTTAGCTTTGAACTGTTGCATTTACATGCGAGAGAGATGGTTAGTAGTTATTTTGGCAGCAATGACAGGGAGAATGGGTGGTGCAAGCTACAGTGGCCTCCTGGTCAGAGTCCTGGCACTTAATATTTTACAAATTAAGCACTGCCCCACATTAATTTTTAAAAATCTAAAACTTTCTATGAAAACATCTCTCCAAGATCATCTAAAGAAATTCATGGTGATCATGCAGTGGAGGGTCATTTTGGTTAGAAAAATATCTATTTTGCTCTACTTTTGTGATGCAAACCCAGCAGAAAATGTTTGGAGATCTGGCCCAAAGTGTAGGGATTGCTGAGAGTTATTACAGAAGATCTCAGCCAGAAGGCCACTGGTTCAGTAGCACGCCTGTGAAGTCCCATGCAGGCACATGCAGCGCCGTGAGTGGTGGTCGAAGACAAGCAATATTGGAGAAGGAGGGCTAAGGAACAAGCCATTT
Source organism: Lissotriton vulgaris (assembly GCF_964263255.1). Lineage (NCBI taxonomy): Eukaryota > Metazoa > Chordata > Amphibia > Caudata > Salamandridae > Lissotriton > Lissotriton vulgaris. Next base: position 1,235,951,930 of record NC_141693.1, read on the forward strand.
GCAGCTCCTCATAAGGCATCTCTTGCAGAGGAGGAGTTGAAGCTGTTACATTCAAGAGAAGATGAGGGGACACTCGAGTCGCTCACGATGTGATGGTGAGAATGAGTATGAAAGAAATTGATGTGGTTGACCTAACCTTAATACCCCAGCATGCCTTGCTCATCTGAGGGAGAGAAAGTGCACTAGTGCTGTACAAAGGCAGATGAGAAATCTAATGAATGTACAAATAGGACAGAGCACTTGACCTGGAGCCCACCACCTAAATGGGTGAGATCGGAAGAATCTTTGAACCAAGGAAACTAAATATAGGGTTTTTTCAAAGCAGGTTTAATCAGTAAAGAGAGAGAATAATATACCAACAATGAAATAATCAAAATAATAATAGTGCACAGCAGGAATGTGTCCAATTCTGCATAGCATAATAGAGACTCCAAAAATGAGGCACTCCTATCAAAGTTGGAAATAACCTAACCATGGGCACCAGTAGGGAAAATAACCCAAAGAAAGCATGGGATCTGTACAGATGGGTACATTTATGGTTGATGATATAGCCATGCACTTCCAAAACATGATGAGAAATCATTTGACCATTAGTAGTGAAGATCTTAGTATTCCTGGAAGCATTCCGCCTAGTGTTGGTTGCCTGACTTCATGATAAACCAAGGCAGATTCTTGCTGGCACTAGGCAAACAAACGGGTGAGTAAGAACCATGGAGGTTATTATGATGGCATTGAACCCGCCACCGGCCGTCTGCCGGTGACGAGTTCACCACCATCGTGCAGCCATTCTTTGCCCACCCTATTAGGATGGCAGGCGGTGTGCTAGCGGACAGAAAGCCCATCCGCCACGGGTCCGACACAGGCAATTGTTACGATTGCCTGTCAGACCCAGCCAGCATGCCTAGAATGGTGGCGTTGCCTACCAGGCACAGTCCACCACATTAGTGGTAACACGAAGTGTTAAGTTTTCCCCATTGAGCTGGAGGATAGTCCCATTGGCAACCTTAAAATCCGTTATACCATTAGCCCAAAAAATCGGAATCAAGAGATGCTTACTGTACCTTTGATAAAAATTACAAAAAGAACAGGAAATGCAGCATGGATTGCTAACCTAGTTGCCACAAGGCAAAGCAAATCCTCAATATTAGGTTGGTAGCCTAGGAGAAAACACAACAAATATTTTAATGTGCCAGACCTAAGGCCGAAGGGCAAACTTCGTTCCGAGCGAGTAATATCCCTTAAAAGGTGGCCAGCTGGTGAATAGGTGGGAAGGCCCCCGTCATCTACCATTGATATATAACGTGTGACGGAGGCTTTAGAAAGCTCGTGTGCATATCTTATATCCCCATAATATTTATATATAGCATCTCGAATAGTCTTTTTGCTGATTCCATCTAACTGGTTTCGATTATGGAAAATATATTCAAGATTTACTCTAGTTAGACTTGCCTTTACTTCTGCGAGCCACTGTATATCTCTGCCCTTGTCGCATTTTAAACAGTCGACTATAATTTCCCTGGTTAACGAGGCTGCAAGGTTTTGCCAAACATTCAGCCAAAACAGGGCAGGGCGGGACCTACTGTAATCCTCTAGGTAAGATAGTTTTAACTCATTATGACAGACAAATGATGAAGAAGAGATGGGTATCCCCAATATTCTCCTACAAATTCTATTTTCTTCAACCTGGGCGCTTTTTAGTGTTTATGAAGCCCCAGATTTCAGACCCATGTGTTATAGTAGGTATACACTGTGTTCGATAGATTTTGAGTAGGGACAGCACTACCTCAATCCTTTTTAGTTGGGGGAGATTTAAAATTGAATTAACTGCCTTTAAAAATTTTCTCCGCCCATATTACAAGTGGGTTGCCCAGGATCCATTGTCTGAAAATAGTAAACCCAGATATGGAAAAGTGTGTGTGCGTAGCAAGGTTTCAGAACCAGAAGTAATAGCATTAATAAAAAAATTTAGGACCACAGCACATTAAAAAAGATTTCTTACAATTCGTACACAGATTCAGGCCATTCAAAAAATCAACAAAACCCCTAAGTAATGTGCGCAGAGCATTGGGTGTTCGACCCATTAAAACAGCATCATCAGCATTTAAAAGGGCAGGCAGTTTATTGCCATTAATCATAGGGACATCTGTGCTCAGGTCAGACAGGATGTTATGTAACTTATTAATATAGTAAATAAGCAAAAGTGGGGCTAAAACGCACCCTTGCCTTACGCCTCTTCAGACCACTATGTCCCCTGAAACTGCCCCATCCACGCGTATTCTCACCCGTGCCCTTAGATCCCTGTGTAAATTTGCTAAAAAGTGCACCATGTCCTCATCCAACCCATAGTCTAAAAGGCCTTTCCAAAGCCGAGATCTATTAACAAAATCAAAGGCAGAGGTAAGGTCCATAAATGCTAGGTAACTGTGGCATGTCGAGCTATGGTGTATTTACCTATGATCAAATTGAGGTTTGGACACTGTTCCACTATTCCAAGATTACTTTGGAAACCTAGCTGGAATCTATTTAAAATATTTTCATCCTCTGCCCAAGTTCTGATTTTGTTAAATAGTACCCTCCCCAATATCTTAAGGGTATTATCTATTAAAGACATTGGTCTGTAACAGCTCGGGTTGGATCTGTCTCCCTTTTAAAAAATTGGAATAATAACAGATGTAGTCCATGTGTTGGGGATTTTAGTTGTTGTCAGGTTATTAAAAACGTGAAGTAAAAGAGGGGACCAGAACTCTGGCCTAAATTTTATAAGATCAATAGGGAGCCCATCTGGGCCAGGGGCCTTGTTGCCCAGACTTTGGTTAATAGCGTCCTCAATCTCTGATATTGATATTTGAATTCAGCTGATAACGAAATTATCAATGGTATCTTCACACTGGGGAATAGCAGCATATATATTAGAAAAATGGGTTACCCAAGCTTCACTCAATATGTCACCACCTAACGGAGTGAGTGTATTGCCCAGTGATCTCAGTGACTTGGCAGCTGTCCAGAAGCCCTTTGAATTGTTAAGTCTTGCAGCACAGGCCAAGTTGTTCCATTGTTCTTTTAGAATCTCGTCTTTCCTCTGCTTAGTTAGCTCTCTTTTGTAAGCATGCCTCAATGATCTAATGAGGTTGGAGTCCCTGGGGGAAGCTGAGAGAGCAGCTCTGAGCTCTCTGTTTGCCCGAGAGCAACTGCAATTAAACCACCTAGGGTTGGGATTAGATGCAAGTGCAGGTCTTGGGATCAGAAGTGTGGCTCACTGGTTAGAGGAGGCAGACCTGGAAGCAGAGGTCAGCCCGGGACTAGGGTTCAATTCCCGGCTCGGCGGGGTCTTGAGTCCTAAAATGTCCATGGACTCGACAATTCTCGCTCCGGTGCCTACTTGATTCACGGGTTCCCACTCTGCGACTCTGGGCAATAGCTTGCTTAATCTCCACAACGGCCCATCACGGCAGGATGCCTGGCTTTCACCTTGCGGATACCCTGCTGGGGTTATCTCACAGGGGAATACCAGGACGGGTTCCCTAAGCAAGCGCTTAGAAACCGCTTGGTGATTTGCGCTATATAAATTCCTGTACATTTACATTTTACATTTACATTTATGCCTGCGCATAAATTAACAAAAGCAGGGACTACCTCTAAATTAGGGTCAACAGGTGAAAGACAAGTCTCACAGAGTGATCGGTGAGTTTTTTAAATTTTGTGGAACACACTACTGTTATTGATACCTTTCCATTTGACCCTTAAATTATCTGTAGATGGTTCTAGGTTTCCAGCCCCTATCTCCTTTCTAGTATCAGGTCTAGTTACAACCTTAAATAAAACTGAGATTGGATTGTGATTCCCAAAAGTGGATGATTTGACCTCTGCTTTGACTAGGTATTCTTCTAGTGTGGCCGTTATAAATACGTAATATATTGTAGAAGCGCAGCCATGACCCCTATAAGGTGGTATTGGGCTATCCACATTGTTTGTGGCTGCGAAATCCATTACATTAGAAAGATTACTATTTGATAAATGGTCCAATAACTCGGACCCCTTTTGCATGTATTTACCATAGGATGATAGGGGGAGTTAGAGTATTTCCCCATACTATCTTTGCATTGAAGTCACCTCCCAGACAAATCCCTGCAAGTTTTTCGTTTCCTATAAAATTAGGTATATCTGAAATAAAGTTAAAAAGATTAACAAACTTCATATTAGGCATAGTTAAAAAAAATCATTGTTATAAAAATTAATAAAACAAAACAAGACCCCCCGTGTATAAATCAAGGCTTGAAAGTTAGCATTTTTGGTAGGGATTGTTTTTATACTGGCACCTGAAGCAATGCTCACCTAGATGCATAAACCACCCAAGGGGTCTGCCTTGTTTGGCGGGGGGGGTAAAGTAATATTAAGGCATTCAAACCCTTCAAGATATAACTCTGCTATAGCCCAAGTCTCTTGAAACATAAGGATATCATATTTTGTTTACCATCTTGACCCATTCATCGCTACTTAATTTCGAAGCCAAGCCGGCAACATTCCAGCTTAGCACATATAACATTGGGTCATGAGGCTCAAAACCATCATTTTCTGGGACAACATCAGGTTCAGACTCAGAGCCGCCATTTCCTGGAATAGCCAACATAGATGTTAAAGGGGCAATTACAGTGGATTTTTATATCATTGACGGTCAATCTAATGTATCAAGATCAGAGATGGCAGCAAACCTGTTTATAGATAGATGCGAAGGAGTAAGTGAGGATTGCTGCTGGGGGTTTGGTCTATAAAATAAACAAAGGGGTAGTGCCCAAATATTTGTAGGTATGGAGCAATTAATCTCCTTTGCCGTCAGTATTGTTCTAACAAGTGTTGGTTGCCGGAAATTAATAACGATGCCGTCTCCCTCAATGGTATTTTCCGACGGTCCAACCCAACTAACCCTACGTACAATTATGATGTCATTTATGTTAAACCTCATATACCCTTTATGTTAGGCTAGCCAGTCAATACTTTTATTCCGTAATTGGTTCCAAGACTCAGGCTTATTCTTCTCTAATGGTGTCACCCCTGCAAGAATCAGGACATATGAACAGGCTGCTGGTGGTAAGCTTAAAACTTCTTTATTTGACACAGCATCCCCGCCGACATTGTTACCAACAATGTTGGCGGAAGCTGTAGGAACAGCTTGATTTACATTTCGGCTAGGTGGTTAAAGTGTGGTAGGGTGGGGTTTAAGAGGTATACAATCTTTAACTTTACAACAGGTGGCACAAGAGACAGGCGTTTGAGTGGAAATTATAATCTCATGTCGCTCTTTCGGATCTTTAGGGATTTCATCACACAATGTCTGTTTTTTATTAGTGCTATCCTGTAGAGATACCTGCTTAGTTGCCTTACTGGGCGAGTGTAAGAATTCCAAAACAAATTTAAATAAATTCAAAGTTGGTTTATTGGCAGTACGGCTTGCATCCTCACAGGTTGATTTCCAGTGGCAACTGAAGACAACTAGTGGAATGTAGGTTGGAGCAATCCAAACGGAATATAGAATACCACATGAAAGATGCACATTGCATATGTAATTAACACAAAGTGACTACACAGAGTGGATGAATATAATAACAGTCGATATATGTAGGATATATATAATAAAACAGAACATAACATGTCTTCCTTATCAAAATAAAGAGTTGACATAACCATGAAAATATAGACAACATTATCCATAAAAATTAAAACTGAACAAAATCATGAAATCTTTTAGGTACATTCCTTTGATGACTATTGGACTTTATTCTGGATGCTACTGTTTCTCTAGAATGGATAGGAAGTGGATCACTAGAACAAACAAGATGACTAGAATATCTGACAGGACATTTGGCTATTCTACTAACATCCCAGACCTTCCCATCTTGAGTAGCAACACTGTTGCAGAAAACTTTTTTTTTATTTGTATTGTCTTATCAAATTTTCCAGAACCTTTGTTAAGGAAACCAGGTCTTAAAACTTTAACCCAATCTCCAATTTTAAAATTGTGCATTTTCACTTTCCATTTATTGTCATACTAATTTGTGGTCTTGAATTGTTTACATTCTACTCTCTTTGCAGTATCATGCACACACTCTTTTTCACTTCCCACATCCTTACACCTTTCTCTGAACCACCATGGACATATGCTAGATGCAGGATCTTTCCCTTCTAGTAACTTGAATTGATTAATTTCAGTAGTGGTATGTGGAGTGATTCTATATATCATCAACATGGGGCTATCCTTTAACCCCAAAACCAGTGGCACAGCCAATGTTGCATTTGCAAATTGTTCTCCTTTCTTCCTCATTTTACACTTCTTTGGATTCCATGTTTTCTTCTTTTTCATTTTCACTCTCACAAGAATCTGAGATAAAAGATTTAAGAACTTTATTAAACCTTTCTACCTGTCCATTTCATGTGGTTTATAAAGGGAAGTAAACATGTGTTTGATACCACAATCATTAAGAAACACATTAATTTGCGTGGATAGCGGAAGAGGCAAGATGGCCGCTGTAGCGCTGTAGGTGCAAGTCGCATCCAGACCCCTCTCTGACCCATGGAGGTAACAGGATCCTGATCGGCTGCTAAAGAAGCATGCAGTGGTGGCTATGCCGGCAGATGCTGGAAGGGAATAGCGGTGTCTTTCACTACCTTAAAAAAAGTTTACTGCAGTTGAAATCGCTCTTTGGGGAGTTCCGAAAGGCTTGTTCTTCTAAAATGGCAAACCGGGCGAAAGACAAACAGGCAGTGGTTTTAAGCATCGGACCGGCAAAAGAGATAGGCCAGAAGGATCCGGGAAGGACTGGTACAATCCCGAAAACCAAGATGCCCCCACCCAGCAAACGCTCTACACCCACGATCTCGACGGCGACCAAGGCGCAGCAGCGCAAAATCGAGAAGGCTGCCGAGAAAGATAGAGGCAAGGTACTGAATCCAAATGATGACACGCGCAGCGGCAGCAGCAGCGGCAGTCACAGCGTGCAGCCCGGCCAAGCGGGAAAACTCACCACGGAGAGAAAGAAGGGCGACCTCACCTTCCGTCAGCCCTCAGTAAGCGAGATCTTCAACAGCAAGGCACCCCCGCCAGCCCCAACGGAGGATGCAGAGGTAACCCTGGACACGGAGAACTCTCTGGCAGGCGGACCTGGAGGTAGCGTCCTCGTGGACGCAAGCAAAGGCATTACTAGGCAACCGACGCGAGCGGAGCGGGCAGAGCTCACGCTTACCGCGGAGCAAGCTGCAACTGAATCAGTTACCGCCGGAGAGGAGGCTGGGCGGACGACCACGGAAAAAGAGGTGAGAGCGATAAAAGAGACGATCGCAACTAAATCTTTAAATACAGACCCTTTATTAGAAGCGCTTCAAGAGGTGGAGGCAGGATTATTGCAAGGGCAAAAGGAGCAGCTGGGTATTGGATATACAGAGGGCACAGAGAGTGCAGAGGGAGCGGAGGGGGACAGAGAATTCTTCTCTGTCCCTGAAGAGTCAGACTCCACTATCACCAGCAGTGAAGAGGAGAGAGAAACGGGAGACTCATTCTCAAGCACTGAAGATACAGGGGGCTCCAAAGAGAAAGACACACAGAAAAAACGCAGGCCGACTAGCAGGAGAACTGGCTCCCCCACAATACTGCATAAGAGCTCTCATAAAAAATTGATTTGGGACTATTCCGCTACTTCAAACCTTTACAAAGAGGATGGGCAAGACCCCCAGAATGAGGATGGGAAACTAGACTTAATTTTTACAACTCTAAAACAAATCCAAATGGAAGCCAGGGCAGAGAGTAGAAGAGCCAGGCATGATACGAAAAAAATTCAAGCCTCCATTAGGAGAATAAATAAAAAATATGAGGAAGTGAGCGAAAGAGTTACCGAAGTGGAAGAAAGGACTGGCAGGATTGAGGAGGAAGTGACGGACTGGCAGACTAACAGAGAAGAGCATTCAAAGGCGATGGAGGATCTGCAATGGAAGGTCGAGGATTTGGAGAATCGCCAGAGGCGAAATAACGCACGCCTTCTTGGAATAGAAGAAGGGAAAGAAGGCCAAGACCCCAGAGGCTTTGTGATAAAGTTGCTAAAAGGGGCCTTCCCGGAGACCCCATGGCAATGGGAACAAGAGGTGCAAAGAGCACACAGGTTTCCGCTCATGACAAAGGGGAAAAAAAGAGGGGATGGCTCACTTCCAAGAGCGATGTTAGTGTTCTTCGGGAATTTTCTGGCGAGACAAGAGCTGATGGATAAAGCCAGACCTGACTCTAAAAAGACGGTGGATGGAACTACATTTTTTGCAAGACCGGACTTTTGCCACGTTACAGTGGAAAGGAGGTGGAGACTCAGGCAAATGATTGCTGCATTTCAGAGTCAAGGCGCTGAAGCCTATTTGATGTTTCCGGCAAAACTAAAAGTCATTGTTGGGGGTAGAGTCAGAATGTTCTTTTCAGAGATCAAGGCTGGAGAATATCTAGAAGAATTGAAAGAGATGAAGGGTAAAGGTGGAGCTAGCAGATAGTATTATTAAGCAGATACATGAGAATGGGGTGGGGCAGAGGAGTAAAAAGTTAAAAAAGAAAAGAAAAGTAGAGGAAATGAAACCACGGAGAAAACAGTAATGCCCAGAAAAAATGGGTAACTTGGAAAACAGTACAAAGTCTAGTAAGAATAGGAGTTGTTATGGGATTGGATTTTTCTTTGCCGTTGGGGTAGGGGAGGAGAGGGGGGCGACGCTACAACGCACAGTGGTCACGCATAGGTCAGCTCTGACCTATTTGCCTGTCACAGGGGGGGGGGGGAGCTGCAGGGGAGGGGGGGGACAGAAGGGGGGGGTGGTGGGGGGGCACGTTTTATGGTTGGAATAAAAATGCAGTACAGATTGATAAAAGTCATTATGTTTTCAAGAGGGAAAAGTGGAAGTAATGGGAGTGGAAAGTTGGGAAAAAGGAAGGGGGAGAAAAACCATGTTAGATGGAAACTAAGATAATTACGTTGAATATATGTGGTCTAAATAACAGAGAAAAAAGACAAAAATTGGGAGCTCTACTGCGATTCTGGAAAATTGACATTGTCTGTTTGCAAGAAACACACATAGCCGTTAATGAGATTTACTTGTTGGAGCAAATGGGGTATGATGTTTTAGCTTACACAGGCCAGATAGAAAGGTGTAGGGGGGTAGCAGTGCTGGGAAGGAAAGGCTGCACAATAGTCAAAAGGAAAAAGGAGGACAGCGAAGGGAGGTGGGTGTTGATTGAATTGGAAACAAATGCATCTCGATTTACAATTATCTCTGTGTACGGTTCAAATGATGATGATCCGGATGTTTTTGAATTTGTGGACAGAGAACTAGCAATATGGCCAGAGCCTGTGATATGCTGTGGAGATTTTAACATCAATGGGTTAAATGGTTTGTTTGAGAAGCATGGGGTGAGCTACATGGGAAGGAAGAAAAAGGTATACAGATCACTACAAAATCTGGCTAGACACAATGCACTAAGTGATATGTGGGCGGAAAAAAACCCAATGGGTTCAGGTAGCACATTTTATTCTGCACCACATAAGTCGATAGCTAGATTGGATTATTTTCTTATATCCAGCTCTCTTGTTGGTATCTCCAGTATAGATCGACTCCCTAGGATTGTTTCGGATCACAACCCCCTGGTTTTAAGTATAAGAACCGCTCAAGTTAAAGAGAGATTAAACTCTACCTGGACGTTTGAAAGAGGGCTATTAAAGGAGGAGGAGTACATCATAAGTATGAAAGCATGGATAAGGAACTTCTGGGACATTAATAGATACTCTACATCGGCAGATGTAGTATGGGATAGCTTCAAGGCAGGTATAAGGGGGGAGACACTAAGCTACACAATTGCCAGAAATAGAAGGGAGAAGGAGGAAACAGAAGAAGAGATTAGAATTCTAGCAACAATAGAAGAGGCTTTGGCAGAGGCAATTAGTAAGAGGGAACCTTTTGAATCGATACTACTTGAATTAGAAACTCAAAAAGCAGAAACAGGGGTCTCGCTAGCGCAGAAGCTAGCTAGGAATTACTTAGCAAAAAAAGAGCTATGCTATGAATTCAATGAAAGAGTCGGGCACCTCCTGGCAATAAGAACAAGACAAACGATGGCAGCAGGGGAAATAAAAGAGGTCAGGGATAACACTGGGGCAATAGTGAATAAGGTTGAGGAGGTACAGGAGGTATTTAGGAGGTACTATGAGGTATTATACGAGAAAGACGAAAATACGAGCGAGTCTGAGTTTGAAGAAGAAAGCACGGCCTATTTAACTCCTAGACCACAGACAGAATTTAGTATAGAGCAGAGAGACAAATTAGATGAGGTGTTAACTCTTCAGGAGATCGGGGATGCTGTCTCTGACCTTCCAGCAGGTAAAGCAACAGGACAGGATCAGATACCCGCTGAGTTTTATAAAATTTTCTGGGACGTCATAGGCATAGATTTGTGGGCGATATGTTGTCTGGCACAGGGTGGTAGGATTGTTCCAAAGTCATGGTCGGGTGCAGACATCATTGTGATATTAAAAAAGGACAAACCACCAACAGAACCAGGGTCATATAGACCAATCACTCTACTCAATGCCGATGTGAAGATATACGCTAAGGCCCTTGCTAATAGACTGAGTAAGATCATTGAGAAAGTGGTGTCCCCGGAACAACATGGGTTCATACCTGGTAAAGGGACTACCCAACATACCAGACAAATGATCACAGTCCTGGATGCAGCAGAGGCCTTGGGTGACCCAGTTGCAGCAATCTTTTTAGATGCCGAGAAGGCCTTTGACAGGGTCTCCTGGGCCTATCTATGGAAAGCGATGGAGTGGGCAGGAATAGGTAAAGGATTTATAGCAGCAATCCAGGCTTTATACAGACAACCTACAGCTAGGATAAGAATAAACAAATCCTTTTCAAAAATGGTACAGATTGGGAGGGGGACAAGACAGGGGTGTCCAGCTTCTCCGTTGCTGTTTGCCATCTATTTGGACCCCTATCTGAGAAGGTTAACAGCGAATTGTAGGATTAGACCTGTCACACTGCATGGGAAAGATTATAAATTATTTGCCTATGCAGATGATGTAGCGATTGTCACTCCAGAGCCAGCACAAGCACTGACCGAAATTGAAGACGAGGCAAGGAAATTTGGTATATTCTCAGGATACTTAATAAATAGAGGGAAAACACAGATAGTGCAGAATAAGTATTCCACCTTTAGTGATATTAGAGTAGTTCAAGAAGCAACATACTTGGGAGTTAAGGTGACGGCCGATTTAGGGAAGCTGGTGGAAATAAACATGGGGCCATTATTAGGGAAAGTTAGGAGAAATTTGGAGAGGGTCAATAATTTACATCTGACTTTAATGGGGCGTATTAACTTTATCAAAATGGTCACATTCCCCAAATTTCTATATTTCTTTAGGGCGATTCCTTTACTGTTCGATGGGATATGGTTTAATAAAATAGAAGCAACACTGAACAGGTTAATATGGGCACAAGGAAAGACACGAAGAGCATACAGATTTCTGACACTACCACGGGAAAAGGGAGGTTGGGGGCACCAGATTTCAGATTTTATTATTGGGCTGCAGTATTGCAGTACTCTAAAGCGCTACTAGGTGGTGGCTCTTTTCACGAGGAAGGGATAGGTATAGAGAATACTTATAAAGCATTACTAGGAGAAAGGGCTGAGAATGCCCTGGTTAATACAGTAGAGTTTACATATTTCAAACACACTAGATTTAAAACCTTGGAGGCAGTATATAAAATTTGGAGGGTCATTATGAAGAGAGTAGGGCTAGGCAGATTTAACAGATATCTGAGGCTATACCTAAATGCCGATTTACCAACAGAAATGTTTTGGGATAACACAATGAAAACCTGGAATGACAAAGGGGTTAAGAAAATAGGTGATTTGATGGATGGGGAAGGGGGTTTCTTGTTATTCCAAGATATCCAACATAGATTTGAAATACCCGGAAATAATTTCTTTAAATACCTACAAATAAGAAGTTACTTTCATCTAAAACAGGGGGGGCCAGCTGGTATGTCAAGCTGTAGGATTATGGAATATTTAGGGAGCGGTCTAAGGGGTTCAATCAGACAAATGTATATAGAATTACAGGAGTATAAAACCGATGATAGGGAGAAATTTAGTAAGAAATGGATTGAGCAAGTTGGGGCTCACCCGGAAGCTTTGCAAGCCTCCTTAGACTTTGGAAGAACCATACTTTGTTCTGCTACACTGCAAACACAACACTATAAGACTATTTTTTCGCTATATCACACACCAGCCAGAATAGCACAATGGGGGGGCAACACTGGTATAACTTGCCCACGCTGTGACTCATCAAATGCTAATATTACGCACATGTTCTGTCAGTGCCCTCAGTTATGCACACTAAAAATTGCAATAGAGGAGTTCTTGGAGAAATCTTTAAGATTAAAGGTGAAATTCACAGACGAGCTGATAATATTAGGAATTAGCATAGGCGATAACAACAACTATCCCGAATTTGTATTTTTGGCCACAGCAGTTTACAGACTAATTATTGCAAAAGCCTGGAAAGATAAATCTGCACCATTATTTCATATCTGGATGGCAAGGTTACTGCATATATATAATTTGGAGAAAGCCATTTATGATAGGAAAGGCAAAAGGGCAAGAATATTGGGGAGGAAGATATGGCGTCCTATAGAAGAGTGGAAGAATAGCAAGACATGAATTGGATTTTTTTTTGCTTATTTTTTCAGGAATACTTTAGGTTATGAATTATTTTGTTGCATTTCTTTAGATCTCGTTTTTCTTTCATGGCTTTGATTGTATGATAATATATATGACTGTATAATTGTAAGAAAATTCTGTACTGTATATACTGTAATGTAATCTACGGAAAAAATGGGAGAAAATAAAAAATAATAAAAAAAAAAAAAAAAAAGAAACACATTAATTTAATCTGATGTAAGTTGCACACCATTGTCAGAAACCAAAGTTGCAGGACATTCCTCACGTGCAAAAACTTCTTGGAAAAAACTATTGGATGCTTACAAAACCATTTTAACTTCAGGCCATTTTGAATGATATATAACAACAAGGGGGACAGATAGAGGACAATGTTTACTGGGGTCCACTGTACGTGTCCTAAAACTGGGTAATCAAAAGAGTGTACAGAGTTCCCCACAGAGGGTTGGGTAGGTGAAGGGAATGACTCTCTCTCTAGAAGGTGTGTGGTCGGGATTAAAGTAATCCCTTGACGGAATCAAGGACGCCTCACACAATTCAAAGGTTGGACGACTGTTGCCATTCCACCCGATGATTGTTTTGTGTCATCATTGGCCTCCTGCTCCAACGGCAGGCTGGCGGTGCAATGCCTGTCGGGTAGCACTGGGTGCTACTCTTTAGTGGAGATCTTCTATTCCTCAGCCATTAGATGCATGCGTGTGAGGGGCCAAAAGGGGAGTGCAGTTGTGAGCGTGAGTGAAAAGTTAAAAAAGGTCAGTAGAGTCCATTAAGAACCTTTAATGATATGGCTCACTGCCTCGTTAAAAAGTGGTGAAGGGAGGGGTACCGAGGCACAGAGGGTAAGGTGATCTTGCCTCGTTCAACCCTCGCCTATGGTGCGGTCAGCATGTTTCATGCCACTAGGGCAATTCTTCAGGACCTAAATGCTCATCAACATGTAGAGATTTTTAACCGTTGGCAAAAGATAGAAATACAACCTGCAGGGTATCGCAGGATGGGATCCTGCGTGATTTCCCGCCCCTTAGTCCCTGGTAGACGGACCCCACTGACTGTCCTTGTGGGGCCTGAGCTGTAAGGTAGTTACCTTGTATGCTCGAGGCACTAGGCTTGTAAGCACCTACCCCTACCACAGCGGCGAGATCGCGAGACCACCGGCTGTCCTGCGATCTCGCCGCTGTGGTAGGGGTAGGTGCTTACAAGCCTAGTGCCTCGAGCATACAAGGTAACTACCTTACAGCTCAGGCCCCACAAGGACAGTCAGTGGGGTCCGTCTACCAGGGACTAAGGGGCGGGAAATCACGCAGGATCCCATCCTGCGATACCCTGCAGGTTGTATTTCTATCTTTTGCCAACGGTTAAAAATCTCTACATGTTGATGAGCATTTAGGTCCTGAAAAATTGCCCTAGTGGCATGAAACATGTTGACCGCACCATAGGCGAGGGTTGAACGAGGCAAGATCACCTTACCCTCTGTGCCTCGGTACCCCTCCCTTCACCACTTTTTAACGAGGCAGTGAGCCATATCATTAAAGGTTCTTTATGGACTCTACTGACCTTTTTTAACTTTTCACTCACGCTCACAACTGCACTCCCCTTTTGGCCCCTCACACGCATGCATCTAATGGCTGAGGAATAGAAGATCTCCACTAAAGAGTAGCACCCAGTGCTACCCGACAGGCATTGCACCGCCAGCCTGCCGTTGGAGCAGGAGGCCAATGATGACACAAAACGATCATCGGGTGGGATGGCAACAGTCGTCCAACCTTTGAATTGTGTGAGGCGTCCTTGATTCCGTCAAGGGATTACTTTAATCCCGACCACACACCTTCTAGAGAGAGAGTCATTCCCTTCACCTACCCAACCCTCTGTGGGGAACTCTGTACACTCTTTTGATTACCCATTTTGAATGATAGTCAGTAATGACCAAAGCAATCCTAGAATTCTCAGGCAATTTACTAAACGGTCCAGATATATCAAACGCTATCTTCTGTCAAGGCTCCATGGCCAAAGGAACAATTTTTATGGGTGGAATGTTTACCTTTAACATCCTTTCACTGGATACACATTCATCACACTCTCTAACCACACAGTCAATGAACCTGTCCGTACCTGGCCACCCGAAATGATTTCTAATTAATCTTTTTATCGCTGAAATCCCTGGATGGGTTTTGTGAGATACTTTAAGAATTGTTTCTTGAACTCCTCTGGGTGGCACACACTTACCACCTTTTAAAATCAAATTTCCTTCTAATTCTAACTGATCTGACACATTATAAAACAGTATCAAATCTGACACTACTTGATGTTTTTTGGGCCACCCATCCAAAATATTTTTTTTTAGATCATTCCATCTGTCATCCTTCTTTTCACATTCAGACCAGAATTTGTCTGGAATCTCTTGGAACTGTGAAGGAACAATATCATTAACACCATGGCTGCTAGGGAGATTTTTGTCCTGTGCTGGAAAATCCCTCCTGGCATCATTTTATGACGAGCTGGGCTCGTCATCAGCGTGCGAGGAGGCTACGCCATGACGAGCCCAGCTCGTCATCAGCATGGAAGGGGTTAATACTTCATCGTGACTACATGGTAATCGTGATAAGAAATCTGGGGTGACATTTTTTTTACCTGGAACATATTCAGTCTTAAAATTGTACTCCTGAAGCCTTGATACCAATCTAAAAAGTCTGACTGTTGAATTACAACCTCCACCTATAGACAGAATGGTAAATAAAGATTTGTGGTCTGTCCTGAGGATAAACTTACTACCCCACAGGTAGTTTCGTTAGTGTTCTACTGCCCACACACATGCGAGTACTTCCATCTCTATGACAGCATACTTACGTTCCGTTTCATTTAAAGTCCTTGATGCAAAGGCAACATTCCATTCATCCATACTTTCCCTTTGAGACAGCACAATACCTAACCCATATAGGCTGGAATCAACAGTAATAATGCACTCTTTTTTAACTCTAAAAGGTTTTAACGTGGGCGCATTTACTACATCTTTTTTAATGCTCTCATAAACTCTCTGCTGTTCATCTTCCCAAGAAAAAGTAACATTTTGCCTTAACAATCTCCGTAGAGGCTCCATTTTTGTTGCAAAATTTTCAATAAATTTGATATAATACTCGCACATTCCCGCAAATGATAATAGCTGATCTTTGTTTTTAGTAGTGGGAGCATTAATTATGGCATCAACATTTGACTTTTTTGGTACAACACCATCTCCAGATAATGTATGGCCTAAGTACTCTGAATGTTTAAATAATTTACATTTATGAGCTTTCAAAGTAAGTCCATGACTATCTAATTTCCTACATACTTCATTTAAATGTAATTCGTGTTCTTCAACATCCTTTGAGAAAATTAAAATGTAATCTTGAAAACACTTTACGTACCCATCCATGTCTCTGAAAATTTGGAACATTACCCTTTGGAACACAGACGCTGCTGACGCCAAATCAAAAGGCATTCTGGTATATTGAAGTAGACCTTGTAGGGTAATGAAAGCTGTAAATTGTTTTGACTCTTCTGTGAGCTCTATTTGATGGTATGCAGATCTTAAATCTAGCGTAGAAAATATTTTGCCACCCTCTAACAAAGATACCACCTCATTAGTATTTGGCAGTGGATGACAATCTATGACAGTATTTGTATTTAACACCCTCAAATCCACACACACCCTGAGTTTTTGGTCTGGTTTGCGCACCAAAACAATAGGCGAAACCCATTTGGAGGACTCAATGGGTTCCATGATACCTTCCTCAGCTAAATCTTTCAGCATATCTTTTATTTCCTCTCTTATATTTATGTGAGCACCTCTTAACTTTTGTTTGACAGGTACAGCATTGGCTTTTAAAACAATTTTGTGTGGGAAGTTTTTCAACTTACCCAATTTGTCACAGAATACACTATTAAAAGTCTTGATAAGCTTTGTTTCTTTGTTTCTTATACTTTCATTCGAATTAATAACAGCTATATGTCCAAAAATTCCTTCACTTAAAGACACGGGTTCCATGGATCGTGGGTTGAGAATTATACCCAATCTCCATTGGTCACACCATCCTAACACATTTACACCTTTCATGGCAATGTATAATTTAATTTGTACCAACCTTCCCTTAAAATCTAAAGTTACATGAAAGAAACCCTCTATCTCAATCCTTGAACCATCAAAACTTTCTGCACAAATATCTGAGGATTGTAAATTGTTGAAATCACAAACATCGGCTAATTTTTCATTGAAATATTTTGTAGTGATAATGGTCCAAGGTGATCCAGAGTCTACCATGAGATCTATATCAGTGTCCATGACACTAAGGGGCCCATTAGGATGGCAGGCGGACTTTGTCCGCCCACCATCCCTATGTAAAACGGGACCGCCCGCCATAAGGGTGGCGGTCCCGTGGGGGCCATTAGTATGCGCCCGTCACACTGGTGGGCGCATCCCGCATTTTTAACATTGCGGCAGGCGGTTCTGAAAGCGCCGCCCCCCGCAATGCAAAAAATGCACATTGTGCACTTCAATGCACAACGTGACAGGCACCGTGGGGTGCCTGTCACGTTGTACAGTGAAGTGCAGGGGGTACCATAGGTACCCCCCATGTGCCCCCTCCACCCCCGGGGGCCTTGGGGGCCTGCAACAGGCCCCCAAAAGACATTCCCGCATTCACCCTAATATGGATGGTGGTGTCTAACAGACACCGCCACCATATGAAACCCTTTTCCGCCCGGTCAACTGCATGACCAGGCGGAAAAGCGGCAGACAGTCTTTCCGTCCGCTGCGGTCCCCCCGCCATAGTAATATGGCAAGGGGGAAATGGGTGGCGGATGGGAAAGAATGTCTGGCGGATCCCCACTGCCCGCATGGTGGTGGCGATCCGCCCGACATCCTAAAGGGGCCCTAAAAGTGCATATAGGAGATTTGAGATCAACATCAGGATCCTTGTTTAATATAGACGCAACAAATCCTTTGTTCTGTTCTGCAACTTCATTGATACTGGTGACTTTGTGGACTTCAGAATTACTGGAGGTAATACGCGTGTGATTGGAGTGATGTTTCACATCCCTACAAATGTTACTAAAATATCCCAACCTGCCACAAACTCTGCACTCCTTATTAATTGCGGAACAACCAGGAAAAGATGCAACATGAAATTTACTGCCACACATATAACAAAAAGTGTGACCACTGACTGTATCCATCTTCCTGTTCAGTTGACCATGGAAAGGTTTCAGAAAGGATCTTACATGTGAATTATCATTTTAAGTTTCAAATTTGGATTTAATAACACAAATCTCCTACTGTTTGGTTGCTGTACCCGACTTTTTGTTTACAATATCCATCCATTTTTCTCATTGTTCGGTAGATTTTACTGTGGTAATAGCTTCCTCTAAATTGGGATCTCCCATGACCCATAATTTTTTTTGAGTTTTTTATTTTTAGCATGGTCTCGAATCATTTCATCAGTAATACCATCAAAGTTTCAATGTAAACTCAAAGATCTAAGTGCAGTTAGAAAGTCATCAAAAGATTCCTCCTCCTTTTGTGCCCTAGTGTAGAATGTAAATCTGTTCAAAGCAATATTAGTAACTGTTTTAAACCTCTTTTCTATTCTGACTACAGCTTCAACATATACATTCATATTATCCCCACTTCCATTTAATGTCATAACTTGAGGAAGTGTTCTGAATATATCCTGTCCTTCTGACCCTAGGCATTGTAAGAAAATACTCTTCTTCCTCCCCGCACCCATCCGCTCACCATCAATAGCCTTCATATAGGTTATAAATTCTTCTTTCTATTTTGACCTAGGAATGGGTGGATCTCCTTTGTTATCTAGAAATTTAGCTGGTGGTTCAAATTGCATTTTGCACAAAAATATTCAAAAATGTATGACACTTGGATTGTATATATCTTATCTTTTGAATAAAGTTCCTTATTAAAGTTATGAATTTTCTTTCTTATTTATTGTAAAGTCAATGAAATACCTTTTAATAGTGACACTGTAATTCCTTATGTACAGGAAATTATATATACTGTTGTATTAATATATTTTTCCTGTGAAGAAAGAAACCAACCTGTCATCTGAAAGTAGTTGTAATTACATAAAATTGACTTGAAAAGCTTGTAACTGCAGCAATGTAGTTATTAAATTACTTGGAAACATTTCTAGTAATGCGTGAAACGCAGCTTGCTGTTACAAACATCTATAACAACAGCGCGTTAAGCCGTTGTCATGGCAACCTCTAAAATGGCCGCCCTGACGTACGTTGCACGCACATGCAGCGTGATGACAACTGAATGCTTGCGTTGACTTGTAGCATGTTCTTGCTTGTAGATTCCAGACACACATTCGAATCCTGTTGCATTCGGTGACGGATACTGCCTCGAGTCAGGTAGGTATCCGTTTAAAGATGTCTTCTTTTAAACATTTTCGCAATAAAGTATATAAATCAACCAAATAATGTCACAAGCTCGCAAAAAATGTGGAGTTTGACTTGCAAATCCGCGTGAAATTAACGCGCTCCACTGTAGATTTTAGAAAAGTAAAATGTACCTCATTAAGTATCCAGTCGATAAATTAATTGAAGCCAACGTGGGTTACCGCATACACTCTGTTCCCGTTCTGCAGTAAAGACAGGAGTGGATGGTGGTCTTCAACTCGTCGCCATTGTAAGAATTCCAATACAAATTTAAATAAATTCAAAGTTGGTTTATTGGCAGCACGGCTTACATCCTCACAGGTTGATCTCCAGTGGCAACTGAAGACAACTAGTGGAATGTAGGTTGGAGCAATCCAAATGGAATACAGAATACCACACGAAAGATGCACATTGCATATGAAATTAACACAAAGTATCTGCACAGAGTGGATAAATATAATAAAAGTGGATATATGTAGGATATATATAATTAAACAGAATATAACAGCGAGTTTAATTTGTTAGTTAAGGATTCAAAACGGTCTAGACGCTTCCATAGACATGCAAAATTCTTGTCTACCAGTGCCTTAACTTGCTCAAACATTGTATCTATAATAATATCAATAGCAGTATCCCCAAGTGTAAAATTAGAAGAAGGTGTCAGTTTTGATTTAGTCTGGGTATATACAGAGTGATTTAGTGTCTCTGGAGATGTTGAGTCAACCAAGACACTAACAGATTCTGGGTCGGTTAGAACTGTCGGGCCCTGAATCCACGTAGTTTGCGTGATGCGTTGAGAGTTCAAACGTGGAGGTTGTTTCCGTTTGGAGCAAACCATTTTAGCTCTTTTCCTTTTCCTTTTTGCCCCGGAGACTTCTGGGATCGGGGATACATTCACGATAACAGGTACAGGAATGTCTCTGGAGCACCCCTTAGAAATAGGGTCTGCCAGTGTCCCAAATTGGGTTCTTGGTTTTGTTAGACCCAAGGACAGGAACCTCTCGGTTAGTTCAATTTCAGTGCTAACAATGCTGACTGCTCTCTCCAGTATACTATCTATGGATGTGGTGTTACGCAGTACTGGGGTAATGTTGCGTTTGCCCATGACGTTTGCTGCCCCAGACATCGAGCTAATATAATAAGATACCCCACTCACCACTGCACGGCACGGCTGATTAGAAGTGTCAGAGGGGTGGCCCGTCCTGCCCTCTGCCGGTCCCTGCCGGGTACAGACGGGCCTGCCCTTGGCACGTGCTTCGCGCTGCGGGAGCCCTGGCCCCCTTTTCAGCACCTCCTGGCGCTCAAGCGGCGGTGCGCGGCGTGCGCGCCGCAAGGGCTGATGGGAACTACAGTTCCCAGAAGGTGCAGGCAATGTCGGCAACGAGAGTCCCAGCAACGGCGTCCCAGGGAAGAAAACAGCACTCTGTACAGTACAGAAAGGCTACCTCCCAAGGTGAAGAGAGCCAGGTTTGATGCAGGGTTCGCACCTCCCTGCCTCCTCCAGCTGGTTTGAGCTATAAAGAACTCCTGCACACTGCTCTCAGGAATTCCCATGGGACTTCCTGCAACTCATACAGGGGGCTCCTCAGTGTGTGCCTGCAAAATGCGACATGGCTTGTGTATGGCAGCCCCTCCTGGAGACGGGTCACATCACTCCTCACAAAAGCCCTCTTCGAGCCGGCCAAAGCAGATGGCACCCACTTCTGGCTCCCAAAGCTTTCCTGTCGTGACGTCAGCGGGGTACCCCTGGGGACCAGCCAGAATCGGCTCTGCCCTTCCTCCGAACAGTTCTGATCTGCCCTTGCTGTTTGCAGGCAGCTTCTGGGGTGCGGGGTCGCCTCGCAAACTTTTCTGTGAATGCTTCACAGACCCTACAGCAGACCCGGCTTACAGCTTCCAGGGCTGCACGCTCATCGTCGAGCCCTCCTCAATCACTTTCCTCTTTCGTCAAGTCGGCCGTGGCGGTAGCTCAGCCACACAAACTTATAATTTCTTACTAGGATCTTCAAATAAGTAGTCCACATGTCCACACAGCCCAAGGAGAGGTAGGTCCCAGTGGCATATATACCAGCCCTTACATTGTGACCTTAGTCTTAGGATTTTGGGTATAGTATGGTTTTCCCCTCTAAGGAACATATGCTATCAAATGCAATGGGCATGGCAGTAAAGGTATCTGGACAGTCATGCACAAGTAGTTTACCCTTTCGAAGGTTAAAAGGGTGTGTTGTGTGTCATGCTATCTCACATCACATTTCATGTAGGATGGTCCTGGGCTACATGATGTTAGTCGGCTGGCTCAGTCGGTATAGGTCATGACCAGGGTTGAAGTTAGTCATCTGATGACTACAAACATGTGTATCATATTGCCAAATTTGAATGTTACAGACAAGCACTTCACCAACCATATTGGTGGTGGCCCATGTGCCACACACAAGATGAGTCATTGTTAGTGTAAGTGTGGTAGTAGGTGCATGCTGCTGTGCGGTGGTCGTTGTCTTTCTGACCTTGAACACAGCAGAGTCCTGTCCAAATCTAATTCTCACCTTTTGAGTATACACCTGGCTGACTGAAGTGAGTAATCATCTCATGTTCCCAGTAAATCTGGGTGACAATCTTACCACACATGCAACTAGTGTTGCTTGTGTGAGGAGTGACGTTCCCACACTACTATCTCTAAGTTGATGGAGGCCTTATTGCATGCAACATGACATAGAGTTCTGAGTACATGCTGTGACTGTAAAACAGTTTCCATTGGTAAAGTACTGGTTAGACACTGAAATGAAGTTGCAAACATCACTGGTGCCATCAGCATTAGTGCCCACATGTTGGCCAGTGTGCATTTGCCAGTTTTTGGTTCCTCTGCGATAGTGTTTCAAAACATTCATTCACTCACCTGTGACATGCATGAGGGAGTGAGATGTAGAATTGTGAGGACCATATGTGAGTGTCTACACTGATCCTTACAAGGCAATCTGAGTAAGCAATACCAAAGAGTGATGTGTTGTGCCTTCCCCGTTGTTACTCTAGTGATCAAACATCTTCATGTCATAGATGTTCAGGGACACCCAAAACCTTCAAAGATGTATTGGCTTGTGGATATACACTCCAATACTGGTATTATCACCTGTACCAAGCATGATTGGGGGTGTTCATATGCTATATGGAGTCTTGTGCTTTGAGAATTCAGAGTATCTATCTCCAAAATGTTTGGACCTCAATGTTTTCAGGGAATCTTATCTGCTAAATGTGAAACATAGATAAACTACATGTGTACATCTGTCATTTGATTTTTCAGGTAGTGGACATATGATGTAATTTGGAGTGCAAAGTGTCATCAGTGTGCAATGAGGATTTGCATGTGACATGATGTCTGCCAAAACAATAAAAGATGGTATATTGATGTTCAGCTTGACTTTCATGACATCTGGATGTGTCATTAGTGATAGTTAAATATCTTTGATTCTAGCCATTATGTGAGCATTGTGTAAATCTCGCACTTGGATCCAACCTATTTAGTTACTTCTCTTTACAATCGTATGGCAAAGTGCAAGGTGGTCAACTATCCTAGTATGGACATACGGATGGAGTGTAGTGGGAGTGTAGACAATTCCATAAATGCATTTGGGCTTGCCTGGGGTTATGACATGAGTGGACCCAACTGTCTGCAGGTCTGTAGAATAAATGCATGTGCTCATGCTAAATTAGAAGCCCATGGAGTGAACCAGTGGAGTGGAGGGTACTTGGACATTTTTCAGTGTATTTGTGATGGTCAGGTGTGGAAATGCAGTTGCAACAAACCCATGATACATGTCAATTCAGATGCATCCAGTAGGCAATCTCCCCAGGCACCTCAGCCCCTGCCCCTGTTAGACCCACTGCCCTTAGTGAGGGGGCTCTTTCCATCCTGATGAGCATCTCTGGGTCAGACTAAAATCCTGAATACCAATCAGGGGCAAAACAAGCAGCTGACCCAGATGGTTGCCTACCTGGAAGGCATTCGCACTGCCATGTCTGGCATACAGATATCTTTTCAGGCTCTGGCCTACTCCTTCACCGCAGCACTCCACCCACCCCAACCTTCCACACTGCCCCTTCCCCATCCACATTCCCTATTCCCTTTCCTATCCCAAGCATATGCACACCTAAGAATGCACAGACTTCAACAGACACAAGCACCCACGCAAATGCAAGACTTCAGAAAAAATCTTCATACATACATGCACACAGCAGACACTCACCTCCCTCACTATCCCCGCCACCCCCAGCATATCCCCAGGCACCACGCCAACACATATCGAGCCCTCCACAAACACACCCATACCTGCAGACACCAAACGCACTCCCAGAGACCCATCCATAATATCCATATCCCCTGACACCACACCAACAGTCACAAACCAGCCACAACACCCATATCCCCAGACACCACACCAACAGCCACAGGGACCTCCACAGAATCCAGCACATCCACATGACTCCCACCAAAAAAACGCAAATGCTCATAGTCACCCACACAACAGGACACCAGAACAACACACAGTACAGACAACAGACACATCTCCCAATCCTTCCTCCTCCCAAACCGAACTCCATCCCGAACACCGTACCTATTTACCCTGTGAATCTGTCATGTTTGCACTTGCCCTCACCACTGTGAAACCCGACCCCCTCCCACCCAAAGTTCCAAAAAACCCTACCACACTGAAACCCATCCTTTCCACATCCCAATGCACCCCTGAAAAACAGCTTCCCCGTCCCTCTGACACCCAGCCCAAAAAAGAAAAAAAAGAAAAAATCTTTTAAATTAAAATCCAGACCCAAACCCAAGAAGCTCCCTCCGAAGAACAAACCCACCCCTCCCTAAACCTTTACTTTCCCTCCCAAAGTACTATCTTCGAGGTGCCTGCTATGCCCATGAATGCCCGTTTCTTAGGAGGTTCCCTGGCAGTGTCAGTAAGGGCAAATTGGGTGGTAGAGCAATGTGCTGTGGCACATGGACAATGAGTGGGCAGGCCCTTAGCCTTTGATAGTTTTTGGATTACTTTAAATCTATTCATTAAACACTTTCACAGTTTGGAAGACATTAGTCCTGCCAACACTTTCTTATTTGATGTTATTGCATAAGTAGAGAGAGTAATACTTTTATTTGATTTATAATAAAAAACATAAAAGGGTGGAGCTTACCACCATTTGAACAATGTTTACATCTTTAAAACAACACAAAATCAACTTCAGGTCAAGATAAAACAAAAAAAATAAAAACAAAGCAAAAAGAATTTAAAGTTGCACAAGCTTTTCAGGAAGGTGTTCGAAGGTAAAAATTAAAATTTAGAAAGGTGTTATAATTAAGATCAAGGGACACTTTTGTAACATGAAATTACACAGACTTTTCAAAAAGTGGTGTAAGGGGGAAAGTAAAACTTGGGGAAGCAATGTGGGTTGGATCAGGGTGCCCTTTTATGACATAAAATTAAGTGCTATGGGATGGAGACAAGAGAGTCCGTTGGGAAAATAAAAGTGAGTCTATGGCCGGCTATGTCCATGCCTGTTATCCTGACTTCTCTTTGGTTGCTGCCTTGTTTCCCAGCTCTTGAGCAGCATGCTCCAGAAATTTTATAGTGTTGCAAGATAGTTTTATCCAAGTCCCGCTGAGGCATATGATGACAGCCGCCCTACAGGTTCTCACCTGGGGGACTCTTAAGAGTGGTAGCAGAAGTACTTTCCTTAGTTTCTGAAGTGCGGGGCATATACATATTAGATGCAGTAATGACTCTGCGCCGTTGTTACAAAGGCGGCAGTCGGAAGTTGACCACGACTGTAGCCATTTGGGAGTGAGATCTTTGCTCGCAAAGCAGCCCAACCTTAACAAGCTTAATTTCCTTTTGTAATGGTCCCTGAAGCAGTCTTGCAAATATGGATGGGGCTTCATGTGGATGTATGATGGCAGAACAATCCAGGCGTGGCTTTTGCCTGCCACTGCAGCTTTGTCCATTAATAGTGACGCTTGTTTGATGGCGTTGTTAGTTCGCAGTTTAAAAGCGGTGTAAGTCATGGGTGCAAGCCAGGATTCTTCCAGTGCTAATGATTGAAGCGCTTGCCTGAGGGACTTATATATAGACTTGGGAAGTCCTGCCTGTTTTTCTACTTCCAGCCAGCACAGATGAGCCAGGGAATGATCTTCTGCATCCCTCATTCGCCAGTAGTATTTGACGAGGGCTCCTTGTCTTGCTGGGAGCTGATTTGTGAGGCCGTATTCCAAATGTATTTGAGATTGCGAAATGTAACGCGGGATTGAAAAAAGGTTTTTGAAGAGGCGAGATTGGGCGAGGTTTAGTGCTGTGGAGTCCCGGGTTGCCATCATCTCTGAACCGTATGTGAGGGATGGCAAGAATTTGGCGGCTACGATCTTTAAAATGTGGGCAGTGGAATTTCCGCATAGATGTTTTTGGACTGTTTTAAAGGCGAATTGGAGCTGTTTGGCTTTTGATTTCCCCTGTTCCAAGTGCTGTTTATATTTTAATTGATGATCCAGTGAGATGCCCAGGTATTTGTATTGATCTACCTGAGTTAGTATGCTGGAGTTTATCTTCCAGACAAATTTTTTTCCTTTCTTGCGAGAGCCAGAAAAGCATAAAACATTTGTTTTTTTAAGATTTATTGTAAGTTGTGCATTCGAGAGGTATGACGCAAGCTTAGAGATCATACGTTGTAAGCCGAGGGGAGTTTGTGACAAAAGCACAATATCGTCTGCGTATTGTAGACTCATTATGGGCAGGTTACCAAATTTTGGTGGATCTCCCTGAATCGAGCTTAAGTCGCTTTCTAGGTCCGCGGTGTAAATGTTAAAAAGGCAGGGGGCCAATACGCAGCCTTGTTTTAAGCCATTGAGTGTGAGGAATTTCTTTGTCAGGCATCGGCCATCTCCTTTTTTCACTTGGACCCAGGTCTTTGAATACAGCTCTATGATTGCTCCCATTAGCTTTGGCGGCGCGCCCCAGGCTTTCATTTTGGCCCAGAGTTTAGATCTTGGCACTTTATCAAAGGCCGCTTTTAAGTCCAAAAAACAAGTATACAGCGAGTTAGAGTTGTCGATTGCCCTTTTGCTAGTAGGGTTATTGCAGATAAGTTGGTGAGGGTGCCCATTCCTGGGCGAAAGCCTGTTTGCATCAGGGGGATTAGCCCTGTGCTGCTTACCCAAGCCTCCAGTTCTACCAGTAAGTTTGACGCATAGATCTTTGCCTCCACATCTATTAAGGCTATTAGCCTGTAGTTGTTGGGGTCAGAGCGAGAACCAGATTTATGTATTGGGTGTAGGATACTGCCCCTCCACGATTCGGGAATGTTCCCGGTCTTTACACTGTGACAAAATAAAGGAAGTAATTGACTGGCCCAGAACTTGGGGTCTTTCCTGAATAGAGCATTGGGGAGACCATTTGGGCCAGGAGCTCCATCTGCTCTCAGTGATTTTATGGTGTTGAAAACCTGCGTTAGTGTCATCAGCTCCGTGCCACCTATGTTCTTTGTTGTTGAGGGTTCACAAGTGGCTTTGGGATCAGCAGGCTTTGGGTCTGTCATTGTTCTCAGGCTTGGCAAGGCACGCTCCAGGAGCGGCACGACTTTCTTGTCAAGTGAGGTATCAAGTTTGAAATTGTATAACAAATTGATGTGGCTACACTAAAGCTGATCAGTCATATCGGAATTGAACTGCCGATGTTTACCGTTGAGCATGAAGTTTATTTTTGCCCAAAATTCTTTTGAGTTCTGCATCTTACTGGCGTGGAGTATAGTACATGCTAGTTTTTCCCTATGCATTCTCTTGGCCAGATTGGTCTCTCTTTTTAGCTCTTTTTTTAAGGCTGCAATTGTTTTCAAAGTTTGTTGTGAAAAGTGAGGATCCTTTTTGCGTTCGGCCCTGAGAAATGCATTCATTTGCCTTTTTAGTTGTCGCAGCTTTGGGGTGTACCATTTCCCTCCTCTGTTTCTTATGGCTTTTTGTCCTCTGCGGTTGGATTGGAAATTCTTGTTTAAGTCTGCTACAAAGGACTCCCAGGTCTTTGTTATGTCCTTTGATGTATCAGATAGTGAAAGCAATGCATGGCATGACGCCGTTAGATTGTCGAGGTTTTCTTCATTCCAGTTTAGACGTTGTAAATTGAAGATTTGGGTGTTCAAGGATAGAGGCAGCGCTAGCTCAGACTTTTTTACTTCAATTGTCAAGGTGAAGATCTGTGGGAAATGATCGCTTCCCCCCGTTCCTGGATGTGGAAGTCTCTGATGTAAAGGAATAGGTCGGGGTCCACCAGAGTGTAGTCTATGGTGGAACCTGAATTTTTGGAAACCCTCGTTAGGGCAGCTGGTGTATACAGGTTGCCCCTTCCGTTTAAGGTGTACAATTGGAGGGCTTCCAACTCCATGGCACATTTCCTTCCTATGGCACTTTGTCTGCAAAGGTTGCCCTGCCGGGGGACAATGTGGGTGGGGAGGCTTCCCTCCTGACGATGAATTAGATTCATGTTAAAATCTCCTGTTATAAGCATGTTTTCGCTTGGATAGCTAGACTTTAACCCCTTGATTGTGGTAACTAGTTGTTTTATCCTCTTCCCCTTATGTTTTCCACCCGGGTGCATGTAAAGGTTCATGATCAAAAGGCCCATATTTGGGGAAATGTCAGTTTTAACGCATTGCATCCATGTAGACTCTAGGTCGATGTGACTAAGTTGCCATAGTAGGTCCGTCAATATGAAAATGGATAGGCCTCCTTTTGCCCTGCCGGAGCGGGCCTCCTTTTGTGCTGGTGTAAAGAATGCTTTGTATCCCACAAGAGGCGTGTTTGTTGTCTGCCAAGTTTCCTGGAGCATTAGTATTTTAAATTGCGTGATAAACTCTATAAAGTCTTCTTCCTCCAGCTTTGCTTTTAGACCATATACGTTCCATGAACAGAACGTGCAACCCTGCTCCTTCCCAACCTTTGCTCTACTGTTGGTTCAGTCTGTGTTCCTATGGATTGATGCCAGGGGGGCATGTTGGTGACTTTCAGGCAGGTCATTCGCCTGACGGGCAATCGTGATTGTGATTTGCCTGAGTTGGTTGCCTTCTTCTTCTATGCTGCCTCTTAACTCTGGTCCTTTAGCGTTTTTTAGGAGGCCTCGTTTTCGATTTTGTTTCCGCAACGGACTAGGATATCGAGCTGGCTCCACTTTTTTTAGATCAATACCCCATGAGGCAAAATCCTCCCAGTGGGTCAGGATTTGTTCTGTGACGATGTGATCAGTCCAGGTTGTTATCGTGGAATCAGAGCCTGCTTGGAAAGGGTTTGGTTTAAACTCTACTGATTCCAAGTCGCGTGATTTTAAGTGACTCAGGCCTGGTAATTCCTCTAGGAGTCTTAGGATTGCCCCTCTGTTCAAGATATCATGAGTCCCTCTTGAGCAGTATTTCGGAATTAGCTCAATTTTATTGCTTAAAATATGTCGCTTTTGAATTATTGGTCGTCTGATTTCTTTGATGATTGGGGTAGACTTTCCTTCCAGGTCCATCTTTGGCTCTGAGGTGTACTGATTAGCTGGCTGTGCACTGCTTGTGGTTGTTTGTTCGTTGAGGTCTAGGGATGGTGGGACTTGTGTTTTTCCCTCCAGCGGGTCTCGTGAATTTGGTTCCTTGATCTTTGCGGGTTTATCTATGCCAATTTGTCTTTTGTTTTCTGATACTTGGGTAGATGAGATGGTATCCTTTGAGCTTATTCTTCGCTTGATGTTTGTGGTTATGACTTGCTCGTCAATTGGTGGCTTGCGGTTTGGCTTTTCTCTGGGTGGGTTGAAGATGCTAAACACCTTTATTGCGTTCTGGGTTGAGTTTGTGCCATTTGTGGCTCTTTTTGGGAGTGGTTGTGTCCTTGTCAAGGGGTAAGCCTTTTAGGGTTGACCCTTGCTCTAAAGTTGTTCTGATTTGGGATGGGACACCCTCTGACTGCTCTTTATCTTCGCAGCTGCTAGGGTCGTTGTTGTTTTTTTTGGGGGGCTTCGATGATGCGCCTTGCCTGTATGCTTTTGTTTTTCTAGCTTTCCTTTGGCGCTTCCTTTCCCTTTTAGTAAGCGCATGTACCTGAACAGTAAGATTGGGACTATGTTCCGCGATTTGTAGGGACGCCTGAGTTGAGTCTGCTTCCTCTCCGTGGTCAGCTAGAGTATGTTCGTGTGCTCTTGCTGGCGTCGTGATATCAATGGAGATGGAGGAGTCTGGTTGGTCTTGGGTTTTCAAGCTAGCTTCGCCGCTGCAAACCTCAAGCGGCCTACCTTGGCCCTCTTTGGCGGGCTGTTGACTTGTTGAGTGTCTTATATTTGTAGTTGTTGCCTTAGGGGAGTCCATTATGGGTTCCTTGACAGCCCCCAATATCTGCGTCATCAGGCTTGGTACTGTGGCCAGTTTGTCTATTATATCTGAACAGTGGCAGGTATAGAAGGTGGAGTCCTTGTTGAGTTGCACCTTCGTGATCATGTTGTTTAAATCTTTTAAGTTTGATTCAATGCCCTGAACGTGAAGGGCCAGAAGGTTAAGCAGGTCGACTTGCGTGTCCAATTTGTCCGCATGGTAGGACATTGCGACACCTATGGTTTCCATGGTCTTTAATAGTTGCTGCCAGATGGAGGCCGTTTGGTTGCTCATTAGTGTTTCCCCATATGTACGGGTGAGCTTGGGTGAGATGAAAGGGTGTCCAGGAGGATTTCGTTGATTGCGATGCTCGCACGGTTGCACACTCCTTAGCGATAACCTTTTGACATTTCCTTCCTCCTTGCCAGGCGTTTGGTCATATTGAGCTGCGAGCTGGCGCATACTCCGTTCCGTTTCTATGCTGTTGCTTGTGGTTACGCTTTCTTTCTGTGGGTTCGATGGCTCACTGTGTTCAATGGCATCGATTTCTTCTGTTACGAGTCCAACAGATGAGGGGTGGTGCTTTTTAACAAATGCAGATATGGGCTGGCAACTCGATTTACTGGGAGAGTTTACTGGTGACAGCGGGTTTTGAATGCAGTTTACTGTTTGTGTTTGTGAGGGACATTCCTCGGTTATTGTCGGGATGAAT
The DNA here is from genome assembly GCF_964263255.1 of Lissotriton vulgaris. Lineage (NCBI taxonomy): Eukaryota > Metazoa > Chordata > Amphibia > Caudata > Salamandridae > Lissotriton > Lissotriton vulgaris. Next base: position 1,235,982,193 of record NC_141693.1, read on the forward strand.
TGTGGACTTTGCTCTAAAAAGACGGAGTCATAGCTTGCATCCGGGGTCCAGTGAACTAAGGCACGGGCCGGTGATGTGTGAGCTATTTGTTGGGGCTTGGGAGTTGGGTGCCCCCTGGTTTGGTCTAAGCCGTTGGCTAGTTGTCGGGTAATTAGGTCACACACCCCGAGAGGGCCAGATCCCCCACTCCCAGAGACCCTTCTTATTTTGGTATTAAAGGCATTGCTAGGTTCGCTGTAACACCTTATGTGAAGTGATGGTGGTGCTGGCGATATGACGCCTTTGTTTGTGCCCTCCTTGAGTGCTTTACACTGGGTACTGTTGAAATTGGAGCTAGCATCAGATGGGCGAAGTTCTGATCCATTCCCGGTAGAGAGTCTTTGACAGACTTTAAGAAAGTCTGTAATCAGTGCCCGTTTGCTTGATTTGGAGTGCACCGCTTGAGCTTGAACTTTATGGTTCAGTGATGGCGTAGCATCGTGTTCCGATGATTCATTATCTCTGGCTAGGGCACTACAGGCTGTGCTGAACTTATGGAGCCCCTTGGCTCCCGCGTCGGGGCTCTGCAATCCGAATTTATCACGTTGGAGTATCGAGCCAAGAGGGGATTTTACGAGGTTTGCTGAACTGATGCCTGTTAGACGGACCGGGAGGGTCGGCCGAGACTACGGGGAGAGGTCTCCGGGGAGAGCCGTCTCCAACGACTGTACAGACAAGTAACTTCCCCCCCACAGACGGACACCACACAAGGTTGAAGGTTAACGAGACTTTATATGCAATTCTTAGGTTACGATGATATGGTACAAGGAGGTCTGGACTCAGGGGTCCCCTCGGTTCTAGTCTCCGGCTTAGGAAAGGGGTAGCGGGACAGTCTTTGTTACCGATGAGTGGAAAATAGCTCTCAATCCTCGAGCTCGGCGTTCTAGGTGATCGGGCCGCGGCGGAGCCAGGCAGGTCCCGAGATGGACGAAGGAAGGACGACGGTCCGCGGCGGAGCCTGCAGGTCCCGGTGAAGATGACGGTTACAACGGTCCGCGGCCACGCCAGCAGGTCCCGACGACGATGATGGATTTGAAGGTTGCGAAGGCTGTGGCAGCGCCAACAGGCAGGACGATGGTGCACAGGACAGAGCTATGGCAGCGCCAGTAGTCCGTCCAGGATGAGTTCCTCTTTACGTCTCTCGACTCCAAGATACAACTGCCTTCCTGCTCTGGAGCTGCCCCAGTTATAGGGCTGGCGTGCTTTGATGTCCGGACCCTCGCACTTGGAGGTCGGGAGGTCCGGGATGAGGGAGTCCAGACACCCAGCAGGGGGGTGGAGCCAGCGCCCGGGGAGGCGATGGGCGAGCGGCACTTGGCGGGGGAGAGCCATCGGCACCTCTTTCTCCCATTGACTGGCCAAGTAGCCCGCTCACCTCCTGGGTGGAGGGTGGTGCCGGAATGTCTGAGGCCGGGCTAGGCCCAGGGTTGAGGTCGATCGGGGGCCAGGCGGCCTCGTGGTGAAGTGTCCAAGATGGCGGCCCAGGCTGGGCGCGTGGGCCGGCAGTGGATCGGACCCACGAGGTTAACGTGCTCGAGGGCAGGGGTCCCTGAGGGGACGGCGGACGTGCAATGGTGGTGTGTGGTACTTGCGTGACCGGGCTTGGGCCTGGTTGGGCCGGGGGAGAGCGGCCCTTCATGTGGCCTGTCCAACATGCGTCCCCCCCAGCTGAAGGCGGGGAGAGTTACCCATCCTCTTGGGGACTCTCCTCGTCGAGGCGGAAAAACCGGGACAGGCCATCCGCGTTGGCGTGATCTGGCCCAGGCCGGTGTTCGACTGTGAAGTCCATACCTTGCAAGGAGATGGACCAGCGTAGCAATTTTGGGTTTTCCCCCCGCATATGCATCAGCCACTGCAGGGGTCGGTGGTCGGTCTGCACCCGAAAGTGGGTGCCAAAAAGGTAGGGCCGGAGCTTCTTGAGGGCCCATACCACAGCGAAGGCTTCCCTCTCTATGGTGCTCCAGCGTTGCTCCCGTGGTAGGAGTCTCCGGCTGATGAAGGCCACCGGTTGATCAAGGCCTTCGGTGTTCACCTGAGACAGGACCGCCCCAATGCCCTGGTCGGAGGCGTCCGTCTGGACGACGAACTCCCGGCTGTAGTCTGGGGCCTGGAGCACAGGAGCGGAACACATGGCGGCCTTCAACTGTTCGAATGCCGTTTGACACTCTGGGGTCCAGTTCACTTTCTTGGGCTGATTCTTTGACGTGAGTTCTGTGAGGGGCCCCACTATGGTACCATAGTCTTTCACGAACCTTCGGTAATAGCCCGTGAGGCCCAGGAAGGCTCGTACCTCGGTTTGGGTGATGGGGGGCTGCCAGTCCTGGATGGTGGCAATTTTCAGCTGTAGAGGGGCCACTAGGCCGCTTCCCACCTGGTGTCCGAGGTAGGTCACAGACCCTTGTCCAACTTGACACTTGCTGGCCTTGATCGTGAGGCCAGCTCGCTGAAGGGCTTGCAGCACGGCTCGGAGGTGGTGGAGGTGCTCGGTCCAATGGTGGCTGTATACAGCGATGTCGTCTAGGTAGGCGGCGCTGAATCCTTCGAGCCCCGCCAGGACCTGATTGACGAGCCGTTGGAATGTTGCTGGGGCATTCTTCATGCCGAAGGGCATGACCGTGAAATGGTAATGGCCATCGGGGGTGGAGAAGGCAGAACGTTCTTGCGCTCGGGGTGTGAGGCCGATCTGCCAATAGCCTGCGGTCAGGTCGAAGATGCTGAGGTAGTGGGCAGCTCCCATTCGGTCGACCAGTTCATCTGCCCGGGGGATGGGATGTGCGTCCGTTCTGGTGACCGCATTCAAGCCCCGGTAGTCGACGCAGAACCGGAGTTCTGGTGTGGTGCCGGGGGCAGCTGCTTTGGGGACCAGTACGACAGGGCTGGCCCAGGGACTGTCTGAGGGCTCGATGACCCCGAGCGTGAGCATCTTGGCTACTTCGGTCTGGATGCAGGCCCGTACCCGATCTGGCACGCGGTATGCCCGGTGGCGGATAGGGGGGCTGTCCCCGGTGTCCACATCGTGCACACACCAGGAAGTGACACCTGGGGTGAGGGAGAACAGGCTGGCGAACTGGGACAGGAGGGCTTGACACTCTTGGCGTTGTTCTCTGGTGAGGGTCTCCGAGAGTCGGACCCCATCCACGGAGCCGTCTTGCTCCTGAGTCCGTAGGAGGTCAGGGAGAGGCTCGGAGTCTTCTTCAACCCCACTGTCTGTGGCCATCAGGAGGCTGAGCTCCTTTCGTATAAAGTGGGGCTTTAGTCTGTTAGTGTGGAGGACCCGGAGAGGGTTCCGGGAGGATTCCATGTCGATGAGATAGGTGGCAGGACCCTTGCGCTCGATTACTTTGAAGGGCCCCGTCCATTTGTCTTGTAGAGTGCATGGCTCCGTGGGGGACATTACCCATACCTGTTGGCCAGGTTCGAATTCAATGGACGAGGCATTCTGGTCATACCATTTTTTCATGTCCTCTTGACTGGCCTCTAGGTTGGCTTTCGCTAGTTCTCTGAACCGCCGGGTCTGGTTGCGGAGGGTGAGGAGGTACCGGAAGACATCTGGGGGGTTCTTTAACGGAGGCATCTCCCAGCCCTCTTTGACTAGGCTGAGCGGCCCCCGCACTGGGTGTCCATATAGCAGTTCAAATGGGCTGAAGCCTAGGGATTTCTGAGGGACCTCTCGGTAGGCGAAGAGGAGGCACGGCAGTAGCACATCCCACTGGCGACGGAGGGGCTCTTCCAACCCCCCGATCATCCCCTTTAGCGTGTGGTTGAACCGCTCAACAAGTCCGTTCCCTTGAGGGTGATAGGGGGTCGTGAATCGGTAGGTGACCCCGCACTGCTGCCAGAGGGATTTCATGTATTTAGAGATAAAGTTCGTGCCTCTGTCGCTGACGACTTCTCGGGGGAAGCCCACACGGGAGAAGATCCCCATCAGAGCCCGGCCGACTACCGGGGCTGTCACAGTCCGCAGAGGAACAGCCTCAGGATAGCGGGTGGCGTGGTCCACTAGTACCAAGATGAATCGATGGCCTTGTTTTGTGCGCGGGTCCAGGGGCCCCACAATGTCTATTCCGACCCTCTCAAATGGGGTAGTGACCACAGGGAAGGGTTGCAGGGGGGCCTTTAGTTTGCGGCCGCTCTTTCCACTGGCTTGGCACGTGGGGCAAGATCGGCAATGCTGGTGCACATCGTTCCTCATTTTCGGCCAGAAGAAGTGGGTCACTAGGCGACTGTAAGTTTTATCTTGTCCCAGGTGCCCTGCCAGGGGGACATCGTGGGCCAGGTTTAGCAGAAAGTCTCTAAAGCGGAGGGGCACCACTAATACTCTGTTGGCCCCCAGCTCGGCGATTCTTTGCTCGCTGTACAGCAGGTCATTGTCCCAGTAGACCCAATGAGTTCCGGAGGTATCCCCTGCGCTTTGGGCGAGCGCTTGCTGGCGGAGTCCCTCGAGGGAGGGACAGGTCTTCTGTTCTTGGCGAAATTGTTCTTGCGTGGGCCCCCCCTCTTGAGGCCACTGGTCGAGGTTAGCGAGGTCGGAGGGTTGAGCTGGTTCGGAGGGGATGTCATGGTCGGTGGTTTCGGCTGGGGCGACCGGAGGCGGTGGCGCCGGCCATTCGGGTTCTTCTGGGCGGTGGTTGGCACGGGCGGCCATGGACCGGGTGGTGACGCACGCCCAGTCTGGAACGCCTAACATCCCCAGGTGTTCTTTTCGCTCCACGGCTGCCCACGGAGAGCTTTCAAGGTCATTACCAAGGAGGCAGTCTACGGGGGCGTCGTCTCGGACTGTTACTTTCAACATGCCGGAGACCCCTCCCCATTCGAAAGGGACGCAGGCCATCCGGCACAAACTTTCCGAGTTATCGGCTGATCGTACAGGGCAGAGAATGTTCGGTAAATACTGTTCTGGGGCTACCAGGTGACAGCGGACGGCTGTTACACTGGCCCCGGTGTCACGAAGGGCTTCGGCCCGGCGCCCATTGATGCTCACCCATTGGCTGTACTTCTGGGTGTTAGCGGGTAGGGGGACCCGCGGGACCATGTCTTTCCCCCCTAAGCATGCCAGAGCCATGGCGGCTGGCTCCCACTCTTGATGCTCTTGTTCGTATTCTTCCTGCTCCTCGGAGATCTGTTCTTCCCCTAGGGCCGCGGCGGCCACTTGGCGTGGTCTTGGGCTCTGGTACTGTGGGCAGTTTGGGTCGTTTGCGTAGTGGCCGACTCGTTGGCATCGGTGACACGTGACATTGGCTCTGTACCCCGGTCGCGCCGGGGTGCTGCCCCGGTTGGCCGGGGGGGTGGTGCTGGTTGCGGGGGCGGCCGGAGCGTTGTCTCTTCCTCGTCCTTGGCCCCCTCCTCCTCCTCTGGGTCGGTGCTGACCATTGTTGTTCCGGTTCTGTTCGTAGAACCCATTCCGGCCCACTCTGGTGATTTCCCACCGGTCAGCTTCCGCTGCGAGCTGCCGGGGATCTGTTAACTTGCTGTCGAGGAGGTGCTGGCGGAGTTCAATGAAGCAATTGTTCGACAGATGTTCCCATACCATCAGATTGAACAGTTGTTCGTAGGTCGTGACATTGCTTCCTCTGATCCAGCCTTCGAAGGCTCGGCTAAAGTAGGTTACGTAGTCCACCCAAGTGGTACCCGGGATGCGGGTGCAGTCTCGGAACCTCTGACGGTACATCTCGGGTGTGAGGCCATAGCGGGTGAGGAGGGCCGCTTTCATATGGTCATAGGAGGTCATCTGGTGGTCCGGGAGTTGTAGCAGGGTATCGCGGCCCTCATTGAGGAATCTCCCCCATAGACCGGCTCCCCAATCGCTTCTGTCGATCCGGTGTGCAGTCATAGCGATTTCATAGGCCTTAAACCATTGCTGGATGTCGTCTTCTCGGAAATATTCTCGGACGACATCCTTGGGGATGTGTACCTTTTTCTCTGTGGCCCCTGAGGTGTGGGGTCGCTCGGGCACCCCTGCTTCTTTATTCTGCTTGCGCAGGTTGATCTCGGCTAGGTTCCGTTCGTGTTCGTATGCCAGTTTCTTTTCCTCGAGCTCCCTTTGTCTCTGTTTTTCTTCTCTTTCTTCTCGGAGACGCAGGTGCTCTAAGTTGATTTTTTGTTCGGCCAGCTTGAGTTCAATGTTCATCTTGAGTCGGGCCATTTCCAGCTCGTGTAGTCGGGTTCTTTCTCTTTCCTGGATCTCGTCTTGCGAGAGACCCGTTCTTTGCCCTTCAGGGGCCGTGGTTGTTTTCTCTGCGGTGCTTTGATCGGGGGTTCCGGCAGCCCCGGTCTCCGCCCAAGATTCTAGGGCATGCTTGAAATCATCTTTGGTGCTTAGTCCGGTGGTAGCGATACCCAGTTCGATGCAGAATTGTTTTAGTTCACGATGGCTGTACTCCTCTAGTTTCTCCATTTGGAACTTCTCGGTTGATCCGCTTTCTTTAGTTGTCATTGCGATTTCGTCGTGGGGTGAGCTACTCTCTGTACGTTATGCGGTGATTCGAATCGCGCCGCTGGCCACCAATGTTAGACGGACCGGGAGGGTCGGCCGAGACTACGGGGAGAGGTCTCCGGGGAGAGCCGTCTCCAACGACTGTACAGACAAGTAACTTCCCCCCCACAGACGGACACCACACAAGGTTGAAGGTTAACGAGACTTTATATGCAATTCTTAGGTTACGATGATATGGTACAAGGAGGTCTGGACTCAGGGGTCCCCTCGGTTCTAGTCTCCGGCTTAGGAAAGGGGTAGCGGGACAGTCTTTGTTACCGATGAGTGGAAAATAGCTCTCAATCCTCGAGCTCGGCGTTCTAGGTGATCGGGCCGCGGCGGAGCCAGGCAGGTCCCGAGATGGACGAAGGAAGGACGACGGTCCGCGGCGGAGCCTGCAGGTCCCGGTGAAGATGACGGTTACAACGGTCCGCGGCCACGCCAGCAGGTCCCGACGACGATGATGGATTTGAAGGTTGCGAAGGCTGTGGCAGCGCCAACAGGCAGGACGATGGTGCACAGGACAGAGCTATGGCAGCGCCAGTAGTCCGTCCAGGATGAGTTCCTCTTTACGTCTCTCGACTCCAAGATACAACTGCCTTCCTGCTCTGGAGCTGCCCCAGTTATAGGGCTGGCGTGCTTTGATGTCCGGACCCTCGCACTTGGAGGTCGGGAGGTCCGGGATGAGGGAGTCCAGACACCCAGCAGGGGGGTGGAGCCAGCGCCCGGGGAGGCGATGGGCGAGCGGCACTTGGCGGGGGAGAGCCATCGGCACCTCTTTCTCCCATTGACTGGCCAAGTAGCCCGCTCACCTCCTGGGTGGAGGGTGGTGCCGGAATGTCTGAGGCCGGGCTAGGCCCAGGGTTGAGGTCGATCGGGGGCCAGGCGGCCTCGTGGTGAAGTGTCCAAGATGGCGGCCCAGGCTGGGCGCGTGGGCCGGCAGTGGATCGGACCCACGAGGTTAACGTGCTCGAGGGCAGGGGTCCCTGAGGGGACGGCGGACGTGCAATGGTGGTGTGTGGTACTTGCGTGACCGGGCTTGGGCCTGGTTGGGCCGGGGGAGAGCGGCCCTTCATGTGGCCTGTCCAACAATGCCTTGTCCCACCGGCTTCTTGGGGCTCTTTTCCCCACCTGTGGCAGACCCGTCCTCTGCCTCGTTGATAGTACCCGCAGGGTCCCCCTTGGCCTTTTTTGTCTTTGCCTGTGGTTTTTCGGCTGGGTTTTCCTCGCCTCGTATCTTCCCGGATCTCATGATCAAGATACTTCAAATGTGAACGGTATAATTGTTCCTTTCCGTTTTGGGGGGGAACCTGGGCTTGAGGGATCCGTCAGTGTGCAGTCGATGGGTCGGAATTATCCTTCTTTTATCTCTTAACTTAACTTTTTTGATGGTTGGTTTTGCAAATTGGTTTGCAAGCTGAATTGCTGGATTTCTGGATTGCTGATTACTGATTGGGGTTTTGTAACTATGGCTGTGGTGGTAGATGGTGGTGAGGGCGGGCAGATGACAAAACCAATCAATTGATGAGCACCTGCTGTCCCCCACGAGATTCAATTTGCTCCCGCCCTTGGCATTTATGTTGTTAGTTTGTTAGCTGGGCGGTTTTGATTATGGAGTAAGGTGCAGGCTTAATCCGTTTAGTTCATGCGGGGTAAGGGGCGACAAGCGGAGCACACAGGGGGACCGCAGGCTGAAAGACCTAGTAAGACAGCCTCCCTTGGTCTACTCCCCGGGCTCTTACTTAGCTACCGCCTCTAACGGCGGCTGCGCTTATGTCGCCCCCTCCTCCCCCGCCTCTTACCTCAAGGCCGGGCCGCTGAAAACACTGCAGAGGTAAAGCTCCTATGCGCCTGGGCTCAATCCTTCCGTCTGGAGTGCTGAGACCTTGGAGCTATAACAACAAGAAGGGGATGCCAGTACTGATACAAATAACCATTTAGCAATTTAAGACACTCAACCTGAAGCAAAATTCGAGGCTTGGAGCTGATTAGTAGCTTTTATTATTTTACTTAATGTTATCAAAAGACAGTTAATTCAAAAATAAACGATATTACATGCTAGGTACAAAAATGTGGGGAGGAAAGGTCTATCATTATATCAGGCCTATCACACGCATACAACATCCAATCATTCAGGGACAATGGGAAACATGAAAACTCATGTATTACAGTGAACAGTATTTACAGTGAACAGACGAACACAAAGATGCTAGAGCAGGCCACAGTCTGCAAAGTATTCTGAAGAGTTTGGTTTTGAAATTATTTACATAAACTGTACATTCCTAACAAAGGTTCAAGTAATCACAATTTTTGATAGAATCGAACACAAGAATGAACAAGGTAATGTACAACTAAGGGTGATAAGCAGCAAAACAATTCGAATAAACTTGTCACCCAGGCAGACTTAAAGGTGGTGAAGGGCCTACGCGTTTCGAATCCTACAGATGTACGAGGATTCTCATCAGGGCCTTTGATTCTAGAGAAAGGAAAAAAGAAATTGTAAGATCAAAGATTTTACTACATGTGCATTAAGTGGATCAACATCAGAATCCAAACTCAGTCCACACCCTCTCCTACACAGCTTACCAAGACAAGGTGTTACTACATCCAAATATAATTTTTCACAGCATCATGGCTGGGAGGGGGGGCTTTTTGTACCTGAAATGTCCGAAGCAGACATAAATTACATAACGGACTTAAATACAAGTGGCAGAGAGATGGCAAAACTGGGACAAAGGCTTTTAAAGTTACCTGCTACGGTATACACTGATGATGCTTTACCAGGGACGAGATAGCTTGGAAAGGCAGAAGGAATCCCTGAAAGGTAGTGAACATACAAGACTTTTAGGGTGGGTTTATTACAACTATTACACAACCAAGTTGTCAAGAGGTTGCAGTTCGCCTTACCTAATTTTCTAAAATCTATATTTTACGTCGCTGTCGCTGTATTTTTAAGTCGCTGTTGCCATATTTAAAAAACGCTGTAACCATAGGGGTGGAAGTGGAGTTCAGTCTGAGACCAGAGGCGTTGAATACCCAGTTCAGCAATTTGAATTAGCCAACACTAGAGGTTAATAAACCTATGAGAAAAAGCCAACAAGGCGCTTATCAGTATGGTTAGAGACGGAGTCAGCCGTTAGTTGCGTGCAGGTAGAAGAGTGCTCAGCGGCTTACCGTGTATTGATTACGGCTGGCGTGGTCCGCTAAACGCGGCTAGTTACTTTCGAAAAGTTCCACGAACCTGCAGTGATATAATATGACAAAATGTCAGCAGGCTGTTGGTACCAGATTACAAAGTGCGGTTTTTTGAAAAAACAGTGAGAAGAATTTACCGTCAGCGCTGCAATACACTCTGCAGGGGAGTGATTAATTACTGCGAAAAAAGCAGAAGTTTCGAAATTAGTTCCGCGACCTTAAGCTAAAGTCGGCTACTAACGCAGAGTAAGCAGTACAGAAATACTCACTTTCGAAGGTTTAAGCAGGGGGCCTTGGCGACAGCGAACGCGAGCAAAACAGTTGCACTCAGGCGGGGGCGCCTAGGCTGACTGAGCAGCAAGAAAGACGCCCTTATATACAGGTCATTAATAGGACCACACCCACCAGGTGTACTGGCCGGTTTCGAAACCAGGGGGCAGGAATGAAAACCAGGACCGGAGTGGTTAGTCCATAGTCACTTACAAAGCCTTAAGGTGTACACGGATTCAGCAAACATAAAGGAGCAGGATAGGAAAGTCTAAAGCTTGAATATCTCACTTAATTCATTCAAGCCTGACACCGCAGTGTCGAATTTCACTATTAAAAGGGCTTCCCGTTTTGACAAGGCAAGGTTATGATCGCCACCTCGCGGATTTTTTTCCACTTTGGAAATTACAGTCCACTTCAGGTCACTCACAGTATGTTGCATACGCGTCCAGTGGAGCACCAGGGGTGCATTTTCAACCTGCTTTTTGATTCTTGATTTGTGCTGCGAGATCCTTTGCCGGATCTCTTGGTTGGTTTTGCCTATGTACAGTAGGCGGCACGGGCATATGATACCGTAGACAACAAACTTGCTCTTGCAGTTACTGAACGATTCATGTTTCCAAAAGATTCCGTTGTGCTGGAACAATGAGCCCTCAATCGAGGATTCACAACAGAGGCATGTGCCACACTTGTGATGTCCAAGAATGGGGGGCATCCCCATCATTTGGCGCAACGTCGCAGGTTTAGATATTGGCATAGCGGCCCGAACTACATAGTTCGCAATGTTGTTTTCCTTTTTGAAGGCAAATAAAGGGGTGTCTACTAAGCTGTTATCCAAATCTTTCACTAGATGCCAGTTTTGTTTTATGACTTTCTTCAGGTGGTTGGCATTGGGACAGTATGTCGTAACACAAACCTGTCTTTTTAATTCAGGTTTGATCTTGCGTTCTAGAGTGGTCTCACGCGGTGTCCATTGTGCTCTCCTCATACAGCTCTTCACGAGTTTTTTAGGATAACCTCTCTCGCATAATTTGGATGTCAATTTCGCTGAGTGTTTTTGAAAGTCCTCTTTAAATGTGCAGTTCCTACGGACTCGCAGGAACTGCCCATACGGGAGGTTCTCTTTAAGGTTCCTAGGATGGTTACTAGAAAACATAAGCGATTTGTTTCTATCCGTGGGCTTGCTGTATAGGGTTGTGGCCAGTTTCCCTTCAGAAGGGAAGACCTCCACGTCTAGAAACGCAATCCTTGTGGTTGAGCTGGAAATGCTGAATTTTATATCAGCAGTTCTATCATTCAACCATTGGTAGAACTGGTCAAGGGTATTGCTATCACCCGTCCACGTCATAAAAACATCATCAATAAACCGGAGCCACGCTCCGATGTATTGAATGAAAGGGTTGTTATGGTAAATATATGCCTCCTCATACATTGCCATAAATAATACCGCCAACTCAGGCGCGAAGGGGCAGCCCATGGCTACTCCCTTGGTCTGGTAGTAGTAATCGCCATTAAAGCAGAAATAGTTCTTCTTTAAGGCGAATGCCGCCAAGTCAACAATAAATTTAGTGGGCACCTGCACAGGTCTTGGTCGGGAATCCAGGTAGTGTGTCAGAACTGCTATCGCCTCATCTTGAGGGATCTGGGTGTATAGAGCAGTTACGTCCAACGTAACTAGTCTGTCTCTGTCTTCGCGAAACTCAATGTTTTCGAGTTTGTTGATGAAATCAGTTGTGTCCTGGAGGTAGGACTTCACACTGATCATAAATTCTTTCAAGAAACAGTCTACATATTTGGCTGCCGGTTCTAATAACGAACCACATCCGGCGACGATGGGTCTGCCGGGGGGATGGTGTGGATCCTTATGAACCTTAGGCAATACGTAAAACAACGGCACTTTGGGATGTACATTTTTAAGGTATTCAAGCTCTTTGGGTCCGACAAAGCCAAGATCGAAGCCTTCTTGTATGATGGAAAAAAGTTGGTTTTGAAGTTCAGAGGTAGGGTCTTTCTTTATTTTACGGTAACAGCTGCTATCTGCCAGCTGTCTCGTGACTTCGGTGGTGTAGTCATTAATATCCCATACTACGATCGCTCCGCCTTTGTCGGCCTGTTTTATTATGACTGTACTGTCATTTTTAAGGTTGTTCAGAGCTGTCATCTGTGCCTTAGAGGTGTTAAATTTAACGTATTTCCTTTCTTTTTCCATAGCTGATATCGCTGACAATACGCTCTTCTCAAATGTCAGAAGGTTTTTAGGGACTTTGCTTGCAGGAGGACAGAAGGAGGATTTATTCCTAAGGCCAGTTACCTCCATAGACTGGTTACTAGGGGTATCTTTGAAGAACAAAGTAAGTCTTAATTTCCTGCAGAATTCAATAAATTCTGACTTCATTTTAACGAAGTCAGTTTTTTTGGAAGGGACAAATGATAGGCCTTTAGCCAACACGTTTTCCTCATCAGCTGTTAACACTCTCTTTGATAAATTGAAAATAGGCGACATATCTAATTCTTGTAATGTTGTCGTCTGGTTTTCATTTCCCAAGGGGTGTTGATTCTCACTCGACCCCTGGGTAGAGACTGACCTCTCCCTAAAAAATGAGGGTTAGAAGTTTGATTTGATTGTTGTTGGTTGGCGTTCCAGTTACGGTTCCTATTTGGACGGTTGTAATTACTGGTGGAATCACTGTCCGTTCCTGATGATGAAGTATCACTGAAGGAAATAAACTGCTTACGTGATCTTCCTTGGTTTCCTTGAAGGAAACGTCTCGATTCTACCTTGGAATAAAAGTCGGCCTGCAAGTAGGGATATATGTTATCTAATGAAAAACCCTTTTTGTCCTTCTCAAATTGGTTTGATTTTTGAGTTATCGTATAATCTTTAAACTCTTGGACTTCTTTGTTGACTTTGTCCAAGAGAGCCTTAGCATCAGCTATTGTAGGATTAATACTTATATCTGCCTCTAATTTGGAGATTTCAGCCAATTCTTCTTTTGATATACGAGCAGCTGTCTCTACTGTTAAAACCATCAAATCTCCACTGCATTTGGTTTCTATCATAGAGAAGCCTTTCTTGAATATCGGATCTTCTGTAAAAATTACAGGTATGTTTTTAATTTGCAAACCGGCAGGAATGGTGCCTTCCCGGAGGTGTTGCAACAAGAAGTGACCATGAAGGTCAGTCCTTATCTGCTTCTTCTTAAGGCGGATTAGTTTATCCGATTCGTTGGATGTTGTGGCTGTTTCGCTTAAGGTAACTGAGGAGAAGACAGGCGGGTCACTGAGGAAGTTTCTGATGTGATCCTCCGTGTAGGCAAAGGTGTCTTTTTCTGCCATTACTCTGCAAAAACAGTGAGAAAGAAAAAAGATTTAAAGACCTAAAGAAGGGGAAGGTTGAAAAAATAGCATGTACATGAAACACAATTTCTCTACTAGTCAGCCTGCTGACATTTTGTCATATTATATCACTGCAGGTTCGTGGAACTTTTCGAAAGTAACTAGCCGCGTTTAGCGGACCACGCCAGCCGTAATCAATACACGGTAAGCCGCTGAGCACTCTTCTACCTGCACGCAACTAACGGCTGACTCCGTCTCTAACCATACTGATAAGCGCCTTGTTGGCTTTTTCTCATTGGCTTTTTCTCATAGGTTTATTAACCTCTAGTGTTGGCTAATTCAAATTGCTGAACTGGGTATTCAACGCCTCTGGTCTCAGACTGAACTCCACTTCCACCCCTATGGTTACAGCGTTTTTTAAATATGGCAACAGCGACTTAAAAATACAGCGACAGCGACGTAAAATATAGATTTTAGAAAATTAGGTAAGGCGAACTGCAACCTCTTGACAACTTGGTTGTGTAATAGTTGTAATAAACCCACCCTAAAAGTCTTGTATGTTCACTACCTTTCAGGGATTCCTTCTGCCTTTCCAAGCTATCTCGTCCCTGGTAAAGCATCATCAGTGTATACCGTAGCAGGTAACTTTAAAAGCCTTTGTCCCAGTTTTGCCATCTCTCTGCCACTTGTATTTAAGTCCGTTATGTAATTTATGTCTGCTTCGGACATTTCAGGTACAAAAAGCCCCCCCTCCCAGCCATGATGCTGTGAAAAATTATATTTGGATGTAGTAACACCTTGTCTTGGTAAGCTGTGTAGGAGAGGGTGTGGACTGAGTTTGGATTCTGATGTTGATCCACTTAATGCACATGTAGTAAAATCTTTGATCTTACAATTTCTTTTTTCCTTTCTCTAGAATCAAAGGCCCTGATGAGAATCCTCGTACATCTGTAGGATTCGAAACGCGTAGGCCCTTCACCACCTTTAAGTCTGCCTGGGTGACAAGTTTATTCGAATTGTTTTGCTGCTTATCACCCTTAGTTGTACATTACCTTGTTCATTCTTGTGTTCGATTCTATCAAAAATTGTGATTACTTGAACCTTTGTTAGGAATGTACAGTTTATGTAAATAATTTCAAAACCAAACTCTTCAGAATACTTTGCAGACTGTGGCCTGCTCTAGCATCTTTGTGTTCGTCTGTTCACTGTAAATACTGTTCACTGTAATACATGAGTTTTCATGTTTCCCATTGTCCCTGAATGATTGGATGTTGTATGCGTGTGATATGCCTGATATAATGATAGACCTTTCCTCCCCACATTTTTGTACCTAGCATGTAATATCGTTTATTTTTGAATTAACTGTCTTTTGATAACATTAAGCAAAATAATAAAAGCTACTAATCAGCTCCAAGCCTCGAATTTTGCTTCAGGTTGAGTGTCTTAAATTGCTAAATGGTTATTTGTATCAGTACTGGCATCCCCTTCTTGTTGTTATAGATATTGGCTCAGCCATACTGATTAGAGCCACCCCCTTGTAGTTTTCTGGAGACCTTGGAGCTGGCATAGACTGGAGCCGAGGTTTGGCAGTAGCTGTGGCAAACAATGGGCGGACAATGGGCGGATAGGCGAGTGGGCAGGCCGGCTAGGGGTACAGGGGGTATAGCCAGCAGTGCAAGCCGGTGGTTGTCTAGCTCCGTTCCTCCCACGCCTCCACTGGCGCTGGCTGACCTCACCGATGTCAGTAGCGGCCGTCCGCCGTCAGTGCTCAGCGCTTTCTCTGCTCCACTCTGCACTCTGCGCCGGGTCTCTGCACTGGGTCCAGCGGCCAACCAGCGCCACAGGACACCACGCCACTGGTCCTACCGCTGACCCTTCTGTAGCTGCCTTCCGGTACTGTTTGCCCTTGAATCCTGTGCTTTTCCCCAGTCACCAGTTTGCGGTTCGCCAGGTGCTGCTGCTACCGCCGCCGTGAGCCTCTCACTCACTGCTCTGCTGCGTGCTGCGTGTAAGATCCGGACCGGACTGCGAATGATCCTTGGAGTCCTCGGAATACAGACTGCCACAGAACAGGAGGAGTGAATGACAGTCGAAAGCCAGAGACTGACTCATAAGTAGTGATGTGTGAGTACAGTTGTGTTTGTTTGATCCCTGATTGCTGATCCGGCAGAAGTGGTTAGCATGATGTGACCTTGGAGCCAGTGCTGGAGTTAGACAGGACAAGGGAAATGTTGGCTGGATGTCTAAATGGGTTGACAGCCAAATTGGGTATACATTGCTTTGGGTGACATGTTATGTGGTAAGTATTTCAGCTTGGCCTGGCCAATGTCAACATCATTTAGGTTGCATTTCTACCTATGATGTAGGTTGGATATGTGTTTCATGTATTGAAGTTAGATATTTGTGTATCCACACATGGAGGGTATCAGCTTGTCAGACCTTTGTGGATTCCTGCATGGATATGTGTCCATTTTGCAGTGTGTTCCTCATAGCTACTTCGTCTAGATGTGTGTCACATGCTGTTAGCGCTGTGCTTGCTTTCATATGTTGCACTTACCCATTGCCTACACATGCATGGCACTTGGTTATGCTATGGGATGTCTTTGATATACTTCAGTTCCCAGGTCCAGTGTGCATAGAGTGTGTTAGGCTTATACAAAATGTACTGTGCCCCAGGGCCCCAGCCTTTCAAGGTTCCCCTGATAGAGGCATAGCTAATCTTCAGGGAGTGCTTCATTGTGCCATTTGAATGGTTCTCACACTGATTCTATGTAATCCCATTGACTGACACTGCCTTTTCAGGTGGGTGATGTGTGAGAGTTCAATACAGAGTTATAGCAGAAGTGTGTTTCATTGTAATGACACAGCCATACAGATGTTTCTTTGACATCAATACAGGACCTGGGATGTGTGCAATGTGAGTGTGTCACATTCACTATAGCACCTTAGTAGTAAATGCAGCACCAGGTCATCATAGTAGTAGTGGTAACTTTTCAATGTCACTTTCCGAACACTTGAGAAATGGCAACCTGCCTAACTAGTGAAGAACAGTAAAATGGCCGACAAGTGAGAAGGGGCAAAAGGAGTGAAGCGGCTTTGTTAGAATTTCAGTCACAAGGCCTCATGATAGTAGTGGTAGCTTTTCAATCTGAATTTATAAACACTTGGCAAATGTTACACTGCACGACTAGTGAAGAACAGTAGGATATGGCAGACAAGTGAGAAGGGGCATTTGGAGTCTAGCATCTTGGTTAGAGTTACAGTGACATGGCTTCATTTTAGTAGTGGTAGCTTTTCAATGTCACCTCCCCAACACTTGAGAAATGGCAAGCTCCTGACTAGTAAAGATCAGTAGTGATATGGAAGACAAGTGAGAGTGGGCAAAAGGAGTGTAGCAGCTTGGTTATAGTTCCAGGGATATGGGCTCGTGGTAGCAGTGGTAGTTTTTAATCTCACTTTATCAACACTTGACAAATGGTTAGCTACAAGATGTGTGAAGATCAGTAGTAACTTGGCAGACAAGTGAGAGGGGACAAAAGGAGTCTAGCAGCTTGGTTAGAGTTGCAGTGACAAGGCCTCATGGTAGTAATGGTAGCTTTTCAATGTCACTTTCCCAACACTTTAGAAATGGCAAGCTGCCTGACTGGTGAAGATCAGTAGTTTAATGGCAGACAAGTGAGAAGGGGCAAAAGGAGTCTAGCATCTTGGTTAGAGTTCTAGGCACATGGCCTCCTGATAGTAGTGGTAGCTTTTCAATCTCACTTTAGTAACACTTGATAAATGGTAAACTGTATAATGTGTGTAGTTCAGTAGTGACTTGGCAGACAAGTGAGAAGGGGTAAAACGAGTCTAGTATCTTGGTTACAGTTGCAGTGACAAGGTCTCATGGTAGTAGTGGTAGCTTTTCAATGCCATTTTCCCAAGACTTGAGAAATGGCAAGCTGCCCGCCTAGTGAAGATCAGTAGTTACACTGCAGACAAGTGAGAAGGGGCAAAAGATGTGTGGCAGACATTAATAGATGTAAGATTGGTGGGGAGGTGCTGTTGTGGAAAACAGAATAATGTACACATCACTATCACTGTCTATAATTTGCAAACACATGCCCATTTGTGTGCAGTGTGCCTGTGCAGTACCAGTGTTTTGGCCTAGGAGGACATCCTACAGATGCATTTTTTATTATCATTTTGGAACAGAGCCAGATGGGGTCCCTGTATACGTGTAAATCACTTAGGGACAGCCCTACTCCCTTGCCTGGTTCATGGCAGGGCATGGTTTTGCAGAAGAGTCTACGACAACAGGTTTTTGTATGACTCACCACGGATTTTGTCTGTGAAGGAGTGGGTTTGAACATGGTCGAGCAGGTAGAGCAGTGGCAGGACATGTGCGATGCGCTCCATAGCGGTAGAATTTGGCCTTTTATCGCTCTCTTTCCGCCCTCTCAGAGGTGGTGGTTATACCATCACTCTCACACCGGCTGTAAAGCAACACATAATTGGGCAAGTGGTTTCACTGGTGATTTGGGCCTCCCACAACCTCATTTGCCAATTCCGCGGCTGGTTTATTCTGAATCCTCTCATTCCTGATGGTATTGTTACATTTGTTGTTGCCCTGATGAAGTCCTGTATTAAATCAAAACGGACGAAACATGTGTTGGCATGAAGCTGTGGCATGAAGTTGTTATGTTTTGTTAAGAAATCTGCACCAAAGGAACTTTCTGAATGAATATGAACTTTAATGTCTGAATAAAAGACATTGGAAATCTACGTGAACTATGGACTTAGATTTGATTGTGGAGTGCTTGGATAACACTGTGCAATTACTATCGCTGCCACAAACATCAGTGCCTTTACCACTACCCTTATGCTCTGTCTCAGAATTAGCACTGCCAGCAGTGCACGCTTCCCTTCTACTACTATTGTTGCCAACACCGTCCCTGCCAGTAACACCCCTCGTGGTCACCTCTCTCAGCAGCATTACCGGTACCACTGTTATCAGCTCCGGCATGCTAGCTTACAGGTAACGCTGGGCGTAGCAGGCGTAGTGCCTCTGATCTTATTTCCACAAGGTTTTAAAAGAAACTCAGTGGAAATAAGCTATGCTCTACTACTCTCCCTCCCCTGCAATGTTTCTTTTTATTACAGAAGGACGCGAGGAGCAGGACTGAGTTCAACCAGGCAGGGGAGGCAGCAGACACAGTTAAGTGACTTCTTTTAAATTTTTAAGACTTTGGGAGGGAGCAGCTAACTAGGCAGAGTTGTTGCCTACTCCTCGTTCGCCACGGAGCACGGAGTAGGTAAATCTCTGCAAATTCCGCTGGCGGAGCGGAGTTACCCGACAAGGGTTACTTACAGGTCAGGCAGTATCACTGCCTATGCCATCTCTCGCAGGAGTATTTGGTCAGGCTCATTCAGTACAGCTTTCTGGCAGGTGGATAATGCATAGCTAACAGAAGTGGGCAGATCTCCGGGATGCCGAATTGAATGAAAGTGAATGAAGCATGGCCGTGCTAAGGCTACTGGATTGTTCATGATGAGGTACAAAGTCAACTGGACGGCTGCCCGGTATGCCTGACTGGATGTACTGGTGGATACTCTGGTCACCTGATACAAACAAAGGGGCCTATTACGATGGAGGATGCGGAAAATCCTCTGCGGACCCACCAAAGACCCACCACCACATTAGGATGGCTGGTGGGTCCTGGTTTCCATCCGCAGCTTTTCCGCTGCGGTTGGCTTACAACCGCTGCGGTAAAGCTCTAATATGGTGACGGTGTCTCTCAGACACCGTCAGCCAGATTAGGATGGGCTGTGAAACATGCTTTTCCACGACGGCTTTTCCGCCGTGGAAAAGCATGTGTAACTTCACTGCGGGGGCCCCCTGGGTGAAGGGGGTGGTGGGGGTTGCACATGGGGGTTAACTATGCAGAAATTGGCAGGCACCGCACGGTGCCTGCCGCTTTCTGCATACAAATGCAATGTAGCCTCTCTCATTAACCCCTTGAGCGGCACATCAGGTCCAGGAGTCGTTTGGGTTGGCAGATCTGATTACTTCTTTACACACTGTGTGTTCCCCTAAAATTGTGCTTGAAAATTTATTTTTTTATAGGTAAGATTTCTGTCCAGGCTGAAATATAACATTTCAGTCTTTGTAGAAGACTGCTCTTTGTTGTTTATAGTAAAGCCCACTGGTATTATGTGATAAGAGAGTCTGTGGGGCCCACATTTTCTGCATGATTATGGATTTGCCACATTTGCCACATAGGCCATCACCTGCTGCATAATCATTAGATAAAAAACAAATCTAACTTTTATTGATCAAAAGCTACTAAATGGGGGGCGTGGCTTGAGCGGCGATGTGAGCAGACGTACTCTTGCGGAGCTCCCGCCGCCGTTGGCCTCTTCATAAGCAATCAAGGCGGATTTAGGGGTACCCAGACCCCCCACACAACACCCCTGTGTGCTGGCCGGTGGTGGTCGAGTCTTCAAGGGCAGCGGCTACACGGAAGAGCCCGGAGGGACCTGTGGTGCAGGCGGACGGCTTGGCGCGAACGGGGCCTGCCTTTCCGCCATCTTGGGTCACTGCGGAGGCGACTTGCTGCCGGCTCGGGAGGAACGCTGGGTGCGCCGACGGGCACCTGCCGACCCCTGCTCTGCCCCCACAGCGAGGTGAGGCTGCCGGACTTCATATCTGCGGACTCGCGGGAGGGAGGAACACTCTGGCTGCACCCTCCGGCCGCACTGATTGCCTGGCGTGATCGGCGCCCGCCTTCTTGAAGCATCGGGGCGGAGGCGCAAGACTCATTATTCGGATCCGGACCGGCTTCTGGGAGATCCCGTTCCCCGCCGCGCTCCAGAGTGGAGGGGTTGAGCCGCGGCTGGGGTCCGGACGGTGCTCCGGCGCAGGCAGTGCCCCCGGGGCACATTTCGGAGCGGACGGCGCCCGCCAGCTTCCAAGCCCGCGCAGTGGTGCGCCGGATGTGCAGCGGTGCGGCTGATTTACACAGCGGGAGGCGGCGACGGTGGGCTGCTGCTCTTGGTGCCGCCCGGGGACAGTCTCTCCCTCTTCAACCCCTGCTGGCGCTCGAGAGGACAGAACCTCGGCGGACTCCCCTCGCCATCACCGGCGAGGGACAGGAAGAGGCGGAGCGCGGGGCCCTGGCAGTGTGGGTGCCTGATACTCTGCTGGAGTGGTGTGCTGGGGGCGAGGACTACCCCCCCAACGCTGACCCCAGACTGAGGGGCTGGAACGGAGGGCTCGCTCTACGCCGTTGTGCTCGACCTCAAGGTGCTGTTGCCCGGTGGTTCCCGATCTGCCCGGTCTCCCTCGGAGGGTGCGCTGGGGTCCGCTGTTGCAGAAGTCGAATGAGCGGAGCCTTGAGCCCTCAGGAACCCAGGGTGTGAGCTGACCCTCGGGGCTCCAAGCCTGTGTTCCTCTCCTCCCCTCCTGGCCTTGCTTTCACGAGCTACATTGGACGGGAGCCCCAAACCACAGCGGCGTTCAGCGGCCTGCAACGACCTTTCTTGGCCAAGATGGACGATGACGCGCATGAATAGGGGCGCTAGGGAAGATCCGACGGCGGCCCCCAAAGATAACCCTGTGACAGCCATGTGGGGCAATGCGGGGGCGCCACCGGCCGGAGAGGGCCCATCCAGAGGGACGGCAGACTCCCCACCGGTCACGCAGGCGTTCATGGCCGTCTTTATGTCTGACCTCAAGGCAGAGATCGGCTCCCTGAGAACTGAGGTACACTCATGCGTCACAGAGCTCAAGCGAGAGGTCACGGAGCTGGGAAATTGCGTGGATAGCTTGGAAAGGACCATGGACACGTGCACGGAGGACCAGGAACACTTGTGGCAGCGCTTGACAGCCCTTGAAGAGCAGAACATTGAGCTCCAGATCAAGCAGGAAGACTTGGAGAACCGGGGCCGGCGCAACAACCTCCGTATTCGCGGCGTGCCACTCGGCGAAGAAGGGAAGGACTTGATGGACTACGTGGCGCAGCTCCTCCACGAGGTGCGGGGTGATGAGGACATATCACCCCCCACTCTTGACCGGGCACATCGGGTGGCAGTCCCTGCGGGGAGGTCGGGCCTCCTACCGGACATTCTCACGAGGGTGCATTTCTTTGTAGAGAAAGAAGAGATCTGGAAGTGTGCCAGGGACAAGCCGGATTTGCAATACAAGGGCCATAAGATCCAAATTTTCCAGGACTTGGCGCCCAATACCCTGAAGCGGCGACGTGCTTTCCGCCCGGTGACGGAGAAGCTGCGGGAGCATGAATATCCCGTACCAATGGGGCCATCCTTTCGTGCTTATTTTCCAGTGGGAGGGGAGACGCAAATCCTTGAGATCATACAGTGAGGCGGCGCGGCTCCTCAATATTTCGGGCTCCCCCCCGGCGAGTCCTTCTAGGCACCCATCCCGCAAGAGAACGCCGACTGGGCCGGATTGGACCACGGTGCCGCGGAGGCGACGCGCACCACCTGTTGACGAGCCCACGAACAGCCAAGCTCGGCAAGACGTCATACCCCACATCAGAGCTTTGGAGGAGGCGTAAACCGACCCTGAGGAGCGCTCTCCTAAGGAGCATCCCCCTACGCCGTGAGGATGGCGACACACTTACTGCACTCCTCTTGAGGTACTGTTGTCACATGCTCCCCCAGCGGACGGGGGGTTGTCAGACAAGGGGGTGGGTCGGGTGGGCCCCTGATCCCTAGGTGCTGGGCCTGGGTGGGTGGGGGCTCCATACCTTTTAGTGCTTTCTGCCAGCCATGTCCCTCTGGAGCTGTCCCCTGGGGAGTGACATCCCGAAGGACATTCGAACCCAAGGGTGTAGGATGCCCTATTCTGGGGACAGTGAACTCTGGCCCTGTTGGCCGCAACTTTACGGTTCATACCTCCAGCCTCATCGGCTGATGAATGTTTGGTTTTTGTACTTGACTGTCTCTCTCCTCCTCTTTCTCTCTTTTCTTCCTTCTCTTCTCTTCTATGTGGAACCTGGGAGGGTGGGTGTAGTGGTGGATGGGGTCGGGGAGGGTGGGACCTTTGTCTGGGGTGGGGTGTATGAAAGGTGTGTGACTTGTTGAGGATGGCTTTGATTGCGTCTCCTAGGGCTCCCTACTATGGCGAGTACTGTGAATAGACCCCTTAAGATCTTGTCCCTCAATGTTAAGGGCCTTAATTCGCCCAATAAGCGCAAGCAGATATGGCATTACCTTTTGCGGCATGACCCAGATATCATTTTCATACAAGAGACCCACCTCCTTCAGGCGGATACTGGGCGCATGGCACATCCTAGATACCCTCTCCAATACTGGGCAGCGGCAAACACGAAAACGGCAGGGGTGGCAATTTTGTGCAGAGCTGGCATCAGGCGAGGTACCGATAGGCTCTACCGAAGTGGTGACGGCCGTTTCCTCAAGGTGACTGTTGAGGTGGGACTTCGCCGTCTTACGCTATGCAATGTGTATGCCCCTAATCAGGCGCAGGATTGTTTCCTCCGTGACCTCTTGCGCGACCAGGTACTTTGGGGAGGGCCCTCTATTGTCCTCGAGGGGGATTTTAATTTGGTGTGGTGTCCGAAGATAGACCGGAGTGAGGGCTCCTTTCATGGGGCGGGGGCGATGTCTCTGGTGCTTCGCAGGCAGATCGGCGACCTAGGCTTATTTGACGCATGGCGATACTTCTCCCCGGATAAGAGAGAGTACTCTTTTTATTCGAGTGCCCACCGCTCTTACTCTCGCATTGATCATGTCTTCCTGTCCCATGATCTACTCCATGACGTGGTGGATGCTGGGATGTCGGACATATCCATCTCGGACCACGCTCATGTGGAGTTGCTTCTCAGGGACCCGCGGGACGGGCCCCCCAGAGAACGGAAATGGCATTTACCCCCGCACCTCCTTAGAGATGCAGCATCTGTTGAGGACATCCGCGCAGCCATTACCTCCTATTTTGAGTTCAACGACCTACCAGAGACACCCTTTCCGGTGGTCTGGGACGCCTTTAAGGCCACGATACAGGGCCACATTACGTCCCTCGCGATTGCGAGGGCACGAGAGAGGAGGGTGGTGGAAGACGACTTGGTGAGGGACTTGAAAGAGGCGGAGACGCGGGATCAGGAGGGATCCACCTTGAGGACGGGGAGACGCCTGGCACATATTCGGGCCAGCTGCAGCTGCTGTGTGCGAACAGAGCTGAGGGCTCCCTTTTGGCTCTGAAGCAACTGCACTTTGACGGAGGGGATAAGGTGGGGAAACTATTGGCGAGACTACTGAGGGTCAAAGCGGCCAGATCCCACATAGCGAACGTGATGCTCCCCGATGGGTCTCGAGCGACGGCGGCAGGGGACAAGTTGAGAGCGTTTCGGGACTATTACGCCTCACTCTACACTGCGGACCCACCGGCCCCCGCCGTGTCGGAGGCAGTGTTGGAGCACTATAGCGGGACGCGGCTGCACCCCCTTACGGCTGACTGTTTGGAGGAGCCGTTAACGCTGGATGAGGTGACCTCGGCTATTAAAGACCTAAATTTGGGGAAGGCACCGGGCCCTGATGGCTTGCCGCTCTCCTTCTATCGCCTATTCCAATCTCAGCTGAGCCCATACCTCCTCCGACTCTTTGCCTCTTTCGATGGCGGTCAGGGTCCCTCCCCGGACATGGGAATGGCGGAAATAGCTTTAATCCCAAAGCCTGGGAAAGACCCTGCGCTCTGCTTGTCGTATCGCCCGATTGCGCTGCTCAATACTGACTTTAAAATATATAGCAAGGTGCTGGCCAAGCGATTGTATCCCCACATGCCTGACCTCGTGGATCCGGATAAGGTGGGCTTCATTCATGGCCGCAAAGGGGCCGATAACGTGCGGAAAGTTGCACATTTGGTGGGGAAGGCGCGCCATTGGCGTATCCCGGTGTGCCTCCTCTCGTTGGACGCTGAGAAAGCATTCAACCGCGTGGACTGGTCATTCCTCCGAGCGGTCCTTTGTAAGATAGGGCTTGGTCCACTGATGGTTGCCAGGATCATGGCACCTTATGCTGCGCCAAAGGCTAGGATCCGCGTGAATGGGAGGTTGACAGACCCGACATCGGGAGAGGTACTAGACAGGGCTGCCCTCTCTCGCCCCTACTGTTCGCATTGGCGGTTGAACCTCTGGCGGATATGATCAGGCGAGACCCGGGCATCCACGGCATTAAGATGGGGGGACAAGTCCATAAAGTGGCGTTGTACGCTGACGATCTCATCCTTACCCTTACGGAGCCCCGACAGTCCTTACCAGCACTCCATGCAGCGCTCTGCTCCTTTGAGGGCGCCTCCGGCCTGAAAATCAACCACGATAAATCGTGGGTACTTAACCTTACGATCCCCCCGGCCGATGTCCCCTCGCTGGAACAGTTATGCCCCTATCGCTGGACGGCTCACCTTATTCGATACCTCGGCCTATCCCTAACCCCCTCCTTGGAAGATTGGTCGGCACTCAACTGGGCAGATTGCCGCAAATCCATCCTTGAGGACTTGCGACGCTGGAAACCACTTATCCCCTCACGGCTGGGAAGGCTAAACGCAATTAAAATGTCTATCCTGCCTAAACTCCTTTATCTGTTCCAATGCCTTCCCACACCTATCCCCTTGCAAAAAGACTGCACTAAATTCATATGGGGCGGTAAGATACCCCGCTTCTCTCAGGCACTTCTTATGGCCCCGCGAGATCGCGGAGGGCTTGCGTGCCCTAACCTGGTGGATTATTACTGGGCCGCTCACTTGCGCTTTGTGATTGAATGGGGCACCAGGCGGAGTGAGAAGGAGTGGCTCCATATGGACCGGGCGGTCACGGGCCGCACCATCTGGAATCTGGCCTGGACTCATAAAGCGGGACGATCCCCTAGTGCATATTTGGCGGTGCCCACGAAAACAGTTCTGAATGTGTGGGACAAGACAGCGGTACGGAGAGGTCTTACGACCTTCCCCTCGCCGCACACCCCTATTGAAGACAACCCGTGGTTTCCTCCGGCTAGCCGCACTACTGCCTTTCGTATGGGCACAAGGCGACTGTAGAGTCCTTACAGATCTCTTTGATGGAGGCACCCGTAAGACTTTTGCCCATTGTCTAGAGGAATTCCGTCTCCCGCCGGAGGCTGGGTTGCAATATCTCCAATTGCGTCACTGGGCCTTGTCGGACGCGATTTACCCAGGGGCCACCAGGGCCTTTACCCCGTTTGAGCGTCTTGCCCGCTCCTGCACCGGCACGAAGGGCCTAATCTCTCAGATCTATCGAATTCTGCAGCACCCCCAAACTCCCCCCTCGCAGCCGTATCAGAAAAAATGGCATGCGACGCTGGGTGAGGATATTACGCCGACGCAATGGGCCCGCCTTTGGGGAGATATCCCCAAAGTATACCGCAGCATACCGCAGCAAGAAAGCGCGTACAAAGTAATGACACAGTGGTACTACACACCACAGCGCTTACACAGAATGTTCTCCTCCTCCTCTTCCGGTTGTTGGAGGTGCCATCACGTGCCTGGGGACTTCCTGCACATATGGTGGACCTGCCCCCTAATCGCTATCTTCTGGAAAGAGGTACTGAGCCACATAAGGGGTGTTCTGGGGTTCCCCTTGCCTGATGCCGCTAGTACAGTATTGCTGGGAATCAAACCTGCCAATTTGCTTGCCCTGACCCGTAATGAATGGAGTATATCATTGCAAATGCTGGGTGCCACCAGACAACTTATTGCCCTGTACTGGAAAAAAGCGGAGACTCCCCCCCTTGCTGCATGGTTTGGGAGACTCTGGCAGGTCATCACTATGGAGATGCTCTCAGCGAGACTACAGTCCCGCACTACACGCTTTGAGAAAGTTTGGCAGCCCCTGGTGACTTATCTGTGCAAAAGCGAACATGCTAGAAGCATGCCCCCCAAGCTGCGGGCGCTGCGTTTAGTGGATGATGCTGTGATCCCCTTTACCCCCCGTAGCACCCTGAGATAGTGGCCTGCGGGTCCGACATGGAGTTGCTGAAGCGTGCCCCGAAGACTGCCCCTCCTCGGGACCTCTCACTCTCACTATCTTGGCTACCTTTTTCCCACCTTTCTCTCTACTATCCCTGGACACTGTCTCTATTTTCTCTGTGGCCTTCTTCTAGGTATATGGTTGTGTGTTGGACTGTTATGGTCTGATGTTTGTTTATGTTTGGCCCATTAGTTGCTGCCCGACCTTCAGGGCTGAACCTAACGCGTGGTGACAATTGGGCGTGGTTGACTGCACAAAATGCCCTTTCACATGGCCGCCCGAGTGGGTTGCAAGCAGGACACTGAATGTGTGACTGACGGAAATGCAGGCCCTGCAAGCACAAAAAGCTATTGTACGTCAAGTTGTGTGCCACGGCCGGCCCTCTGGGGGTTGTAGGCTTAACGATGTGTGAAGGTCACCATTTCATGTGCGTACCCCTGTCTGGGGGGTTAATAAAACAGATGTTGGTAAAAAAAAGCTACTAAACACACAGCAACCAGCAGTGGCTGGCACAGATCAGGGGTGGGGGGGGCTCTCCGCATCTTGAATAAACGCATCCAAGAGTAAAGGATGTCGCCGTCCTACCTGTTTCCCAACTGGCTGAGTCATAGAGTCATAGAGTCATAGAGTCACACCAAAGCACAGCCCTTTTCTGACCCTACCTCTCAGGTTGCTCAGACAACTCGGGTAGGGACTATGTCCACCTTGCCTACACAAACACAGATCTAGACTCATGAAGTCTGCAACTGTCACCCCCAGTTGCAAAACCTATAGATGGCTCTGTCATACCCCAAATCTAATAAGTACTGTTAAAGAAAGTCATGTGGAAAACCTTCAAAATAAGTGAAACCAGATAGTATGAAGGACTAATGGTATTGAGGTTTAATTATTAGTGATTAAACACATAATCTGCAGACTGCATGAAAAAAGATTGTTTCTAGCTCAAACAGATCAAAAGTCATAAAACATATGGAGGCTTAGGTTCCTGCGCACTGAAACACTTTTCACAAAGTTTGACTGGTCATGTTTAAGTTGTTCATTGTTGTTGTTGAGGGTTAAATTGTAACTAATAAGGTGAACACAATTCTCAGACACTATTACCAATAATGAAGCAATACTGTCAAGAACTTGCTGCATTTTGCCGCATATTTTGCCGGCTGGTATCTCAGCAAGGATTCTCAGGGTGGTGGACATTTGTGTGTGTGTGGGGGGGGGGGGGCGGGGGGCGTTCGTTAAGGCTTTAAGAATCTGTCTCTTGGTTGTTATAACTGCTGGGATCTTCCTAGGGGTAGGGTGTCCTTTCCTGGCTTTGTACATTGGCAGACTGCCAAGGCACACCTTCCTGGAGCGTGTTCCTGGGAAATCAGAGAGTGGGCGGGGCCGCCGCAGTGAGAAGGCACCTCGTGCATGGCTGGAAACTGACAGCACGCCCCGCCAGCTGCGGGTCATGAAAGCGTCCCTCACAGAGAGCACAAGTGCAGTGCAGGCAGTCAGTGTTAAGACGCGGCCCCGCGGCCATTAAAGTGGCCAGATGGCGCCCGGACCAACAGCCAGTGGGAGGATCTGGTCACGCTCTGTGGTAGGGGAGGAGCATTCTAAAGAAAAGCCTTGATCCAGCCATGTGTGGAATGCAGAAACCCATATGGCGGCATATGGCGGCTGCTCGCGTGCACGCACGTGGCCCCAAGCTGGTGGCCAAGCTGGTGGTAGCACTTTGAAATGCCACTAACTAAATGTCTCACAGAGCAGCGAATGCGCTGGCTCAGCAAGACCAAAAAAAAAACGGTGCATAGCTGGGGGCGGGAGGCGTATCAACAGGACACATCCAAGGTACTGTCGTGAGTCACGAAGGTCACATGCTTGCCTGCTGTTTTAAATACCTAGAGCTTGTGCTGCATTGGAGGTGAAGTGAGACACTGTTTTGGGGACAGAGAGAAAGGCAGTCGCAGCCGGCATGACGGGTGGATAGGGCCAGATCGTGAGAGGGGGTTCGCACTTGGGGGGGAGGTGGGAGGGTTTTAATTAAAATTTTAAAAAACGTACCTTCCCCCGGGTCCCGTGTTTTCCTGCTGCCCTAGCTCTCCTCATGAAGCAGCCGCCCACAGACAGCCTCCCTCCCCTCCCCTCCACCAAGCACAACGCTGCAATAGCAGCCCTAACATCGGTGCTGCCCCTGGTGTTGCACCCTAATTTACGAGGGCCGATGTTGACCTCAAGAACTATGAAGTAATGTGTCCCGATAAACAAGATTCAGAACAGCAAAAGACAGTCAATAAGAACAGTCTAACTGAAATAAGGAGGTCGTACTCAGAAATTTAGGAATACCATGAAGGTTTATTAAAGATTTAAAGTGCAAAACAGGAAAATAGAACATTTAAATGCAGCAATAATCTCATTGTATCATTAAAGTACATAGAAGTTACCTGCCATGAAGGTTCCCAATTCCATCAGGTAAAAGGACGAATGACAGACATAGATTACTCCACCAGGGTGACAAAGTAGTTACTGAGAGAGTAACCACCTGCCGAATTTAGAAATGACCGCCAAGCTGGCGGTCATTTCTGAATCATTGGTAGGAGCCGCCCAACATGGAGGATCCTCTCAATGCTTTTCCTAACTCCATCAACATGACTGAGCCATATATCAGACGTATGTTTTTTTCTTTTCAAAAAGAAAAGCAGGATTTTCTTTTTAAAAATTAAAAAACCATGCCCCCCTTGGTATGGGAGCCATGACCTAAATTCGGTGGGTGGACACATAGCCATTTCTCTAACAGCCCTTACTACGTCAGGCCGTCGGAGAGGTTTTGCCATGGTGGAGACAGAGTAGTGTCCGGCATTGCCAAACTATGGTCTGTCCACATCTTAATTTGGCAGGCAGATCATTATTTTGGTGGCACTCACACTGTTGCCGTTGCCAATAGATAAATCAGTCACTAAGTCTCATATGTGCAGCAAATCCATAAGAAATCAATAAGAAATTGGATAGCATCAATAGAGTCTGGCTCACCCCCTAATTCAAGGGTTTATATAGCCATTTTCAGAACAGGAAACTGCAAAGTTAACATAAAGTGAGCATTTTTTTTATAGCAGTTCATATTTCATATTTCTAACACATCATATACACCTACCATCTCAGCACAAACCCACTAAATGAATATGGGTTTGCCTCTTCTGACCTAATGCCACCCAGAGGTATCAGAACAAACTAGTTACATGAATAACAGAAGACAATCATGAATGAATGCAATACAGTGTACTATCAGGAAGAGCTTTGAAAAGTAGCAAAAGGCTTCCTCCAATGAGTTCTAGTATGTCATACAAAATAAACAGTGCACATCTTGCTACGAGTGGTGTTAAGCGAGAAATTGAAAAACACAATGCACCTCATAATATGGTAACCATTAGATCAAAAATGGAGTTGAGCTGAGGTTTAACCGAGGCCTAGTTTAGACTATGCCAGAGAACAAAGTAAAACACACCATAATCATTTTGTTTCAATTGTAATAGCTCCACGTTAAGACACATATATAAATTAAAATATGGAATGACTAATATTAATGCACATATGCAGCTTAAATGTAAAATATCTTCCATACACCTGAAGGTGATCCAGGACTGTGAAGGGTAGCTGTACGATGGTGGATTGAAAGCAGCCAACAGCCCCATCTCATTCTCCATGAATAGACATGTAGATTGCACAGCGTGCACAACCATGCCCTGCTGCTGCGACAGGAGATCCTTCCAAATTAGAAGCCTATATGGGGGAAAGACGCTAATGTTCGAACTGTCCAGGTACCACACTCCCTGTTCCAATCTGAAGAGACCAGGATGACGTGTGCCCGGTCCTTCCTGATCTTCCCCATTGGATTTGTTCCAAACTGGAACTGATGGAGCAGAGCCGCATAAAAGCACCACCACTGCCTGCAATGACAGTTTTTTGCCAGACTCTTTCTGCACTCTAATAGACACTGAGCATATAATAATTATCAGTGCCACTGGGCAGATCTGAAATTCGGGGTCTTTTTAGATGGAAAAAGAGACCATGTCATGATAATTATCATGCAACTCACAACTCGAACACCTGTTAAAACTTTGGTCCTTACCTTGCAATGAGGACCTTAGTATGGCTGTGAAGCTAGATGTGATCATTTTGACATTACACATTGCTCCCTACTCTATGCGCATGGCCTATGGGAACCAAAGGACAATAGGTGATAGAAGTCCCAACCCAGGCATTGTTTAGTAACAACATAGGTATTGAAGGTAGATATGGAGCAGTGGCCATAAAACACTAGCTTGCCCAATAGTGGTCGACTGGAACATGGTAAACTCTACAACGGTTTCACTCTATCTTTGCTTTTACATTTAAATTACTCTTTGTGTCTGTTGGAGTATTTTTTTAATAATTATATAACTGACATGTATAAGGTTAAAACAGCCAATAATTAATCCTATTATGAAAAAAATCTATATTACTCACTAGAAGGCCCTTCCATTCGAAGACGACTGCATTATCATAATATATAGGCTTTCCCCTCAAAGATACATTTCATTTATGTTTCAGTGCTGTTTTTTTCCTTCTGATACTTTTCTCCTCATTATCAACATATTGCTGCTCAAGTGACACTCCTCTTGAATACAGAGATCGATTTTAAGGAGTTGAGAAAATCAGAATTGATTTCATTGTATAGTGCAATCTGCTGCTTTTACTCTCACCTCTCATCCAAAATCACCAAAATACGAAACCTATTTAATTACTTTAATGTAATCAAAAATTCAGACAATGAGCATGATCTCTCCTTAGATAGGATAAGATAGGATAGTATAGATTAGGATAGGGTAGAATAGGAAAAATAGGATAAGATAGGGTAGGGTAGAATAGGATAGGGTAGGGTAGGATAGGACAGTATAGGACAGTATAGGGTAGGATAGGGTAGGGTAGGGTAGATTAGGATAGGGTAGGATAGGATAGGACAGTATAGTACAGGATAGGGTAGGATAGGGTAGGGTATGTTAGAATAGGATAGGGTACTATAGGGTAGGATAGGATAGGGTAGGGTATGATAGGGTAGGATAGTATAGGATAATGTAGGATAGGGTAGGCTAGGATCGGATAGGGTATGATAGGGTTGGGTAGGATAGTATAGGATAAGGTAGGATAGGGTAGGGTGGGATAGGATCAGATAGGGTAGTCTAGGATAGGATGAGAGAGGAGAGGATAGGATAGGGTAGGGTAGGGTAGGGTAGAACACAATAGGATAAGATAGGGTAGAGTAGGATAGGATAGGATAGGTTTGTGTAGGATAGGGTAGTAAATGATAGGGCAGGATAGGGTAGGGTAGCTGCCAGCAGTAATGAGGTATAGGGGAGATAAAGTATCGGTGCCCATCAATGCCATTTCTACCAATAAACAGATCCAACCTCGTCCAAAAAGCAGGTACAGAGTGCAGTGCCACCTCCTCCTTACAGCGAATGTTTACACTGTAAAAAGTGATTTGATATGATTAGTAATTTTTTTGATTGTATGGTTGACGGCTGGCCCTCCAGCACTTGCTTCAGGGGACCAGGATGTTTTGCCAACAGTGGTGTGCCAGTCTGCAGGTACCTTTATTTATCAATACCCATGAAGCTGCTGCACTGAGCTTCACTTCATTCATACTATGACCTTTCAAAACTAGCTTTAGATGCGAGGAAGGGCAAATGCCTTTTCTGCAGCAATATCTGCAAATATACTAGAAGGTTGTGCGTTCAGAAAAATAAAAATTCCAGAGACAAGTGGATTATTTAGCAAACTGTGGAACATGAATCTGTAGGTGCAATCTTTAGCCAAAGATGAATTCTGGAGCAGGAGTGACTTCTCCAGCAATGGATGAATTGTGATGTAAGGGTTGGATTTTTCAAAAGCAAGTAACTGTTGCAGCTGGGTGTTAATTCTGCAGCAGGCGCATTGGGGCCAAATTGGGAATTTAAAGCAGCCCTGGCACATTTTCTCAGCTCACCCCCTTTACTGCACGTAGGACTCAAGACCACCAAACTAGTCTCCCCAGATTTGGGGGCAGCATGGAGGGCTTGTCTACTCAAGAAATCGTTTTTAAAAAATGGAGAAACATATGCATTTTCCAAAATATTTTTCTTTATATATAATGAACGGCCACTTTTAAAGCATAGTGAATGATGGCCTTACAGTGCACCATGATATTCAATCATATTGGAACCACAAGGGGTTCACTGGCATTCTGATGGAGAGCAGACTCAACTGACAGACTTTTCCTTGAGATTGTAAATACAGGGAAGGGGCCTGTATAGGTCACAACCAGTTTCCCTTTCACTTTTGTATGGCATAAATACTGAGAGGCAGATTTACAAGCCCCCTGCGCCTCTTTTACGCCGCTGTTGCGTCACTTTTGTGATGCAGCGGCGGCGCAAAAGATGTGCCATGGTGCGGGGTATTTGCAACGTGACGCATCTCCCAGATGCGTCACGTTGTAAAGCCCTGCACCAGAAGGAGGCGTTCCTACGCAGGCGGGGGCGTTACGGCGCAGGAACGCCTCCCAAAAGTGGCTGAGTGAAATCTACAAGATTTCACTCAGTCACTTTTGGGCCCATGCTAAGTCAAAACCCTGCGCCTGCTTGAAGCAGGCGTAAGGATTGACGCAGCATTGTGGAGATAGGGCCCTCCAGAGCATTGCTAGAGCTGCGTCGCGCTTGCAACGCAACTCCAGCAATGCGCCGCTTTTACGGCACAGATGCGTGACGCATCTGTGGCGTTTTTGCCCCATGGTGCGCTGCAATGTTAATGCGGCGCATCCAGGGTGGTGGAGCTGTGGCGCACAATAACTGGCGCATCCCTGCTGATATGCAGGGATGCGCCAGTTATTGTAAATCTGCCCCTGAGATTGTAAACCTCCTTCCCACCTGGGACTTTATGCCCCATCACCAGACTCTCTCACCTCACAGAGCTCTCTAGGGTCTCATGTGCATACTTCAGTAGTTCAATCAGTCACAGAGCTCTCTAGGGTCTCATGTGCATACATCAGTAGTTCAACCAGTCACAGAGCTCTCTAGGGTCTCATGTGCATACATCAGTAGTTCAACCAGTCACAGAGTTCTCTAGGGTCTCATCAGCAGTTCAACCAGTGCAGGTCCCTGCTGTACATTCTGAGACTTGTAGTCCTGTTTATTCCAAACGAATTCAGAAGTACAATCCTAGAATGCAAAGGACTCTACCTGGACGGCATGAGGTACTCATGCCTGCAACTGGGAAGCGAGTGAGGTCTGTAGCACCTCGGTGTGGATAAGGCGAGCAGGTGAGCCTCGACTGCTTCCCATTTTCACATTGTGGCCACCTTCATTGGGTAATCTACACCTCACAGTATGCCTGCCACCATGGGGCCAGTCTCTTTAATTTTTACCAGCCTCTAGTAACTACGCTTATCTATCACATGCCCTAAGAACAGAGGTTTTAGGACTAGCCCCCCTTATCACACTGCATCTTTAGCACACACACATTCTACTTTCACATCCCAGCTGCAGTTATACCTGGAGATG
This sequence comes from Lissotriton vulgaris, assembly GCF_964263255.1. NCBI lineage: Eukaryota > Metazoa > Chordata > Amphibia > Caudata > Salamandridae > Lissotriton > Lissotriton vulgaris. The sequence continues at coordinate 1,236,016,053 of NC_141693.1, forward strand.
AGGACATGGGTTGGGTCTCCACCCCATCCAATCAGAGGTCAGCGGTGCTTGTGGCTTTGCTGTTGGAGTGGGGCAGAACTTACCTCTTTTTTTGATGCACTTTTAAAAGCAACTTCAAAACCAAATGATTTTAAAGCCCACGCGGTCCGACTGGATGTACTTTAAAACCATTTTTTTGCATTTGGTCTTAAATCGCAGTGGAATGAAACATGATAGAGTAACAGGTGATAGAGCGCGCAGGTCACCATCACAGGCACCGTTCATTTTTAGGTACACTGGCCTTAGTAGCTCCACACTAGTCTCCAGGCACTGGCAGAGAGGCCTCCTTACAACTGGCCAAGCTCTAAAGGGATCTCACATTCAGAACCTGCCCCCACCTCTCCACCCTCAGGGAAAATGACAGTTGCCCAGAACTGTGGGTATAACATACCACATAGAGTAAATCCTGCCAAAGTGGTATATTACGAACCAGTTGGTCAATTCGAAAGTAGGGCTTGCTTTCTGAAGTAATGATTGTAAACTGTAGGAGTGAGTATATGTGGCCGCAGAGGGCGGAGTCAAAAGTAGTTTGTGCATTATGCAAAAATGTGGCCCATAATTATCAAGGTTTTGCATCGCCCTTGCGCCACACAAGGAGGTGCCTACATTGACAAAAGACAGTCAAAAGTACGCTAGGAAAGGTCAGGAATGCGCTGTATAATGTTAAGTATGACGCGTTCCTTCCCTTTCCCATTCGCACAAAGAAGCGCAGCACGGAGGCTTACTGCGTTGCGCTGCATGAAAGATTGAAGATATGAAAGATTGATATGAATATGGAAGTATGGATGAATTCTGCAACCGTTGGAGAATTGTGCATCAGAGAGAGATTTTTGAGGCAGAAGAGGAATTCAGAATCGGCAGATTCATTTTGGATTGATGGGTGACTGGGAAGCAGTGAGTGGATGTATTCTGCAGCCGATAATTCATTTTGTAGAAGGGGTTGACGTCTGCTAAAGGGGTGAATTCTACAGCAATGTGAACAATCTGCTGCAGGAAGTGAAATCCAAATTAATGATTGAATTCTGCAACAGAGACTGAATTCAGAAATCTGGAGTGAATTCTACAGCAGTGGATGGATCCTTGAGTTTGGGGTCTTTTCTGCAGCAAATGGTGTATCTTGGGGGTACAGGAGCGTCTGGCTGCAAGGTGGCCACATTCCAGTGGAGCTGCTTGCACTGGGCCAGAAATCTAAAACCTTAGCTGTGGCGCAGGATGCCACTAAGTGTTCCACTACCCAGGATCTCTGTTAGGGAGTCTAAAAAAGCTGGGTGGGACAACAGATACAGTTAAAAATGGAAGCCAGTCATCCCCTGTGGGGGGCTTAAGATGGTGGTCCCTCTGGCTGGTGACGGCGTGGTTAGATGAAGCAGATGAGGTGCTAGCTCAGGCCCCCAAAGACAAATCCACCACTGTGGAGTGCTATGAATCCTGCCTGGGACTGCACATCAAGAAATCAGTCCCAGGAACAGAGAGGAAAAGATCCCACATTGGCTCCTTGTGAAGTGATGAAGCGCAGAGGTTGTGAGTGGATTTTGCTAGACAGGGGACCACTACCCATGGTAGAAGGCAAGCTGGGGCTTTAGGGGCTCTGCATGAGCTCCCTGGCATTAGTCAGGCAGGGGGCAGTGGGGGCAGGACCCTTTACATCAGAAGCCTCTTTGAATGTGAGCAGTGGGCCAAATGCGTATTACGAACTGGATGGGTGGCAAGACTATTCCCCTAGCAAAAGCCAGATGCTGCAGGTTTTTGGCCTTCAACATGGACTGATATATAGGAGTTGTAACAATAAAGGTGAGGCGATGCTGCTAGACCTCCAAACAACCAACTTTTCTGGCGTGGCGGTACACTGGCGTGGAGGTACAGATCGGTGTTGGTGGTCAGGTGCTGCAATGGTTCCGCTCCTTCCTCGACAATCGTTCCTTCTGTGTTGCCATTCCTCCCTTCAAGTCCAACTTCCAGCCTCTGGCCATGGGGGTTCCGCAGGGGTCCTCGCTGAGCCCCACGTTGTTTAATCTTTACGTGAGACCGTTGGCTGATGTCGCTAGGCAGTGGGGCCTAACTTTGGTCTCATATGCCGACGACACACAGCTGGCGGTTACTCTCAGCGGGGACGCGGAACAAGATGCCCCCAGGTTCCAGGATGGACTGAAGGCGGTGGCCAGCTGGTTGACGGGAAACTGTCTCCAGCTCAATGCCACTAAAACGGAGGTAATGATTGTCGGAAGGGGAGTGGAGTTGTGGGGTGACCAATGGTGGCCACCAGAGCTGGGACCTACTCCGACCCCGGTGTCGGAGGTGAAAAATCTGGGGGTCTGGCTGGACGCTGGCCTTACCTTTGTAGGACATACTAAAAAAACAGCAGCCAGTTGTTTTGGTCTGTTGAGAGGCTTAAGACCAGTACTCAAATTCTTCGATGCCCCAACCAGACAGCTGGTAATCCAGGCCACTATCATCTCTCGCCTGGATTACGCTAGCTCTCTTCTGGCCGGGGCCAACCAGGCTGAGCTAACTCGCCTGCAACGGGTTCAAAATGCTGCGGCCAGAGCGATTGTCGGCCTGCCCAGATTTTGCCCGGTGGCGAGTGTTCTTCGCTACCTGCACTGGCTTCCAGTGAGGAAGCGTATCCTCTTTAAGGTCCTCTGTCTGACCTTTAAGATCTTGAGTCCAGCTGTCTTTCTTTCTATGTCCCCACACGCACCCTCCGTTCTCAAGGCCAGGCCCTTGCTGTAGTCCCTAGATTTAGGCTCAGCCGTATGGGGGGTCGCTCCTTCAGCGTAAAAGCTGCACTAACCTGGAATTCTCTCCCGGTTGAAATCCGTTTGCTGGAGGACCTTATGACCTTTCGGAGAGCAATAAAAACTTTTTCTGTTTTATCTGCCCCTTTTAAGTCTTGTCTTTTCCTGTTGTGTTATGTTCCTCCTTGTCTATGCGCCGGGACGCTCCTTGGCTGGAGTAGCTGTGCGCACAACAAATTATAATAATATAACATAACATAACATATTGCATGCAACAGCTAAGAGGAATAGGTAATCGAAGCGTGATCCAGGATCATGGTTCGCTCATAGTATCCATCCAGTATGATGCTACATGTGATGATGCAGTCAGAATGAGGCAGAGGTGTTAAGGGGAAATCAAGTTCAATTTGAAAACACCCAAGCAGTTGCGGCTGCCGGGCATGTAAGCTTTTGATTAAAACCAGAATTTGCTTGCACTGCATCCAAGAGTTGGTGATGTACTGACAAACCACTGGAAGAATTTAGTTGTTTTATCCCATGAACAGAAGCCACTAGTATTAGCCACTGAGCTATAGAAAGCGATATGAGGAGGTCCTGGTGCGATTCCTCCACACAACGTGCGAGAGGTCTGCATTTACCTATTCCAAAATGGCAGCTGGGGGTATAGTCCTTTGTTTGTGACGACTATCACCTGCGAGGAGATCCCGGTATCAATGATGAAATGTCATGTATGTGTTGGATCATCACTGCAGATATGCCACTGATACCCTAGGGCACCACCCACGCTTATGTTAGAGACTGTGACACTGCTAAAACTAGCATGGGAGAAACAGACAATGACACATGAAGGTAATTCCATCTCCATATTTTCAGACTTTATTGTGGCAGTTCAGGAAGCATGCTTGAATTATTTACCTATCAAACATAAACTACACCTGGCAGGTATGCTATATGCCATTCTCTAGCACGTCTCAAACTCGCCCCCCAAACAAACCTATATTCCTAATGCCTCAAGGAGCTGCGCCGTTTGTAAAATAACTCCTTAAATAAAAACCAGGCTCATCCCAGGACAAAAATGCAACATACAAAGAATAAGGCGATGTGGAGTAAACTAACTATGATGAGAAGATGGCCTACACTTGCTATTAAGTAAACTCCTAATGGACTCCCTAACCAGAGGATTATCGAATGATATCCCTGCAGCTTACTGTTGAAGAACTATCCATGTGCATTTTTCTCTCCTGATACTGCCACTCATTGACAATACACTTGGCAAACAAATCCCATCCTTTTTAAATGTGTTGATACGCTGGTAATCTGGACTCCCTCTAGGGTAATCCCTAAAGCTTTGTAATGCTAGACATCAACGTGTTGTTTTTTGTTTTTTTTAATATGGGGAAATATGTTGGCAGGTCAGGATGTCTAGTTAGGATGGAGTGTGGGATATGAGATACAGCAACTCATACAGCACACAGAACATGCCACATGCTAAGGCACCTATCCATTACTTGACATGGATTGTTCTCGGATGGAACAATCCTTGTAACGCACAACACATTCCGACATACCTTTACCGGTGCACATCTAATGTTGTTCTCCTTCAGGAGACACACCTTGGCACCCAAGTGACCTTCTATTTTGCTTTAAAATGGAGCCGCCATCATTCACTGGCAAAGGTTTCCTCCTTTACCGGAGGGACAGCCTTGTTGGTACGACAAGGCATACCATTTTAACTTCACCACAGAATAAATAATGCACAAGGCATATACAGATGATCCAGACTTCCTGAGACAAACATGGGCCAATGTCAGCTTAAACTATACTCTGGGGTGCAGGAGATGTTATTTTAATGTTGGCTTATATAAGCAGCTAAACTGCTCCAACATAGATACTTGCACACAGCTGCCTTGACCTTGGAGGTCATAATGGGCAACAATGGGTTGGTAGATATATGGAGGCATAGATTCCTGGACATTAAAGAGGGTACACATATCTTTACCCTACACAGGTCCTTAGAGATACTTGACAGACTGCTCACAGGTCCAATTGGTGATGGAAATTCCTGCAATGAAGCACTGCACACTCACCTGGCACTTGCCCCCTTCAGTCCTCTCAGATACAGCCTTTAGTGATGAGATCAAGGCCAAAACAGTAAAATTCCTTCAAACAAACGAAAAATCTGTAACATCCACTGGCACTCTATGGGAAGCTTTGAAGGCTATATGCGAGGGATTTGTATCGCCAAACACACCGAGTTCATGGGGCCTAATGAAATAGACTCGACAAGCCTGAAAGGGAAAATAGAATTGCTTACAACCCACTACACTGAACACCATACACTTCATTCACTGCTGGAGTTTAGAGTTAGGGAGAAAAACACCTATACAAACTTGTTGCAGCACAAGCATATAGTGAGGCAGAGAGACCGTGTAGGGTGTACTCGTCTCAGACATGTCACTCACGGTCCCAACAGGACCTAACACTACTAGTGGAAGAAGATGGAGACCATATATATGAAGCTAAAAACATACTGGCTGAGTTTTCTAAATACCACACAGGGCTATATTAGCCCCGTATCTCCGAAGCCCCCACAGATTTTTCAATCTACTTTGATCGCATAGCCCTGCCCTGAGTGGAGGGTCACTGCAAACAATTCCTTGATGCACCAATTACCCTTAAATCGATTACTCCAGGTATATTGGGACTTCCCACATGTAAGACTCAAGAAAATGATGGGCTCCCCATGGAGTTTTATAACGCCTATTATCAGTTGCTAGCACCTTGACTTCTGCATGCAGATGTGTAATCAGGCAATAGGAAAACGTACCTTCCCACCCTCCTTTAGATAAAGTGTTCTTGTAACTCTTCTGGAGCCTGATAAGCCCTCTATGCAACTTTAAAACCTATGGGCCATTATCCCTCATTAATATGGACACAAAGATATTGGCTAAAATGTTAGCTGACTGACTACTCCTCCTCCTTCCTGATCTGGTCCTTCTAAATCAGGCAGGATCTGTTCTGGGCAGATACACTGTTCATGATCTTAGATCAAGTTTTGCTTTTCCACGCCAACTTCTACACCAACTAAATCCCGAACTGGAGGACATGGGGGTTTTCTTAGACACCACTAAGGCATACAACTCCCTGAAATGGGACATCCTATTTGCAGCTCTGTCCAGAATGGGATTACCCGTGAGCTTTATAACCTGGTCAGGCCATTGTATACGAGACCTATCATTAGGAATCACCTGAATTTCCTCCTTTTTGATCGCTTCTCCGTATGGAAGGGCACCTGACAGGAATGCCAGCCCTCTCCGGTTCTATGTACTTTGGCAACAGAACCATTGGCCTGTGCTATTTGCCAACTACATGATCATAGAGGACTTAGATGTTCCCGCCCGGAACATTATAGTATCATTGTATGCATGCAGATGACATCTATTCAAGGCACTCGTGGGTATCATGATTAGTTCGAATAAATCCAGGACCTTCCCGCACACACACCCTACACAGGTCAGGGCATTGAGTCCCCCCTTCCCTGGTGTTCTACTTCCATCAAATATCTTGGTATATGGATTGGTTGATACCAGCGCATGATCATTTCAGAAAACTATAGAATAGTCATGACAAAACTAATTTGAATTTGAATTTAAAAATATTTATAGAGCGCAACATTCACCTAGCGGTTTCTTGGCGCTGTGAAGGGAGGGTACCAGAGGAGAAAGATGACAGCCACAAATTCAAGGGAATGGAAGCAATTTACAGAGAGAAAGCCTGTTTAAAAAGAAAAGTCTTGAGGTCTTTCCGGAAGGGAAGATAATGCGTGGCTGATCTTAGATGGTCGGGGAGGGAGTTCCAAAAAGTGGGTGCCAAGGTAGAAAAGTTGGCCCCTCCCCAATTTTTGCGCTTATAGCGAGGGACCAGCAGGAATGACTGTGAGGAGGAGCGTAGCTCTCTGGTGGGGGTATACTCCCTGATCAGGGAAGAGATGAAGGCGGGAGCCGAGCCCCATCGTGCCTGGAAAACCATACAACCTATTTTAAATAGGGCTCGCTCCCTCACAGGCAGCCAATGAAGCGCCTTCAGTAAAGGGGTTGAGTGATGGGAACGAGATAGGCCATAAACTAATTGAGCCGCCTGGTTTTGGACCAGCTGGAGTTTCCGCAGCCTGTACGCCGGAATGCCGTTGTAGAGGGCATTCGCGTAGTCGAGCCGGTGTAACACCAAGGCTGACATGATCAGTTTAAGTGCCATGGGAGAAAAGAACCGGGATACAGTGTGGATAGTACGAAGGGTGATAAAGCAGGAAGAAACAACAGAACTAACCTGTGAGTGAAGAGTGAGGTGATTATTAAGCTTGACACCTAAAGTCTTAACTGTGGAAGAAGGAGTGGGGGGGGGGGGGCAAAAGAAGAAGGCCAAAACGAAGAGTTCCAGGGACTGGAACAACCACCCGTAAGAACCAGCTCGGTCTTGTCAGGGTTCAGCTTCAGGTGGTTGAAGTTCATCCAGTCCCTGATAAAAATCATAACAGACTGGAAATTAGCAATAGAATGAGACGAAGAGGATAGATTAAAGATGAGCTGGAGGTCATCCGCATAGTTATAAATGGTGACCTCCAGCTGCTGGAGAGCAAAAATCAATGGATAGATATAGATGTTAAACAAAAGAGGGGAAAGGGAAGGACCTTGGGGAACACCACACGTGACCCTCAATGGGGCGGCCGAGAAATCCCCCAATCGAACCGCCTGGGGGCGGTCCCTCAGGAAGGAGGAAAGCCATACCAGGGCCGAGCCCCCGACTCCCGCCGCTCCGACACGTGACAACAAGATGGAATGGTCCACCGTGTCGAAAGCGGCGGAGAGATCAAGGAGCACCAAGGCCTGATGTTGGTTTTGGTCCATGCCTTCCCTGAGGTTGTCCAGGACCGACACCACTACGAACTCGGTAGAGTGCCTAGGCCGGAAGCCTGCCTGGCGGGATGCTAGGCCCCCATTCTCTTCAACAAAGGAGCTGAGCACCGCAGTTACGTGGCGCTCTAGCACCTTACCCAAATAGGGCAACAGTGAGATGGGGCGGTAGTTGGCAGGGGCAGAAGGATCAGCCCGGGCTTCTTAAGGATAGGCCCTATGGTGGTGGATTTAAGAGCTGGAATCACGACCCCCTGAGCAAGGGAACTATTCAGAAGTGTAAGAGGGGGCTGGGTGCAGACAGAGTAAACTAGGTAGGTGGACCCAACTTTCCTTGCCAGGCAGAATAACTATAATGAAAAGGATAGTTCTGCCTAAACTATCATACTGTTATATAACATCCCTATACCTTTACGTCAACCATTTTTCAGACACTCAGCTCGCATATGATCTTTGTAGCTTAGGAGGGTGAACAACTTAGAGAATGGTGGGGAATAATGACACTGTCATGTGATGAAGGGGGACTAGAGTTGGCACTGGTCTTTGAACTCTATTATCATTATAGCCAAGTTCATTTCGCTCACGATTGGCTGTACCCACCCCCATACATGTCACACACAGTAATTAAGCATGACACAACCCACCTACTTCCGCTGAGTGCTTTGATAGGACAAACAACTAGATGCAACCGCTCCGAAGTAAACTCCATAACAAGCACCGTACTGGCATGGGACTTGCTTTGTAAAAGGTGCAAATGTCTGATTGCTCAACATCCCAGAACAGCCTCTCCTTCACTATGAATTGATACACCTCACTGGGGATAAATCAACCTTACAAAAGCTGTGCAAATGGGGGATCCAGGGGATATTTTTATGAACGCTCAATTTTTGGAATATGCTTGAGGGTAACAGATGGTGAAGGATTCACTGCAATCAAACAAGCATCTTGTTACTGAACTATAATCCACAATACAAACGGAGGCCTCTGAGAATAGTGCAATATGGAAGGTCTGATCGCAGATTGGTGGTGGGAGGATTCCGGCTATGGTCATGTACGTGGGGTAGGTATGGTGCCCTGGCTGTAAACACATGGATAGACAAATTAGTCCTCGGTATGGAACAGCTGGGATGCTATTATATCACCCTCCCAAAAACTCACACAACTAAGATCTTTTGGGGCCCCATAAAGTCATATTTGCTAACACATTTTGAACTGGTTGGTGAGATGAAAACAGAGTTCAGAAAGGCGTAGAGGTGCGAGGGGAGCTCTCCTCTGCCATCCAAACCACAGGGAAATGTTAAAATGTACAGGACCTGGCTTTTAGCTGTCTCCAACCCGTAATACTGGCACATATCACCTGTTCATCCTAGTTAACAGTTAGGAACGTCATCATTCCGAGGCCGCAACTGTCAACAGGAGACACTGACTGTGATTTTCGGCTCCATGTATGTGAAAAATGCGGTTGTATGATGTTACTACGCATTCCGGCGCTCAGGTGGATAGACTCCTTCCTCACTGGGCGCTCGTTCCAGGTATGGGATGGCAACTACCATTCGACCACCCTCCCCCTCACGAGCGGGGTCCCCCAGGGGTCGTCTCTAAGCCCCACGCTCTTTAACGCCTATATGGCCCCTCTTGAAGATGTGGTTACCCCCTTCGGAATTAAAATAGTGAGTTATGCTGATGATACTCAGCTGGTCGTCTCCTTATCCCAACTGGACGACCACCCGGACAATATGGCAAACTGCCTCACGGATATCCACAATTGGATGTGTGAATCATCACTGAAATTAAACGGGTCAAAGACCGAAGTTATGCTCATGGGCAAGCAATGGGCAACTATCCCCTCATCGGTCTGGCCAGACGTGTTCGGGGAAACTCCCACCCCGAAACAAGAAATTAAGACCTTAGGAGTCTGGCTGGAACCCGAGCTCTCGATGAGAACGCAAGCATCCAAAACTGCAGGAACCTGTTTCGGGCTGATGCGGTCCACCCGCAAGATTCTCCCCTTACTCCCGCCCACGTCGAGAAAACTCCTAGTCCAAGGCTTAATACTGGCTCGGTTGGACTACAGCAACATGGTATACCTGGGAGCCCCAGAAGCCACCATGGCTAAACTTCAACGCACACAGAATGCAGCAGCCCGACTACTTATGAACCTTCCCTCCAGAGTATCAGCCAAACCAGCAATCAAGGCCCTTCATTGGCTGCCAGTGCGCCAGAGGGTGGGATTTAAGGCCATGTGTACCGCACACAAATTGATGAATGGCGTTGGCCCCACGATCCTCAGTGACCTGGTTACTCCGTATAAGGCCCCCAGATCCCTTCGATCTGAGAATGAGCGGCTGGCCAACATCCCCAGGTACAGGAAGACACAGACCGGTGGCCGACGATTCTCCGTGAAGGCATCTGCCGGGTGGAATGCCCTTCCCCGTACCCTGAGGCTGGAACCTAGTTATCTGACCTTCAGAAAAAAATTGAAAACGCTCCTATTCCCAAAATAAAGTCCCTACTCTCCCTGCTCCCCCCTCCTTTGGATATTACAAACATTATAGCGCGGGGATGCCTTCGGGTCACCAGGCGCTCTACAAATCGTTAATAAATAAATAAATAAAAATTCCGTTGTAACGCATGCCTTTTCCACGCATGCGTTACAACGCGAATGCCACTACCACGAATATGCATTACAACGAAAATGCCTTTAACACGCATAGTTATACAACGATTTTCGTTGTATAACTATGCATGATAATGGCATTTTCATTGTAAATGCTTTTTTCGATCCCTGCCCCAATTCCTTATATGTTCCCTAAAATCATTTAAAGTTTGTATTTAAAAATAATTACTCACATTTTTTCATAGACGGACTTCTCCTTCAATGTTATGTGGTCCCTTTTCTATTTTTTTGTAAAGGCAGTACGCAGACGCACGTACGTTATTACGTCGTTAGGGAGGCTGGCTTATTTCAGGAAGGAGGAAAGGCACAAATCATCGTCTTTATGGTAAGTGTTATTTCTTTTTTTAAACTCACTTTTTGGGGGGGGGGGCTCCCCCCTTAAGCCCCCCCAGCCCCCTTTTTTAGTTCTACCTTTACCCCACATTCCTTCACTACGTATTTGGTAGTAAAGAAATGAGTGGTAAAGGCTTTACGTGTTAACCACGCATGCGTTGTAAAGCATGCGCGGTTAAGTACAGTGTGGAAACGGCCGCATTGTAGTGGCTGTTTCCCGAAAAATGGTTGTATGATGTTACTACGCATTCCGTTGTAACGCATGCCTTTTCCACGCATGCGTTACAACGCGAATGCCACTACCACGAATATGCATTACAACGAAAATGCCTTTACCACGCATAGTTATACAACGATTTTCGTTGTAAAACTATGGATGATAATGGCATTTTCATTGTAAATGCTTTTTTCGATCCCTGCCCCAATTCCTTATATGTTCCCTAAAATCATTTAAAGTTTGTATAATTTAAAATAATTACTCACATTTTTTCATAGACGGACTTCTCCTTCAATGTTATGTGGTCCCTTTTCTATTTTTTTTTTAAGGCAGTACGTAGACGTTTTCCGGACTGCAGTGACGGCAAATGGCTGTTACTGAAGTCCAGAAAAAAAATGGACCGCCTGTGCCAGGGCTCAAAACAGAGCCCGATAGAAACCCATTTCGAGGCCCCCTTTAAAAAACTGCCGGTGCTCAGACCCCTTGGGACCCGGCCCACTTAAAGCCCTGTCTTTCCTAATCCAGGGCTCAGAAAGTCCTGGGGAGGCATGGACGTCAGGTTCGAGGGAAAGGGAGGGGCCCCGGGCAAAATTATAACCGGGTTGGGAAAGATATAGAGCTGGCTGAACCAACTACCTCCCCACCCCCATCTTCACCATTTCGAGAACCACCACAGGATGGCAAAGTAAAGTTGTCTGAGATGATTCATGAATAAGTAAGGCTTTCCTTACTAGAATTGCTGATGCGTGCAGTAAGCTTTGTTGAGAATGTGTGTAAACCACCTGCTTCCCGGATGTGGAAGGGACATTCTTCTGCAGTCAACTGATTCTGGGTCAATGGGGGAATTCCAAGGTTTTCAGCACAGTGCGGATTGTGCTGGTTGTTAAGAGGTCGTTGCAAGAGCTTCACGACAAGGAGCACAGTTTTCACATGGCTAGCAGCACCGTGTACGGAGCAATTCTTTAAAAAAAAAAAAGTGATTCTGCCGTCCATAAATAACAAAGTTTAACATGTACATCAATAGATAATCCATACTCAATCCACATCCATGACGACGGAATACATTTGCAATTTCACATAAACTATAAATAGTTCGGAAAAAATGAAGGCTCTTCAATAACAGGGATGTTTGAGATCAATATTTAAAACATTGTAGTAGCTCCAAAGTGCGGTAAAATTATCTTTTTTTTTGCTAGCATCAGCACGACATGGCATCGGGAAGTGTGGGAGTAACTTAGGTACACAAGTAACATAAGACTAGAAGAGTTGTGTTCATTTTTAAGTCTTGCCTACAGACAGCTTTTGCTGTAAGTTGGCAACAGACATATTGAATCCATTAGACTTAAAGTAGGCTTTTGGTCTGCCCCTTGTTCCTGATTCAAAGTCTATCTCAATTCCCTGCTTCTGAATTGATGGCTTCCTTCCCTCTTTGGGTATTTATCCCACCTAAAGAGCATTTTAGCTTGACTGTGATTTCATTGGATTAGTTGTATCCTTTCACTGTTGACATCTATACCTCGCTATGCAGTGCATGAGGGGATACTTTCTCTCCCTCTCTCTTTCTCCTTTCTTTCCCTGCTCCCACCTCATCTTCCTCACCCACTCTCTTCGTTTAAACTGTTGGCTCTCCCATGGTGCCTGTTTGGCTCCCCATGTGCAATCCGTTGCCCTTTGCTGTATGGCAGGTACCATTTTTGATTGGATTTTAAACTATTCTTGCACATGCGTGGGCAAGCACAATACACTTCTTGACAAGCTTTTATTTGTGCTTTATATCAAAAATTATTCTAAGATGTCCTACTGTGGAATGATTACATCTCACAATGGTTTTGCCATAAATGATGACAAAACTATAAAAAGCTTTGCCATAACTACTAGGTCAGCACCCCAGTCTCACAGATGAGACCTTCTGATTTTGCCAATGCTTGTTTTAAAATAATACATGTTTACCAACAAAACTGTCAAACCTCATTTTGTTTTGTGATGGTGCTGGTGTATATTCAACAACATAAACCATATTCAGGGCATTACCCTACACTCTTTCCCCAGGACCATGATATCACAACATGGGGAATGGAACCAAGTTGTGGTGACCATCCATTAATGTGAGGCAACCATATTTTGATGGTCTGTATTCTGGCTCCTGATTTTTTTGTTATGATGCACGCCATACCATTTTGTATATCCCAACGCATGCCATTTTCTAACTGGCCTATAACAGTAGATTCAACTTAACCACCCAACACACCCCAGACCCACATTGGCAAAATCAGCACCTATTTGACCACCAGTTTCAAAAGTCGCCAGCAGAACTTCTTGCAGTGCATAGACTGTCTACCAGTCAATGTGTATCTCTACTCTAGTGATTGAAAAGTAGCTATGACAATCATTTCTTATCCTTTATTCTCATTTTCACTCCCTCTTTGAGGGATAATAACGCTCCTTTGCAATTAAGCATTTGAGCGCCTTGAGCCACATCCTGAAAAAGGCAAACCGTAGAGAGTCTTCAAGATGTATTCTGCTTGGTCCAGATATTTATATGTCTAATGATCAGCCATTCAGTTTGTGTCTCTTTCACTAAAATTCGCACACATTCCACAGAGAAGAAATAGAGGCTCTCTAGCCCCTTCTTATTAAACTGCCCCTTCTGAAAAGGGCCAATTGGAGAGTAGTTGGTGCAGTCCTTGCCACTCTTTTCTAGTCCCTTCCCAAACTCGAGCATTCCTGCATGCAGATAATCCGTCTCCCTTTCCGGTGAACCGGTCTGAACCTGGATCCGGGAGATATGTACTGGTCTGTGGAATACTATAGTGAAGTAACTCCCGGCAGATGGAGACTTGCCCCAGAAGTACTCATCCACATTACTGTATGCCTGGATAGGGACATAGTTTTCAAAAGCTGGGATGCTTGTGAATACATTGGCAGGAGGGTTGTCAGGAATGTCCAATGGGTCCTCCTCAAAGTCCTCATCTTTTAACCGATTGGCGGTTCCCTGGAAGGAAGAATAAAGGCCCATGTGCTGGAACAGCGATGGTTTAAATCGAATAACATCTTTTTGGGTGAGTAGCATACGAAAATGCGTCAATAGCCAATCGCAAGGCATCTCCTGGTAAAACATCAACAGGAACTGGGCAAGCCTCTGCAGGTCACTGGATTGGTAGAGCTTGCCGATGTAGCCTAGTTTGGAAAATTCCAACGTCACCCAGTAGGTGCTCCCGCGGGATGTGACCACTTTCTTTATGGCTGTAAAGAAGGACTTGGAGCACTGAACGTCATCTTCTATCATGAGGTAATAAGTAGACAAATTCTTGCAGAAGTTCATCAGAAATGCATAGTCCACGTTCTGCTTGGACCTGAACTTCACTCTGTCCTCGGGGTCATTGTAGTTGCGTTTTAGTCCTTCCAGTGCAGGGTAATGCTCTTGCGGTGCATGGATCACCAGCAGGTGGCCAGCCATGATGTGGTGGGTGAACTTGTTGCCAATCTCTTCTGCCATTCGGGAGTTCCACTCCATGTCAAAGTCGGCCAGGTGCACCACCACTACCATGTCTTTCAGCTCCTCATTGGTGGACTGCTTGAAGATGGATTTCAGGGTCTCAAGGAGGTAAGTTCCCTTTTTCCTTTTCACGGAGCTCAGCCCAATTGAGAGGTATTCTTGGAATAAGAAAGAAAGAAATATTGTTTTAGTATCTCATGAGCACATGCAACACTTGTGCGAAGTCTACAAACGATATAGGGGTCATTTCATTGATTAAGTATTATTAAAGGTGTGCTAGCAATCTTGGCTTGAATAGACATCACAGATTCAGAAGGCAAAGGAAAATGGCATATCAAAGGACACCCGCTACCACTACTGGCTTCACCGGGCTTGTACACAGGGAAGTTCTAACATGCAGTTTTAATGTTGATAAATTAATAACCACTGATTGAGTCATTGGCATAAATAGATGTAAGCATATGTTGAGAAAACATTTTATTTTAAGTGAAGGCGTTTCATATTTCTTGCAAGGACAGAACCTAGACAGGGCTCTCGGTGTGCTGAAGGTGAGCGTAAAAACACATAAGGAATAAGTAGAGAACATTGCTGTCTATCCGGTCCTCAACTGATATGCCAGCAGCTACTATACCACGTGTCACTAAATAATCATACTTTCATATGATCATTCCTTCTCTCCTGCCTTCCATTGACCTGCTTGTGAAGGCGAACAACTTGTACTTTGTTTATCATAGGAGTCTGCCTCAGACATTACATTATTTACCTATCTATTTCATTAGGATATCTATTATCTGGCCGCTTTAGATACTCTCTGTTTTTTCTCTTGTTCTCTTGCTGTCTCTGGTTCTTACTGACTCTCTTGGAACAGCTTTAATTTTTATCAGTCTCTCGCTTTCTCTTTCTTCCGGTAGTTTGTCTCTGTTTTGATCTCTAACTTCCCTTTCCATCGAGTGTTGGATTCCATTATGCTAATCTTTCTGCCTCTTTGTCTTCCTTTGTTCATCGCTTTCCTTGTTCTGTCATCCCTAAGACTTTCCTTACCTCCGAACATATTCCTTCTCATCTAGCTGCCCTTTTATCCTCTCCCCTGCCTATTCATCCCTCATTCATTTGGCCATCGTTCAGTTTGCCTGCTCTCTCATCTTTCAGTTTATTTCCATTATTCTGTATTTTGCCCAAGTATCTACGCATTCATGTATGAAACACTCCACTAATGTCTCTATCGGTCTCCATCGCTAAATGTCATCTTCGAGTCTGTACCTCTGCCCTCCCAACCTTCTATATGCCTGCCTTTCAAAAAGACGCTTACCTGACATGCATGTATGTGTTCTTATCTCTGCCTACATGTCTGTCTTTCCTGTCATACTATCTGTACATCTACCATTCTGTCAATCAGCCCCCCTGCCTGCCCAATTTTCCATCTGTATCTCTCTCATCATTGAAATGAGGGAAGGCGTTTTCCAGTTAAAAGTAATAAAGATGTCACAGGAAATTAGAAATCACAGAAATACCGTTAACAATTTACAACAAAGCTGTTTGCTGAAAAGGGGATAAGAAAAACGGGCCAATTCACAGAACTAATTTACAACAAAATCTTAAACTTACTACTTTTGGTATTCACAGACGGCATTTAGTAGTCTTCAATTAGGATTTTGTCTTAAATAAGGATTTTGTCTTAAGTTAAACTCAAGACAAACTTAAGTTAAACTTAAGTTTAATTTAAGACAAAATCCTAATTTAAGACAAAATCCCAATTTAAGAAAAAAACCTAATTTAAGACAAAATCCTAATTTATGAGAAAATTCTAATTTAGGACAAAAGCCTAATATAAAACACAATCCTAATTTAGGACAAAATCCTAATTTAAGACAAAATCCAAATTTAGGACAAAATCCTAATTTAAGACAAAATCCTTACTTAAGACTACTAAATGCCTTCTGTGAATATTAAAAGGAGTAAGTTTAGAATTGTGTTGTAAATTAGTTCCATGAATCGGGTCCGATAATATTATTTTTTCATTTAAATAAATAACAAAACATGTAACGTAGGGCGTGGCTTGGCGCATTAAGATGGCGGTCGCACTCTAAGAGTGCTCCGGACCACTCCGTCATCCGCACCATTATGATCCACCGCCATCAGCTCATTAACAGTCCTCCCTTCTACTTCTGTGTCCTCCGCCTTGACCTGCAGTGCCCGGCGGAGTGTCTGATGCCGTTTTGCCTCCATGTAGAGGCAACTTTCTCCACTTAGATTCCGGCGTGCCTCCGCCTAAGATGGCGTTGCTGTCCCCTGAGGCCTCTTTGTGCATCGTTGCCTGGAGATAGGACATAGCCTGGCGGGAGACGCAAGCCTTCTGTCCTGTCTGGGATCCCCTGCTGACCCCCTCTGCGGTGGAGGTGGAGAGCCGGATGCTCCGGTGTTGGCCCTGATTGCAGAGCTCCTCCCCTGCCCGATCGGACCCGCTGACACCGCTGGCCTGCCTCGCGACGCCGCAGGTGAGACCTCTGAGGGAGCACTCCACTGGAAGACAAATCGGCCGCCGGGTCGGGCGGCGGAGTCCGGGAGCCTGACTCCCCACCCGCGAGTGACCCGATGCCTGTGACCTGGAGCCCTACCTGGCCGCCGCCGGGGTCCTGGGCGCCTCTACCAGCTTTAGGCCAAGGGGGGAGATCCCCGAGGCCCACCTCGTACCGGGCTTTCCTGCGGCTGCTGACTCAGCCTGATGGCAGCCGGGCCTGTACCTTGTAGCTGGCTGCGCCGCCATTGCGGCCACATATACTGAGCTGCCCCAGACTTGAGGAGGCATCCCGGCTCCCCTGCGGCACTGCTGCAGTGCCAGCTGCCGTTTTGGGCGGCGTGAGACCCGGTGCGGCTGTGGCGGCGATCCGACTGGCTGTGTGGATTGAGGCCCGGTTTCCGACAGTTGCTGCGACTTGCGCTGTGAGTGCTGGGAGGACGCCTGCCTGCTTCTTGGGCTCCCCCTGTGTCTCGGGAGCCCGGACCTGCCCGCGACGGCCCTCGGGCCCTGGCCGTGTGACCGGGGGGGGCGGTGCTGTTGTCTCCCAATAGAGGGGCCGCCGGCGTACATCTGTGAACCCCGGGGCTGCCTCGCTAACCTCCTATGCACGGCTGGCGGGCCTGCAGACCGGCCCTTTCCTGCGGCAGAGCGGCTGATGCTGCGGGGGTCCAGGAGTGGCCTACCTACTTCCCCTGCCCCCCCTGCATCTCAAGAGCCCGGATCTGCATTGTGCCACCCTCCGGCCCACCTGAGAAGGAGCTGCGGTGTCCCTGCCTCCCACGAGTGATTTCCTGGACTGCCTTCCCACTGGGGGGACCGCTGCCTTGCTCCTGTGGCCCCGCACTAAGATCCAGTGAATCCGGTGGATGGACTGGCTGTCGGCTGGGTCCGGTTTGGTTTACTGTTGCCTGTGACCCCTCTGGCGGCCTCTGGTGCTTAATTGTGGCTTTGGGGGTGATGGGGGCGCTGCTTAGGCCTCCTGGGGACCTGAACTTGCTGCACTGGTATCTATGAGCCGTCCAGGGACTCTCCTTTCCCCCCCTGCGACAACTGTGGTGAGGAGGTGTGCACGCTGCTGATGGGGTGCAGGCCTCTGGGAGGGGGTTCGGCCGTCGATCGGGCGGCAAGGGGGGGTACGGTGTGCACAGGCCCGGGCCGACTCCGTGCCCGGTAGGGCTTCTCCCCCAATCCCCTCATCCTTGGAGTACCAGAGGGTCAGTGGGTCCTCGACTGCCACCCTGGGCGGTGACGCTTGGGCATCTCGGTGGGGGCATGTGGGTGGTCCTGCGGCTACACCTTTTTTCTCTGCCTAGGTGGGGACGGTGCTGGTCTGGTTGCCCGGACACGTTCCTCTGGCCGGTTGCACCCGCCTAGGAGCGGTGGTCCTGCACTGCTGCTGCTGCTGCCTGGGGCTTCTGGTCAGCTGCACGGCTCAGGCGGCATGGAGTCCTGGTCGTGGGCCCCTCTCGCTGCCCCTATCAACTAAGGCTGTGACGTCCAGCTCCTGCCTTCGTGGCTGATCTTGGCCCCCTGCGCTGCAGGCCCAGGGCCGACGCCATCCCTGGCCTCCATCTTCAGTGATCCGGCGAACCTGACACTCTTCAGAGGTCCCCGCGTGGTACAGTTGGCTTGACGCGGGGCGGCGAGGGCTGCCTGCGCCTTGGGCCCCTCTTCTCCATCCTCTTTCTTTGCCTCCTGGCTGTCCGGATTACCCTAGGGAAACCGCACCTCCATCCTGTCTAGAGATCACCATGGTCCGGGACGAGATACCCAAGAATCCGGCTACCCAAACCAAGATAGATCGGTTCACCACCACTGACGCTGGGGCTGCCGGTGGTCCTGCTGGCGCGGGTGCCCCTGCTGCGCCCGATCTCTCCTTGATTCTTCAGGTGATCCAGACATCGCAGTCCTCGGTCGAGGGCAAGATTGCGGAGGTCCGGGTAGACATAATGCTAATCCGACAGGACCCTCGTAACGCTAACATCCGGATTAAGGAAGTGGAGTCCCGAGTGTCCGCGGTGGAGGACGATATTCAACAACTCAAGGCCCAGATAAATCGGCTCCAATCCCACACACAGGAGCACCACCGGCGGGTTGAGGATGCGGAAAATCGCACCCGCCGCAACAATCTGCACCTGGTTGGATTTTCTGAAGGCATGGAGCAGAGTCGGGCAGCGGACTTTGTAGAACGCTGGTTACGCTCCTGGATGCCAGAGGGAGCGCTCTCCCCCTGGTTCACGATCGAGAGGGCGCACAGATCGCTTGCCTTCCCAGCCGCAGCCGGATGCCCCTCAGCGACCAATTATCCTGCGAATCCTCAACTACCGAGATAGAGACACTTTCCTGGCCGAATCGCGGAAGAAACAGCCGCTCAACCACGAGAACTTGACAATAATGGTCTTCCCTCACTACACCATGAGGTCCAATCCCAACGTCGCTCCTTAACTGAGGTCAAGCAGAAGCTGTGCTCGCTTAACATTCAATATAGGCTCCTTTTCCCAGCACGGCTGCGTGTGGTCTTTCAAGACAAGTCCATCTTCTTTGAGACTCCAGAGACGGCGTGGATATGGGCAACGGAGGAGTGACCGCTGCAGATGCCTGTCCAGGACTGCGTGCAGCCTGCTGCCACCGGAGACGCTCAGCGGGATGTGCCTGTGCTCCGCCCGCGCCGCAGACACCCAGGGTGGCGCAGTGGCCGGCAGCACGCGCGCTCTGCCTCTCCGACGGGCTTCTCGCTGGGCCCCATGCGTGGGCCTTCCGGAAAGACCTCTCCAGCCGGATGGCGCTCTGGCTCCTTGGACCACTCCGACCCCAGTTTGGCTTTGTCTTAAATGCTCTTGATGGATCTTCCGGACACCGATCTCTCCCGCAGCCCGGCTCTTCTCACCGGGCCGGCCTGACCACATCGCAGCGATGTTAGCCTTTCATACGATGTTCGGGTTCCTGGCTGGAGTTGTCTGTGGCCAGTGGCCAGTGGCTGAGTCCGAGACTAGTATCCCATTTGGTCACTAACTGTTCGCTGATGGTATAACACATGAACATCCTAATATAAAGAGGGGTCCTCCACGACTTACCCAGTTTCCAATTGTTTTAAGCTTGGTGTTTCAGTGTTCTGTTACTGTTCGGGTGACAGATGCTTCCGTTCCTGAAGTGTGGGGTGGGAGGGGTTGGAGCCTCTGCTCCTGTTTGTTTTGTTTTTCAAAGTTGTTGTCTTTTGCACCACAGTTGACCCACTACATTCGGGAGAGCACTTCCCATACACTGCTACGCTACTCTATCCACGCCTCTCTTATCGCAGCTAGGCTGCCTTGCGACCCGGCTCTCCCCATGGCCCCCTCCTCCTTGGCGAGTCTAGCACGTTCTCATCGCTCCGCCTAATGTCCTGAATGTTAACGGCCTGCTGAACAAAATCAAACGCGCAGCCGTCCTTTGATACGCCCAGCGCCAGGTGGTAGACATACTCATGCTTCAGGAACCCATCTACTAGGCCAACGATGTCCTTTCCTTGCCCGTTATGGCTATGGCGCTGTCTGGCATTCTGGGTTTGGTAGGGGTTCCAGAGGGGTGGCAATTCTGGTGTGTTGCACTCTTCCCCTAGTTGCGCGTAAGGTGACACCCGACCCTCAGCGCTGCTTTATTCTTTTAGAGTGATCACTTGGGGATTCCCCGCTAACTTTGCTGTCTGTCTATTCCCCTCCTGCTCTGCTGGCCCCTACGCTACGCGGAATTACCCCAATGATCGTGGCTTTACCCTTTGGACTGACCGTGGTTGGGGGCGACTTCAACGACATTATGGACCCAGGTCTTGACGTTGGGTCCCCTCCCTCTACTTTCAGGACTGTCCAGTCCGGTTTTCTCTCCTCATGGGCGGCCAGCTTGGGGCTCAGAAACGCTTGGAGACTGTGGCATCCGACTGCTAGGCAATACACTCGCACTTCTGCCTCTCACCACACTCATGCGCGCCTCAATTATGCTTTCCTGCCGGCTCATGATTGCCGATCGCTCCAGGCCATATCCATCCTCCCGAGGGGCCTATCGGACCACTCCCCAGTGTTACTTCATATAGGGGCCCTTCCCCCAGCCTCCCGGCCGCTCTGGTGACTCAATGCCTGGTTCCTCCAGGACGAGGAGTTCAAGGACAGCATTGGTACTGAACTTGCTACCTATTTTACCACTAATCAAGGCTCGGTGTCCTCCTCTTGCACCCTTTGGGAGGCTGGTAAGGCCACTATTAGGGGGTTTGCCAAGGGTCAGCTGAATCTCGCTCGCACGGCGCGTGACTCCCAGCTCACTCGGCTGGAGGCACAGGCCTCCCTTATTGAGGCGTTGAATCCCGACGATAGATCTGATGCCCAGGAACGGAGACTTGCGTTCCTACGAGATGAGATGAGTCAGACCTCTCTGGAAGCTGCTAAACTTCTTTGGCGGTTGTCCGTGGCCCGAGTGTATGGCTGGGGAGACAAAAATGGGAAGCTCCTCCACCGCCTCACCATCTCCCCTATGGCCAACCGTATCGTACCTGAGATGACGGACGCAGATGAAACGCTCCACCGTGCCCCGGTAGCGGTTGCTCAATGCTTTGCCTCCTACTACGCTACCCTATACTCAGTGCGTTCACCTGGTCTCTCTCTCCTTGACCTCCTCCAACAGGAGGAGCTCTCTCTTCCACGCCGTAGCGATTTGGACGCGGCCGTGTTGGACTTCCCGCTCACCCCTGCGGAGGTGGCAGACGCCATTTTGCGCCTGGCGGCTGGTAGGACTCCTGGGCCAGATGGACTCCCCAAGGAGTTTTATTCGTCCTACCGTGATACCCTGCTTTCACCCCTCGTGACGATGTTTAAGGAAGCGGCGGAGTGTGAATCATTCCGGCCAGAGACGGATCTCGGTACCATCATTCTGATCCCTAAGTCCTAGACACCCTCACAGTGCTGCTTGGACTATCGTCCCATTTCGCTCATCAATACGGAACTCAAGATCTTCGCCTCCGTATTGGCTAATCGCATACAACCGCATTTAGCCCAGTTTGTTCACCCTGACAAATTCGGCTTCATGCCTCTCCGAGGGACTAGACACTGTCTCCGACTCCTTCACCTTGCCCTTGAGAACCGACACCTGCTTACACCATACTTGTCCCTTCTCCTTATTGATTTTGAGAAGGCTTTCGACCTTGTTGACTGGAGCTACTTGGATGCGGTGTTGGAACAGATGGGCTTTGGCACTCCCTTCCGTGCCTTGGTGGGACTACTCTGTCGCCGTCCTCGGGCACAGGTCCGCGACAACTGCGCTCTATCCCACCCCTTCCCTATTGGACGGGGTACGAGGCAGGGCTGCCCCCTTTCCCCGATCCTCTTCGCTCTGGCAATGGAGCTGTTCGCTTGCCTTTTCCGCAGTGATCGTTCCTTGACTGGCTGGAGGTGGCCCGGCCTAGCAGAGGATAAAATCGCGCAATACGCAGATGGCGTGTTGCTGTTCCTGGCAGACTCAGCCTGGTCGGGACCTCGCTGTCTTCGGGCGCTGGCTACTTTTGAACAAGCTTCCGGCCTGTGGCTTAACCCGACCAAGTCCGTCCTCGTCCCCTTACACTTTACTCGCGAGTGCTTTGACTGGCAGTCGTCGATTCCTCTTCGGAGGCTGTGTTTCAAGTATTTGGGGATCTGGGTTTCCCTTCTCCCTGACCTTGCATGGGAACTCAATGTCTCCCCGCTGGTCAAGCGGGTCCGCGCCGATCTCCTTAAATTGCGCACACTGCCTCTCAACCCACTAGGCAGGATTGCCCTGTACAAAATGATGATCTTGCCCTGTTTTTTGTACATGCTCCAGAATACCCACCTTTCCTTTGCTAGATCTAGGTTCCGGGATATGGACGGCATGGCCACTAAGGGCCCGATGTAGGTAATTCCGATTTACCTACTCTTAAATACCGAATCATACCGAATCGGTATTTAAGAGTAGGTAAATTGGAAGTAGGCAGATATAGGTAATTTTTATTTTTCAATTACCGATTCTGTAAGATTCGGTATTTACCGATTCGGTAAATACCGAATCGGTATTTCCCATTGATTCCTAGGGGCCTTGAAGCCCATAAGAATCAATGGGAAATACCGAATTGGTATTTACCGAATCGGTAAATACCGAATCCTGGCAGGGGGAACGGGGTGTCACTTTAACACCCTGTAGCACCCCAATTGCAGGCTTGTGTGCCATGTGGCACACATACATGCCCTAAGGGCATGTCTGTGTGTCACATGGCATAGGTGTACATGCACAGATGTGCATGTACACTGGAATTCGGTATTTTACCACCCAATAGGATTGGGTGGTATATACCGACTCCTAAAGCGCCTGTGGCACTCTTTGAAGTGCCAGGCTACATCGCGAATTACCAATTCGGTAAATATACAGAGTCGGTATTTTACCGAATCTGTAAATCTATCGAATCGGTAAATTTGCAGATTCGGTAAAATTCAGGCCCCCTACATCTCAAAAACCAATTACCGGTCGGTCACGGCCGAAAACGGGTGTTACCGACCGGTAATTGGCGACCTACATCTGGCCCTAAATTCCTTTGGGGGGACGGAGATCCAGGCTGGCCCTGGCCCAATGCCGAATCCCACCTTTTGATGGAGGCCTTGAAATGACGAACCTCTACTACTTAGCGACTCGTTTCCTCACGATTCACGACTGGTTCAATGGCGGCTGGTCTGACCCGGCATATCGCTTGGAGCTTCACATCTTGGGCTTCTCCTCTATCCAAGGGATGCTTTATGGGTCAGCGGTTCCCCGTGCTCTTCCGGAAGTCACGCGGGGTGTACTCCTGGCTTGGCATGCATCACTCCGACATACTCAATGGGCAGACAGACTGACCCACTAGACCCCCTTGTGGTGTGGTACCAGGCTACGCGAGATCGCTTCCCTGTCAGGGTTCTGGCAGTGGGATCTTATCAGGGTAACCTTGCTGGGTGACGTCTGGAGTGGTACTCACATCCGTTCCTTTCGGGACTTACAGGCCAGGCATTCCCTCCATCCCTCTCAGTTCTTTCGGTACTTGCAACTGCGTCATGCTCTTCACTCCCACATTGCAGACGGTACGTCCCTGCCCGAATATAGCCCACCTGAGGCGCAGGTTCTGAATGGGGATCGGGGGAAGGGTGGAGTCTCTCGGATCTACTGCTCACTCACCAACAATACCCCTAATTCCCTTTACCTACTCCGTGAGAAGTGGGAGGGCTGGCTTGGAGCTCTGGAGGAAGAGGACTGCAGGGACGTCCTGATGGCCCCCAGGACAATTGTGGTATTGGCGAGACTCCGCCTGGTCCAAGTCTATTTTCTGCACGCTGTCTACCTTACGCCCCTGTGCCTCCACCGCGCTGGACTCCAACCTGACGCCCACTGCCCCGCTGCTTTCACCCCCATGCTGATTTCTACCATATGGTTTGGTTGTGTACTGCGATTCTGAGGTATTGTGAATCTTTAACGCAAGATCTGACAGGGGTCCTGGGCTGGAAGGTGCCTCTTGATCCCACTCATGTTCTGCTGGGCGTCACTGACGGACTGGACGGCTCCAGGGCTGAGAAGCTCTTCCTCAAAACAGCATTGGTGGTCGCCAAGAGGGACATTGCTGCGCATTGGCTGGACACTTCTCCTCCCACTCTAGGGCGCTGGTGCCGGGGGGGTGGATTGGTACGCTGCGCAGGAGTGGCCTTTATATGTAGCCAGGGGGTGTCCGGAGAAATTTCGCTGCATGTGGGGCAAATGGCTCGGACCGTTCGATTAATGAAATGGAGTGGTCTGCTCTTCAAGTACTCGTGGATATGCTCTCATTGATCTCCCTATGTAGCCTTGATGTCACTGTGACGTACTTTTCTCCCAATTCTGATAATGTACATGTAGCTCTAAATGGTGCTGTTCTTTGTTACATCCAAAACTCAATAATGAGCAATGGGTCTCTTTCCTAGAAAATAATATTCAACAAATTATACTATAGTAATCTACATAGTTCAGCGATAACTAACAAGCTATATTGGTAAATTAATCAGAACAGGATAAACATGCTACTTTTTCTGTAAGAAGATTGCCCTTTTAAATGGGTATGTAGATGTGCACTGGATTTGCTGTTAGTAATGACTTTAACTGAACTCATACAAGCTCTTATATGTAAACATTTATATGGAATTTTCAGCTGCTCCCAGTGCATTTTGGGTACAACATGTTAGTGTGCTCTATGTACGTGAAAACAGGCCTTACTATTCCAGGCCAGAAGATGGAATCAAGTTAATGGATAAATATGAATAAAAATGAGGAAAATTACATTTGTTAGTAGTCAATGATTTCAGAAGATTTTTTGATCAAAAATGGACAGGTCACATTTTTTAGGAAGCATGAAACAGCTTCAACAGCAGTGTGGGTTTGCTAACTCATTCATGACCCCATACATTATTTCTCTATGTACCCACTAAGACAGTTGTTTTTAACGTTTTGAGTGGTGTGGAACCCCACTGAATCATTACTGGAATCCAAGGACCCTCACTGAGTCATTAGTGGAAGACAGGACACCGGGCCTAAGCAATTTCTATAATTCGGACTTTAAAACAATACACACAAATACAAATACACCACATAGATGCTCAAACATTAAAATATTTTGTATAGTATACTTTCAAATATAGAAAATAATTTCAAATTATTAATGTTGCTTCCTTATTTTTTATGTACTTTATTATTTTGAACTAATTTGATAAATTTTGTAAAACTGTTGCGGACCCTCTAAAGTAGGTTTCATGGACGCCCAGGGGTCCTCGGACCGCAGGTTAAGAACTGCTGCCCTAGGATATCTACTTTTCAAAAATATATATACTGTTGTTAGTCTGTGATTGGTGTTGAGCTCCCCAGTCTTGTAAGATGTATAAGTGTTACTTGTTGAATTCCAGGCAGCATAATATGGTGCAAACCCTTTTCACACAAGGGTTCTTTAGTCCTATATGGACACACATTTACGGGATTCGGTTTTATTAACAGAGTGAGTTAGATTGTTTGTTGGCATGACATTTACTGTAGCTGGGGATTTTAATTGGATTTCAGGTGTAAATGTGAAAGAATTGCTTGTCTTTTTGCTATGTTCAATAGCTTCCTTGGCATTATGGGTACACAAGCTTTTCATATTAGTCACAAGGATCCCTTTGTCAATAAAGCAACAGACATCGATCCGAGAGGAATACATGCTAATATAACTCACAATATATAGAGCACAGCTTTGGGTCAGCTACTTTCAACCATTGCTTGGCTAATGTTGCCATCTTGATTTAGAACCATCCAAAACATGTTTCAGATGCAGGAGAAATAGCTTGTTAAAAACCCCTACCTTGCACTCTGGCTAAATCCACTCATAAAATGGCCTCCACGCCAACCTGGTAATCTACCGCCTTGTTAGATGAGTGGCTTGCTTGTTTGTATTTCCTGGCTCAGCTGTATTGTTGAAGAAACAACTGCAGAAGATGTGACGATTGGAGGGACATCATCACCAGTCGTGGATTTTTATTTTGCACTGCTTGTACCCTCTCCTGTATCCCATTTTCTGTCTCCTCACTCGCAAGGCGCCATGTCATAGAGCCAAAAGCATCAGGCCCTTCCTTGATTTCAATCATGAGCAAGGTCATGGAAGGAGAAGTTATTCGACAGCTCCAAGAATTCACAAAATCTAAGTTGGTTCTGCATTAAGTTTAGGTAGAGGAAAGGAACCAAAAAATGTAGCAGAGAAGATCTGCTTTCTTCACTGGACTAAGGTGGGTGGAATGATCCTTTCGACCCTTGGAATTGGTGCAGTTTTGACCACTCAGCGCTATTCTTTAACACAGAGTTCAGGTCAAATTCCATCAGTGATCGCGTGGTGGAATTTTTCTCCCACGAGGGTTCATATTATGCACTAGTAAGATTTGGTGTCCCTTTGCGCAGTTTCCTATTGCTGGCGGTCACCAGCGTTCACGAGCGGTTGTGGTTAAAGGGTGGCCATTCAGGTAGATTTGCTACTGCTTAAGTAGTTTTTCTGCTCAAGCTGCAGCAAAATTAACTGTAATGACCGGGTGCTCTTGCACAATGCATGGGGCTGTTTGCACTGATTTTCAATGCTGCTTGTGCTATCAGTGCTAAACTGCAGCGCGAGCTGCATATTTTTCACACATTGGCAGAGTTCCATGGAATTTCACAGAGTTTTTCTGTAACTTCATGGAATTTCATGGAGTGAAACTCCACAAGTACTGCCCACCCCTAATCCTGACTCATTCTCATCTAGCGTAGGACAATATCTACTGCCCTCGCTAATGCCGTCACTCTTTGTTGTCAAACCATAATTAACAAATCAAAGTTGCTCCTCATCGGGGGTAGTGAAACTGGCCACATGTAGGTTCCATGGGGATCCCCATTGTCACAAGCTAAATTAGGCCCAGAAAGAAACACTGTCATTTTACATGCAAACGCTCTTAATTTGCCTTCTTTTCTACACAATGACATCTGACACACATTTGCTTGCATGATAGTCAGGATTAGTTTTTCTGAAACCACATCACTTACAAATTCCACTTCGTAAGTACAGTATCACCACACCTTGAATATTTAGTACAAGGTTGAATTGCACATTGTGCGAATGTTGTATGCTGTTCGTCCATAAGGCTACATGGCTATAACAAGAGAATAAAAAATGTCAGCCCATCTGAAGCCTCAACACTGAAGCATGGATACTGTTATTAGAAATATACGAGCATTTCTGTGTTCAAATGAGAGGAGCACTCTGATGTCTTTGTGAGGTCCCTGTTGTTGGAGTGTCAGCCTAGCTGAATACTATTTACCCTCTGCGAGGAGGGATGCCCAATGTGTGAGCAAGATGGGAACCTGCACACCTTTAGGTAATGGGGACTTACATCATTCAGTAGGGGATTTTTGGTAGAACACCTACCCTAATCTAACAGGTTAGGAAGCGCATAGTAAGAGTACACAATACACAGTACTTATATAACATCACATATAAAGTGCTTCAGCACAATGGTGGAATTTTTTATTCTTTTCACTGTCCTCATATTGCTAACAATTTTCACTTGCTTCTTAATCATTGCAGGACATATATTCTATACAAGAACCACAATGGTTCAATAAATATTGAAACGTCCCTTTGTGTATCCACTTGAGTGTGCCAGAGTGACTAAGCAAAAAGGTTCTAGATCTGTTACCACAATTCCTTGGGAAGTCAGGGTTGTAATGTTCTGAGGTTGCCCAAATCATTAGGTTCAGGGGTACTTGTGGGTTACTGTGAGCTAGAAGGACTATCAGCCAACATATCCCTAGGGGGTGCGCAGAATCAGTCTGGCACCATCCCAACATTTATGTTGTCCAAACAAACATACAGTCCCTACTATATAAGTGAAAACCGTACAACACCTCTACATTGCCTTTTATTCAACATATACATGAGAAGGCTCACACAGTTGATATTGTAAAACCAACCTATGTTCAAATGCACACTGATACACATCAGCTGTATATCTCTATGAGGGACCACTCAGAGCACTGTGAGATCATCTCTAACTACCTAAAAGATGTGAATCGGTGAATGAAGCAAACCCACCGGTGTCAGAAGATATATAAAAACTGAAATCCTGAGAGTTGTGCCTGTGAGGATAGCCTTGTTTTTCAATGGGCAAATGGAACAAACGCATAAAAAGCTTTTGTGTAATGGTTTTGACTCAGACACTTTTTTGGTCATGATAGCACACAAGTAATACATTGAATTCTCATGTTGCTAGAGAAGCATCCTACTGTTGCTTCCACTTCCTCACAGGATTAACCCCATGGCTGCTCAGCATATTCCCCTGCTGTGCTGAGAAATCGTTATTCCCATTATATATGACGAGCTGGGCTCGTCATCAGCGTGCGAGGAGGCTACTCCATGACGAGCCCAGCTCGTCATGAGCCTGGAAGGGGTTAAACTGACTAGAGCCTCGGTGCTATTGAGACTGGACTACTGAAATGTTGCCGGTGCTGAAACACCAAACAAAAGTCAGAGAAATGTCAGAGACTATAAAGCCAAGTAGCCAACCCATGTTTACTTCTAAAGACATCTTCTGACATCAAACCTGCCCCGAAAGAAGGGTTCTGGCTTCTGTTATTTTTCTAAAATCTTGTTCAATATCTCCAGTCACTATTCACAAGCTATTCCACAAAGTAAAGCTTGATACCCAGTAAAACAATTATACTTGCTCAGAGCAGATTCAACCACAAGATTTATAGTGGGAGGTTGACTTGTAGAAATTCAGCTCTGGAATGCTACGGCCGAAGCTGAGAAATAATTGGAAAGTATAAATGGTAGTCTACAAATACGTTTGTCCCAATGAGTAGGACTTAGGCAAATCCCCATTGATCAAAATAGATACGTAATGTAGACTAGGGATGGGAACCTATGCACAGCATTGCCCTGATCTCTAGGAACACACATTGGCTTAATAATATATTGAAGCAGCAGATCTTTAGGAAAATAACAAATCAGTACTCAATCTTGTGCTTTAAGGAGACATGGCTGTGAGGGGATCCCCACAAATAGATTCATTTTTGAAAGTCCACCAGAAGGCGTTAAATAACGCAACAGGGTGTCCCTCTTTGTGGGGATGGTAATGCTGATATCTAACAAAATTGTCTCAAGGATATGGAAAATTAGGACATGTTGTAAATGGGGCCTTGCCTGTGGTGTACAAATTTTAAATGCCAGGGTGGGCCAGGAATGCATCATAAATTTTCATATTTATTTACATGCAAGAAGTCTTTTCAACTAAAATTAAAAAATGGAACTGTTTGAAAAAGATGTGGTCAATACATGTGCACTGTATCCAAAACACTGTGTTGTCCTAATGGGGGATTTTAACCATAAATTGGTTTCCAAGATGGTGGACCAAAGGTATTAGGATTTACTACATGCTTTTAATATGCAATGCGCTTGCTTCCCGGTAAACAAACTACACAAAGGGATGTAGCCTTGTGAAATTTTCTTACATCAAATGGGGTTGTAAGTCCTAATGGCCATGTGTCTGTAGACATTCCAGCATGATAAACCTTCCAGTATGGTAATCAGAATTGCCCAATAGATGACGCATTTGTGCAGGTGTGGGCCTTCAATTTAATTAGGAAATTCGAGGTTCTACAAATAGAGGGGAGAAACAACATTCCATTAGGTACAACCCTTAGACTGGACATCGTCTCCCTATAAAGGTTCGGTTTCTGAAACGGCTAAGAACAAGAATCTCCAAAAAGCACCTACATTTATTGTAGGAGCTTTTCAACAAAAGCATAGGGAATTTACTGTTGAAGAGGTACCCCCTTATTTTAAGTGAGGTATGAGGACATAGTTAAAGAGGTTGTTGCATGCCTAAAAGTCAAACTGAAGGTTTTTGATAAAACTCAAGATAAAAATAAGAACGAGAAGTACACCAGGAATAGCTGGTTTGATATAGAATATAGACTTTTAAAATGAAGAATAAGAAAGCTTGAACGATATATAAGGTTCTCTAGAAATAAAGTAGTTATATTAAGTCTTCACAATCTAAGTTAAAAATCTAGTAACAAGTAAGAAGGGAGAGTATGTTTGGGTAGAATTCCTGGAGGACATCTACAACACAAAGACATAATCGCCCAAGTCCCAATACCATTTCTGGTTAATGAAAAGATAAAAAAGAGGTTCTCAGCACCAATATTTAAGAAAACAATTGAGATGCTAAAACTTAAAAGGGCAGCCTGATCAGATAACCTAACAGCAGTAATAATAAAAACAAACATTGCCTGCTAAACCAGCCTGCTCTGAAACTTTTGGCAAATAAACCTGCTAGATGTGAGAGGGAAAATGTTCTCAAATATCCTTTTCGGGGTGTTGAGGGACTGGGCAGATGCAAACTCAATCATTCCACAAGAAAAAGAAGATTTTAAGGTGGGGCGCACGACAACTGACGATTGCTTTAGTCTATGGGCCTTAGCCAAGAAATCGATAGATCAAAGTGGTGGGTTCTAGTGTTATTTCATTGACTTTAGCTTCGTGTTCGATTCAGTTGATTGAGCCTTATCAATCTTTATTTTAGTAAAGATGATTTTTATATTGTATGTTTAAATATAGCTCTTTTAGAAAGTGAGTATTTTCTTGTTTAGCCATTCTGGGTGTCTCTGCTGGTTTGTGGATTGACTGACTGGCTTTGGAGTGCCAGAGGCTGGGGATACGCATTCTCTCAGACAGCCACTGGAGGGGGTTGATGTGTGCCCTGCCTTTCCTGAATGAGTCAGGAATGAGCTGAATAGACCTGGGCAGCATTTAGAGTAGGAGAGGGAGATTCCCTTGCATCTGAATGGGCCTGCTCTGCCATACACAAAGCTGTCTCTACATCCTGCCGGGAAGCTGGACCAGAGAGGATGGAACTGGTTTTGACTGAGTTCAGGGCCTTTCTGCCATCAGAGATCAAAGAGAAATGGAATATAAATATTGGGACCCAAACCCCAGAACTTTAGTATACTTCTGGACTCCAGAGGAACCTCTGCCATGGAGAAGAGCTGGAAAAACTGAAGGAGAAGTACTGCCTCTTTGCTGTGTGCTGTCTGGGGTTGGCCTGCAGTGGCCTTTACTGCCAAGAAGAGGACAAAGACTTTGCTGTGTTCTGTGTATCCTGCTTGAAGAAGATCTCCAAGGGCTTGAAATAAAGCTTGCCTCCTGTTCTAAAGTCTCAGGGACACAAAGACTTCACTTCCTCTGTCTTCCTGCATCTGGAACTACTGTTTCAGCTGCCACAGAGGGAAATTGCGACACCAACACCAGTGAGCAACGCCGCGACCTGCAACGAAGCCATGGGCACCCCTTATGAAGAGCACACTGCACCGCCCGACTTGCACCACAGCCCCCACCTCATCGATTAGACGTCGTCAACAAGGCTACTGCCTGCCCTGGAGCCAAGGCCACTGCCTGTGACGCTCATGACGCACCGCCCCGCCTCACACTGCAGCCCGACCTCATCAATGCTGGTGTTTCAACATCACTGAGCCGATATTGGACTTGGGTGACTTCCTGAATCCATCAACACGCACAGTCAGAAGGAACTGATGGCTCGCCGTTTGCACAACACCACCTTCCCAGCAATATTATGTTTGTTTATGATTATGTTTGGTGGATTTATAAAGCGCATGGCTGTGACAAAGGCTTCCCAGCACAAAGAAGAGTGAGTCTTTAGTGACGGAGCTTGGGAGAATCATCAGGGAAACAGCCATGCCTTAAGTTTTTCCTTGAAACTGAGTGTATCTTCCAGCAGCCTCAATTCCCTGGTCATGGAGTTCAACAACTACGGGACCAGGAATGAAAAAGATCCTCCTCCCGATCTTGCCCTCTTGATCCTCAACGTCTTCATGAGGCAGTCAAAAGATGACCTGAGGGACCTCTTTGGCACATATGGGTAGATGAGTGCCCTAAGCAGTAAACAGTAAGGATCCGATGCCTCACCTCCCCGACAACAGTAAGGAACGAGGCCTCACCTCCCCAGCACCGCAGTAAGGAACCGAGCCTCACCTCCCCTGGGGTCATAAGGAAAAGACGGATCACCTCCCCTACGGTCGTAAGGAACTGACGTCCCCCTGTGCCATTGAAGCATCCCCTCCCCGATGCTGTGCACCTTCTTTGCTTTTAACGTTTGCCAAGGTACTGTTCTTTGGGGGTCTGTGTGACTCCGTGCCAGACGCCACAGTAAGCACCGTACTTTGGACTTTCACATGTTATGATGTTGCAAAAGCTCCAGGTGGAGTTATTGGTTACTACAAGCTTTATTTGTGTGGATAACCTATTTTTGAGGATATCTTGGTATATTTATTGTGGATTTTGGTCTTGTTTGGTTTGGATAAACTTTACTTATTTTGCTAAAATTCGTGTGGTGTCCATTCGTAGTGTTTTTCATTGTATTACTGTATGTGTGCACACATGCTTTACACACTGCCTCTGAGATAAGCCTGCCTGCTCGTAAGGGGTGAGCAGGGGTTGTCTGAGGGGGTAACTCCCTTACCTTGACAAGAAGCAAGGGTCCCTACTTGGATCAAGGTACATACAAACCATTGCCAACTAAGCATGGGCGGAAAATCCGTTACGCTCGCGGATTTTCGGTAAATTCGCAATCCGCGAGATTCGCAAATTTCCCGCAAAATCCGCAAATTCGCACGCAGTGGATTTTTTTTCTTTGCGGTGTAAGTTCGCAATTGCGAACATGTAGGTGCGGCGGGCAGCAACAATCTCGCACTCGCAAAATTACAAAAATTGCAATTCCGCACAAGAAATCTACTAGCAAGCAGCATAGACCTTCTGAAAATGATTATTTTTATCATAATAACTCCACAGGTTGACATTTGCCTGCACTTTTTTAGATTTGAGGCCTTTTGATTTTCTTTGGATAACTTTTGGATTAGAAATCAACTTTCTCATATAAACTTGGTGGGGCATTAAAGTTGCTGTAATGCTGCTCTGCAGAAAAACGAGTTTTGCACAAGTGAAAGCAGGTTCAAAAGTTCAACCTCATCATTAGTAACCGTTCCCTGTAGTGCTTCCTGACAAGGGCCCCTCCAGAGTTCAGTTGCTAGTTGCAACAATTGTATGACCCTGCTCTGACCCTCACAGCAGGCTCATAGAATAGCTACAAGTAGGCCACAAAGGTCCTGGGAAAAAAAATTGCACTGCAACAGAAAGCAAATTACAGATAAGGATGCAGGTGCCAGACTGGAATTTTAAAACAGTGACACATTAATAAATCAACCACAAATTAATTCATGTCAGTTGAAGCAGGCAGGTGTGCTTGCTTTTTCCCCCCATAATCTACAGTGATGATGAACCAGAGGGTGGCATAAGGCATTGATGTACCAGAGGGTGGCATGGGTAAAACAGAGGGTGGCAGGGGTGAAACAGAGGGTGCTGGGAACCTATGATGATGAACCAGACGTAGAAACAACATAGTCGTGACCGTTGCGGGCCGACATGTAAGTTCGCGATTGCGAACTGTTACAAAACCCTTGCGAACTGGCAGAAATCCTTGCGAACACAAAAAAAAAATCCGCAAATTTGCGAGAATTCGCGGATTTTGCGGATTGCAAGTTCGCAAATTCGCGAACGCCAGATTCGCAAAATTCGCCCATGCTTATTGCCAACTAAAGACCCCCAATTCTAACAAAGACCAACTAAACAGGTCTCTAGGGAGGAGGATCTAATCCACTTAAGGAGGAAGAAATCTGTATTCCTCCTGATGAATTCATGGTTAGGAGATGAGACATTTCCTTACCTGGAGAAACTGCCTAATGTGCAGTTGCAACAAAGTCTTCGAGATTTAGATGTGGAATAAACCAAGTTGGTGTCAGAGGTTTAAGACACATTGCTAAATAAAGATAAAACCTGTAAATGTGGCATTAATATGAAGGGAGATTTAACACATATTTTGATGGAGTGCCTGTTGTTTTTAGCTCAGTGGAAGATTTTATTCAAACCCATTTAAAAAAGTATGCTATCAGGGATAGGGCGCAAGTGTTTAAATTACTCGTGGGAATGAGATTTCTTAATGTCACCTATGATATGGGGTGATTTTTACTGTCTGGAGATACATTTTTATGGACTAATTGACCATTTTTGAATTGGGGTTCTAAATATGTATTAACAGGGGAGTGATTTTTAACTGCCTGTGCATAAAGTCTTCGGTAAAACCCGACCAGTCTATGATAGGATGAATAGTGGTTTTAATCATATTTTATTGTGGGCTTTGCCCGATTTGAGACTAAGGTCTAAAGAAACATATGTTTGATTTACGGATTAAGAAATAAACATAACAATTTAAAAAGAAAACAGACTTCTTCAAAGAAGCTTTCCCAATCATCAGACCTTAGCCCCCTCCAAGAAGTAAGAGGGCCCTTTTGATGTTCCTCCCTTCACAACTTGATGTACTGTAACCTTGGTTAATGTGTTTTCTAAGAAAGGGGATAATTAGTTATCAGAACTGTAAACTTTCTTGCTGCTTTCAGTGCTATGAAGTGGCAATCGATCACAGTCAAACACTTAAACTAATTAAAGAAAAAATAAATTAGGTGCACTGATTTTTCCAAAATGATTTCGAACATCTGAATGCATATACAAGGGAGATGACTTGTGATCAGTCATGATGTACCTGCCACAAGGTTACACTTCCACGCTTGCAAACAGCTTTGTAATTGTGAAAAGGGAGTTTGGAAGATGGAGGATTGCTGCTGCCTAACTGGCAGCCTTCATCCTTCGTTTCCTATTCCCACATCAACGACCTCGCTTTAGAGAATAATAAGGTTTTCCCCACAACTGACCAAAGGAGATAGTACACCCCATGTTACTGCAGAGGTCTAGCACCTCGTTGGCCTGGGCACCGTCTGGATCGAGAAGAGACTGAGTGGCTCTATCGTTCCCGCTGTCATCATGGCTAAAGTACCATTGTCCTTGTGGATCTGACTGCGGTATGCGTTACATGTAACTCGTGTTGCTTCCTATCGTCCCTATGCCTGAGTGGGGATTCACTGTCTGGGAGCATCAGGGGCCCACGAGATATGTCCCTTCTAAGGTGCTACCAATCATACTACTACGGATGATAGTCTTTTATTCTCCAGAGACTTTTCTCCTTTTTAGGTTTTGCCTCGTCGAAAGCTGAGCACTGCGCAGCTTTTCGGCGCAGGCGAAATCTAATGTTAGAACAGTGTGGCCTTCGTTCCGCCTCTCTCTTCCATTGGCTAGCTCCATAAATGGAGGCTAGCCATTGGAAGAGAGAACTGTCAGTCATTTCCCGAGGCGATTGGTGGGCGTTCTGCCAATTCTTTCCCTCTCCGCAACGTCATGAAGACGTGGCCACTGTGGGCGTGTACTTTTTTTTTTTTTTACTTGATGTTGGTGCTCATTGTTCGTCTTGTTCCCTGTCCCGCTGGCTGTTTCCTGACCACCCTCCTGCTGTCCGAGTGCCAGACCGCTCCCCCTCCCGCTGTTCGAGTGCCCGCCTGCTCCCCCTCCCGCTGTCCGTGTGCCCGCCCGCCCCCCTCCCGCTGTCCGTATGCCCGCCCGCCCCCCCTCCTGCTGTCCG
Source organism: Lissotriton vulgaris (assembly GCF_964263255.1). Taxonomy (NCBI): domain Eukaryota; kingdom Metazoa; phylum Chordata; class Amphibia; order Caudata; family Salamandridae; genus Lissotriton; species Lissotriton vulgaris. The sequence continues at coordinate 1,236,052,099 of NC_141693.1, forward strand.
TGTGCCCGCCCCCCTCCCGCTGTCCGTGAGCCCTATAGTACAAGATAAAATACATACATAACAAGCCCGTCCCCCCTCCCGCTGTCCGTGTGCACGTGCTTCTTGTTTTATTTGGTGCTGTCTTAAGTCCTGGGCTGTGGCATGTCTTACCCTACTTTATTTGCTCTAGCTATTGGACATGGCAGGAGTGTTTATTTTGTAAGAACAGAACTTTCTATGCTGTTGTTTACGGGTGGCGTGCTGGCTCCCTGCGATGCTCGCCGGAAGAGACACCTTCAGACTGGTTGAGCACGGGCAGCCTCTGTCAACAAACATTCACCAATTCCAAATTACCCAGCGGGGCAGGCAGTGGACAGTAGACGCATCCACTGGAGCTCGGGGGTTGCAGCCACCTCCCCCCCGCTCGTGGCAGGAGTGGGGAGAAGGGTGGGTCCTCAGTCAGCAACCAGAACCCTGGACTCATCCTGGAGGAAAAGTTCACCAGAGTGCGGCGTCGTGCTCTGCAGGAAATGCTGCGGGGGGTTCGCGGGAAGAGTGGGCAATGCAGGACATCAGAAAACGATATTAAATTGAGAACACATCGGACGTGTACCCAAATTAAGGGCGGGCGTGACCCGCGTCCCTGTTTGAGGGTACCGTCCTCGTTTTGCATTTTGACAGGCATCTGAGAGGGATGTTGTATTAAACTTACCGCCCATGCAGACCGTCTTTTTTAAGTTTAGAGAGCTTTATTGCATATAATAGGCATAGTAAAACATAATTACAGAAACAATGGCAGTAATAAGAATTTGCAAGAATAGTGAAGAATTCCCATATTTGCAAATCAATCCCGAAAAGGGATATAGAAACTATACCACGAAAAATTGCTTTTTAAAGGTATTTTGTTTTACTATGGCCATCTTACATCATACTGGAATATCCTGACGATAAAATGCCCTGTGGGGAATCCCTTCCCGTTGTAAATGAGTCACACCGGAAGATGGCTCAGCCAGTTGTACGGCTCCGAATCTCGAGTCCCGGCAATATCAGTCCAGCCTCTCATCCTTCCGCGGGTTCCTCTAAACGAGACTACAGTAAAGTCTTAATGTTATGGTTTGAAAAGACAAAATGGGTGGCTGTGAGCAAGAAACCTATGTGATGTGTTTATGTGGCCTCGCTGTACGGGGCGCCGACGGCAGCTGGGGCTGCGCTTCTATCGAGTGGCTCTGAAGCGTGTCTCTTTATTCTACCCTCTGCTGTTTCCTCTCTCCGCCTTTCATTTCTCTGAAGTCCCCCCATGTTTTGTGTTCTAAAGGGCCCGGCCCCTTTGTTTTTTGGCACTTTCCTAAAATCGCATTTACTTTATGCTCACATGTTTTTATCCTGGTTTCTCCTATGCTAAAGTAGATAGCATCATGAGTGACTTTCCCTAGGCTGTCTAAATGAAAACTCCACTTTGCGCGTTCTGGACCCTTTCTAGAAAGGTCCGCCGGAAGAGAGTTCCCTTCATCCCTTGTTCCATTCTTCCATATTTCTTTTCTATCTTTCTTTCTTTTGTTACGTGCTTTTTCTTCCTTTGTTTCGCCCTTGTCCAATTTTCCTCGCACACATGTTTAACTTGCTTTGCAAATGTTAGCATTTCTCGGTCTCTAATCAGGTTTGTTTACTTTGCCACCCCACTTACCCCCACCCGGAAGCACTGCCATTGTTTCTTCTTTCTTGCTGTATTATTCATCAGCTCTTGTGTGGTGTTTGTGTGGGCCTCGTGTGTGTGGGGGGGGGCTCTTGTGTGTGTGTGGGGCTCTTGTGTGGGTGTGTGTGTGCAAATGCAATACGTCTTGCATTTGCGACAGAGTAAGCTATTGGCATTGTAAATGACAATGCCATTTATTTATCTGTTTTCAAAACCAACACATAAATAAAAAGTGTGTCATTTACAATGCCAATAGCTCTAACTTTTCCGAAGGTGAAACCGTTGCATTGTAAATGCTTGTCTGAACTCTAAGCCACTCTTGTTTTCCTTTTCCAGGATACTGTTACACAGTAGTTTGGTTTGCCACAGTGCTGATTTTGTAGTAGCTGTTTCAGTGTTCAAGGTCCTCAGTGCTGCAAGCAGTAAATATTTTTGAATCTGATACAAAGATGCCAGATTTGGTGGGAGGTGTGCAGTCCTTTTTCCCAAAGTGCATTGTTCTTAATGGTGACGAGGTTAAAAGGGAAACGACATGTCAGGAGACACAAAAATGATCAAAACACATCGGAAACAAAACAATTGAGATGGAAGTAGGTCAGGAATAAGTGTACAGACTAAGAAATTGAAAGAAAAAAGGAAAGGAGGGGAAAGGTGTTAAGGGACGAGGGGGTAGACTTCCCTCAAATGTTAAAAAGTAAAAATTAACAAAGATTGTTTGGTACAAATTACTAATAGAAAAAACAAAGTCAATGTAAATCTCACCCAATATTTGCACACCCTTCATTCACCTCTGCAGGCAAGGCATCCGTGACACTCGTATCCTACAAGCACCTTCACATTCATCCTGAAAGGCACCCGCTGTCCTCACCTCTACAAGTACCTCCTGAACACACCCCTTCCATTTAGCCTATGCGGCCACCCTCGGAATTTAGACCGTGCTGGCTCCCCTACAGGGCAATTGCTTCAGTCTCACTCCCTACGGTTACCTCCTACAACCACTGCATGCAAGATAATCACTGCACACGTCTTCTAGAGGCATCCCATCCCCTCACCCCCTACATTGAACCCTGCAGGCAACCCTGCACTAGCCTCCCTCACTCTACCTCCTAAATTCACCCCATGCACATAGGCACCGCCTGCACACAGCCAGGCACTCTAGCACACAGATACAGGCATGCCAAGCACACATACAAGCACATCTTACACTTGCACAAGCATACCCGTCTCACTGGCACCTTCAAATCACACAAGCACACCCCTCACATTAGACTCACACAGGTACACCGGCCTCAGTGTACTCCTAATGCAGAGCATTCACCTCGCACTCATAAAGGCACACCACTACCACCTCACGCTCACACAAGCATGCTGCTGTTCCCTGCACTCAAACATGCAGACTGCCTATTCTTCACTCACACAGGCACATCCTACTTGCTATTGAACTTGTAATATGGCACAGCACAAGGACAATACTGACCCCCAGTGCAATGACAGGTGGGGTTAGTAAAGTGTTGTTTTCCAGGGGGGAAATTTGCATTCAATGCCCAGTTCCATCTTCCTCTAGCCTCTGAGATGTTCCTTCACGAGCCTGCCAGGTATATGAGCAGTTGACCCCACTTAAAGCTCTTATTGAGTAGTACCACTCCCTACCTTGGGACTAAGCAGGGCCTCCTAGAAAGGTGACCTATTTGCTTGCCGCAGACCACCAGTGTCAACACCACCTTTGCTCATTACCGACACAGGGGTGGCTCTAGGCTCATGGCGGCCCTGGGCAGGGAGCGTAGGTAGGGGGCCCTGGAAGAGGGGGTCCGGGCGGGGCGGAGCGGAGCGCAGAGGCCAGTGAAAAGGGGGGGTCAGGGTGATTGGAAGTGGAACAGAGCCGAAGGTCACCAAATCCCTGCCAGGGGCCGCCACACAAATATGTATCCATCCTCAGAGGATTATTATATTAAGGATATATATTGGCGTGATGGCCCCTGGGGTTTGGTGGCCCTGTGCAGGTGCACAGCTTGCACATGCCTAAGGCCGCCCCTGACCGACATGCGTATGTATGCTCTTCATCGGCAGCAGCAATACCACAAGACAGCTATCAGGGACTCTGTGCTTCTGGAGGTCAGGAGTGTGCCGCACCATATATGACACGGGTCACGAAGGGAAGCTGTCACCCTCATGTCCACCAAGAGGTGATCTACAGAGAACTGCAGTAGAAAGAAAAAGGAAACAAAGTGAAGGACTCATCATGGTCATTACACAGCAGCAACCGGGTTGGGCAGGAGTGAGTGTCAATGAAGGACTACTTTAAGTAAATTACAGAGAAGGTGTGATTATAGGAGGGAATGAATGACTGAGGTGATTTGTATATGTATATGCAGTCTATGAATAAGATAGTCAAGGAGTCCAATGTATAGGTACGTTGGCATAGTCTACCACTACAGTATTAATGCCTGTCCACCGTCTTATGGGCTTGCCATGGCAGGAGTTTTAGGAATCTCCTCAACATCCTTAGATACAGCATGCAGACTTGATCACAGCAGTGATCTGGAATTTAAAAGAAAGGCATGTAATAATAAGCACCCTTAAATTCCTGGCGAGTTCAGGGGGGGGACAGAATGGTGCAACTGGCTGGCCATGCCCCTAGCCATCCAAGAAGATTGGCACCAAATAACAGAGTTGCATTGTAGGAAGTTATTTTTAAGCCAGCCCATAATTGCTATCCTCAAAGCTGCAAATTTTGTTTTTGCCTCCAGCTAATTGTTATTATATCCTAGCAGCAGTTGGGTGTCATCTGCATAAGAGACCAACAGGATGTCAAAGGATTCGATGAGAGAAGCAAGAGGGGTCAAGCATATTTCAAAAAGGGTGCGGCTCAGGGTTTAGCCCTACGGCATCCCAATCTTCATAAGTTTGCCTTCCGAAAAGAAAGGCTTAAGCCAAACAGCTTGTCCCCTATGTTTTGAAAAGGAGCCTAGCCAGGCCAATGCTTCCTCTCCACCCCAATGTCTGCAAGTCAGCATAATAGGATCTCATGCGAGATTGTGTCGAGCGCTGCCAGAGGTCTAACAAGATTAGTGTTGCGTTCTGTCCCGCATCCAAAGTGAACTTCATGGAGTCTGTGATCTCAATAGGTGCTGCTTCGATACTATGTAAGGCTCTAAAATTGAACTGAGACGGGTAGAGGATTTTAGATGTTTCCAGGAAAAATCAGCTGAGTGATAACGATTTCTACCACAATCTTGCAAATCCCCAGGAGCAGGGAGATTGGCCTAAAGTTTGAGTGTAATTTTGGGTCAGCGTAGCTTTTTCCAATAGATAGATGCTGGCTGTTCCCAACTACTCTCATAATATAAGGACATGTGAATAAGAAAAGAATGACATGGAAATTAACCATCTTTTGGGGGGCTAATATTTATGATATGATTTCATACGGTGAGATCATATTTTTTTTAACACTAAATTATAGTTATTTATATTTTAATGAATTATTTTAAATAATGGAGTTTAATTGTAGTCCCTTACCTCCATTATGTTCTGCGGGGGGATGTTGCGTTTCCAGTTGTTGGCCAGTAGTGGTCCTGGACTGACTGCTGTTTCATTTTTGGCAGTAGTGCCTTACACTCAGAAGTGTGGCCCCACCCCCTTTTTCAGGGGGCAGAGATGTGTAACTCTGCACATTTTAATATCTTAACACTGGAATTTTGTGAATACCCAGTAGTAGTAAAGTTACTCAAACATGTAAGAGCAAATTACACATGCTAATTATTCACAAGTGTTTGTTACCTTTATGAACAGCCCCCTGTGGTTGCAAATGTATTGCATTCAGACTTGGCCAATGCTTAAACTCATTGTGCAAATGCAAAAACAACAGTTGATGGACAGAATGCAGAACAATGTCATACATTCACCCCAGTACAGAGATCTGGGCCTAAATCCATCGTTTTTTTTGCTCACCACTCCAGTTCAGACTTGGCCATATGCAAATCAGCCTTCACCCTGTGCCTCATGGGAACAGTCCAGCCCGAACTGCCATGCCTAAACTCATTGTGCAGGCAAAGCACTTAAGTTGATTTGTAACAAAGGTCACTGGCAATGGTGTTTTTCAAATAATTATTGATTACAATTGGCACAAAATGTATTATTTGTTGCATAGTTTGCACATTTTAGCAGAAAAAGATTATGTTTCTAGCTCAAGCACATCAAAAGTTAATACACATGCATGGCAGTGGAAGCCCTTTGCACTTATCAGTTGATGGTGATTATATTAAAGAGTTAAACCGATGCTAATGAAGTGAAACCTTTGCCCAGGTAGCATTCAAATATATAAATGACAAAATAACGACGTGATACTGCCATAACATATGCCACACTATGCTGCATAATCTGATTGTTGTTGCTACCTTATTTATTCAACCCTGCCACATACTTTAGCAAAATGCATATTTCGTTGGTGTCTGGTAAGAGGAACATTGGGAAGTTTTGCTGTTCATACCTTTTGATTGGATAGAAGCACAGTTCCTTGGATTTTTCACAATATATTTTACAAATTACATTTCAAAAGTCTTTTTAACTTTATTGAAATGAAATGAAAAACAATTTTTATAGCGCAACTAAGCCCAATGGGCGTCAAGGCGCATAACCAAAAGGTACCAGCTATTCAGGAGTACTCCTATTGTGGGTAGGCCTTGACGAAACACCAGGTTTTTAGCGCCTTTTTAAAAAAGGACAGAGAGGGCTGAGTCTTGATCTCTTGGGGAAGCGAATTCCACAGTTTAGGGGCAACGATGGAAAATGCTCTATTTCCCCAACGTACCTTTCTGGCACGAGGTACAACCAGTAGGTTTAGCTCTGCAGATCTAAGAGATCTACCTGGCAGATAGCGAGTCAGCAGACCGTCTACTGGATCGGAAGAACTTTCCGACAAAGCTCTATAGGCTAGGCAGAGAATCTTAAACAAGATCCTCAGGTGAATAGGGAGCCAATGGAGAGTCCTTCTAGCCATAGTGGCAGAAGAAGCATTAGGGAGTGCCAGAACAAATCGGGCAGCGGCATTTTGTACGACCTGAAGTCGATGGATGAGCCCCTTGTTGGTGTCTGCATATAGTGCATTACAATAATCCAATCTGGAACCCACCAATTCCACTACCACCTGGTGCCGGGCTGGGAGAGAGAGATAGTGAAGGATTCTCCTGAGAATTTTTATGACCCCCCAACAGGTGGCAACCGTGCGGTTAACCTGTAGTCATGGACAGCGTGGTGTCGAAAATTACGCCAAGATTTCTTGCTGATTGGGAAGGAGATGGACAAATTCCCAACGAAGACGGCCACCACTCATTGGACCAGATATCCTGGTCTTTGCCAAAGACCAGGATCTCAGTTTTGTCGCCATTCAACTTCAGGGAATTCTGAAGCATCCAGTCAGAGACTGTCTGCATACAGATCCTGAAGTTGGTGGCGGATGTAGAAACTGAGTGGGCTAGTGACACCATGATTTGTGTGTCATCGGCGTATGACACCACTTCCATCCCCTGAGATTTTACTAACCTTGCAAGGGGGGCGACATAAATGTTAAATAGGGTCGGACTAAGAGCCGACCCTTGGGGCACCCCACACTGCAAGGTTTTAACAGGGGAAAGAAATTCGCCGAGCTTGACTCTCTGCTCTCTGTGCTGTAAAAAGGAGTGCAGAAGGTTCAAAGCCGCACCGGAAATCCCTGCCTCCCTCAACCGAGATGTTAAAATGGAGGGAGACAGGGTATCAAACGCTGCGGTGAGGTCCAGTAGGACCAACACCGTGGTTTGTCCAGAGTCTACCTTCATACGGATATTGTTTACCACCATAGTCAGAGCTGACTCCGTACTGTGTGCTTTCCGGAAGCCATGCTGGGAGCTATCGAGATATCCAGATGCATCAAGGAAGGTGGAAAGGTGGCAATTGAGGTGAGACTCAAGTATTTTTGCGGGAGCGGGTAACAGTGAAATAGGTCTAAAAATTTTCAACTGTTCCGGGTCTAGCGTGGGTTTCTTGAGAAGTGGCTTCACTATCGCCCTCTTCCATATTAAAGGGAAAGTACCTTGGGTTATGGAACCGTTCATCACTTCTAGAAGAGGTGGGAGCAATGTGGATCTACAATCCTTCAGGGTCTTCAGAGGACAAGGGTCAAGGGGAGATGAAGATTTAGTCCTATCAAGTAACCTCTCAAGTCCTTCTAGAGTAAGAAGCGGAAAATCCGTGAGAGTATTAGAGTGGTCTCTAGGCCAAGCTTCTAGGCTTATCAGGGTGTGAAGGGAGGAGTCATCTAAAGTATTTCTTTGAGTTTCCAAGGCCAGGTAGATGTCCTCAATTTTATTATGGAAAAACTCTGATATATTAACGCAAAGCTCTTGCGAGCCTACCACTGGATCAGGCACCTGAAGGGAACAAAGGGAGTCGACGATCTTAAATAGCTCCCTAGAGGAGGAAAGGGAGGTAGTGAGATTGGAAAAATACTGCTGTTTTTCTTTAATTACACTAGACTTATAGTCTGTTAGCAATCTCTTATGAGCTTCCCTTTCAATTGGATCCCAAGTTTTCCTCCATTTTCTTTCCTGTCTTCTGCAGCCTTGTCGAAGAAGTCTCAATGATTCCGTGTACCACGGAGCCGTGGGCTTGCGGCGGGCGGAATATCTAAAGGATAAGGGAGCTAATTCCTCAACCGCCTTGGTGATAGAATCTGAGAGTAGTACGGCTGCTTCATCCACATCTCCCAAGGAGGAGCAGCTATACTTCTCTCTAAATGGGGCCAAGGCATCATTGGTGATGTTCTTAAAGCTCCTTTTCGGACCTCCAGTGATAGAAGGAGGATCGGATCTTACTTCCGAAGAGAAGGCTATCAGGAGAGGGATAGCAAGATGATCAGACCAGACTAGGGGCACCGGAGTGTCGACAGACAGTCTTTCATCATTAGTAAAAACTCCGTCCAAAATGTTACAGTCTCGTCGTAAACAATGCCATTTGGAATTGTTAATTTTTGTCTAGTTTTTATAAGTGTAGAACTTTCAAGATTCACGTTTTTCTAAGAAAGAAATTATAGAAAGGTGATAGTTCATGTTCCCGTGAAGCCTCGTGTACACATTTCACATGGCTGCTTTTTTTTAGTATGCTACATTTTGTTTATAACATAAATATAAACTCACACTTTTTGGGCAACCTTTAAAAGAAAAATCCATTTTTTCACATTTTTGTGTGTTTTTTTAAATTATGAATCCAAAATCGACAAACACAAGGCACTGTTACGATCATCATCTTGTGCAAACAAGAGCACAAAGGTATCTTCTATCACAAAAAATGGGGTGTAAGGATTATATGTATTTTTACTTATTATGTGAGTGTAAAGCAACTCCTCAGTATTGTATGGTTTAATATTATGAACAAGAGATACCCTAAGAAATTCCCTTTCTATTGGGACACATTGCCTGGAGAACAAATATCCAGTTTCAGATAGAAAGTATGAATTTCGAGGGCATTTGATTTTGCTTGGATACATTTCTTTTCACAGGCTTCTCTTGTAGGCTGTGGAAACAGTATACCATCTACGTGAGCACATGTCAGTGAACATTGTTCGTGCGAATAGTGTACCTTTACTCTATAGTATTCAGTATTGTTCACTCTACTTTGAGGATGGAAAAAGTATGCCATATTGAGTGTTGGGATATTCCGTGACCAGATATGAAAACAACACTTTTCCAATACTACATGCCTGGCTGACAGCCAGCTGCCAGAGAGGCAAGCATATAGCGCTGCCAATCAGTTCATCGAAACACATTGAGTGATCTGTCTTTATGGGGGTATTTTCTTTTGTGTCTGTTCTTGTATTTGATATTTATCGCCATGTTTGTTGATAATGGTGATCCAGGCACTGGCGTAAGAAACTTTAGGGGCCCCCCTGCAGGGTACGTGGAGGGGCCCCAATGGACTAAATCAGAAGTTCTCTGATCAGAGTACTGTGCCGAGGGGGGCCCCTGGAGTTTGGGCCCCCCCAGCACCATGGGTGCTGCGGGGGCCTGTGTTAAGCCACTGGATCCAGGTAATAACCACACTACATCTACTCGATCATAATCTCATGTATCTCTGACTACATTCGAGCTAAGCCCCATCCGCCTGCCATTGGTTCAGCCTGCAAGAGGCTATGGAGCGGAGTAAAGCCCAGTATCTTCTTCTCACTTAAGCTTCATTGGCTGATTTGTAAAAAGAGTACACCCTGAAAGGTCCTCTCTAAGATTTTCGATCATGTAGGTAGATTAGGCCCATTCTGACTTCAGAAATTATTTTGCATGATCCCTCAATAAGGCAAAATATAGGCTTCATGTTAAGAGCAATCGATAATGCTTACGGTATGAATATCACCAGCAGTAGACAGAGGCCACTCTGCTGGTGTCTGCCTGGTGAATCTGAGGGGGTTCTCTCTCTGAGCTCTCCAGTACAGCAAAGTTTACTGAATGTTGAAAGGCTTCGGGCTTGGTTTATGTAGGTGGGGCAAACAAGTCAGTGTGTTAATTCACCAACTGGTTTACAGCCCTATCTTCAATTTGTGATGCAACTCATATATTAATAAGTCATGATTTATTGATAAATGATAATTTGAATATCGAATCATAAAGCAGAGGGAGGCACCTGTTACGCACTCTCTTACTTTTGCGAGTTTATATGGATCCCAAAGGCTGTCTGCACATCATAGACCTATTGGACTCACAATGTGCCTTTAATACATTGTGAAATTCTGTTTTGCATTTGCCAGAGTATGTGATTTTACTAATCTCAGGCTTTGCGACCACACAACAGTTTCGTATATTAACCCACCACTTATCTGCTCCGGGTTCATTGTTTTCCTCTTTACTGTACCCCATCTCACTCTGGTTGTGTGTGTTATATCTTAATTCATGCCAAAAAGCAGACTGAGTCCTGGGAAGATGGAGTGCCTGCACCACAGTGCAACTAATAGATGGTGTAAAAGGGTGGGATTCTGTGGTTTGCATGGATATATAATGTCATAGGAGATTTAAGGTGGCATCATAAGTCACCACACCCCAGGGCTGGTCATTTATCAATTACACCAGAACCACATAGGGGCAATATTAGTTTATAATTCATAAGAACCAAGCCTTTTCACATGAAAATGGTTAAGTAACATGGCATGAAATAAACGTTTCAAAGAATAAAATGTTAGTGCTAGAACTAAGTATGATAATGTAGCATACTGGTTATTAATTGGTAGTCTACAAATAATCCTATGTAAATCTAGCTACTTTACCTTTACGTCAGTCAGTAAGGTTTCGAGTTGTTGAACTAAAATTGCCTGTTACTTACAGTATTGGTATTTTACAACTGATAATTGAAAGCCAATGAAACAATGGGCCTCAAGATCAGAGGGCCGGAAAATGGGCGGACACTCACCCACAGTTGCTGGGGGACCAGTAAACCCAGTAATGGGTGGAGGGACTTGGGGAGGATCCGGCCCATTATATGTTGAGCCCTGATGGCTCCTCTGACATCCAAACAAAGATTTGAGCTCCTTTTAGCAACTGGAATCTTCATAGGTGCCTTTCTACAGCTCTCATAATTCAATGGAGGCCAGCAACTTCTGCTATTTGCCGCAATGGAATTGAGAGGCCACTCATAATGAGGGCCAAATAGAGCTAACAGGACATCATCGTCACATGTTTGCTTACACTTCAGGATGGAGCGACAAAGGCAAACTAATTCAACTGATTGATATATTCAGAGATTGTCATGTTAAGTGAGCTAAGAATATTAATGACCAAGTAAGAATGGAATTATACCAGAGGAACATCTTGACTAATTGATTGGTGATAATTCACAGGCACTCATTTACTGTGGAGATTTGTTTCATTAGTGCCTTGCATTATGGGAAATATGCAACCCTTGATTCAGTCAATAAAAGCAGGGCACCATGCACCAATGCATCCATCAGCCCAATGACACTTACTTTTCTTGAGTGCTGGGAAGCCTACCAAGTGCTGGTAAGAAATATTAAGTGGCGCTGAGGAATTCCACAAGTCCAGGAAACTCTGAGTGTTCCTCTCCGACCCCAGCTCCTGCAGCGCTACCTCTCGGGCCCACCTCTTTTGTTCTTCCTGCAATCAGAAAGAACATCTGTTTACATGTGCCACAGAACCACCACCACCCCAGCCGCAGAGAACAAAACAAGCATTGGCAAAGCCCATAGTTCTGGCCTTGGCAAGCTGGTGAGTTGGGTACTTTTTTAGCTTTACTTACTTAGTGCAAGAATGTGCCCAAAAAAGTAAAAAGAAATAACATGCAATACAAATGTTAAAGTAAACAGAATAAAAATCACATATAATTTTTAATGGAACAGTACAGGTTCTTCATGACAGGGAAGTGTAGCTATAACGGGTATAGGAACCGTTGTTGGTTTCAGTACATGTAACATGAAAATATGACTCGTATTTGTTCAAAATGATCCTGTTGGCTTTAAATTACTGTGGCTGTAGACATGGTTAAGACAGATAAATATGACTAAAAAAGCGAGTGGAAAGAAAATCACATTGGCAAGGTGAAGTTTTTCACCTACTTTGTCACTGCAGTGGATTTTATTTAGGCAGATGAGCTTATGTGATTAGGCAAACGGCCATCACTCACAGTGAGAGACAGTGGCTGGATGCGTGACCGGGCCACTACGCAAAGATGTATACTGTGGTGTGCAAAAGCGAAATGTCACCCACAATTGAGCAACCAGTGAATGAAGAGGAGTGACTAAATACCTGTTATGATGCATGAGCCTGGGGAGGAAGCTAAAACTGCCTATAGATAAGACCTAAAACCTGCATTTCTCACTTTAACAATCAGCCTTCGGAAAATGGAGAACTATGACTTTCGCAACATTAAGAGAACAAAATGGAAGGAAATGCAAAGAAGGAAGTCAGCATTACTGTGGTAGTAGCTGTTGAAAATGTTAACATATCTACGTCAAAGATTAGACATTGATGGTAAAATTAGAATGCAATATGTGTGCCATTAGCTAAACTACAACATTGCAAGTATAGGTAACTTCAGAGCACGAGCCTGGAGAGCTTTACAGCTTGTTTGTTTGAATTAAATGGTTTCTGGACCAGGGTCAGCGGACTCGATAATTCTCTCGCCCCGGTGCCCACTCTGATCAGCGATCACACTCGGCAACTCTGGGCATTAGCTTGCCTCATCTTCACTAACGGCCCCACCAGACCGCCGGGGATGCCTGGTCTCACCCTGGAGATACCCATTAAGGGACCATCTCTCAGGGAAGCCAGGAAGGGTTTCGCAGCGGTCGAAGCGCCTTGGGACCCTCCGGGTAAGTAGTGCGCTATATAAATGCCTATACATTTACATACATTTACACGGTGGTTGCAGTCTGTCATTAACTATCACGACTTCTGATTCACACATAGAGCTTCATCATCGCTGCTGCTGAAGTATATTAGGCCAGTATTACATGGACTGCCCTTGTAGTGTCAGAAAGCAGACTCCACATCTGCTAGGCATGACTGGGAGCGGTGCTATGCAGTTGCCTGTAGGTAAGCAAGGGTGCAACGGACGCTTGCACAAACCAGGCTATCTACCCTTCAGCATGCACTCCTGTTCATCCAGAGGTGCCCGAGGGGAGAAATTGGGCCACAGTGTTTAAACGATAAAATCAATATAGTGCTCTCACCATATACGTGCGATTGGAAAATTAGGGGAAAAGAAAAAAAACACATGAATCAAATGATGGCTAGTCGCAAATTCTAGTGAAGTGACTTTTTTTTTTTAATTCATCCCTAATTATTGAATATTTGTAGCTCTTAGTGTTACGGTTCTTTAAGAACATAGAACAAGGCGTTGCAGCTGCGATGGTCAGTACCCGACAAGAGCTATTAAAGTCGGAGATATGATCTGGCCTGTCCTTGAGAAGGGCCACAACAGCTCCTAAGTAACACAAACACCCCAGTTACGGCCCCGACAGACCCACACAGGTTCATTACCTTTTCACTGTAACCCAGCACCTCTGTGCAGCGCTCCTGTGCTGCAAAACAACTGCTATGACTCATAGAGCCCTGTAGTTAATCCGCTCGTGAACTATGGCTGTCTGTCTGTCTCTTCACTTTGCTTTGGAGTCACAGCCTTCCTGAAAGCAGGTGTGTAGAAATAGTGCCTAAATATGTCTAAAGTTCCTCAGCATTAGCGAGTTTTATGACTTTATAGGGTACTAAGGACACGTTGCTATGGAAATGTAATATTATAAGCCCCATCGGAATGCTGCAACATGCAATTAGAACAGAAGGCCGAAAATCAAGCACAGTGAGGAATAAAGACGTAAACAGCTGATAATGACATGGTCAGCATCCTTGTAAACAGCAGGAACGCATCATAGTAACACTCCTATACAATTAATTCCACCACCAACAACAGCATGCAGCATGAAAGCTGCTGCTGAATAATTCTTGATATGTGGAGGTACCGAAAGTAGTCGAACAATCCGTCTTCCTGCCTTGGGATAAGGATCAGGCCACAATAGTCAAGAACACTGTCGCAGCTGGAGTTTGTTCATCATCTACAGGGCTTGCGTCGCTGCCTTTGACACATCAGAGACACCCGGGCAGCCATCGCATAGGCCTAAACATGGGCATCATGAATGCGTCATGGGCGGCAGTGGGCTACAGCCCAACAGGAACAGAAACAACCTCTCACTTCTACCACACATTGTGAACTACTTTATGTTTGTGCTTCACTACAAAAACATTCCTGGTGGGACTGCGTTCCTCTATGGCAGGTGCCATTTCATTGGGAAATATAAGCAATAGCATTCCATCTTAACATGGCGGCATGGGGGCGGGGTCTGAACTGAGGTGGTGAACTGAGCTACAGAACGATGATGGATTCAACCCAGATCTGTGACTGCGGGTGAGTGTCTGAAAAGTTCAGCGCCCCGTCCACCATCTCCTTGTGTTTGCTTTGTATCGAGACCTGTCAGCACTTATGGCACTTCCAGAGACAGGCCCCAAACAAGATCTGCCTTTGGAAATAGGTGATGTTCCTCACACACTGGACGTTAACTCTCCGTGTGCAGGAGATATTACTGAACGTCTGCCATGATTTACATGGTGGAAAAAATACTAGCAAGAATGAGGTTGTAGGGTCTGCTTTTTTATTGTTGCCACTCCAAGGACATTCTTACTGGTGTCAACTTTGTGTCATTGGGGGTGGCTGCACTGTTGGGAAAACCACCAGAAGAACTGAGTGGTGGGTAGAAAGGGACCTACCATTTTTTCTAGAGGAGCTCTTATTACCCAACTGTAAATGAGGATTTAACATCAAGGCTTCGTCGTAGATTCCGCACTCTGAAGCAGTGGCTTCATAAAGAGGTTAGCACAGACAAAAACTCCAAATACATAAATAAGTAAACTAAACAAAGACAGACCCCAAAGGTGAAGGCGTGCGAGCCAACTTTTGAGAGTGGGTAGCAGAACCGCAGGTGTTTACATGTTTTTTCCACTTCTTAAAGAGCCTTGGGGAGGAACCAAAAGAGAAAAGATGCCAAGCACTTTATAATTTTTTTAATTGTTAAAACATTTTCTTTGGGTGCCTTGGTCCCATTCAGGACAATCAAGAACAGTCCTAAGAGTATTGGGACTGCAGGGGGGGTGGCACAACCTCGCAGCCCTAACATCTCCCCAGCCAGCACCCATCCAGGGTACCATGAGGAGCTGGCAATCCTTTTTTTTAGTGGGTGTCCCAGCTCCCCAGCTCCACCCGGGACACCCACAACACTAGGAACATTTGGGGGATGATGGGGAGGCCCATGGCCCCCATACCCCACCACTCCCCCTGCCAGCACCCCTACCGGATACCAGCAGGAGTCAAGTGTATTGGTTTGCTTCCACCCAGCAGGAGCAGCTCTTGTTTCTGTTCCTGCCGGGTGGGAGCAAACCTATGTTCCCTACATGGGAAAGCATGGGAAGTGGGTTAGATTTCTGTTCCCTGCTAGCCCTTTCCTGGGTGGGGAACAACACAATGCAGTATAACTAAGAATCAGGGTATCTCTGCCCTGCCCCCCTGTATGATATTTGTATTTTTTTAGGGCTTGGGGACTCAGTCCCTGAGTTCTAAAATATCTGCCAGACATCTTTGTTGATGTGAGGCAGCCAAGCATATCTCGTCTTTTGATCTGTCTGTACCAGTTAACACAAGTGTTCGGTCTTTGAATCTTAAAACGGGAAGTGCAGAGCAGTAAGAATGAATGTTGAGGTTTTTTAACACCGGAAGTACCATTGCTCTGCACTTCCCGTTTTAAGATTCAAAGACCGAACACCTGTATTAACTGGTACGTGGTTATAAGTCAATGAGTTTTACAACAGCAGTAGAGCTCATTAGCAGGGGGGAAAGATGTGCACTGCGTGCACTTTTAAGAACTTGAAACCTGTGAATTGGAACAGAACATATTTACTTAAATAGGAATCGGCAGCAAGCAAGGCTGAGTTGCTTTTGATCTGAGGGATTAACAGTGTTTGTCACGTTAAGCGCAGGATAGTCTAATTACGTAAAGGATTTGCTTTCTGTTTAGACAAGGGTAGCGGGTCTGCTGTAGGAATAGAGGAAGGCAACTAAGAATTGTGGGAGGTTGAGTGAAGGGACCGTAGTGAAATGTTTTATTTTATTGTTGTGGATTAATTATGCAAGCAGATAAATCGAGCTAGAACCACTATTAATGCTGATATGTTACAACAATGTTAATTTCTTGTATTTTAGATACCCCTGACGAAGGGATACGTCCCGAAATGCATTGGGTACTTTATTAAACACGTGACATTTGGAAATCACTTTGTCTCCTGTGCTTGCGTGATTCACCTTCTAGTGATTGGAAATGAGTAAAATGAATTGAAGAGAATGAAAAAATGGCAGTATAAAGCAATGGATCATGATAAGGAGTACATGAAGATTAAGGACAACATGGTTTGATTTATTGGACTCATTGAGTTATGCGGCTGTGCTGACGGTTTTGGAGCCTAAACCAGGTTCCTAAGTGTTTGGTGTGTGAGTAATGCCATACGTCTGTGAATGGGTATGTCATTGGTTGTATGGGTGTGTGAGTGGACGTATGAGAGGTTTTATGGGGTGTGACTAGGTGTGTGAGTTATATTGTGGTTGATGTCATCCATGATGTCATCAGTGATGTCATTTGAGTTGTCATCAGCGATGTCATCAGAGATGTCACTGACCATGTCATGAGTGATATACGTTTGTATAAGCTTTATTCGAGACATAAAAGCACATAAAATCAACAGTTACACAAAAATACATAATCCCAAAGTAAAAATTTCATTAAACACAATGCAGCTCATACAACATTTACACATAAAACAATTTATACCAGTAATATTACATAAAAATTTATTAAAAAAGGAATTCCTGATTACCTGCTACCCCCCAGTGACTGTCGTCTTATCGCCCAAGCCCAACCCATATATTTGGCTACCCCTATGACAATCGAATCCAGGTTTGTTGTGCATAGGATTCTTAAGGCCACTACACTATCTCGTGTCCCCAGGTTTTTGCATACCGGCGAGAGCCATTTTCTTCTCGGATTTACATAGGCTTGGCATGCAAAGAGAAAATGGCCTATGCTCTCCTCGGCATTTTCGCAAGCAGGACATATGTTGTTAGTGGGTCTGTGCCAGCCAGATGTCAATTTCTTAAGGGGAATGGATCCTGACCTTAACTGAAAGACTAGTTTCCTGTCCATAGGTACCGTGATGTTATCCCAGTAATTTTCTAGGACAGGAATAATTTTAGTCTCCAGGAAACGGCCAGACATAGAGTCTGCCCTGGTGTCGTTCAGCATCTTACCTCCCACCCAATCCCAATATTGCTCTTTGAGGGCTTCTTTGCTTGGGAAGATTTCTCCCTCGGGGTTGTTCCAAAGATTCGAAAACCCTAGATTTACCAACATGGTCTTCAGGTGTTTTAACCATTTTATCTTATGGAAGATATCTTCTTTGATTATCCACAGAAAGCCCTCTGCGTATTGTCTTATTTCTGGAGTCGTCCAGAGGCGTCTCCAGTAAAGAACTGGGCACAATCGAGCTCTGTCGACAATCGTACGTCTGCCTAGCTCCAAGAACAGTGGGATTAGAGGGGTGCTCTGTGGGAGTCCTGTAATCCCTCGCATGAACTTGTTCTCGGAAGTCTGAAGAGCCACCAGACTATCCCAAGCCCATAGTTCCGCGCCATATAGTGTGGCACCCAAAACCTTCGCATCATATACTGTCATTACGGGTTTTATAGGTTTTGTTTTTGATTTACGGTGTTCCCCCCTTAGAGCACCTGAAAGCTGCTGGTGCTTTAAGACCACTTTATTCACATGATGCGTCCAGCCTGTCCCCCCCGCGATCTGTACTCCCAAGTACGTGAATTCGTTAACTATATCAAGCCTGCTGTTATTTAGGGTAATCTTGGGATAGCTCCTGCGTCCTGCAGAGAAGGCCATTAGTTTAGTTTTTCCTACATTTACTTCCAGCCCGTGCTCCATGCAAAAAGCATCAAAAATGCTTAATGCACATTGCAACCCCATGGGGGTCTTAGACCGAATAAGAGTGTCGTCAGCGAACATCAGGATCGGAACCCTGGTGTCCGCTAACGATGGGGCATCTACACTAGCCTTCGACATTCTCTCGACTATCCCGTTAATGAATAACGAGAAAAGTAGAGGGGCCATAGAACAGCCTTGCCGAACACCCCTTTCCACAGGGAAGTCCAAAGTTGTCTCCCCACTTCCACCCCACTGGACTCTAGCAAAATTGGATTCATGCAATCGCATGATTAATGTTAGCAGATCTGCAGGAATCCCCAGCTTTTGGAGGACCGACCAAAGCTTGTACCGGGGGACTAGATCGAACGCCGCCCGCAGGTCGACAAACGCGACGTACAGGCAGCCCCTTCCCAGTTCGACGGTCTTCCACCGCAATATGGTGAAGCGGAAGACCTGGCCAATGGTACTAGTTGCTCTCCTAAATCCCGCTTGGTATGGGGAGAGGGCGCTATTATCTTCTACCCAGTCCATTAGCTGGTTTGTTACCATTCTCCCAACAATTTTCTGTATAGTGGCTATTAAGCTTATGGGCCTATAATTAGCAGGCAATGAGCGATCGCCCTTCTTGTGGATGGGGATAATGGTTGCACCCTTCCAAATGTCTGGGACCACGGCCCCCTTTGCTAAGGCATTTGCTACAAGGAGGGTGTATCTCGCCCATCTAGTCACATCATATTTGAAAATATCAGGGGGGATACCATCCGGACCTGGCGCCCTCCCACATTTCGCGGAGCAGATGGCAATTTCCGCTTCACTAAGGGAAAATAGATCTTCTGTTGCATAGACCAGTATTATATTATCGGCTACCACAAGTTTGTTACTTTCCGCGTACTGTGGTCCGAAGTAATCGACCCAGGCTTCAACTGGTACATTATTGTCAGGTTTTGCTGGGCCCGCACCACTACCCCACTTGATAATTTTCCAGAATAACATTGAGTCTTTGTTATCAGAGGCTATTTTTAATTGGGCCCAATGGTCTTCGTCCCATTCCTTTTTGGCACAATAGATGGCTAATTTGTACAGTTTCCTATTCTTAATCACTGCAGCACGATCCCTGTTCCTTATGGCATGCCCCAGGTCTAGTCGCGCAGTTCTACAGCGTTTATCAAACCACCTACCCACTTCCTTAGTTTTCTTCCCTTTTCTTTTCTTAATGAAAAAACATGGTCTTAGAAGGGAGAATAAATTATTGTGGATTTCAGTGATACCCTTGTCCCCTGGAACCACTGGGGCTGCTGCTTCAATCGCGGAAATTGCACGATCAACCTCGTTATTAATATATGTCATAGTGGCTTCATTTGCTAGTACCTTGGGCCATTTTAACCTTCGCTCATCGTTGCTTAAAAGAGGGGTTTCATCGTGTGTCACAATAGGGTTTCCTAAACCAGTATTCCACCACCTATGGGACACACATAGGGGGTTGTGGTCGCTTTCAACCCGGGGCCTAACAGCCATGTCAACAACCCCATTCCACAGCTGGAGACTACACAGTATATAATCAATTCGACTCCTATTAATGCCATTGTCAAAAGTGTAGCAACCCTCCTTGTCACCAAGTGTCCTGCCGTTTAGAGCTCTTAAACCATGTTCCAAACAAATTCCGTTTAGTAATATGATCTCCTTTGTCCATCGCTTCACAGGTTTTAGGTTTAAAGATGGTACTCCCCAGAGATTGTCCTCTTCACTCTCCATAAGGTCATTTGTACAGTCCAAGGGTTCAAAAGTCCTGTTTAGATCCCCAACAATTATCTTTACATTTTCCTGGGAATTGGCCTCCATTGCATCAGACAATAACTCAATAGTGGATAGATTTGTTACTTTGTCTCCTCTCACATAAACATTGTATAAATCTATTGATTGGCCCTTGGGAACGGAGATTCTTAGTGCTTGCAAATCAATGTTTCCCACGTCCAGGGTTTTTATGTTAATGTGCAGATCCTGTCTAACCCAAACAGTTAGGCCTCCCTTGGGCCGCCCTCTTCCCCCTTTTGAGGCTGGTATACAATAATTCAAGTAACCTTGACAAAAGAGTGGATCACAAGCCCAGGTTTCTTGAAAACAACAGATGTCAAAACCACTTATAAAATCCACCCAAGATTGGGAATCCAACTTGCTAGCCAACCCGGCGACATTCCAAGATAAAAGTGTACCAATGTCTGCGTTTGTCCCGTCCCGAGCTTTGACTAGTGGGAATACTTGGGCTGGCATTGGGCTTTCCATAGGACTAGTCAGCCTTTCTAAGTCATCTGTTGGGTCCACAGTTAAATCATCTATTACATTTGTGTTAAGTATTCCCAGTCTTGGGCCACCTTCTTCGACCACACACCCCGCCTCAATGTTGTTCACCAATTGATTTGTAGCAATAGTATTACCACAAACGTCACGTAGCCCTTCTACTTCTTTTATGATCCCACCCGTGCTATCAGTCCCAGTATGTCAATACCCCCAGCCCAAATCCTGCCATCCTTCATAGGGATAGTAATATGTATGTAAGGTATGCTTATGACCAGCAGGAGGAGGTGGTAAGGGATTAACTGGCCATGATACAGTAGGGGGGATTAAGGGCTCGTTGAGTAGACTTGTAGTTACACTTGAGGGTCGGGGGTAAAAAAAGGTAAGGTCCACAATACCAATTCCACCCTTATTTGTTCCCCATCCCTGCCTTGTTATCCATCCCACCACCCTAGGGTCTTGGAAATTAACCACAATACAATCCCCCCCCAGGGTTTTTGGTGTGTAACCCATCCAGTCAATTCTCCTTGCCCCTATTATTAGCCCGTCAATATCACCCGGCAGAGGACGGTTTTCCTTTAACCAGTGCATGGTCTTGTTTTTAAGCATCTGGAAATTTTCTCTCTGTCCTGGGGGTAAAGGTGGTACATTGATAAGAACTGCCACGTAGGGGAAGGAGTCTGGAGTAAGATTAATTGGGGGTTTGCTATGGGGTGGCTTTGGCAATGGCGGTGGGATAGATTTGGGGACTTGGGGAACGAGTTGGAGGGCAGGCTTCTGCACCTGTAGTTTATTATTTGCTTGGAACGATGCTAAAGATTTACCTGCCGACTGGCATACATTAGCCCCGTTTCCTCCCCCCGGGATGTTTGGAGCTATGCGTGTGCTATTGGTTACGTTTACAGATGTTGGTACTTTACCCACTTGTTGACACAATGTAGCCTCAACGTTCCCAATGGCCGGTGGATTTTTTTGTCTGGGGTATTATGGGCTGTGTAGGGTGCGTTGAAGTCGACTGCGGTGGTTCAGGACCAGCAGTCACTCTCTCAGCCCTATCTGAAGTTTTAACAATGGCTTTAGCTGGAGGTTTGTTTTGTTTGGGAGGTAAAGGAGAGCCATTTCGGGGATTTCTACCCTTGTCCTGTACATGAGGGTTATTTACGACCTGGGGGTTTGTGTTTGCTTCCGCTCTATTTGCTTTAATCAAGGATTTTGTCGAATAGAAATTGTCTAATGTTGTCTGCTCGAAGTGGTTTAACCTTTCTGCGAGCTTAGCAATTCTATCCTCAATAGGGGTAAGTAGTTGTCTGAACATTTTTTCCAGTTCTGGGAGCACATTTACTAATGATACAGAATTTTCTTTACTTGGTACATTGGAAACAGTACAAGAATTGTCCGCTATGTCTTGGCTATCCTGGGATACAAGAATAGTTGGTGTTACACTTCCTGTACTTTGGACTTGTTCATTAACTACCTTTCCAATGTTCACAAGTTTATGTAGCTTCCTGAGTTTTTGTGGGGGTCTGACCACCTTTTTGCATTTTTTTGCGGAAGCTGGTCGTTTCCTTTTGGACCCAATTTTGGGATTGGCCGGTGCAACCTGAGGACCTAAATCAGGGTGCGATGTTGATTGGAATTTACTGCCACATGGATTGTTTGAATCTGCCACGTCACTCTTATTTGTTTTATCGGCCTGGACCTCAGAGTGTTCGTGTGTAACTGGGAGGTTCACTGATGACAAGGGGGTTACCAAAGTGGGGTAGGCTACATTTGGAAATTTGTCCGTAGAGTTCTTAAGTATTTCAATGGATAACCTACGCTCTGCACGCTTCTCAGCCAATGTTAGCTCTTTGTCTATTGTCAATGAGCGATTAAAAAAGAATTTGTCTAAGGGACCAATAGCCAGTGGACCAGGCTCCATTGGAAGAGTCATCAAGGGGCAGTTTGCAGCACTCGTATTTGTAGTCATTGCCATATTGATTACAAGATAATGCAGGAGTGTCTATGTCACTTACTGTGATTGACGATGTATGGCGTTGGCAAGAGGGGTGGCCCAGCCTGGCCTCCTTCGGCCCCGGACGGCCACAGACGGTCCCGCCCTTGTCCCGGGCTTCTCCCGCGCGCTCCCGCGCAGCGGGGATGTTACCTCCTTTTATATGACTGCTGTGAGCACCGAGAAGGCGGGGCCGGCAGGGAGAGGAGCCCAGCTGGAATCGGGCGCGCGGGGACTCCTGGTCAATGGAGTCCTCCGCTCTACCCTCGCAGCCCTGCCGGTCTAGTGACGCTCCTTCTAGTTGGTCCGCTGCTGCTGCTGTGAATCCGCGAAGCGGGACCCGCGAAGCGGGTCCGGCGAGGAGGGGCGGCACACAGCAAGCAGAGGCAAAGGTGAGGAGTGGCGCTCGTTGTGTATCGTTAGGCAACAGGAATCCATGAGTGATATAATATTTGAGGTCATAAGCAGTGGAGGGCGTAGGTTATTGTTAGCTCAGGTAACTATAACTGCAGAATTTCACTAGCTTTGTACAAGTGAAATCTTACCGTAACTATCACGTCTTTGTAACCTTTGTTTTTTAGTGAATTTCGAAGGTTTAAAAAAAATAATTGCTAACTGTAATGTCTCTGTAACCTTTGTTTTTTTCAGTGAATATCTCAGTTGTTTTAAATGCGAATTCCTAACTATAATGTCCCTGTAACCTTTTGTTTTTTCAGCGAAGTTCTATGATTTTTCTTAACTAGTGGTTGCTTTTGCAGAGTGGTGGAGAAAGGGGGCTGAGCCTCTGACCAGCTATTAGTAATCCTCCAGTGAAGGAATTGCAAGAGGTACCAAGAGAGTTTTCTATCCAAGTGAAAAGGCAAAGAGGAGAAACAAACATACCACAAACTTATTCAAAGGTCATATGTTTTCGAATTCTGTGCAAATTAAAATCAGATCCACACAGTTTGCATATGCAAATCTTTAAAGAAAGAAGAGGACTCTGGAAAACTGTTTATTTTTTGCCAATATGAAAATTGCTTCCCAGGGGAGTGCACCTGGAAGATGGGCAAATGTAGTGAAATACCAACTGGACCGAGCAATGCAAATTAAGAGGAAATGATCAGCAGGAACTGCATATCTCCTCCTGAATAAGGTATTTCACACGCAGGTGCATGCAGAGTTGGATTATTTCTAGAGTTGTGCCAGATTGTGAGGGGGTTAGAAAGGGTCCTGCCACTTCCTCCACATCGACAATGACTGAAACACTTACATAGCAGGGCTCTGCAAACTGAATTGTATTTTTGCAATTCCTCGTATGGGAAGTCACTCAGTGTGTGGGGTGTACTGATCAGAGAGATGTTTTCTCACTTTTCTGAATAGCAGGTGATTGGCAATGTAGCTTTTTTGCTGAAGCACCATGATCCGTTGTTGAGGGCCTTTGACCGCCTGAAACCTTTTAAGCCACAGCAAGTGCAGGTAAATGAAGGCAGTTTTTGTGGGATGAGTGCAGGGATGGCTGCATTCTAATTGTAAGATATTTCCATGAATGCACTTGTGGATGAGTCAGAGTTACTTATAAATGTTGCATGCACTTAGGGGGAGCCAGTGTATTGATTTTAGCGTCAGAAAGACTGCGAACCCATGCTCCCTAGCCGTTGCCAGCCCAGCTGCAGTGTTCTCGTTCACTTGGACAGGGAGGCTGTTCATTTGCAAACAGTGAGAGAGAGCTTTGCAATCAGGTCCAGGTCCTGCATTTGCTAAGTGTGGTTTAGGAAAGCGCGGCGCATCAGTAAGTTCCAAGCCTGAGAATTCAGATTGATACCTCACAAAAGTCCTGGGAGACATGCAGAGTGCAATGGCAAGAGAAGTAGGACGTGCATTCTTCGTCGTTGCTTTTATCCACCTGAGTGGATATCATTTCTCAGAGAAAAAAATGTTTCTTCGTTATGAAGAGAATATGAAGTGACCATGGGTGTGGTTACAGGGCTCTCCATTGGTAGATATTGCAGAACGAATCTGGTTCAAAACAAATTTTAAAAAAAACTGCCCAGAGCAATTTAAAAATCAATGAATAAGGCCATTTGGATAAATGTGATCACATGGTCATCATGCAGTCAGTTGTATTGAGTTATTATGAAACATTACCTAAGGGAATCATCAAATGAATCCAACTCACCAGATTGAGTACGAAATGATGTCAAGAAGATGTACCAGCATTCACAAAAATACGTAAAAGCTACACAAGGTAAGAATTGAGAATATATGCTAGACACTATACAAGTTTGGAGATTGGTCTGTAAAGGAGTTCACAATTATAAGTTAATGCCTTTGACCTAATCTATAGTGAGGTGTGGCTAAGTTACTCTGAGTTTACTTTAGGCCTGTTGGAGCATCTGGAGCCCTGAAGAACTGTGAATCCAGGTGGCATGTCCAGTATTTCTTTCATGGCTTTCTCTATTTTGTATTTACTTTTGCAATTGAATATGATGCAAACTCAGCCCAATGTCATTTGAGCCCTTGACATGAGCACCATATTATGTTACAAAGGTCATATTCGTTTTTCGATTTTTTAGGCACATGGAGATTAAATGATTTGCTCAGAATCACAGGTAAGTGAGCAAAAGTCAGGATTCGAACTTATGGGCTGATCACGATTGCGGAAGGACCGCCACCATCAGCCAATGCGGTGGTGTTCCTTCCGCAATCGGACTGCGATTTTCTGCCCTCTACATTATG
Source organism: Lissotriton vulgaris (assembly GCF_964263255.1). Taxonomy (NCBI): domain Eukaryota; kingdom Metazoa; phylum Chordata; class Amphibia; order Caudata; family Salamandridae; genus Lissotriton; species Lissotriton vulgaris. The sequence goes on from NC_141693.1 coordinate 1,236,077,329, forward strand.
ATGCTGGGGGAATCGTGTTATGTTATGTTATGTTATGTTATATTTACATTTATATAGCGCGCGGCTACTCAAAAAGAGTGTCCCGGCGCTTTAAGTAAGGAGGGCTACAGCGTAATAACATAACACAGTTAAAAAAGAGAAAAACCACAGACAGAAAGGACACACCAACAGCAAGGAGGCCTACTGGGTAAACAACCAGGTTTTGAGGCCTTTTCTAAGCCTTTTCTAAGCCTTTTCTAAGCAAGAAGGCTAGTGGCTCCTCGAAGTGTGAGCGGCAGAGAGTTCCACAACTGTGGCGCCAGTAGTCCAAAGGAGCGACCTCCCAGGCGCGCTCTCTTCACTCGTGGAACAACCGCCAGAAACAGGGATTCCGACCTCAGAGAACGAGCCGGATGGTAAAAGGCAAGTCTCTTTTGGAGGTACTTTGCTCCCACCGCATGGAGGGCCTTATAGGCCAGGGTCAAAGCCTTAAAGGCGATCCGTTTGCGGATTGGAAGCCAATGCAAAGTCTGCAACAAGCCCGCTGCACTGGCACGTCTATTCAGGCCAAAAATAGCTCTCGCTGCAGCATTCTGCACAACTTGGAGCCGCTGTAGCAGATACTCTGGCAGGCCCAGGTACAGAACGTTCGAATAATCTAGCCTAGAGCCTATCAGGGCCTGCACAGTCTCCTCGGACAGAAGGGGAAGAAACCTCCGCAGCATCCTGAGGAGGCCAAAGCAAGTGCCCGACACCCCCAGGATCTGGGACTTCAACGTCAGCCCCTTGTCCATCTTGACCCCCAGGTTCTTAGCCATTTGGGATGAACAAGACGGAGGGAACATATTGATAGGCCACCAGACCTGCCAGTCTGGCTCTGTGTCACACCCAAAGAAGAGTACCTCGGACTTATCGGAATTGCACTTGAGGCTGTTCAGTTGGAACCATTGAAAAACAGCCCCAAGGCAATCCCGGATACTCTCCCCATCAAAGTCTCCTGCTCTCTTGCACGAGAAGAGGAGCTGGGTGTCGTCTGCGTAGGATACGATCCGGGCCCCAAACGACTCCGCCAACGCCGCCAAAGGGGTCATGAAGATGTTAAAGAGGGTCGGGCTCAAAGTAGAGCCCTGTGGGACCCCGACTCCCAAAGGCGGCATCACGGCGGAATCTGGCGAGGCCCAGACCGTTTGCCGGCGGCCAGCTAGAAAGGAAGAAAACCAGCTGAGCACCGTCCCCCGTAGTCCTATCTCATAGAGTCTTGCGAGAAGGCCATCATGGGGGACGGTGTCGAAAGCCGCCGACAAATCCAGCATCACCAGCATGGCTTTGCCCCCAGTGTCCAGAACCCCTTTAATGGTTTCTGAGACCTCGAGGAGCGCGGTCTCTGTGCTGAGATTTGGACGAAAGCCCGACTGGGTGGCGTGCAGAATCTCATTTGTCTCTAGAAAATTGGAGAGCACCGTCTGAACGTGCTTTTCCACAATTTTCGTGAGAGCCGGCAGCAGGGAGATAGGCCTATAGTTGACTGGGGCCTTTGGGTCCAGACCAGGCTTCTTGAGCAGCGGAATAACCATTGCCTGCTTCCAAGCCTGCGGAACCACTCCCTGGCTCAGCGAGAGATTCAAAAGCGGGTTTGCCAGCGGATTTACCACCTCCGCAATTTTCGCCAGAAATTTAGCGGGGCATGGGTCCAGGGGCGAGCCCGATTTGAGGTTGCCCATAAGTGCTAAAGAGGCAGGGGCAGAGATAGGTGGAAACACGCCCAACGTCAAGCCTGGCGAGGCCGGAGGGAATCGGTTAGCCTCAGGGTCAGTCAGCCCCGTAGGTACAGCCAATGGAAAGGAATCCTGTATCAGTTTGATCTTGCTAGTAAAAAAATTAGCAAGGCCAGAAGCCCAGGAGTCAGAAGGCCTCTCGTCAGAGGTGTTGGACCGTGGAGATATGAATTCTCTTACTATGGAGAAAATCTCCTTACAGGAGTTGGAGGCAGCTTCTATCCTCCCTGCCAGGTAGGCTTTTTTTTCCAGGCGAATGTCCCGGTGATAGGCCTTGACCTTTGTCTTGTAGGTCAGCTTGTCCTCAGTGTCGTATTTTGCCCGCCAGGCTCTTTCGGCCACCTTGCACTGCTGCCGCATAGCCGACAGTGCAGCGGTGAACCAAGGAGCAGAGACCCGTTTCGGGGTCGGGCGGGGGGCCAATTCCGGTGCAAGATCGTTTAGCCTGTCTGAAAGCCATACCTGCAAGGACTCCAGATCCTTCTCCAGGTCGCCCGAAAGGGGGCAGGGGTGATCCAGGGCGGCCTGAGCCAGCATCGCAGGGGTCACTCGATGGTAAGCCCTATGGGTTCGACCCTGCTGCTGTGGCATAGCAACAGCCGATTTAACTGTGCCTTTGATCGAGAATTTGGCAAGCAAATGGTCTGACCATAGTACCGGGATAATCTCTATCACCTCAAGGGGGGATGACGAGAAAACCTGGTCAAGAGTGTGCCCCTTGTCATGCGTGGGCCCCTGAAGATAAGGGATCAGTCCCAGCGGGGCCATAGCCTCTGAAAGTTTAATAGCGGCAGGGTCAGACGGATCATCCATCCGAAAGTTAAAATCCCCGGCCACAATGCAGTGTTCCGCTTTCAGGGCCAGTCCCAATAAAACGGAGTCGAGATCTTCAAAAAACGTTCCAGGTGGACCAGGCGGTCTATATACCAATAATCCCTTAACTGATTGATGCGGAGACAAAGCGATAGAAAAAGCAAGGGTCTCCGAGCCGCGAATGTCATCCACTGGCAAGATAGTACAGGACGTGCCTTTCCTCACCACCAGTGCCACTCCGCCACCCCTTCCCTTAGCTCTATCCATCCTGAAGATGTTATAATCAGGCGGGATTGCCATAGCGACATCTGGATTATAGAGTTCTCCCCACCACGTCTCAGTAAGCATGAGACAAAGTGGCTTTACCGTATCGAGGAGCTCAAAGATGTCTTGTGCATGTCTACACGCCGATCTAGTGTTTAATAACATGCAGAGATATCCAGCACTGGTGATGTTATTGCTAGGGGACGATGACAGAGCGCGGTTGGGGCGCCAGCCACAGCCGGGGCAGATGGACTTACCTCGGTGCCGGCCAGGAAAGACAGTGCAACAGCCACTGGCAGCAGTGAGGAGAGAGCGAAGCTCCCCAGGAGTGTAACGCAGCGCGGGTGGCCCTGTAAGACACATGTTCGGACTGCAGCAGACGCAAAGACCATTGCGATTGCCTGGCGAAGCGGTCTGCATCCATGAAATGGTGGCAGTGCATAGCAGGCACCATCCACCAAATCGCGATGCTATCTCCAGCCAGCCTTTCCATGGCGGGTAAACCATAATTGAAAGGCTGGTGAAGATTTGTTTCAGGTGCCCGTTGCACGCCCCCTCGTGTTGGGGGGAGGTGTGGGTGCACAGGTACCCCCCTACATTTTACTGCACCAAGTGGTAGGCATGGTGTGGTGCCTGCCACGTAGTGCAGTGAAAGGCTCAACATACTATTGTAACATTGCGGCGGGTGCTGCTGTCAGCAGCACCCACCACAATGTTAAAATGGAAAATGCAACCGCCATGATGGCATTCGCATCCTGATTTGAAGTGCGGAACCGCCTCATGTATTGCGGATGGTCCCGGTCACCACCACGATGGTGGACGGACTCCAGTCAGTCCGCCATTGTAATCGGCCCCTTAGTTCCTTTAGGCCACATGTCCTCCTTCTCTAGATGAGGGCTGTTCTGTTGACCCCTGTTTTTAATACCTTTATGGATCCCGCCTTTATATCAGATATCTGCAGGGGATCTAAGTTGATACGGATCCACAAGGCAGGTCCAATGATTAAACAGGGCCCTTTTGGCTCATAACAATGATGAGTCCTACGGGAACATCTTTGCTAAGAGAACCCTGATGCACTTCCGGGAATACATGACATAATCAGAGAGAATCCCGAAGTTTCATACAGGGATCAGAAAAGGCGCAGCGCTAGTTATGTTGGCTTAAAGGACCTTTGAAAGGGGAGATGCCCTGCCTTTCAAAATTCATTCTGCTTCTGATAAGAGCTCATTAGATCCTGTGCTGTTAATATCTATGGTGTTTATGTCCTTCTTTATAGATATCTATCTACACGAAAACGTGCGCAGTGGTTCACAAAAATTAAAAGTGCTGCAAAGAGGTAGTATACAGGCAACTTTCAAGTTCAGAGACGCTGGTGAAGGTGTTCAAGTGCCTAAGGTCACTTATCTATTTATTTCAACTCAAAACCCACAATAAAGCATTTTAACCTTTTCCAAGCGTCGAATGCCCTAAGGGTGTCTTCAGGCGCATGGCAAGCGCACAGTTGAGTTTTGCGCAAACGGTCGAAACCTCACCCCAAACTCTTCAGACCTACAGAATAAGGTTAACATTGTCCTACTCTTACAGCTGAAAGAAAATGTTCTTGCTATAATGTTAACATGAATGCTCAAGGACATTACAGTGTTTGGCTAGGAAGCACCAACTTGTAAACAAAATACACACACTCAAATCCTGAAAGAAAAATAGTTTCGAGGGCCTAACCACCCTATTGAGCCATCTGCACTGGTTAACTTTTATCTTCTGTATCCACTTCAAGTTAGTTGTCAGGGCTTTTCAGGATACTGGGTCTTGGTAAAGGAAATCTGGCTAGATGTTCTTGAGACCTGCTGGTTACAGCCTTAGTTGTTCTCAGAGTAGGCAGAGCATTGCATCCGAAGTTGGTTGAAGAGCCTATTCTGAAAGGATGTATAGAGCTTATGCTTCTCAACCTGCGATGCAGTCCACCTCTCACTTTCTTCCAGTTAAGGGACACGACCAGCTTGTTCTCTTCCTTGTATTCTTTCCAAGAAGTGTTTGTTAAGAAATCCAAGAAACTCTGTCGCTCCCTTGAGAAGGCCTGGAAAAAAGACCCAAATACCAGCACCAAGGACGCCTTCAAAAACGCCACCCGCATACACCACCAACTGATCCGGAATGACAAGAAAGCCGCTTTCAAGGACCGACTAGATAGCAACGCCCACAACAGCAAGGAATTATTCAACATCGTCAAGGATTTTACCAACCCCTCAGCCAACTCCAACGACATCACCCCATCTCAAGCCCTCTGCGACTCCCTAGCTTCGTTCTTCCACAACAAAATTGCAGACATCCACAACAGCTTCGACAACCGACCCGAAGACCAACCCACCCAACCCTCTGCAGGACCCCCACCCCCCTTGAACATCCTCAATGACTGGAACCCAATCTCCACTGAGGACACCATCCGTCTGATGAACTCTATCCATTCAGGATCCCCCACGGACCCATGCCCTCACCACATCTTTAACAAAGCAGACTCCATTATAGCACCGCACCTCCGAGACGTCATCAACTGCTCCCTCAATTCCGCAACCTTCCCGGAAAGCTGGAAACATGCCGAACTCAGCGCCCTCCTGAAGAAACCCACAGCTGACCCCACCGAACTCAAAAACTACCGCCCTATCTCACTCCTTCCATTCCCGGCCAAAGTCATCGAGAAAGCGGTCAACAACCAGTTCGCCGCCTTCCTCGAAACCAACAAATCCCTCGACTCCTCACAGTCCGGCTTCCGAGCCAAACACAGCACTGAAACCGCCCTCATCGCAGCAACAGACGACATTCGAACTCTACTGGATAATGGAGACACAGTCGCCCTCATCCTCCTCGATCTCTCCGCAGCCTTCGACACAGTCTGTCATAGCACCCTCTTACAGCACCTCAAAAACGTCGGAATCCAAGGAAAAGCACTGGAATGGATCACCTCGTTTCTCACCGGAAGAACCCAGAGAGTCCGCCTTCCACCATTCAAGTCAGAGGCCACTGAAGTCATCTGCGGCGTACCACAAGGATCTTCACTCAGCCCCACCCTCTTCAATGTATACATGAGCCCCCTCGCGCTCATCGCACGCCAACACAACCTCAACATCATCTCCTACGCCGATGACACTCAACTGATCCTATCACTCACCAGAGACCCTAACACTGCCAAAACCAACCTGCATGAAGGAATGAAAGAAGTAGCCGAATGGATGAAGCACAGCTGTCTGAAACTGAACTCAGACAAAACAGAAGTCCTCATCCTAGGCACCTCCCTCTCCGCCTGGGATGACTCTTGGTGGCCAGAGGCCCTTGGAAAAGCACCCACCCCGACGGACCACGCACGGAACCTGGGCGTCATCCTGGATTCCTCACTCTCGATGAACAGACAAGTCAACGCCGTTTCGTCATCTTGCTTCAATATTCTTCGCATGCTCAAAAAACCATTTCGCTGGATCCCCACTGAAACTAGAAAAACGGTCACCCACGCACTGGTCACGAGCCGCCTGGACTACGGAAACACCCTATACGCAGGTACCACCGCAAAACTCCAGAAAAAACTCCAACGCATCCAGAACGCTTCAGCCAGGCTCATATTAGACATCCCGCGTAAAGAACACATCTCTGGTCACCTGAAAAACCTCCACTGGCTCCCCGTCAATAAGAGGATTACTTTCCGCCTCCTAACCCACGCACACAAAGCACTCTACGAAATCGAACCCGAATGCCTCAACACACGACTGTCCTTCTACACCCCCTCCCGCCAGCTACGATCCTCCAACCAAGCCCTTGCCACTGTACCTCGCATCAACAAAACCACCATGGGAGGTAGATCCTTCTCCTATCTGGCAGCTAAAACCTGGAACTCACTTCCCACTCACCTTCGCCTTACTCAGAACCACCTAGCATTCAGAAAGCAACTTAAAACGTGGATATTCGACAAGTAATTCCCCACCCTTCTTCAAGCGCCTTGAGACCCTCTGGGTATGTAGCGCGCTATATAAATCTATTGACTTGACTTGACTTGTTCTAAACCATTCACCTGAGACGAAACTCGTTTTTGCTTAAATTCTTGCAACTTTTCACAACATTAGACGAGGAAAAGTATGAGTTACTATGCATGGCAAATATTTAAAACCAGCTTAATGTGTTGACCCACCTTTTGTATGATGTGATTTTGGGAATGTCTAAACACCTCCTATCAGCCAAAGGAAGGATTCTAACATCCAATGACCAGGTCCAAACAAATGTATTTGCCAAAGCAAAAAATATCAATCATTTTCACTCGTCATTTTTTAAAAATGTACAAGAATTTGTAACTTTTCTTTTTAAGTAGCCATCTGATATGTGGAACAACTAACAGAAAGAAGGCCCAATGCAAACCATTGTAATAAACTAATAAGCCAAGGAGATACATACGTACACATACAAGGATATATATAATTACATTTATGGTTAGACTAGTCAATAATGACTATTATAGAGTTCAGTTACTGACAAACCTTTACATGCCAGACCATCCACAGACTTTACAAAATTGTAGCAAATGTATGCCTTTCTCAAGATAGAAGACATCGAGTAGCCCTCAAACTATAACATGAGTGCTGTGGGCAAACTAGGCCCCCCAGTGGCGTCTGCTTTGTTGATGTGAAACCAAAGAAGCAAAGAAGGCAAAATCAATAGTTATATTGGAGTCATATCCAACAGTAACGTCTGTATATCATAACCGACTCTCAATCACATGGCTGTCGAGATTTTATAAAAGACAAAGCCCCAAAATAAATTACGCTTCAGAGATGTCGTCAACAACAGTCACGTAAAAGTCGAAAAGATTCTAGGTAATGCCGGAGCCTGTAGGAATATAGAGGGCTTGATGTGATTTAATGAGAGACTCAAAAAATAGATCTATATGTGTAGGCCTCTGAAGACAACACAACCACTTAGCGGCTCATTCAGCTAGCCCATCTTTAATTCCAATAGTAAACAAGCATTGGCAAAGCCAATAGGTCTGGTTTTGGCCACCAACTTTTGAAATTCTTGTTTTGTTCTGCCATGGTTTTTGCAAAACATAATTATTAGGGAAGCTGCAAGGCCCTCAACAAACTAAAAAAAAACACAGGATACAGGAAAAAAAATGTTGGGGGGCGAAAAAGGCACTACTTTGTGTGTGTGGGTGTGCTCCTTTTGAGAGGGAAGCATGTACTTACAGTGAAGTCAGAAGATTACTGGAGCAGGCTGTGAGTGGATGAAAATACGAATGACACAACAACAGACTAATGGATGAAGTCTGTCTGAAAACCCCTATAAGTAACAATGTTACACTCATAATTTTAGTAAAATCAAAAGGTCCAAATAAGACCAGACCTTAAAAAGCCAATCGATCTAGACCTGGCTGCCATGCTCTTGCCTTTGCTAATGATTTTTTTAATGGTTTCATGAATTATTTTAACAAATAGATTGGGCTGAAGAGATAAACAAAAAGAGGCTTGCAAAAATAGATGATAGATAGACAGACAGAATGACAGACAGATAGCTAGATAGATAGACAGATAGATAGATAGAATTAGTATAAAATAACATATCTATATATGCAGGATATAGAAGAGTACTCAAAGCAACCTATAAAGTCACACAAAATGGACAAATACACACGAAAGTGGTTTACAAGTACAGCTGTAGGCTTCAATTTAAATACATACAGTAGTGCAGACATAAATGCATTTCATTGTGGGTGCTCACTAAAAAGAATTCATTCATAAAGAATAGATTCAAATGGACACACTCTGGTATACTCTGAAACACCAACAATCAGATAAAAAAGGCAGCACCAAAAGGAATTTGCGACATTATTAGCAGGAAACAGGAATTGATAAAGCTGTAATATGTCCTGTGCTATGAAGAGCTGGTAGAAAGCGTCCTGCTATCACATCAGGCTCTAAACACAAAGGCAGCACTAAAGTTGTAATAAAGTACAAAAAAGCACTTACACTGAAAGAAACTGACTTTTGTGTGGACGGAATATATGCTCACATTCTTTAGGTCTGCCCTCATTATGCAGGTGCTGCTAGACCTTATGTGCTCATCTGAAAAAGAGCTTTAGGAGTACTACAGAGATACGCTTTGGCTCTGCCCGCATCTTGGTGGCCAACAGAACATGTTTTGATTCGGCAGAAGTTGTGTGCTTCTGCAGAAAAAGTGCTACCCTTCAAAAGCTGTGATCATTTGTGTTACTACAGAGCTTAACCTTTACGTCAAACACATGCCAATACACAGCCATATGTCTCCTACATAATTATGATGTTTTCACTTCTCTGGCCGCAGTACAGATTGGAGAAGGACAGTCAGGAGGAATATACTATTGCAAGGCAGTCACAGCCACCCCCTTCCCTTTCAACCATTGGGTTCAGAGATACATTACCATGGAACTCCATGAGAGAATGATGTTTTTTTATTCATACTTTTAACATTTATGGGTTTAAGAGCCTTTTTAAAGCTCCCCAGCTCCCAAAATTGAATTTGAATATTAATTTGAATTAATTATTTCCTTTTTTTAAAGTCATTACTAATATTACATTTAACTTACTTCAAATGCAATATTTAATATTTTAAATATTACGTGTAATTACTTTGCTTATTTTATATACTGTCAATTTAAATCACTCTTCCCTGAATCCTAAAAAACCCTTACTGCCCTTAACACTATGATTGCCTGAGCCCCACAATGCTAACCTATACAGTCACCCTTCCCTTAACCCTAAAAACCCCTTACTACCTATTAAAGCTACCATTTCATGAACCCCAATAACGTCTTACGACCATTAATGCTGCCCTTTTCTGAACCCTACAAATGCCTTACTGTCCTTTAATACTACACGTCCCTGAGCTAAAAAAACGCACTATTATACCTTAATGCTACCATTCCCTGAACCCTAAAAGCCTCTTACTACCCTTTACAGCTACCACTAGCTGAATCCTAAAAACTCCTTACTGCCCTTAATGCTACGATTCCCTGAACTCCACAAATTATTTGCAGGCCTTTAATCGCACCTGTCCCTAAACTGTAAAACCCCTAACTACTTCTTAACGCTACCATTTCATGAACCCAACAACAAATATTACCACCTCCTAATGCTACCCTATTCTGAACCCTACAAATGCCTACCTGCCCTTTAATGCTACATGTCCCTGAACCCTAAAAAACATACTATTATGCCTAAGCACTACCATGAATTGAACCCTAAGAAACCATCTGCTACCCTTTACAGCTACCCTTCCCTAAACCCTAAAAACCCTATTCTACCCCTTAATGCCATCCTTCCATGAAGCTAAAAAATGTAGCACCCCTAATGCTACCCATCCCTGAATCCTAAACACCCTTAACACGTATTACTACCCCTTAATGCTATCCTTCCCTGAAATATAAAACCCTTACTACCTTTTAACACTACCTTTCCCTGAAGACTAAACCCCTCTTACTACCAGTTAACGCTACCGTTTTTCCAAACCCTGCTATCTCCTTACTACCCTTTAATGCTTACATTCCTGGAACTCTCAAAACATTCTACTAGCCCTTCACACATTCCTTCCCTGTACCCTAAAAATCGCTTAGGGCCGCAAGCCATAATATATGACTTTGAGAGACTTGTTTGAAGATCCAGGTCGGCGATGAATTGGAGAAAGAAGGACACCAACAGATGCAGAGCTTTCGGAGTGTGAGCCATCAGCACTGCATTGTCAGCATAAGGCAAGATATGGAGTGAAACACCATTAACCTGGGGACATTTTGGCAATGATGGTTAGATAATGGATGAGCTCATTAATACCCTAAAAATCCTTACTACCCCTTTTAGCTACCCTTTCCTAGACCCTAAAAACCTAGACTATCCCTTTATGCTACCATTCCATGAACAAGAAAAATGTAGTACCCCTTGACAATACCCATCCCTGAACTCTTAGACCCCTTAAAAGTATAACTACTACTTAAGACCACCCTTTCCTGAACCATACAAAACCCCTTAATACCCCTTGATGCTAACCTTCCCTGAACCATGACCCTTCACTTCACTGAACCCTACAATCCACCTACTATCCCTTAATGCTACCAATCATTGATCCTCAAACACCCCAAACTATCCTCTAACCCAACCCTTCCTAGAAAAACAGTATTATCTGTATTGCTACCCTTCTCTGAGCCCTAAAACTCTCTTACTCTCCCTTAATGCTTCCTTTTGTGAGCCCTGCAAACTCCGTGCTACCATTTGACGCTACTCTTTCCTCAGTTGTAAAAAAAAAAGCTCCCCCTTAATAGCTCTCAGGTTGTTTTTATGAAGGAAAGTCCCCTTTCCTGCACAAAAACGTTCCTGCCGACAACACAGGCACCCTTGCACCATGGTGCAAAGGTGCCTGCGTTGGCGCTAGGCTGCCAAAATGGCACTAGCGCAGGGGTAAAGGACAGGAGTGCACCATATTGGATCTATATGGTGCATTCCTGCCCTTTCAGTTTGATGTAAGTCACCTTACTGAACTGCCCTATGCCAAAACCCCATAAATGAGGCCCCAAATTTAAAATGCTGGACTGCCTCTTTGTTCCATTGGGCATTACCCCAGAAGGAGGGAGCCATTTGAGCCAGGCCACTGAAGGCAGAGGTACATTTCAGAAACCTCTGCCACTTTCTCTAGACCTCCCTGCTAATACAGCAGGCATGGTAGAGGGGAAAGGAGAGAGATGTGAGGGGAGAGAGTGGGTTTAGATTGAACATTTTTCCCAGGGCTGATTTTGGTTTCCGTTATGGCCCTGATGAATGCCAGTGTTTACATTTGTTGGTGCATTAAAGCTAGACATTTTGCTGGAATGTCTAAAACCAGAATGTTACATCATAGTTCCTGCCTCTCATATTAGGGTACTGATTAGAGAAGTATACCTCCATAAATCTTATATGAGATGTAAGAAAATGTCTGTTGCTACAATAGTAATCTGAAGGCACAAGGACATGACAGACTATGTCTGACTAGGAAGCACTAGCTTGTGAAGAAAAAGCATACTGGAATTGTGAGAATGAAATGATGTTTTGAGCACATAGCCTCATGACAGTCATCTGCACTGGTAAATGTGACCTTCCCCATGCACTTCTAGGTGGTAGTCAGTTAATTTTAGGGTGTTTGTCCTTGGTCTCTGTAATGCTGTCCCGAGAGTTGCAGTCAACCGCCTTAGATCTTGTTCAGAAAGTGTGGCTTTTAAACCTTTTCATCCATAGACAAGTGTATACACTCGCCACAGACGTCCTTTTTGACCTACAAACATTAAAATATTAATAGCTTGGCAAATTTATTTTAATTTCACTTGAGCTCATCTTTCTCCTATTGTACCATGTGATTTTGGGACTGTCTGAACACCCCGTGCCAGATAAGAGAAGGGTGCTACCATCCAATACCCTGCCCAAACAAATATCTTTGCTAATACAAGAAACATTAGGAACATTTTAATCTGAGCAATATTTCTTGGGATTTCTCAGCACATTAAAGTAGCTGTAGCTCTCATCGTAGCATGTATGCTCAGCTCAGAATCAGAATCAGAAAAGACTTTGGACATTATTATGATGGCGGTTGGACGAGTGTCTGACCTCCATTGTTTCGTTCAGGTGTCCGACTGACTCTATACCAGCGGTTCTACCTGCCCAATAAATGCTCTTTTCCATTGTGGCATGTGCTGCGGCCATAGAAAAGGGCTACTAGTGGACGCCAAAGTTTGTTTCTGGCTGCCTGTTCATAACGAGGGGACCGCCCTGAATAAGCAGTCGGAAAGGGATATCCTATTCCCTACTGTTGTGCCTATTGCAGGATTAGGAATCTGACCGCTGTCCTGACGGGCTCGTTGAGCCTGTTGGCGGCAGCAGTCTCCCCCACTCCAATTTGCTCTGACCGCCAGAATTGTAATCCGGCAGTTGAACCAATGGCATAGATGACGGTGGGACGGCTTGTCGTGGTGGACCAGAGCCACCAACATCGTAAAGGGGCCCTTTATTTGGGTGCAAAAATGCATACATGTAAGTACACAATCCACGTTAAAAACATACTATATAAAAAAACACTCATTTGAAAACAATTTAAAATGCTGTGAATTGAAAAATCTTTTAAGAAATACAATACGAAAAATACATATAAAGACATATCAGGCCAGAGAACTAATATATTACTCAAAGTACATTGTGATTCGGGACAGCACAGTGGCTCTATTCGAAGAGCTACCATGAGAGTAATTCTCATCGTCTGTCAATTGAAGTAAGAAATATAAAGCTGAATTACACTGGCTAAAATTCTGAGACCTCATAAATGGGATTAAAAATTGTTTCGTATATTTTTTATCAAATTCACAGAGAAAGATCAAATGTAACATTGTTTGTCCAGATCTACCACCAGAAGGACATAGGCAGGCACCAAGATTCCCCACGTGAGAAACAAAGTAATGTCCGCCCTAAAATGGAATAATAAGCATCTTTCCCAGCAGCCACATGCACTAAACAGATATTTAGTCAGCAGACTATCAAAGCTCAGGTGCAGATAAGCTGCAACAGAGGGCTGTAACATTTCCACAGAAAAACTATGAGATCAGGCATGATTGAGTATTAGCGTTTTCACATACGGTACCTTTTATTTAAAATACCGCTGGCTAAAAGCATGAGACAGCCTAATTGCCTGTTATGTTTTCTTCACGTACACTAGCCATGGTATACTAAGGCCCTTATTGCATGCTAAGCATTCCTTGATTATGTCTCTATTAAGGGTCATCTCCTCAGTTTTCCAAATAGATGGCCACAAGACTAGTGGGTGAGCTCTGATACAGTCGCCCATATAAGTCAATCCTTACTCCTCGTGACAAATACAATAGGAGGACAATAAGGGGTCAGAGAGAGCTTTTCTACAGAAAAAACACCTGAATAGCTTCACAATTCGTAATACCCCATATCTCGGCCATGTATGTCGCAACAGGGACTCATTGAGTAGCATAAATCTGCAGAGCGGGGAAAGTGCCCTCTCCTCAGGGGGCTGAGGTAGACTAAAAAAGAGAGCCAACTGCCCTAGATATCTTCGGCCTATGATGTGTGATGTTAGGTGCCCAAGCACCAGCTGAATCATAAATGACGCCAAGATAAGAAAAAATGCTGGTTCTTTCCAAGTGATTTGCACCAACAGCAAGGGAATAAATCTGGATACGCTTAGGGCCGCAAGTCTTAATATATGACTTTGAGAGACTTGTTTGAAGATCCAGGTCGGTGATGAATTGGAGAAAGAAGGACACCAACAGATGCAGAGCTTTCGGAGTGTGAGCCATCAGCACTGCATTGTCAGCATAAGGCAAGATATGGAGTGAAACACCATTAACCTGGGGACATTTTGGCAATGATGGTTAGATAATGGTTGAGCTCATTAATATATAATATAAAAAATAAGGGTGCCAACACACAGCCTTGCCTCACTCCTCAGAAGATTTATATCTCATTGGACACTTCACAATTAGGCCCAAACCTTATTCTGGCTTTCATAGTCTCATGGAGGGAGGCTAGAGAGTGTACAAGTGCTTCATCCAAGCTGCTGTAGAGAAGCAATCGCCAAACTTCAAGCGATTCATACAAACGCCGAAGTCAAATCCATAAATGCAAGATACAATTGTGTTTTCTTGGTTATTGTGTACTTGCCAATGATTATATTTAAGTTCAGGCATTGCTCAAATGTACCTATATGATTTCTAAATCCAGACTGACAGACAGGTATGTAAGATGGCATTTTCTGGCACCTATTCCTTAATCCTATTATATATGACTCTGCCTAGTATTTTGAAAGATGTGTTCATGAGTGAGCTAGGGTGGTAGCAACTAGGCTGAGACTTATTGCCTTTTTTGAATATTGGGACGATGGTTGAAGTATGAAAACGTCAGTCAGTAGTCAGATCCAAAATTCGGTGTTGCACGTTATCAAATCTATAGGGACACCGTTCGGCCCAGGTGCCGTAAAGCAACTACAGCTCTCAAGGCAGTATGAATGCTTCGGTCAGTGGCCGTCGCTTAAAACCTCAGTCTATAATTGTCATTAGGCAATGGGCCTTTGCATCCAGTAACAGCCCGCAAGCTCTAGCAAATTTGACCAGAGCTCAGCTCCTTTCCATACTCAAACTATGCTCACAGTTGAGGTAAATAGCTATGTTCATACAGGAAATTGTAGGCAAATATATACCAATGAGAACCAGTCGACTAACCTCACAATGTTTTTGACAATAAAGACATTTGCAAGAAATTTTGCAAGGTAAAATGCGTCCAGGTCTTCCTCGGCCGAGCCCTACGCCCGCACATCTCTCTTTTCGTAGTTTCCGCTTAAAACAAGACCACAGTGGCATCACCCGACTGGGAGCGGAAGAGGAAGCCCCGAGTGATGAAAACCGCCTAGTTTGTAGATGTGCTGATTCGCCCCTGGGCACGCCCGCGCTGTTACTGTTTTTATGCGTGTTTATTCAGTTCTGCAAAGGTTAGCCGAGTTTTTGTTTATATAAAAATATTACATGCCTGTGCGAGCTCAGCTGGTCTGCCTGCCTGTGTGTCACGCTGGTTCTGACAAAAGGTGGGTGTTAGGGGTGGGGGGCGCCGCGTGGCGAGCCAGGCCCTCCAAGCGGCCCTCCTTCCAAGGTCCATTCCCAAGTAGAAAAAACAGCCTTTGTTGTTTTTCTAAATATTTCGTTTATGTCTGTGGCCTCCCTTTCGATAGCTAATTGCTTTCTTAGCCTAATTGTTTCATTTCATGAAAAACACCAATTCCTGCCTGGGATTGTGGAAGACACCAAGGATGGTGGTTGTTGTCATTCACATGTGAGGAGCAGGGGTACCTGTGACGCGTTCATCATATGAAAAGAGGCCCGCAGGGTGCCATGCAGCACTTAAGAGATGACATATGACAGATACACTCTGACAGCATTTTGCCATTACAAGAAAAGTAATTGAAAATCTGCATGCAATCAGGAATAATATTTTTAATAGTGGTTTATTTTCTTCCTGCTGCTGTGACACACTCTTTAAATTGTGGCACTGTACGAGCAAAAAACACTACCAAGACCACATGTTTTGACTTTTCTGATGGGAAAATACTTTTGCCAAATTCCCCTAACACAGCACAGATGCGAAATGGTCAGGAGCAGAGCAAGTTTCAGGATACAAAGAACAGCACTGGTGCCTCTTCTGTGCCAGCACTGGCAATGCATGCTGCCAGTGGACTCTGCTAACACAATTAGAAGGAACTTAAGGCATATTTGCATTTATTCTCCCTCAATAAATTCTCTCTTAATGTACAGAAATGGATTATAGTGCTGTTGCAACCCAGCAGTCCATAAACCAATAAAAGAATATAGTAGGCTAATGCACTTGCTGCTGAGATGTTCCTACAATAGGTGTCATCATCATTTCAGAACTTGCTTCTCCGCCTTGCATTTCTGACACAAGAGTGGCACAGCAAGCATTGCAAATCCAACTTCTGTCTTGCCATCCATATAAAATTCTGAGCTGCTAGGTGTCCCCGATCCCGATAAAAGTATTTGAGCTTCAAATAATCGTAATGTTTTGGCCCATTTTGAAAGGTAGAGCACATAACTCGATTAGCCCACTATTGTTATTATCTATTAATAAATTCGCAATTGTGGATATGGTAATGTCCTTTCGACAGAATCCCTGAAACACCCACCGGCACTGTTTCCACAACTGTGGCACTTAAGGGTTGAAAACATGACCACAGACTCTAGAATCATGACAAGAGGATATGGCTAAGGGGGGATTAGAGAACTAATCTAGGAGAACATTATCCTAGCTCTGGATACCGCACCCAACAGAACAGCAGGGTCACTGTCACCTGAGGTGAGGGGGAAGCACCTGATGGGACACAGAAGTCAATGTCATGGCATGTTAGTGGGTAGGTTTTTGAAAATAACTCTGTCTGTGACCTTCGGCGAGCATGTTATCATTCAGACGGTGAAAGGAGACCATCATGCTATTGTTTTGAAATGAGGCATTTGATTTGGCTTCCTCTTCATGCTTGCTCTTCTAGACCTGTCAGAAGCTTTCAGCACCACCTTGCTTTGCATTCTCTTTAATCATTTGATGTTAGCCAGGGAGGGAGCTGGCATCTTTCTGTAGCAGAGAACATCCCAGAGAAGGACCCTTTCTATTTCAATCGCCACCTCTCTTATTGACCTAGTTCAAGAGACTTTGGAGGATTAACTGCTCCCTACTTTGCAACTGCTGTCTATTCTGCTTTATGTGTGGGTCCCTGCCCCACCAGGAGTCCTGCACACTGCCCCGCTGCAGATAAACGGTGTGGTTGCTAGCCTAACCAACATGCATCATCAGCCCCAGCTGGTCCCTAAACCAAACTTACATCATTATCACCAACCACTATACAGCTGGTCCCTTAACCAAATCCACACCATCAGCCACAGCCACTAAACAGCCTGCTCATTGGTGGTATGTATTGGCATCCATCCCATGCCAGCCCTACCATCTCACGTCATTTCTCCTCATCAGAGTGTCCTATGTCCTACAGCCCTGCTTGCTATCATCAGAGAACTACCCATCACTTGTCTGCACCAACAGGCCTAACGCTGGGGGGAGGTGTGCATTACTAAACCAGTATAGGGCAACATGCCATCTTTTAACTTTACACTTGCCTTGCCCTGTGCATACTTACATGTTGCCTAGTCTAGATCTCCCAGGACGGATAGTAAACGTTGATCTCTGGGATTTTAATTTGCGGGACCACTATTTGCCACAGGGTTTTTGTATGCAATGAGGAGTGTGAAAAGGCAAAATAGTTTGCTTTCTCTTCACCTACAGAAGAAACCATCCGAGTGCGAGTGATTGCCAGCAGACCCTGTCCAGAATCGATGAAACCCAAAACAAGGTACACTCAAAGAAACACTGTCTCTAAAGGGGAAAAAACAGGGCTTCCAGTAAAGTGTCCTTAATTGAGAGTGAGACAGTCACGAATGCTGAGAAGTTGCATGAAAGGTCTTTTATTTTAGTGAACTTAATCAGCTACTATTAATTCACGTTTTTGGACAGCTACCCGCTCCGTTGAGCTCGCTCAATGTTCCGCTTGTAGTGCAGGCTCTACATGTCCGTCCAAATCCCCTACAGGCACGGGTGAGGGTCGAGCCAGGAAAATGTGCTACTGAGGGCGGAGTGTCCAGCAGAACAGGGGCAGCCACGTCATTGGAGGCCTTGAAAAAGGCTGACATTGTATCTCCTCCAGGAGGAAAGGATTATGCAATTGATGCTTAAGTAACTCATTCCAGGATGACTGATGCCGGGTTGCTGTTGTCTGATTACCTGCCCGTGTGTATATGTCCCAGTGTTTTTAGCATAATTCAGTTGCTAATAATTTGAGAGCTTGTCTCTGAGAAGTCAGGTAAAATGCTTGAGGGCAGTGCCCATGGGCAGCCCTTTGAAGCCAGGGTTTGTGTGGTATGGATCAGACAGATTACAATTTATGTGAGGGAACCCGACGTCCCAAGTCATTTGTCCAAGAAAAAAAGTTAGACAGAAACCCAAGTTCTGGACAGCCAGAGAATAGATCCCATCGAGCAAGCGCCATACAGGTCCCTGAGGCCGTCTAAGTCAGATTTACGTCCACATGACTTGCACTTACCAATAAATGGAGCTCTCAGACGAGGGCACACCAAGTGCATAGGCAGGGCGTGGGAGACGTGCAGTGGGTCACCAGCAAGGACTGCAAACTCTGTGGGTGAGTTGAAGGCTCGTAGCGAGATCCTACTTCCGGCACAGAGGGACATCTTTGTCCACATATACTGCTCTAGGCTCATACGTTCCTGACATGAACTTGAGGCCTCGCCCATCCTTTAGGTGGCCCTATAGAGCGACTTCGGGGAGAAGAGAGGCCACACCTGCTTGCACAATGTAGACGCCACATTAGCATATATCGCGCTTCCACTCATAGAGTGGGTTTGTGACACCTCTACGGTTACTCTGTCAGGGAGGGAGGAGGTGCTCCAGAACGTGATGGAAGGAGAGACGGGTTCTTACTTCATCAGTGTGAGTGAGTGATTAGGAAATGAAAAAGTAAGGTATAAGCGTGTAGGTGTACTCTCTAGGAAGTCATTTGTACCCAATGTTCCGGAAGGCATTAGTTATTTGTCATCCTATTTCTCCTGCTTCATCACGGGCTTGCCTATAACTTTCCCACTTCTTTAGCTGAGTGTTTTTTTTTCTTTTATAAGGTACACAAAGGTGGATTTTCTGGCCCAACAACCAGGGTGAAGGCACTCTGGCTGTTTAGTCACTGTATGACAGTATGCCCCGATAGCATTTATTACACATGTGGACCAGGATGTGTTCCAGCTCTTGTACAGGTTAGAGTCAGCCAGACTGACATTTGGAGGAGTGCCGCCCGATGACGGTATACCGTGCACCAGTGTGAAAACCAAGGATTAATTTTTCTCTATTTTTAGCATTCAATAGAGTCAATTGTATCAACTTCTGTAGAATGGCTATTTTATGGCATTTGACTTTGTTTATTTTATGTTTGGTCTATTTGGTGATCCATCTTTTTACTCATGTTGTTCCTGTTTCACTGCTGTGTCGTTCTTGTTCAGTCTGAAATGTTTATGTAGGACCTATACTAATGTGGTTCTTTATGCAGACCCTGATGATTGGGAGGCACTGCTAACCTTGCGAGATTCCTATCTCCTAATTCCTTTGGGCCTTTGACTGTTTGTAAAGTGATCCCTGAAAAGCTCCATGGCTACCAGGAACTGGGACCATACATTATACGTACACATACATTGAAGCTACTTTGGGCACATTACGCCAACCAGGGTGAGCACAAGTCAAATACCCCTCACTGGCACAGTCACCCAGAGAGGACCCAGGAGCATATCACACCCACACACACACACACAGACACACACACGCATGCACACACACACACACACATGCATGCACACCCACCCACCCACTCACATACACACACACACACACCCTCCCCCCACTGGTCTACTGAATCAATCAATCTTTGTTTTTGGACCATCAAGCACATACCAGGTCATGGACTAGAAATCACAAAACTGGTATACTGGGATACAAATAAAAGAACGCACCTGGAAAGTACTTACAAAAGCGGATGTAATACACTAAAGATATCGCTTAGTAACCTAATCTAAAGAGGTGTTTGCAAACAACAGCTGACTCTGACTGGCTTTCTGAAGAAAAGGCTGCATAGCAGGTATGGCTCCTGTAATAACATTACCAGTACACAGAATGATCTAGGCACAGAGATGTAGTGCAATTACTATTCATGCTTTGTGATGCTTTGACAATGGTCTCTTTTGTGTGTCTGCCTTTCTTACTTTAACGTTAAAGAAAAGGAGAACCAGCAGAAATTTTTTTGGGGCCGGTGGTGGACGATAAAAAGGAAAAAAGAAACTGGGTTAAAAATTAGCCTTGTCGAAAATATTTAACATCCCATCTCGTCCAGTATAAACCAGTTTATCACTGGTCGAACTGGAACCTCACTTATGCTGCAATGTAGGTTTAGAACCAAAACACTCAACTTTAAAACGGTAACTTCCTCATTCCTTGTTATCGGACAGGGCATCTTTTGTAGACTTTCACAGGGCTCACGAACACAATCACAGTACTTGCTGATTGACACCCATTTTCAGACTAAAACTCAACTGACTCTACCCCACAACATTTTCAGGTCTCGCCTAGCGTGGCAGAGCATGTGCTGCTCGCTCTGCGAGGCATATTGTATTAGGGTATGTTTTAAAAGTGGTGTGGAAGCCGGCCAATATTTTTCATTGGCTGGTGGCATTGTCTTTGATAAACGCTGGCTTCTGATTCAATATGAGGCTTCTAAGCCCCTCCTTGTTAGTGTCTGTCTCCTTTTGTGACCGCTCATGACAAGTGGACCATTTACTTGCAGTGTTTCACGGTCGGCGTTATGTAGTGGGTGAGCACTATTTTCCCTCTCTTATGGTTATCTACATACCACCGAACCACGATCAAGCGCTTTACACAGCTCGAACCCGTTGCTTCATCCGTGCTCATTTCTTGAAGCAACTAATTCCAGGAGCAGTCTATGTACACTACACAGCCGGCGCAGTGAAAGCTGCGGAACAATGTGTCTTTTACTCCTCTTTCAAACCCTGATCCGTGGTGTCGCAGCAGGCTCTCATGCCCTATGTATGTGACCTGACTCTGGATTAAGCGGCTGGCCGCATCTTGATAGGAAATTCTCCATCTTTCCAGCTATCATCTTCTGCCCACCTTGCAGCCACCCTCCCTCAACCCCGCGCCTCGTGCTGGTGACGGGGTGGGCGCCCAAGCAGCTCCATTGCCTTTCCGTGTGACTAGAAAAGCAGGGGCGCCACTGCATCTCCTAGCTGTCGGGCATACGCCAGAATCTGTAACGTATTTCCAAAATGACAATCACGAAAGCCTCTATAATCTGTTTGGGGTTCCAAGTAAATACCTTAACGTGGCCAGGTGACTTACACACAGAGCATAACATAGCATAGCCTAACAGGGCATACTATATCACACAGAGTACAATGTAGCGTGGGCAGGCATTGGGTGGCGTGGGATTACATAACATATTTCTCCTGAAGTCATGTGTTGAGTAGCCTCCACTAATCCCACTGAACCCGCTCACATACAGCCAATGAAGCTCACAACAAATGCGAGTCACACCGAGATGGGGAGGCATGTCAGCCACCAGTACCACAGGAACTCCTGGAAACATGGCAGGGGAACTACCGTCTACCCACAGACACGCTGTGTTTCTGTGTATGCACAAGAGAGCCTTCTCCTTAAAGAGCTCATGTCGTCAGCGGTGTGTGAGGCTGTGCAACATAGAGGATGCGTCTGGAAGGGGCATTCAGGTCAACGTGCAAAGAAGAAATCTACTTGAGACAGAAAACGACAAGGTATCCAGACCAGCAAAAGATGCCCTTTTAAGTGACTTTCTTGCACCAGTGATTGTAGCACTGCCCCATGGCATCGTGCATTGACATACTTTGCCACTTTATTTGAACTCCTGTTGTGAACAGAGTAATAAACACTTACTTAGGGTAATATACTCAATGTTTGCAATTCTGTGCAGAGCAGAGGCTTTGATTTGTTGCCAAGTACATTTTATTTGCAGTTCTAGACTGAACACCTAGCCGTTTAGGTGACCCACTGTTAGAACTGGGGACTCTAGTTGGTAGGGGTAGGTACCACTGTCCAAATAGGGACCCTTGCTTCTAGTCAGGGTAAGGAGGAACCACTCTTTAGATAACCCCTGCTCACCCCCTTGGTAGCTTGGCACGAGCTGTCAGGCTTATCAAAGGCAATGTGTAAAGTATTTGTATCAACACTCACAGCAACACAGTGAAAACACCACAAACCGACTCCACAACAGTTTAGAAAAATAAAGGTATTTAATCTAAACTACACGAGACCAAAACGACAAAAATCCAACATACACAGTTCAAGAATATGGTTTCGAAAGAGTTCTTAAGGTTGCGTTAAAATAATCCACTGTTGCGTCACGTTTCAGCCAACAGTACCTTTAGATGCGACAAAAGTTCCAATTGAAAGCTATAGTGTTGAAAAGCAAGCGATGCGTCACTCCTGAGACCCTGGGGAGGCGATGCGACAACCCCGTTGGACGTAGCGGGCGTGTTGCGGTGACTCCGGTCTGTATGGGGAGGGATGCAATACCTTGCGTGGATTCCAGTGCACAGGTTTCGTGGAAGCGGCTCGCAAAAGGGACGATGCGACGATCTTTGGGAAAGCGAGGATCTGCGTTGCGGGAACGATCCGCGGCTCAGCGACGATCTTCTACTCTCGCGGCCCGTCAATGCGATGGCTATGCGATGATGTTCACAGCGACATGATGCGGTCCGCAAGCAAGCGGTACGACGATCTCACCCAGTGATGACAGGCTCTGCGACAATACTCGCAGAAATGGTACTCCTCCTGCGCCGGACTGGTCCGTTCCTCAAACGAAGGATGTAATGACTCCGGCAGCGAAAAACAGGCGCTGCAACGATCTCGGCCTTCGTAGCTGCGGGAATTTCCTCGCACTGACGTAGATGTGCTCCGCAAGCGAGCGATGCGATAAAACTTGCAGAAATCTTGGTTTCCAGCTTCCCAACACAGTTACAACTTCCTGAGGCACCCCAACTGGCCCAAGCACTCTAGGAAGGACATAACTCTCTCAGCAGAGTTCAGGGAAGCTGGGGGTGAAGTCCTTTTGTTCCTGGGACTTCTTAACAGGGAGCCAGGTCTTCTCAGGCCCTTGGGGATTCCTTCAAGCAAGGGGACATAGCACAAAGCAAAGTCCTTCCCCTCTCCTTGTCAGCAAAGCAACAGCAAGTCAGTCCAGCAGAGCAACAGCAGGACTGTCTTCCTTCTTCAGTTTCAGCTTTCTCATTGGCAGAGGTTCCTTCTTGATTCCAGGATGATCTAATTTTCTGTAGTCAGGGGTCCTGTACTTATACCCCTAAAAGTCTTTGTTCCCTTGTGCAGGATGGCTCTGAGCCAGTTCAGGGTGTTCCTTCAGCACTTTGTTTTCGTGGCCTCTCCTTTCCTTTCTTTTTTAATTTGTTTATTTTATTGAGAATTCATACGGTATCAGAAAAAACAAATATAATACAGGATAATCAGTTCATGATACAAAAAGTTCTTAGACATACTAGCAAGTCATGTTATATAATACAATTCATTAAAATTACATAACAAGAAAAGAGGAGAAACCCCTACAAGACATATATCAATACATAAGCATATAAATATACCCATAAATTTATATATAAATAGCCAGCTAAGAGATACAAGGGGGGGGGGGCATTTCAGGTATTTACCAATGATCCATACGTTATAACAGGGGGGATTTACAAACATGGACATCAGGTCTACACAACCCGACCCTGATTGATTGTTTATAACCGACCCTCCCTCCACTCTTTCAATGGAGCCCATATTTTGCAACCAAAATCACGCAATTTCCTACCCTTGTGCAGATACAGGGCGATGTTATGAATAGCAAGAAGCCTAGTCAGCCAAATTTGAAATGTTGGGACGTTTGGATCTTTCCATGAAGCTGACAGCAAGATACGTAATACAGCGACAGACAAGAAAATGAATGCCTCAGCTTCTCTACTATTGAGACCCGAATTACTATCGCTCCCGAGAATCATCACTGTCGGGGATAGACTGATCTTAGAGCCTAGCAGCCCCTCCAGGAATTTCTCAATCTCGGTTTTAATCACACTAAGCTCTTCACAATAAAAAAACATATGTAGAAGATCCCCGGACCTTTCTGGCATCTAGGGCAGTTACTATCCGTCCTCATACCCCAATCATGCAGCTTAGATGGTGTGTAGTACAGATTGAAGAGAGTTTTGAAGTGCTGTACCTTCAAATTTGAGGACCGCAGTACCTGCCTATCCAGATATAGAGCTTTGTCGAGATCTACATCCGGATCTTGCAATTTTGCTGCCCAGACGACCTCATGCTTTTCGAGATCGTCAGGCACCCTTTTGATAAGTTCCTGATATATTACCCGAATCCTATTTCCCCCTTTTCAATAGGTATTCCAGTATAGGGCAGAAGGCGCCGGGTGCATCATCAGAGCTAGCAGCTTTAAGCGTCTGCGAAACCTGGAGATATTTAAAGCTTTGAACAGTCGGCAAACCATACTTCTGCTGCATGGCATTAAAAGTCATGATACTGCCATTCAGCATTACGTCATCCACTGTCTGTATACCTCGCTGTTCCCAGCATTTCCAGGCCCCGTCCAAGCTCAGATTTGAAAAAAAAACCTGATTTCCACAACAGCGTGTGCATGTTGATCCTAGGGATCTGTAATGATTTCTGCAGTGTTTTCCACAGGTCCCAAGCGCTTAAGGGAACCTTGTGCCGAGTTTTCTTAAAGAATCTGCAACCAGTTTTCCTCAACATGACGCCTACGGCCTCATTTCCCATCAATAGTTCATATATTGAAGGGATAACATACAGGTCGGAGGTCGGGTCTTGAGTATGTTTTTCACAAGGAGCTGGTTCAAATAAGATGGACATCTGTGTCAACAAACAGGCCCAATGATAAAATCTTACATTTGGGGCTCCTAGACCTCCGCGTTCGGGGGGGAGGGTCATGTAGCTTGCTGACCGCCTAGTCTTGCCATACTGCCATAATAAGCTGTTAAAAATAGACTCGATTTTTTTTATCACCCCCTCCTCAATTAAATAAGGGATGGATCTAAATAGATAGAGGATTTTGGGCAGCATGGCCATTTTCAGCACATTTGTCCTCCCTATAGGGAATAGATGTAATGTATCCATACGCTTCAGATCTGTCTCGATTTTTTTAAGGAGTGGATTAAAGTTGTCCTGAACGATTAGGCCTGTTGTTGCATTGACTATTGCCCCAAGATAAGTTGCAGAATCGACATACCGTTGGTCGATTTTAGCAATGTCCTTAGAACATATTACCTGAGTTTTTGCCTCATTCAGACGATATCCAGAGTAATATTCAAATTGCTTAGTAATCTCGACCAAGATTCGCATGGTCGTGGCTGGTTCTGATGTAATCACTGCCAGATCGACGGCATATGCTAAAATTTTACTCTCAAACCCGCTGGTTATTACTGGCTTAATACTATGATTCCCCAATATCTGCCTAACCAGCGGATCGATGTATAATGCGAACAGGATAGGCGAGCAGGGGCACCCCTGACGGGTACCCCTGCTTATCATGATCTTGTCTGAACTCTGGCCCATCATCTGAATTCGCGCCACCGGGTCACAATACATGGCCTTAATAGCCGTTAGAATTTTTGGGATGAAACCTCTCTCAGCAAGGACGTCCCACAAATACTGTCATCTAACGTGGTCAAACGCTTTTTCCGCGTCGAGGAGGACCATAGCAACCCCCCTCCCCCCGCAGCGTGGGCCTCAAACAACGAAATTGCTCTTCTAATGTGGTCGGCTGTGCCTCGACCAGGGATGAACCCATGCTGCCAGGGGGAGACAAGCACGCCAATGATCCTCCACAACCGCGTGGCCAAGATCTTTGCGTAGAGCTTGTTGTCAGCGTTTATGAGGGAGATCCGCCTGTAGGACCTGGGGCTTTCTCTTGGCTTTCCCTTTTTGTGGAAAACCACTATATTAGTGTCCTTCCATGATTCAGGGATTTACCCGTACAGATGATTCCATTAAATAAATCTAATAGCATCGGGCCACCTGAACCAAGAGAAATTTATACAGTTCCAGAGGAATGCTATCAGGACCGGCGGCCTTGCCGGCAGCCAGATTGAATAGTGCCACCCATACCTCGTCAGCCGTTACATCCCTCTCTAGATGTTCTATCTCGGACGGTCCCAATTTGGGGCCAGTGTCCGGATAACGGCCGTGCAGCCGCGCAGCCCCTGTTTCTTCCTTGTACAGGGTTTGATAAAATTTGGCGAATACCGAAAGGATGTCCTAAGGCTCCACGAAATCCCGTCCGTCCTCATGAATACTGGTTATTACGTTTTTAATGCTGTCTTGCCTGATTCTCAACGCCAATGCCTTCCCTGCCTGCTCCCCTGTCTCGTACATTTTCCTCCTATACGTCCAATATTCTGTCACCGCTTTCTCGGCCAGCTGTTTTTTTAATTCTGCTTTAATAAGACAGATACTGGTTTGACTATCGCTACCTTCCTTTCCTTGTGTTAGATCAAGGCAGTGCTGTTCTTCTGCCTTAACTAGATCTGCTAAGAGCCTATTCTTACCAGCCTGTGATTTTTTCCTTGCCTGGGCAGTATAGCTGATGACCTCGCCCCTCAATGCTTCTTTAAATGAGTCCCAGACAGAACTCCTCGATGAGCTATAACGATTAGCGTAAAAAAAAACTCACAAGCCCATTTCTGCAGATGTTCCACAAACGGGGCATCAGCTAAAAGTTTCCGATTGAATGTCCAGGCCCTACCTTTTTTTGACTGGCCCCAAACCACTATAGCTGATTGCCAGTGGCTGTGGTCTGAAAGAACCTTGGGGAGTTTCCTGATGTTTACCTTACTAGTTTCTACAGATGAAATGAGAACATAGTCCAATTTGCTATACTTCTGGTGAGGGCGTGAAAAATAGGTGAACCCAGGATCATCGGGGTGCTTTGACCCCCAGACATCGATTAAACCATGGGAATGCATCCTTGAGAGAAGTGCCCTGGAGACCCTTGGCTTTCTGCCAATATATGGAATTTTCTCAGTCAGATCAATAGAGATCTTAAAGTCGCCGCATACCAAAATAGGTAAGGGCCAAGATGACTATTCCCCTCCAGTATTTCAAATACTTCTGGGTCATCCTGGTTTGATCCATAAATCCCACAGATTGTTAAACCGCACTCCAACTCCACCAGGGCCCATCTACCCAGTGCATCCGACTTGACCCATTTAGCCCCACCCAGGATTGTTTTCCCTAAAATCGCTACCCCCCTTACTGTTGACGTCTGAGAGGAGCATGCCAAAATATCAAATCCACCAACCCTTAGAAGCTGTCTTTTCGCCCAAGGTAAATGCATTTCCTGCAAACACAGGATATCGATGGATTCAGATTTAATGAACTCTGCCAGTCTGGCTCTCTTTCTCCAATCGTTCAGCCCCCCCATGTTAATCGAATACACACTAAGGCTTGACATCCTTATTTTTCTGCAGTCTCATCATTCTTACTACCAGAGATTGAATAAAGGCGATTCCCATAACATATACGCCAAACCTCGCCCAGGCGGGGAAAACAGACTTTGTACTATATATTCTCATTTTTTTATGCTTCCCCCCTACCCCTCCCACCCAGTGCCCCCAAGCCACCCCTGGTTCCCACCCCATCCTCCCTCTCCCCCTCCCCCCTCTCCCCCTGGAAGCACTCAGACCGAGGTCTGTGCTTGTGATGGATGTGGAGGGGGGCAGGGTTCGGGATTTATGGTATTTTGTTTCAAAGGGTAGTTGCACCCATGCACCACGCTGCTGTACACATCATCACAGGCCTCTCCTTTCCTTTCAGAGAGAGGGGCAGGGTTGTCAGCCGCCCAGCAGGAGGTGGAGCCAGCATTGTGGAAGGCAGGCACAGCCCTATTCAGGCCCAGGTGCTACCCCTTCCCACCACTCTAGATGTAGATGGAGCTATTCAGCCCAGGGATGGCCCACTCATCCTCTGGGAGCCACCCAGCCCCTGTCACTCACAAACCAAACACTCAATTCACAAACAGGCCAATGCACACAGAAAGGTCAGACAAGAGAACAG
The DNA here is from genome assembly GCF_964263255.1 of Lissotriton vulgaris. Lineage (NCBI taxonomy): Eukaryota > Metazoa > Chordata > Amphibia > Caudata > Salamandridae > Lissotriton > Lissotriton vulgaris. Next base: position 1,236,105,488 of record NC_141693.1, read on the forward strand.
CAACTTTCTAAAAGTGCTGTTCTCAAACACAGGATTTTAAAACAACCTTTCCTAAAATATGTGTTATTAAATTCCGCCTTAAGGGATACCAGACTTGTATGTCCTATCTTGCTCCTATGGGAAGATATGTTGGTAGCCACTGTAGCCAGCATTCCCCATGATAGCCTATGGGGCAAGATAGCTTTACAATAGTGAAAAACGAAAATGGCTGTAATTCACTACTGGAGCATGTCAACTGCACTAGTACATGCTCTACCTTTCACATACACTGCACCCTGCCCAAGGGGGTACCTTGGGCCTTCCATAGGGGTGACCAATGTGCACAGAAAGGGAAGGGTTAGGCCTGGTCAGTGGGTACACTGACCAGGAGGACATGGCAGTTCACAGACTGCACACAGGCACTGCAGTGGCAGGCCTGAGACACCATTTTAGGGCTACTCATGTGGGTGGCGCAATCAGTGCTGCAGGCCCACTAGTAGCATTTGAATCACCAGCCCTGGCACACCCAGTACACTTTACTAGGGACTTCTTGGTGATACAAATATGCCAATCATGGATAAACAATTACAATAACAATTCACACAGGGAGCACTTGCACTTTGACACTGATCAGCAGTGGAAAAGTGCCTAAAGCATCTAAACCAGCAAAAACGAAATTCAGCACAGCATCAAAAATACAGGGGGTAGAGGCAAAAAGACAGAGGAAACCATGCCAAAGATGCCAGGTCTAACACCCACCATGCCTCAGTGTTTGGAATGATGTACGAGGAGAGAGGGTCCTTCCAGGTAAGATGCCCCGTACCAATGACTTTGGTATTGAGTGACATACATGTTTTTTTCTGGCAACACTCTCTGCCCCAGCGATTGTAGCTCTCAGAAGCGCATCACATCACCCTTGCCCTATGGGTGCAATTTAGTGTACAATAGTCTTCTCCCATGTGAGGTACTCTGTCCCATTTCCAGTGCAATAGGTCTCGCATTTATGCGACTTTGAGCTACTAGCATTGTATATAGCAATGCCTGTTATCTATGTTTTGGGCTTAAATAAATAAAAGGCATTGTCATTTACAATGCCATTAGCTTAAACTTGCGTGAATGCGAGACCTATTGCATTGCAAATGCTTGTTTTTTGGGGGGAGGAGACTTTTACTTGTCACTCCCTCTTCAGTACTTGTGGATGGTGTCCCCAGACAGTTGGGTAAAGGACATTTTATCACCCTGTAACCTTTTCCCCACTACTATTTTGGTTTAATGCTGCTGGTTTATAGCACGGCTACATTGTTACATAACCAAGGGCCAGATGTAGGTAAATCAGAAATACCGATTTCTTAATAGCGAATTTTACCTATTCGCTATTAAGAAATCCGTATTTCCTATGTAGGTAAAGATTCGGTAAAAAATACAAAATCCTTAATATTCCTTATTACTGAATCGGTAATTGAGATTTGGTAATAAGGAATACCTACCCATTCATTTCTATGGGCTTGGAGGCCCATAGGAATGAATGTGAAGACATTCAGTATTAGCGATTCGGTATTACCGAATCGTTAATACCGGGAGGCTCCCCCATTACTTCCCTGCCAGCAATGCTTGGCGTCCATTGACTTTTATTCATTCCCCCATTTCACCTTTCCCACGCCATGGTGGTTGCTGGAATTGGTTTTGTCAATGCTTGATGCTTTGATAATGCGCCGACAGTGGCAAAGCCAATAGCAGTGACCGGGAATGATAAAAGTACTTTCAATAATCTATTCATTAAATTACCCAAAACATAAATATTTTAATTCCAGTCAGTGCACATTGCACTGTTGGGTTACATCAGTTAGATATGAAGTGCTGTGCGATGCAGGAGTGGTGACTCTGCACTGGGTGTGTATGAGCCTGTGAAGGGTACAGTATAGGGATAGAGCAGTGCTGTGCAGTGTGTGCATGGTGAGTGCATGCACTGGGTGTATGTGTACCTGCGAGGGGCACAGTACATGAAAAATGTAGTGCTGTGCAGTGTGTGCATTGCGAGCACATGTACTGGGTGTATGTGTTCCTGAAAGGAGTATAGTTCAAGAAGTGTACAGCGTTGTGCAGAACGCATGGTGAATGTGCATGATGGCTGCATGTTTGCTTGCAGTGGCAACACAGAAAGGTTACAGTACTGAGCAGTGCACGCACAGTGAGTGTGATTTGAATGTATCTGTGCCTGTGGTGGCACAATACATAGAAGTAACAGTGCTGGATAGTTTGTGTACTGTGTTCATACACTGAGTGCAAACGTGCCTAAATGGTACATTACATGTAGGACCCTGGGTTCCATTTTGGGTGGCCTATACCAGCATGGTGATGACATGAGAAGCTAGAGGAATCCCACAGACAGTTTTGTGAATTGCTGCATTCTGTGAGCTGGGTAGGACACACTGGAGGAGGTCGAGTGAGACTCCCCATGTACACTTTAAAGGGTGCTCTTTGATTCAGTGAGAGATCACAAGGAAGGAGCCTGGACACATCTCAGGTAGTAAATCGTGCTGATAAGGGAATCATAAAGAGTGGGGATGGGAGCCCAAGATTAACTTTTTGATGCACATTTCACCTTGGCTGACATCCAAATGTGCACTTTAATCACTCCAATGACCTGTGTTGTGGACTAAGTTGTGTTACCTGCCTTTTTTCCAGAGAACTAAACAGTGCAGTCCAGTATTTACCTCAATATTTTCAACTAACATGTTCCTGTTCTTATTAACTACCCAAACTTAACATGTAGTTTAAAAATGAATAATGTGAAATATGGTCCATATCGGGTTTCAGGTGCCATTTACACACCACTTTGCTTGGCCTTCGCTTTGTGAGTTTTGATGTGAGCAGAAACCCTCAATGGCAACATTGTACCATGCTCCATATTCCATGCTTTCCCATTATGTATCCTTCCTGTCTCCCCCACAATCTTTCTCTCTTGTCTGCTGTGCAAGGAGGAAGACCATGGAGCAGGAGGGAAGGGAATAATATCAAAGAATTCGGATGTAGTTTATCATTACAAAAAAAAATAGAAATTCAACGAGAACTACAGTTGTAGTGAAGATATAGTCCATCATTAGCTACAATAACTTAACGTATGTTTAAAAACCTCCTCAGAAATTCACTTGAAATAGCACAGCTGAAGTGAGTTAAGGCTACCTAACAAAACCTAAAAGTAAATGAAATTTGCCAGTTGTGGCTAGCACCTCAATCCATAACTCAATTGCATCCTTTGGCTGGAGTAAAACTCAAACCATTTCCAGGGTGAGTGAGTGTCAGAGAGAGAAGAGATTGAGAATGCCCACTCTTGAACATGATAGCGAAGGTTCCAAACTTTGAGTAAACCACACCATGAAACACCCAATTTGCACCCTTAGAGAGGGATTTCGTGCTGCAGGTTTCTCACACTCATGGCAGAAAAACTAGCAGTAGTAAACAAATTACACCTGTCATAAATCCCTTTATGGATTACTGCCAAGCATAAAAAAATCATTTTTGGTTGTAAACGTATGAATAGAATAAAATGTATATTTGTGAATATGCCCCAATCTGAACACCTGAAAGAACTAAGGACTTTCATATTTATTGCATTCTAAGTGATGCTGCATGGAAACATATATAGATATTACAGCTTCGATTATGCACTGACATTTGTGCTAGAAACCAGCCTATGTACTGAAGCATCTTTTAAGTTAACATTTCCACTGCAGATTACACATTTTATTGCCTTGCACTTTCAGCATTTGCTCTGATAATTTAGTCCTGAAGAAGCTATGCACATTGAAGACCTGTAAAGGAGGGAGGAGGTCGAAACGCAGAGACAATGGTTTTCTTTTGAGGGGAAGTCAAACAAGTATTCAAAGGGACATATCAAAGGAGTGCTGCCATTTTGGGTTTTTTGGTGCATTTTATGTGCTTTTTGGTGTTTCTTTCCCTGCAGCATCATACAAATACATTTGGGGCACAAGATCATCCTTAACCCCAGTGGTTGAAGGGAGAGTCCTGAAGAAGGCATAACACTCATTAAATGGCAGGAACATGTCAATATTTTTGACATTACTTTAATAGCAAGGCCTGTGAAAACAACACAGGACCAACTTATCGGATATACAACATTAATAAACTGGAGTCCCAACAGACACATGAAATAAATATGTTGACATTTTTGTGGCACCTAATGATGACATATAATCCTTTCTTGACACTTGTCTTTGTCACACAAAGAAACAGTGACCAATTTCTTCTCCTACATTATGATAAACAGGCTTTGATAGGACTACTGAAATGCAGTAAGATCATGTACTCATTCCTTACCCTTCAATGTGTCTGTGCGCCTTGAAGGTCACATGCATGGCTGCGTAGCACATTACACATATCACTGTGCACCCAAAGTGAATAAAGAATTGAGTTTACAATTCCTTGCTTGGTGTTTACCTCAAGCCTGTGTTCGCATGTGAGCCTTAGTAGGGTTTTGCGGGGTTCAGGCTAGGAGCTCAGCCCTTTATTGATTGATCCGTTTCAAGCGCAATGTGGCACAGAATTGAAAAGGGTGTGTGTAACATCAGGAGGCAGCACCATCCCCGCCTCCGCCTCCTAAATAAATAAACACGTGCATAAATAAGTTAGCAGGCTGGCCGCCGGCTGGTGCTTTGACAGCTGCTGCATATAAGTGTGTCTTCCAGTACTGCTAGTAGTCTTTGGGTGTCCAAGTGCTTTGTTAAGTGTGACGATCATGAGGCGCACAGAGCAGGGGCTCCGTCAGACTAGGGAGGGAGCAGCGTGGGCTGTAGGGCATGTAGAAGTATATACAGGGTACAACCCACCACTGGCATGTGTCTCAGTATACACACAAGGCTCAAACTGAGGCTACAACTCTCCACACTCATTAGGCAACTAAGACTCATCTCAGGCCTCATGGTGTGCACAAGACTATCACATGCATGTGGCTCCACCAGAGATTAAACTTCCAGCAACCATGATGTGCAGGAGGCCCAGGTTTAGGCTACAGCGCCTCCGGACACAGTACGGAGCTCTCAGGCCAGGGGCCCTTGCACTGTCCCAAAGGGGGCCCCTTGGAGCTCACGGCCCCCCACCGCGGGGGCTGCGGAAGCTATTGTTAGGCCACTGGCACACACGACTCTAACACAGAGCACCCCATCCTCTTTGAAATACTTGTCTAAAATAGGCCTAAACTAAGACACAAACCTTCCACAGGAACTGCTTAAAATCTCTCATGTTGTCGTTTGCTAATCAGTACCATAGCATGTAAAGCACACATACTCCCCTAGGACATCTTTGCATTCATTAACCGATGTTCACTATTACCCAGCTCATAGGTACTTATTTTATCAACCTGAAAGTCTATGCTAACCTGAAAGGATTCAGAACTGAGTGACCATGAAGTTGAAGACGCCTACAGTAGATGCAGTAGGCTTCTGAGAGACCAGTGCTAGATAAAGCACTTACAACACTACGACTACACCGCTAATTGTTTACAGCCATACAAATAAAGGAAAGTAGGACAGAAAGACGGAATGCAACAAAGAAAGAAAGAAGAAAGTAGAAAATGAAAATAGAGTAGGTAAACAGATGTAATACTGCTTTTTTGTTTCCCAAAAGTATATTTCTGGCATGCAGTGTGCCAAAGATCCATTGTCCCTTTCCAAGTTCATTCCTTTTCAACACATTTTTTCAACATTTAGTAAGGAATTATGCCCATAAGTGAAGATAATGGAGTTTGCAATTTTTGCATAACTCTACAAAGAATGCTCTAACGTTCCACAGTATAGAGACATTCTGCCTTTTTAACCTATTCGATAACTTAAGTCTGTGAAATTATTCAATACCCTGGAAAACAGAACTTGGAATAGAGAATTGCCCCGGACAATCAGATCCTGAACTGGTTCTTTATTTTCCTGCCCAACAGAACCGCTGGTTAAAGTGGGCCAACACATATTGAGTAGCAATCCAATAAATTCCAGTGTCCCCAATGTTCAATTTCCGCTCTGACAGTATTTAATTAACTCTGCATTGGAAAGGCGACTTTGCTTGTGTTCCCACCTAGAGTGGACCTAGAGTGGACCTAGCCTGGCAGTGTGGACTGGACTATTGCTATTAGAGGTGGACCATCATTGATTTCCACATACCTCGCCTCTGTTTAGAGTGGCGCTGAGAGCAAAAACGATGGACTGAAATGAGGCTCCATCATCACTATTTAGTTACTTTAGTATGCTCTGGACTCACCATAAACCACTTCTGGTATGATGAGGAATTTTCCATGAAACTTTGTTCCCCATAAAAAGAAAAGACACTACGCTATATCACTCCGATCCTGTCTTACGTAAATACAGCAATGGATAACAACTTGTTATGTTAAATCTTCAAAATATAGAGTTCACTCACACCACATCCAAGGTCAATGACAAATTTGATCCTGCACTACTCGGAGAACTCATATTAGATCGGTTCCATCCTTACCTCTCCCCGACTATAAAATCTCTGTGCTTCACTTCACATAACACTTTATCACTGTCCCTTCATATCAACAGGCATGCCCACTCTGACAACATTTTTCTGCACTCACTTATGAAAATCAAATACCTCCTGACCCCAAGCAAATTGAAAACAGCAGCCCATGATCTACTCAAATTGTGATACTCTTTTCTAGCATTGCCTTTGTATGATCTGTCTCTCCTATAGTCGGGCCACAGGAATTAAGGGGCAGGGGAGTCAAATTATGCAGCAGGGGTGAGTAAACTATGTGGTAAAAAATGCAAATTATGTGGGATTATGCAGCACATTTTTTCAATAGTTTTACCTAATTATTTTTCAATTTTTAAGTTTAACACGGTCTGAGCATTAGTTGTACCTCATTGGTACCACTTTAACACCCAAATATAGCAAACAACTATAGAAAGATGACCAGTCAACCTTTGCAAAGGGCCTTCTACTGTGCTGAAACACATCACTGTGTTTTTGCTAACTTTTGAACAGTTTGACATAGACAGAACATTTTTTTTGTTAATGGATTATGTGGAAAATATACAACTATGCAAAAATCGCCACAGCGGCACAATTCCAGTGGCCTATAGTATTCTCTGTGAAGTGTCTCTACTGTATGTGTGTGCTGGGCTGCTTTGTTTCAAAGATGTGTCGATAATATCAGCCTCTGCTACAGTATTCTACTGTAGAGAAGTCTGTGTTTTGGTTGGTTTTTGTAGTTTTGTTACAGCGCAAACTTGGCCCAAGGGGATTGGAGTGCTTTACACTTGAACCAGGTCTTTTTTAAGGATATGGGAGATGAAGTAATTTGCCCAGAATCACAGAATGTTGAGCTGATGCAAGAAGTGTAACTCAGTTCTAAAGTAGGCACCTCTGACAGTTTAGCCACATCTCCTCTGTGCCTGCTAATTTATCCTGTTGAAGAAATCTTTGTAGAGTTTGTGATATTTAGCATTCAGTTTGAGCAGTGTCTGCAATGCAATTTCACTGTTTGTCACTAGCCCACAGAGATTTCTGCAGTGCACGATTCTGCAGTAGTAGCTCTAACATGAAATGGAGCGTCCAGGATATGACACACTGAAGATCGCTGCACTCTTAGGTGTTATCTTAGCTCCCCTGTAATAATTCAAGTGCCAATGTTTTTTTCTAATTGAGTGAACATAGGCAGAAGATATTTTAATGAAAAAAATTGAGGGCTGAGATTTTACTGAACTAGACTGGAACCAGCTTAATATTTTATGTAATACATCTTCAATTGCTCGTTACTACCGGGAACAGCGTTTACAACGCAACTTTTACCACGCAGTACCTTTACCACGCAACTTTTACAACGCAAGTCGTTACAACGACTTGCGCTGGGGGGGACGCTGTAGGATAGGGAATAGTTTAATTTACTATCCAAAACCTCCCCTACTATCCACGGGGACTGGAGTTGGAATAGTAAATTAAACTATTCACTATCCAGCGCCCCCCAACGCAAGTCGTTGTAATGACTTGCGTTGTAAAACCTGCGTGGTAAAGGCATGCGTTGTAAAAGCATGCATAGTAACGACATACATCCCGTTACTACACCAGCACATTAAGAATGTGGTGCAGATTGGTGTTCTCTACAGCAGACTAGTGACAGCTCGTTTACGTTTATAAACTAAATGAACTGTCTTGTTCTGATTCACGATTTCTCAAGGCCCTGCAAGAGCAGAGCTCGCCTCTTTTTCACATATCAGTGGCACACGAATTTTGACTGCAGCCTGTTGAGGGTGATGCGATGCCCGTCAACAGGAGTCAGACTCCAGACGCAGCAGGGTGGTACTGAAAAACAACATCCTGATCAATGAACCTTCCACAGAACAGAGAGCACTGTGAGGGGTCGTGGATGGAGGCACCACATGTGTCTGCTAATGGCCACGGCAGGCAACTTTAAAACAAAGGCACTACCTGCCGCATCAGTGTCTGCATGAAACAATCTGTTATCTGGGGTGGTACCTGTACCTGACAACAACAGTCTGTGTGGAGATCAGATGCACATACTACAGAGACACGTCAGGTTGTGCGCTTTATTTATGCAAATCAATGAAGGTGGCTCTGAGGAAAATAACTTGGATGGTGGTTCGCTTATTCAGAGGCAGCCCAGCCAGCTGAGCTTGATTGATCTGAAATCCAGGCCCGTCAGGAAAGAGTGAACTTCTGAGACGAACAAATAATGGCAGCTGTGTTTACCACCTGAATAAAGGCAGTGCTATGGGAGGTGCTGGTGAGAACTCAGTTTCGGCCTATTGAAGAGGGGGAGGGGAGTGCGAGACCAATGTTTTTTTCAACTTGTTTGCAAAAGCGTGCCGTGCAGCCCTTTCACTTTAATGGCGGTTGTGCCCCTAGCTGCCATTAACGTGAAAGCGCCGCATGGGGCGCTTTTATGAACAAAAGTTAATAGAGAAAAGACACATATGTGCTGTGATCCAGAAGGCAGCGCAGGGTCTCGCTGGAACACACAGTCCAAGCAGCACTCGTCCTCGAGTGCGCACACGCAACTAGAGTGTACTCCGCAAGCATGGCCTGCTTACAAACGCAACCCATGACCAGCGGCGAATCAAATGAGTTTTTTTCTGTATCACTGTTAACAATGTGCGCGAATATCTTTCTCTTTACCTGCTGGTTGCCTCGCTGAGTTCTCCTTCTTGAATCAATGTAAACAAGTGGCGGGGCTAACTTTGCCCTCCGCCTTGGAAAGCCGATTGTGAAAATATAAATAAAGTGAGCGCGGTGTCCCTAGCGGGCGCTGTGGTCATTAAAGTAATAAAAAACGTCACGGGGTGGGAACAGGAAACTAACGTGATGAAGCTTCTGATAAGAAGCTTTCTTTGCCATGACAATACTATTGGTACAAGATGGCGTCGGACTGTCCACAGTCCGTGTGGACACGCGCATGCTGTTTGCTTTGGACAGATGGCAAGAGCAGCCATGTTTATTCATGCACATGAGTGCAGGCAAGGTTTTGGGAGAATTAATCACAAAAGGTACTCGCATGGTGAGCGCAACGCATGTGCTGCTTTCGCCAGGCGTGACCTAAAAAGGAGAGTCACTCGCAAGATTCTTTAGCGAATGTTGCGTCGAAATAGACGGTTTTCTGTTTGAATTTATCTGTAACAATCAGTAAAATCGGGAAATCGGAAGCCTTCGTTATAAATATGCACTATTACTTTCATAGCAAGCATACAAGAATCATTGACAACGCCATTCTCTTTGCAATTTGTATTATATCCACTGAAAAGGTTTTACCAAGCTTTACCAAGCTTCGCTAACATGCCACAGCAGTGCCAGTCTCTTAACACAGCACAAAGGACAGTTACAGGTGACAAAGGCTAGGCAAAATGTTTTTTCTTGCTATGGCAAATGGATCACTATGCAATTCCTCATCTACCTTCCAATGAGAAAAAATGCAGAGGAAGGCACCAAACGAACTGAAAACAAATGGAGAACTGGTGGGTTTGCGGGCAGCTTGGGTGTTTCGTGCTGTACATGCTATTTGTGTGGTGCTTTGCTAGCTATGAAGAATCTCTCAAGCTGCAAGGATTGACTGAAATCTGCAAATTTCTATCGTTCACCTGTGGAGCAGGTTTGGGTGGGTTTCTTAGTCCAGTTTCACTCTGCAAGGGGATTCGTCAAGCTTCCTTTCCACACCATGACAAGTGCGCAAGTGCCCTTCCAGAGCCTGTTGCTTTTTAGCAAATATAGGACAGCGTTGTGGTTTAAAATGCATGTGTCTGTGCACACCCTGGCGCTGCTTTCAGTGCTGTTGGCTGATAGCAGGAGCCAGGATGCCGCCTGGGAGGTGCACTGGCAGACCACTGCTACAGCAGAAACACACAGCAATGATTACCAGCTAATGGATAAAATCTACCCATGCACTTAGGAATAATGGAGTCATGATGTAATTCTGAATAAGCAGACAGATTTTAATGGTGGGGATTATTAACTTACTGGTACCGTTTTCCCCTGACATTTCCCTATCCACTGGCATACCAGGCCCCATTCTTGGCATATGTTACTCTTGGCTTCATGACATTGCGTCGGAGCTTGCTGCGCCCTGGGGTGCTGCTTGCACTTAAATAATGGTTCATTTTTCAAACAAATTGTAGGTATTCTTGACACAATAGTGACCAGTTCAGGTGTAATTCTTGACCTTGCACAGTATGAGCAGTATTTGGCATTTTGTCACATTTTAGCTAAAGTTGTCTGTGAAAGATTACTGTCACCTGTTCGCATTAAACCATGCACTGATCCGCCCACTGATCAGTACTCACTTATTCAACTATTCACTCATCCAGTAACCCATTCATACATCTAAGCACTGCCTCATGCAACCAACTATTCACTTTCACATTCACCCTCACACACATGAACTTCACAGTGAATGCAAAACCCATCTCACATGCAAAATGAACAGACCTACTTCCAAGCCTTGTTTGAATATGCATCTTGTACAAACCATAGAGATTCTGCCCATTGTGATAGTCAGCCTAGTAGCTCCAGCTCGGATGACCATGACCCCCTCTATCTCAGTCTAGAGTACAATTCACCTGCGTGCAGTCTGTGCTGTACATACGCCAGAGCAAAGCCCGCAGTTATTCTCGAGGGGTCATGGCAGCATATATGGCCACATGTCTGAATGTGCCTTTAACAGAGCATGAAGCAGGACACCTTGTTGTGCTGAAAACAAAACATCCTTAGGGGAGGAACTGCGCATGATATTGTCAGTAAACGGCTGATTAAATGAGGTGGATTACGGCAATAAAGGGTATGTATTATTTCGCTAGTAAAACCGAGGCGCTTTTAAACACCTATACACGTACAGTTCTGGCCTATAACCCAAATAATCAAAATCTATATGTATCACTTTAGTCCAGAAGAGTGGATGCTGTGACTATCCCTTGACCTGCTGAGACTCTGGAACAGGAACGAATTGCAAAACATTCATAAGCAAAACCAATAGTTTGGGTTGTTGGGTAGTGAAAGGTTTCGTCTGATTACACTAGCACACACAGTGCAGGTAGAGGCAGGGCATCAGCATCCGCACTGCTTGCCTCCCGTACACACACATCATGTACTGGATCGCCTCAAAAACCCAAAGGCCTTACACACAATCACACTTGGCAAGGGATCAGCATGGGCTGCACCAGTTGATATTTGCGCGACACACACCTTAGCCACTGTACTGAAAGCAGCAATGCATGGTTCACTCACAATAAATATGTCCACATAGGCCACAAGAGTACGGGCTTCCCTCATACATAGAACTGGTGCCGTGCTGGCAACAGCCGTACACATTTCCTTCCAAACACAGCACAAATGCAGCATCAGCAGCAGTAATATTTGCTTCCCACACAGTGTTGCAGACTGTTTTTCATTGTATATATGGTGGGCCATTTTTACAAGAAAGTGCTGCAGCGTGGCATCGTAAGCCCTTTTGGCGCCATGCTGCGGCACTTTCAATTTTCAAAGCACAGGGATGCGTCATATTTACAACAAACTTACGCATCCCTGTACTTTCCCTGGCGCTGGCGCACAATCAGCTGCCATGCGCCAAGCAGGTACCCTTGCACCATGGCCCAAGGGTACCTGCATTTTGGGGAGATTGTTTGTGTGCAGGAAGGTATACCTTCCTGTACATCAATAATCTGAAATGTTTTTCAATTTCTATGTGTGCTGCTCAATGCAGCACACATAGAAGTTGAAAAATGTCATTTTTTTCCAATGATTGCTAATGTACAGGAAGGGACACCTTCCTGCCCATAAACAATCACAAGAGGTAATTCCTTTTCCTGTGTGTGCTGCAGAAAGCAGCACGCATAGAAAGAGTAAAAAACGAGGAGAGATGTAAACATTTCTCCTCGTTGTGCCTCACTACACCTCCTAGGGTGGCATAGCATTCGGACTCATTTCCTGGTTTACAAATTCTCTTAAATCTGAAAATGCGGCAGAATACACTTGTTTTGCATGGGAACACCCACAGCAACACTCATGTCAAAACCCCTTTCACGCAAAGTGTTGCGTGAGAAGAGGCCATATTTACAAGGGCACGAAAAACCACGCAGGGTGGCTTTACGTGTCTTAGTAAATATGGGTCAGCAGGTTGCGGCGCTGGTGCGTCATAAAAAGTGACGCACCACTGGCGCAAGGGGCTTGTAAATAAGTCCCGTAGTTTATAATCCCATGATCCCAGTGAAGTTACCTGCCCTCTCGACTCCTCTCCCCATAACCTGATTTTTACTTGAAACGGGTGTTTTTTAAAATAGTTGGAACGGGCTGGTCATGTTTTGTGCTGTACTGAGGAATTTTGAGTTTGGAGCAACCTATATTTACAAGTGAAATTGTGATTGTGTCCATACAGAGCACCAAAGTATGAAGTCAATAATTTGTAAAATAAGGACTGGACACAATGTAATTGTACTCGAACTACTTTTTCTACTGATGGGCAAAAACTGACGACTTCTTTTGCACATCTGTCTTCTGTTCCCCGTTCAGCTTTGGCATTGCCCTGTGGACTTTGGATGCTGGCATCTTGTGCCAGAGGAGTGATTAGTGCACTTGGGGAGCAGCTCAGTGCTTCGTGGTTGTTGCTAACTCTTGTCCGGCTGACACTGAATGAGACATGGTTGTGAAACGATAAAGCAGTGGAGTGCTAACCAGGCCGTGTGCCCTGTGTTCCTGGTGCTGACATGGTACAGTGATCCCTTTCAAAGTAAGTGCATGCATTGTCCATTTGGAACAGAAGGCTATCATTTCCAGCAGTGTGAACTGAACGAATCCTCCTATCGAGTCCCTTTTCCATGTTGGTCCCCGCCACGCACAGCAAACTGATGTTGCTCACCAGCATTCTGGCACGTTCAGTATTTTCGACTACTACTACAATTATACAGCATGGTAAACCCGAGGGTTTTTGTGAGCAGGGTCTATCTCAGCTCCACATCCAAAATATCAACCACCTAAATGGTGTGAGAAGAGAAAAAATATCTGGACATTGAGTCACAATAACACATGAGAAAGATAGGGAACCCATATATCACAATATAGAACCCGCACTAGCAAAGCCAATCGGTCTCACCTTTCTAAAGCAGGTGCTAAGCTCTTGGGTTTGACAATGCATGTTTGTAAAGCAATATTAAAAAATATAAAGTACAAAAATCAAAATACTGGGGGTAAACCTAACACATATGTTAAGATATTGTGAATTTTGAAAATGGAATTTAATATTTTCAATCTTAATAAACAGCATGGGTTATTTTTCAAATTTCATGCAGGAAATTCTGAACAGAATTTCAAAAGCCTGTTTCTCGTTACCCAGTTTCAAAATAACACAGATAACTGATTGCAGGGACAGCTGTCTGAGGAAGTGTCGGAATTTAAAAGGAAACATTTGACATTTACTTTCTACATGACACGGAACTGGAACAAATGTTCTGGCCATTTGGTGATATTCAGCAGCCTGGGAAGCAGATTTTCCTGTGGGAAAGGAGGTGTCTTTCCTGTCACTCTACATACAGTTTCTGCCTCACACGCAGGCAGAATGAGTACAGCAGCATGCCCGCTCCCAACGCTGTGAATGCTACGTTTGTGCACCCAGGCCTGTGTTTTCATGTAATATTGTGAAAGGCAGGATATTAAAGAAAACTAGCCTGATAAAGTCAGCTCTTTAGAGATGGGAGAGGTGGGAGCAATGCATAGCTGCTAAGGCGTCAGATTGCTTATCTGTGACATTTTCAGAATTTCAGTTTTAATACGAGTGACATTCAATGCCTGTGAGTGACACTTTCTCAGCAAAAAAACTAAATCAGGCAATGAAGATGAGGAAAACATATAAATATCAGAAATACACCCATATGAGCACGAGAAACTTTAAGATCTTAAAACTGCTTCAACGCACCAAAGCAGAACATAGTTTTTTGGAAGTTCATGGTTCTTATTTATACAACAGTACACATTTTTTGAGGCACAGCCCAATCTTCAGCCTTTTAATTTCTTATGTGCACAGTCTGTCAGAGCTGCCACGTTTTGAGATCCCTTATGTGTAACATTTTATTGGTTTCAATGTACTTAGGAGTAACATTCATCTGCCAAATGTGTGACACTTAGAGTGACACTTTCTCTCCATTAAACAATGAAATGAAGTGTATTGAAAGAGCTAAATATGAGAAATTACAATATTTTGAACAATGCGAAGATCGAAACATAAATATAAGAAATGACAATATGGTGAACAATGAGAAGCTCTAAACATATCTTGAAACTAAAGGAAAACTCCTAAATTAAAGCTCACTAACCTACAACATCTTTCTAAGATGACCATACTGTAAAACAATTACAGCAAAGCCTTTCACTGCAATGAAGATACACTAGAAGGAAGTTCGCAGGGGGCCGTGAGACACTTGCTTAGCCTGACAAAAAAAAACTATCTGGATTAACACTGTGCAGCATTTACAAAGTAAGTTTTAGAGGACAGTGTGTCTAAAATATATTAAGATTAAGAAGAGCATGACTCAGGTCCTCTGTACAATATCCCAAAAAAATTGAATGGTGGCCTACTAGGTTAATTAATGTAGGCTGAAGAGCTGTAGACGGTCCAGTCCTGATGTGTCTACCAGACAGACTGGAAAAGAAACACCTCCCACTCTAGGGCAGGACTGGGACAGAAAATATACCCTGGATGCAGACTAATAGTACCCCCCTTTTGGCAAATCAGACAATTAAAATTGGCCCACATTTGAAAATGAGAGCTCTATCGTGTTTTGCAATGTATAGTATAGAAGACACGCTCTATAGTGTTTTGCACTGTATAGTATAGAAGACTATATGCATCTAGGCTTGCTGCCGGTAATCTTTGTTATATTATATGGGTAATTAACAGTAAAACCTGCTGCTAAGCACCAGACCTAACATGCCCTGAAACAGCCAAAGAAAGTCAGTGCACACAAGGACCTGTGACAGTGACATCTATACGTTGGGAAAGCCCAGTACTTGCAACAGGCACAGCAAAATAAAATACAGCTGCCAAACGCCTATACGATAAAATCTTCCTTATCAAGCAAACCTCTCCTCCTCTCTTTTAACTGTGTGCTACTTCGTGAGCGCATGTGAATCAGTGCACTGAATGTAGACTTAGTTCCGTGCACCCAAAAAGACGGCCCAGTTAGTCTGAATCACTTTTGCAGATAAGTGGTGCTTACAATTATGCATCGCTCAGTCTCAGCTGCACAGAGTGTTTATTGGTGCACAAAAGAATGATGCTCCATTTCATCTGCGATTATTAGTGCACAAAAGAATGATGCTCCATTTCAACCACGCTATTCTATAGCACAGACTGTTATTTCCCAGCCACATGGATCCTCTGTTGACTGCATAATCAATCCCTGCCCGTCAATTGTCAAGGTACGTAATAGTGCCTAACATGAGAATTTACCAACAAGCATTGGAAATGCAATAGGTCTCGCAGCATTAGAGTTAGTGCTTTTAGAATTGTTTATGGGTTTTTTTGTAAATCTTTAGCATTTTTGTTTCCTGTAGCCAATGCTAAAGAATTAAAAAAAAAAAAAAGCCATAAACATTTCTAAAAGCTCTAACTCAAATGCTCCGAGACCTATTGCACTGTGTGAGGGTGAGGGGTTGAGGGTGAGTGAGGGTGAGTGAGGGTGAGGGTGGGTGAGGGTGAGTGAGGGGTTGAGGGTGAGTGTGAGTGAGGGTGAGTGGTTGAGGGTGAGTGAGGGTGAGGGGTTGAGGGTGAGTGAGGGTGAGGGTGAGGGGGAGTGAGGGTGAGGGGTTGAGGGTGGGTGAGGGTCACATTGTACCTGCTACGCGGAAACGTGAATTCTGACGTGGTTGAACCTGTGCCCTGCAGGTTACTCACCCCAGCAGCAAGTGTTACAATCAACTAATCTATCCCACGCTCTAAAAAATCACATAACATCAGCGATGTTCACAAACTCTTCTGTTCCGGGGCTGTGAGTTGAGGGGGATGCAATTCGAGATAAACAAGGCAACGTTAGAAGCCAGAGGAAGAAAACAGGTCTGGTAGGTCTGATCATGTCACTTTATACATGGCTTAAAGTCAAGGAAAAAGCGCTATTACATGGCCAGTGCTGACTGCATCATAGCGCTTTGAGGCAATTTTCCACCAGCTAGGGCAACCCGAGGGAGGTGCAGGGAAGGAGGGTGGGAGAAGCAACACCTGGATGGGAAAAAGAAACACGATGGAGGTGAGGGAGCAGTTATAACAGAGGAGGGAGATATGGGAAAAGCAAAATGAGGGAGGTATCCTTACGAGGGCCCTGGTGGTTTTTTTTAAAAGAAATTAAGCACTGGGTGGGTGAGAGGGAGAGAAGCAGCAGGCACAAGGGGAAGTAAGTCAATGGTAGTGGCAGTTGTAGTAGTGGACAGGCCCTTAATTATAAACAGTACGTCTCGCAAGTGAGAGCACATGCACCGCATGCGCTGACCTAGGCCGGACATAAAAACGACTCGCACTTTACTTCATTCGTATAAAAAAGTGCTTCAGCTCCGAATAAAGTGAGCTAAAACAGCTCAGGGGTTACAACACCTGGAGCTCAACTGCTTGTGCTAGCTATTGGCTGCAGATTCATAAGCAACTAACTAGCTCCACTACTCAGCCTACAAACTATAATAAAACGAGCACTTCGGATACTCATTTATTATACCTAATGTGCAAAAGACTGGTGTTTTGGTATCTGGCAGAAAACACAAGATTTAGCGCCTTGTGGAAAAAATGTGGGTTTGGAATAATTTATTATGAGAGCGGCACCGTCACATAAGATGGAGCTGACCGGTATAGTTACCGTCCACGTGCAGGTAACCTGTGACAACGGCAGCATTTGTTAAGCATAAGTAGGGCGCGGCGCTATATCAAAACAAAACAAGCACTGGCGTTGCCAATAGGTCTCGCATTAGGAAAGTGTGAGCTATTGGTATTGTAAATGACAATTATTTTTTAATATGTGTTTGCATTGAAAATATATAAATTAATGGCATTGCTATTTACAAAGCCAATAGCTTACACTTTCCTAATGCGAGTCCTATTGGCTATGGGAATGCTTGTTGTTAGCCAGCAAGGACAGTGCTGTTGTGGTGCTGAGTGATGCTGTTATGGTGCTCAGTGATGTGGTGGTGTATTAAAGTGATGTGGTGGTGTCCGTGAGTGATGAGGTGGTGTCCGTGAGTGATGAGGTGGTGTCCGTGAGTGATGAGGTGGTGTCCGTGAGTGATGAGGTGGTGTCTCAGAGTTGTGTGGTGGTGTCCCTGAGTGGTGTGGTGGTATCCCTGATTGATTTTGTGGTGTACATCAGTGATGTGGTGGTGTCCCAGAGTGATGTGGTGGTGTCCCCGAGTGGTGTGGTGGTGTCCCCGAGTGGTGTGGTGGTGTCCCCGAGTGGTGTGGTGGTGTCCCCGAGTGGTGTGGTGGTGTCCCCGAGTGGTTTGGTGGTGTCCCCGAGTGGTGTGGTGGTGTCCCCGAGTGGTGTGGTGGTGTCCCTGAGTGGTGCGGTGGTGTCCCTGAGTGGTGCGGTGGTGTCCCTGAGTAGTGTGGTGGTGTCCCTGAGACACACAGGTGGGGGGAGGGCAGCCGATCCGGGCTGACTCACCGGCGGACTAAATTTACACTAAATATTAGTGTATTGGGAAGAAAACTGTTTTTATTAAAGATTTGTCAAATAAGATAGCATCGTTATTAGGAGCACCGCCAGTGCGGGAGGAACATTCTATTTACAATGAATCGGCTCTACGGCAGGTGTAGTATTGGCAATGAAACGTAGTGTTCCTTGATGCGCGGAGGGGGCTTTTAAGATACTGCAGGAGTCTGCAGGGGGGGCGCCGTGAGCTGGAGGTCTTGCGGGGGTGAGCGAGGGCTGAGGGGAAGGGTTATGACTGAGTCTGGGTAGTTAGAGGGGGAGCTGGGTAGTTTCCTAGGGTTATAGTGCGATGGCATCTGGTGTTTTGAAGGGTCCATGAAGAAACGGCGGAGTTCTGTGGTGGTCGGGATGAGGGGATGTGGCGGACAGTAAGGGGGTCTGCAAGGACCGGAGGAGAGGGCGAGCAGCCCGGGACGAGAGAGCTGCAACGCGAGGATGTGGATGCCGGGGGGGGGGGGGGGGGGGGGGGGGTTGGTGGGAGTCTGCGATGATCAGGAGCGGGGGAGGGGGGTCCTGGGGGCTTTGATGTGAGAGATAAATTAGGGGCGGGGTGGACTCTGGCAGGGGAGGGAACATGGCCTGGAGAGAGGCCGAAGGGAAGCCGGATGGGGGCGGGAGTGCAATTAACATGGTGTAAACGGTCCGAATTCAACGTAATGTGGGGGCTCTGTGGTCTCTGTTCCTCACAGAGTCTGGGTAGTTAGAGGGGGAGCTGGGTAGTTTCCTAGGGTTATAGTGCGATGGCATCTGGTGTTTTGAAGGGTCCATGAAGAAACGGCGGAGTTCTGTGGTGGGCGGGATGAGGGGATGTGGCGGACAGTAAGGGGGTCTGCAAGGACCGAAGGAGAGGGCGAGCAGCCCGGGACGAGAGAGCTGCAACGCGAGGATGTGGATGACGGGGGGGGGGGGTTGGTGGGAGTCTGCGATGATCAGGAGCGGGGGAGGGCGTGAGGCTGTGGGGAAAAAGCCATAATTGAATGTTCTGTGAACGTGCATGGGTGAGAAAGTGAGATCTGCCCTCTGTGACTGAAGCCTGCTGTTTGGAGGTAGGGAGGGAGGGCGCGCGGGGAGGCTGAGAGATACCGGAAGAACAAATACATGATTGGAGAAAAGGAGGGAGGAGAGCACGACGAAGAAAACAACAGACATCACGAGAGAAGAGAAAGTGGGGAAGACTGCGGAAAAATTGAACTAGGGACGGACAGCCACAAGCTGCGAGGTCTCCGGCTCTGTCACTGCCCTTCTGCTACGACGAATGTTGCCATACCATGCTCTCAGGGCGGAACTGAAGTGCATGGCTGTGGTTTTAAGATACTGCAGGAGTCTGCAGGGGGGGCGCCGTGAGCTGGAGGTCTTGCGGGGGTGAGCGAGGGCTGAGGGGAAGGGTTATGACTGAGTCTGGGTAGTTAGAGGGGGAGCTGGGTAGTTTCCTAGGGTTATAGTGCGATGGCATCTGGTGTTTTGAAGGGTCCATGAAGAAACGGCGGAGTTCTGTGGTGGTCGGGATGAGGGGATGTGGCGGACAGTAAGGGGGTCTGCAAGGACCGAAGGAGAGGGCGAGCAGGCCGGGACGAGAGAGCTGCAACGCGAGGATGTGGATGCGGGGGGGGGGGTTGGTGGGAGTCTGCGATGATCAGGAGCGGGGGAGGGGGTCCTGGGGGCTTTGATGTGAGAGATAAATTAGGGGCGGGGTGGACTCTGGCAGGGGAGGGAACATGGCCTGGAGAGAGGCCGAAGGGAAGCCGGATGGGGGCGGGAGTGCAATTAACATGGTGTAAACGGTCCGAATTCAACGTAATGTGGGGGCTCTGTGGTCTCTGTTCCTCACAGAGTCTGGGTAGTTAGAGGGGAAGCTGGGTAGTTTCCTAGGGTTATAGTGCGATGGCATCTGGTGTTTTGAAGGGTCCATGAAGAAACGGCGGAGTTCTGTGGTGGGCGGGATGAGGGGATGTGGCGGACAGTAAGGGGGTCTGCAAGGACCGAAGGAGAGGGCGAGCAGCCCGGGACGAGAGAGCTGCAACGCGAGGATGTGGATGACGGGGGGGGGGGGGTTGGTGGGAGTCTGCGATGATCAGGAGCGGGGGAGGGGGTGAGGCTGTGGGGAAAAAGCCATAATTGAATGTTCTGTGAACGTGCATGGGTGAGAAAGTGAGATCTGCCCTCTGTGACTGAAGCCTGCTGTTTGGAGGTAGGGAGGGAGGGCGCGCGGGGAGGCTGAGAGATACCGGAAGAACAAATACATGATTGGAGAAAAGGAGGGAGGAGAGCACGACGAAGAAAACAACAGACATCACGAGAGAGAAAAAGTGGGGAAGACTGAGGAAAAATTGAACCAGGGACGGACCGCCACAAGCTGCGAGGTCTCCGGCTCTGTCACTGCCCTTCTGCTACGACGAATGTTGCCATACCATGCTCTCAGGGCGGAACTGAAGTGCATGGCTGTGATTGCGTGGAGAGAGAGGGGAGGTGCTGGTGTGGGAGGGGGAGGCGGAACTGAAGTGCATGCCTGTGATTGCGTGGAGAGAGAGGGGAGGTGTGGGAGGGGCTTGCATGCGGATTGGGAGAGAAGCCTGATGGGGGCTGGAGAGCCTGGTGGGTGGGCGTGAATGAGAGGAGGACTGGGCTGGGCTTGCATGCGGATTGGGAGAGGAGAGAAGCCTGATGGGGGCGGGAGAGCCTGGTGGGTGGGCGTGAATGAGGGGAGGACTGGGCTGGGCTTGCATGCGGATTGGGAGAGAAGCCTGATGGGGGCGGGAGAGCCTGGTGGGTGGGCGTGAATGAGGGGAGGACTGGGCTGGGCTTGCATGCGATGCGCGTGCATGTTGACGGGCACTGCATGAAAACCGCCGGCTGAAAGCCCTTTGGTTTGACGAGAAAATAGCCGACTTGAATTCTCCCCATTTCCCATTCCTGCGGAATGGTAAAGGCTCGACCTAAAAATATAATAAACCCGCTAATCCAGGCGCTTTGCTGCCCGGGCCCTGCAGGAGGAGAGATGCTTTCAGCGTCTCCGCAGACATCAACAAACCCTGATTAGAGGCAGTGTGACACGCCGAGGTGTCGGATGAGCACACCCGCCCGGCGCAGGGGGGAGGGGAAGCGATAGTTCTTCCTGCTGCCACCGAGGCCTTCAGTTTGCAGATGTCCACCACGCCTGCTTTCTAGCAGAGGCAAGCACGGAAGCAGGCAGGCGTGCAGAGGCAGGGCCGGCCCGCAGGTACGTGACATGGGTACTTTAACAAAAAAACAACAACAAAAACCCCACATAATAGCCGAGCCAAGGAAGGCTTCCAGATATGAAGCTAAATAAACACCGCTCACCTGTTTTTTGATAAGCCACTTCATTGGGGTGTAAACTAGGAGCTGGCCTCCCCACGTGCAATGGGTGCTTCAAGGTAATGTAGAGTGAACAGTTATAGGAAGGCTTCCAAATATGGAGCTGTTGGCCAATAAATAAAGCTCACGGCACACCCACCATGCGTTCGCCAAGCTACTTCACTTGGGTGTAAGCAAAGATGCTGGTCGCCGCATGTTTAATGGTTGGGCAGTGTGGTGGGCTCCCGTGAAAGGACGCTCAAGAACAAGGGGCCCTAAGCAAACTGTATGAGGTAAACTACTTCCCGGAAGTAATGCACTAAACAAACCCTGACCATCACAGAGTGCGCTTATCTCCCTCCTTACATTCTAGGTGTCACAGTAGACTGTGTGAAATTTGCCACAACGGAAGGCAGAAAGTAAACATCCAGATTTCTGGCATAGGCACACCATGGCAGCGGCATCAGAATGGCCCATCTGCAGGACCACGGGGAGTTTTACAGGACTTGCTGTGCACTCGGACCTCTGCTGCTTATCTGGAGTCCAAGCAAAAAAGTTTCTAAATTCAAACAGGCCACACGTGATGTAACAGCATTTACGAGTTGAGCTGGGGGATGGGGCGGAGCGGGTAAAAAAAAAAAAAGATGGAGGGAAAGCAGATAAGGGGAGGGGGGAGGAGAAATGCGACACGGCGGGAAGGGGAGGGGGCGGAGCGGGTAAAATAAACAAACGAGACGGAGGGAAGAGAGGGGAGGGGGGAGGAGAAATGCGACACGGCGGGAAGGGGAGGGGGCGGAGCGGGTAAAACAAGACGGACGTGCACGCGCTTTTAAGCTCAATGCGCATGCGCATTGAGCTTAAAAGTCACGGGCACTGCAAGGAATCGCCACGATTCTTTGCAGTGTGGATAAAGAGTGGATAAGTCCCAATACTCTCGCTTGCTCGATGCGCATGCGCATCGACAGGCGAGACCTAAAAATGACATTGCCAAGAAGTTAATAGTAAGTGGGGCATAAGGGTTTCTGCACGATATGTCTGGCTGAGGGATTTCTGATCAGGGCCGGCTCTAGGCATGTGCAAGCTGTGCACCTGCACAGGGCCACCAAACCCCAGGGGCCACCACGCCAATATATATCCTTAATATATTAATCCTCTGAGGATGGATACATATTTGCGTGGTGGCCCCTGGCAGGGATTTGGCGGCCTCCGGCTCTGTTCCACTTCTAAACTCCCTGACCCCCTCCCCTCTTTACTGGCCTGCGCGCTCCGCCCCGCCCGGACCCCCTCTTCCGTGGCCCCCTACCTACGCTCCCTGCCCAGGGCCACCATGAGCCTAGAGCCGGCCCTGTTCTGATGCTTTAAATGGTGGCCAAAGATAGTTTATACGATTGTCGTTTAGAGTCGGAAGCACCTCTGCTGCGTGTTGAAGTAGCTTGGTAAGTGAGGGCGTGTGCTGTGGAGGGCCGTGTGCAAACATTAGGTAACATATGTCAATTATACCGAAGAAGCTTTCACCTGTTAACTGCAGCGCAAGGAGAGTGGGTGCCTAGGCAAAGTTATTTTATTTTGCATCGGGGCAGGGTGGCTGGTGAGATCAGCTGAGTACATGGGCCGGCAAGCCGTCGGGGTCACCTGTGTGCCACTGAGGCTCGCTCAGCTCAGCTATTAGCGGCAGCCCTCTGGGCAATTGCACTCCAAACAGTTATTCAGCTGGTTGCCACAGTGATCCGTGTCTTTCACCCGCCGCCTTCGATGGCCCGCCGCCCTCTCTGCGCTGGGCCCTGCAGCATGTGCAAAACTAAACTGATTTCAACTACCATGCCACCCGCCCACCTGTAAACTGTCAGTGAGTCTCAGACAAACTCACACTCCTGACCATGCCGCACGTGATTGAAGTGTTACATTGTTGCACTTGAGCTCTGCCGAGCTGCGTGCACCACCCTCTTCCTGCCACTCTCCAGCTTTTACCAAATCATGTTTTACCATTAATCAGCCAGTATTCTCTGGCCACTTGACAGCTGAGCTGAGGTGCTATATATGTGTGGCAATGCATTTCAGTGCAGTGTCCAGACCACCATATTTAAATGCGTTAGTCTATTGCCTGATGCATGGTACCAGGTAGGGCTGGCAGCAGAGAGTGCACAGGGGTTAGGGACGAAAGGGATAAAGCAGCGCATAGGGAAGAGCAAACACAACACATGAGCTCCCATGCAGTGCTCAAAGAAAAACAATAGCTCCCTTAGGTGAGCCTTGGAAGGATGCAAGTCATCCAATCAAAAGGTTGTTAAAGAAGCTATGCTCCAGGAAGGGTACAAATACAAGGAGAACAAGGAAAGCCATCAAATGAGAAGCAAGTGATATTGACAAAGAAACCTACAAATGGGCTGACCTAACGCCTAATCTAAGCATTGGTGGTGTACACAATAGGCCTTTGTCAATAGTCAGCTAAAAGCTTTCTGTATGGCGAGACCTCAAAAACCATTCTGTGCAGGGCTGGACTGGCCGTAGCAGGTGTTGGACATTTTCGCGGTTGGTCGGAAGGGTGGAGGCCGGTTTTTTTCCCCTTGGGGGGCCGGTTTTGTCACTGGGAGCCAGTTTTGCAGTAGTGCTGCAATATCGGCCCCCTGCTAGCACTGCCCCACCTCTCTCCTCCGCTGACAGGGCGGGTTGAGCAAAATATGCCAGAGCTGATTGCTGTTCCCAGTCCGGCCCTGATTCTGTGTTAAGGCAAATATCAATCTCAAATTAATCTTGCGACCTCCGTTATCCACTGATGTCATTACATTGCCCTCTGACATGACTGGACGAAAAAACGTGTAGCTTTCATAACAGAAAGTTCCAATTCTATTAAAAACATGACAGTGAGGATTATACTACCTGGCAAATCCATAGATAGGAAAGGAGGGGTCCGCCTGGCACAAGAAGCCTTACCATGGCACCCTCTTCTGTAGCCCCAAGTCTGTGATTACCTGTTCTTCTTGCTCAAGAGATTCTTGCTAGCACCAGCTTTTGTGTTTTAACTTCCCCAAGATGTGGGAGGGGTACATGCACTCAGCCTGTGACTGTTATGGAAAACATGGAGAGAAATTGCAACGCCCACAGTGGATTGTTAAAATAGGCTTTATGAAAGGTCAGGCCTACAAAATGTATCAGTGATTCAAAAGCAAAAAAGACAAGCAAGTAAACAGTGGAGAAGGGTGACTGTTTGACCCAATGGTCAGCATTTGTGGCCAAACCTCCATTGCGGAAAGGCGGGGAGTGGTCAAAAAAGCACCCCCCTTAAATTGGCATAAAAGTTAGGCATCAATCTGCAGTCAGCTACTGAGCAGCATCAAACAACTTTCTCAAACGTTTTCATTTAAATTACACAAATGTGGCAATAAACTTTGTTTTGAAATCTGCTCTTGAAGCGGTCAGACGGAGGAGGGGAGGTGGTGTGAGCATGTGGTTGTTATATCCCGACCAATAGGCAAGACACAAGCAGGAACTATACTTTTGGGAAGCAAATTAGTGTTTGGTGATTACAAAAACAGCAAACGCTACAGTGTTCAGACTGTGACACACTGCTCAACTAGTAGTCGCTGCGTCGGTGGGGAACAAAGCGTTGAAAAGGGTACACTACCTAAAAACTGTCTCAAGAATGTACACAGAAATCTGTGAAGAAAAGGCATGCCTTGCAAGCGAAGGCAGAGCTCGGAGCTTTTTGTTGCAGCGTTTGCTTCTGCCTGCACCTTGGTCCTGGTGGGACTTCCCTGGCATCCACAGGGGAAGTCCTGGCCTAGAAAATGGAGTCCACTTTTAGTTTTTTATGTGTTGATGTTTGTGTGCAACAACAGATGTTTCCAGAAGTGGGTTTTTCATCTGTATCAGATAAGTGGCAAAGGTAAAGAAAGCGCTTCTACTACGCCTTACATAGGCATCATCATTAATATCGGCCATTAAAAGGGGCATCCAACAGCACTGTCTAATATAATCGGCATCCATTGCTTGAGCCTGGAGAATACAAAATAAATACCCAAAGGCTGAAAGCGTCTCTCGCCTGTACTGCAATACTGTTTATACCACTGACTATGGAAATTGCCTTATTTCCACCTGTACAAAGTAGCATTGTTTGGAGGAGTACCCCCTTCAACGAGAAATACAAAGAAGGAGTTCTTCTGTATCTGGAGCTTAAGGCTCAGGTTAGCACTAATTGCCCCAACCCTTAACAGGACAGTAGTTGTCCTTAAAGAAGACCCCTCACTCACCAACCTGGTTGGTGACATGCTTCATCATTGGGGTCCCACCCCATAGGCCGAGTGCCCATAGGGTGTGCTACGACACCTGGCTACAGTGGAGCGGGTTTCTTGTTTTTTTAAATGTGCAAAAAGTAATTGTGATACGTGTATTAAAAAGGGCCAAGACTACTCACACCAAGACTTTATTCTTGAGTGCTTGAACCCTGTTAAAAAACTGTGTGGCACCAGTGCCTATTTAGGAAGACTTTGGTGTCCAGAGAAGTGTGATAAATTTAAAAATAGCGTAGTGTGCTATGTGAGTTAGATTAAAAGTAGGTCTACATGTTTCAACCATATGAAAAAAATAATTGGTTTTCGTCAGGACCGTGTGTTTTGAGCGGGGTGGTCCGCACACGCTAAGGCGCGCCCAACCCTTGTTCAAATACAGACCACAAATTGTGGTCTGGTGTAAAATAGTGTCTTTTCCTGGTTCAGGAGAAAAACCTGTAAGAAAAAGAACGTATAGGGTTGGGTATACGTACTGGGGAGGACAAAACAAGGGTACACACTTAACAGATAATGTGCTTGGTGGGTTCACCAAAACTAAGGTGGTAGTAGAACACCTTATGTATCAGGTCGTACCCGTGGTCTGTCTGTAGTACAAGACAGCAGTGCTCAGGCGGTAATTACCGCAGCGTGGATGTGCTAACAGAAAGAACTAGAAAAGTGAATATGCTAGCCCTCAAAATGATTTTTCTCACAATTTTTGAGAATACAAACAAACGGAAATCTTTTGTTTGTATGGGTAATTTTATTTAACCCTTTTCATGAGTTTTCAATCTTTTTGTAGAAACATTTTTTCATAGGTGAGAAAAGACACGAAATATTAACATTTACAATATTTACAACTCACATGCATACAACTATCATACCACTATGACGACTGACATATATACAAATAATCCACAATATCTATACATACTATATATACAAGCTTCTTTTGAGAAAGGAAATGGATATCAATTAAACAACCACAAATAATTATTCTTTGTGGAGAATCAAATTATTATGACGCCCAAACAGGGTCAAACAACAAAAAAGGCAACAAGAAATTAAATTTTAGATTCAACAATTAGTTCAAATTAGTGAATCAACAACATGAAAATGCTAGATCAGAAATGCCTATTTGCTGTTTTTGCCAACGCGTTTCGAATCTGAGTGTAATCTCAGATTCTCCTCAGGGCTCTTTAAATGTAGATTCTGGAAAAGAGAGGAAGCTTGTTTTAGCCACTATTAATCGAATCGTTTGAACCCCCTAGCTAAAAAGATTGTCACAGATTTTACCTTAGAAATGGAATGCGCGGTCCCGCGGTGCCATTTTTCAGGTAAGGGCTTTGATTTTGACAGAGGTTCTGTTAAAAGAATATATGATGGTTACCGACCATCCAGAGACACGCAGTAAATGTGGCTCCAACACTTCAAAGCTATAAGGTCCTACCTTACGTTTTAACAACAGTGAAGCTACTGTTTTCTTGTACGCTGTACTTTCTCCGCTTCCAAGGCAGGATCACTGATACCTGGAACGTGTAAATACGAGCGGCACTCAGTACATGTTGATTAACCATGGCAGTATTACAATGACGAGGTCTACGATGGGATACAGTTTAGACATACCTGACAATTGTGTTTTCGAGCAAAGTTAATTTGCTACTCAGCCAGCCCGCAGTTCCTTTGTTGTCGTGCAGGCGGCGAGCCGGGAACCCTTGCATGGCGTGCCAGAAAGCCGAAATGAATCGCGCTGGTTTCTAGGGAAAGTTAAATTATGTTGTTTAGCGCTAAGCGCAAAATCTAACCCCTCTGAGTATAGAGCTTGTAGCACACAGGTACTAACCTTACTCTCGAACTGTTGAATCAGGAAATGCGAACCCATTGGTAGAAAACCACCATGTGGGGATCCTACTTGATAGCTACCTGCCGCTAGGCATTATGGTCATTGTAGTTACTCAGGAATCATTTTACAACCGAGAGACCTCTGATAGTGAGTTAAGCCCCGTTTGGGTACTATTAAATTTAAGTATCAGATATGATTCTTTTTTTAGTAGCATTTGTTCACTGTTAGTGCCAGAATTCGATTGATTCAGGTTGAACAACACAGTCCATTTAAACTCATTTTCCCCATGGCTGTTGTCAATGAAATGTTGGACAAGTGGCGCTGTGAGTACTTTGCTCTTAATGCGTGACCTATGTTGCGTCATGCGTGTGTTTACTTGCTGATTTGTCTTTCCTATATAAATTTTAGGACAAGAACAAACAATGGCATAAACCACATTTTTGGTTCTACAATTAGTGAAATTCGAGTGGGTCCACGTAGTGGTCATGTGTTGGAAAATGTTCCCTTCAATAGTTGTGTCACATGCAATACAATTCCCACATCTGTGATGTCCCTCGACCAGTTTCAGTCCCCATTTTGACAATAAGTCGTTCTTTGGTTTGGTTATTCTGATATCAGCCCGAACTAGTTGTTGGCCAATATTTTGGTTTTTTCTGAAAGCAAATATTGGGCGGGGGAAAGGTATTTCTAATTCTTCTAACTAATGCCAGCGTCTCAGGACCATTTGTCTTATTTTGTGGGTTTCAGCACAAAATGTCGTGACGCAGACCAAACTCTCTAATTCACGTTTGCTTTTAGTTTCAAAGAGGCATTCTCTAGGTGTATATCGTGCCCTCTTGTAGGAGTGTTTTAATAATTTTTTGGGGTAACCCCTCTGCTGTAACTCATCACAAAAATGTTGGCCATGTTGTTCTAACTGTTCAACCTCTGAGCAATTTCTCCGGATGCGGAGTAGTTGCCCATAGGGCAGATTAGCCCTCAAATTCCGAGGATGCGAGCTGCCATAATGAAGGATAGTGTTTTTGTCCGTTGCCTTCTTAAACAATGATGATTTCAAGGTTCCTCCAACATTTTTTATCTCCACGTCCAAAAAAGTCATTTTGTCTAGATATTTTAACAGGGAAAAAGTGACCCCTATTCGTTTCATATCGCAGGACAGTGTAATGTAAGCAAAAAATACACATCTCATGGGGTCAGCCTAAGTGTCAATTTGTATTTTTTGCTTACATTACACTGTCCTGCGATATGAAACGAATAGGGGTCACTTTTTCCCTGTTAAAATATCTAGACACTTGTTGAAACATCCAAACACTGTTTAAGTCCATGACCACCATTTGGCTTGCCCATTTTGCTTAAATTCCCTTTCGGTCCATAAGTTTTTCCCTAATGTTTTAAGGAAGGAATGACCAGACCCGGTTCCTCCCAGAACCCCGTCTTTCCTTTGGGACGCGTTTCCTTCGCTAGTCCCGTCCGCTTAGCAGTTGCTGTGACAACCGCTATAACAAAACTCACATGACCAGAACGTCAGACAGAGCGTCAGTGGGTACCGCCCCTGAGCTCCGTTCTGATTGGCCAACGTAGAGCCTCTGATCGGAGCCACGCCCAGTCAGGAAGTAGCGAAGAGTTTACTTCACGGCGTTGCTGATGCATCGGAACACTCCACGGGGCATACACGAGTGAGAACCAAGTAGGTTTGTACGCCAGACGAGCAGAAGCCGCAAGTAAGTGCTCTGTGAACAGATGTACGATGCATGCCATGCGGCACAGCTTGCCGACCTTGACCTATATGCATCCACAAGAGGCGACATTTTAACTGTATGTGCGCCTTTCGTTTTTCGCAATCTGCAGGTGACGGATACTTGCCGTCTTGGATAACTCGATGCCCATGAAGCGCTAATTACCGCTTCAAGTGTAAGCAATGCTTTAATTTTAATTTGATTTTGTTTTTAACTTTCACATAAGCGACCCGCTTATCTGCGGCACAATCCCATAGTTGCCGATCACTTGCAGTGGTGCCTGGGCATGTTTGACGCCGCACTTGTAGTGGTAGTCGTTCTCCCACACCTCCTCCTCCCTTCCACCTGTCCCAACAATCAGCATATGAACTAGATGCTGAGCTCTTTCTGTTAGCACATCCACACTCCGGTAATTACCGCCTGAGCACTGCTGTCTTGTACTACAGACAGACCACGGGTACGACCTGATACATAAGGTGTTCTACTACCACCTTAGTTTTGGTGAACCCACCAAGCACATTATCTGTTAAGTGTGTACCCTTGTTTTGTCCTCCCCAGTACGTAAACCCAACCCTATACGTTCTTTTTCTTACAGGTTTTTCTCCTGAACGAGGAAAAGACACTCTTTTACACCAGACCACAATTTGTGGTCTGTATTTGAACGAGGGCTGGGCGCGCCTTAGCGTGTGCGGACCACCCCGCTCAAAACACACGGTCCTGACGAAAACCAAATTTTTTTTTTCGTATGGT
Source organism: Lissotriton vulgaris (assembly GCF_964263255.1). Taxonomy (NCBI): domain Eukaryota; kingdom Metazoa; phylum Chordata; class Amphibia; order Caudata; family Salamandridae; genus Lissotriton; species Lissotriton vulgaris. The sequence continues at coordinate 1,236,135,591 of NC_141693.1, forward strand.
TGAAACATGTAGACCTACTTTTAATCTAAGTCACATAGCACACTACGCTATTTTTAGATTTATCACACTTCTCTGGACACCAAAGTCTTCCTAAATAGGCACTGGTGCCACACAGTTTTTTAACAGGGTTCAAGCACTCAAGAATAAAGTCTTGGTGTGAGTAGTCTTGGCCCTTTTTAATACACGTATCACAATTACTTTTTGCACATATAAAAAAACAAGAAACCCGCTCCACTGTAACCAGGTGTCGTAGCACACCCTATGGGCACTCGGCCTATGGGGTGGGACCCCAATGATGAAGCATGTCACCAACCAGGTTGGTGAGTGAGGGGTCTTCTTTAAGGACAACTACTGTCCTGTTAAGGGTTGGGACAATTAGTGCTAACCTGAGCCTTAAGCTCCAGATACAGAAGAACTCCTTCTTTGTATTTCTCGTTAAAGGGGGTACTCCTCCATTGTTGTTTAATTGATCTCAGGGGACCAGGAGTTGCCACCACACATAGCCTGTGCAATCTCCCTTACTCTCTCTTTTGATTTATACACATTAGGCAGCGCACAGCTGCGAGAGCGACACATAATTAGATCATAATCTTGACAACCATGGCCGAAAACCAAGGTCTTTCCTACACCTCTGAAGAGGTGGAGGAGGTGATGAGCGATCTCTCTATTTTTGCGGACCCTAGCATTGCTCAAAGCATTTCTGCAACTAAAGATTGGGAAAACTTAACTGAACTGAAAAGGAACAGAATTAGGATGATCCTACATGGGACCATCCTAAAACAATATCTGGGCAAGAACATGGCGCCGAAAGGGTTACTAGTCTCCAATGCTCCCCGCATCTTTTTAGAAGACGAAGTCTTTCGAAAAGATTGGGCCGCCATAGCATGGCACTGTACCCACGACTGGATAGTGTTGATTTTAAAAACAGCCTTAAGATTATCCGAGAAAATTCAAGTGGAAATTCAAGTGGCGGAAGGTAATATGAAAACCACAATCACTGGCTTTAAGAAAAAGCTGGATGAGCTGAACAAAGAAATGACAGATTACAAAGATAATCTGATGCAACAAAAAGTGCAAAAATTTAAAAAAGATTTAAAAAGATTCACTATGGTGAAAGCATACCCTTACTCTGACCCGGAATATGTACCACCATCCAAAGGGGATGACAACTCCGATGCTTTGAGCAATGCATCTAGCAATACTTCCAACTCCAGTGGGAACTCCAGCAACGGAAGCACAAAACCAAGAGGCAGAGGATGAGGTAGAGGGAAAAGCAACTGGTCGACATATAACCCAATGCCAATGCCGCCCTTTCAGGATGTTTATAATCATCCACCTAACTTTTCCATGTATGGGTGGCAACCACCCTTTCAACAACCCTTTTTTCCCCAAAACCCCTACATGCCCCCTTTTTTAAACCGGGGCGGGAGAGGACGGGGAAGGAGGAAAAAATGCTGGTCAGGGCAATCAAGTCCACTGGGCACCGGAAGATCCGAGCACCAACCAGAACAGGAACAAAGCCCAACAGGCAGGACCGAGCAATCGGAGAACCTAATAACTAACCTCTCTACCAGACCCCTCAGCAAAGACGAGGAATCGGTGCTTAACAAAGGGTTAGGCTTCGTGCCAACTGCGAACCTGGACACATTTAAGCTCCACTGTGAATTAGCTTCCTTCTTTAGAAAATTGAGACTCAAAGCCTTTTTCGAAAAGAAAACTACCACAGAGGAAAGTACTGATACCAATGAGACAGGGCTACGGAACAAATCCACATTCATGCCACCACCACATACGGTCCCAGTTGAAGTCTCTACTTTTGAGCAGGCGGTCTTCAACGAGGTGGAAAAAGCTTCCCCAAAAAAATCATTTATGAACCTTACCAAACGGGAGAGAATTGCACTTGATAACTTACAGAACTCGGACACCATTATCATCAAACCCGCTGACAAGGGCGGAGGGATAGTCATACTTGACAAATCAGCTTATCAGACCGAATGTCTCAGACTATTGGCGGATCACAGAAATTATCGAAGACTAGCAGTGGATCCCACGGGCGATCTTAGAGACGAGATCACTTCACTTGTGGAACATGGAGAAGCAGAAGGATATCTCTCAAAACAAGAGGCGGATTTTTTGTGTAAGAGCGAAGGTAGGATTCCCTACTTTTACACGCTCCCAAAGATGCACAAAAACAAAATACCACCACCTGGCAGACCTATTGTCTCTGGGATAGGTTCACTTCTTGAACCTCTATCCTGTTTTTGCGATGTTTTCTTCAAAACTATGGTACAGAAAACAAGTACTTACTTGCAGGATACAAAAAGCGTACTACGACTCCTGGACCAACTCACCATAGATGATGACACCATCTTGGTGAGTTTTGAAATTGAGAGCTTATATACGAGCATCCCTCAAGATGCCACTCTGGAGGTGCTCAAAAGGGCTCTGGATAAAGAAGAATGGACTTCTAGAACACCAAGAGAGTTCATCTTGGAATGTGCAAGACTGGCCCTTAAAAGGAATTACTTCCAGTATGAGGACAAGATCTTTCTCCAGACTGGGGGTACATCTATGGGCAGTACTTTTGCTCCCAGTGTAGCAGGCCTGTATGTACACGATTTTGAGGAGAAATACATCCTCAGCCAGCAAAATCCCTACAGCTCTAATATCTTACTTTGGAGAAGGTATATAGACGACGTGCTGACCATTTGGAAAGGCAGTGAAGATACCTTAGTATCCTTTTTCAACTGGATCAACACACTGGATGATCATTTGAAATTCACTTATGTGAAGGACCTTGGTCTTCTTGTATCTCACCATAACAAAAAGCAATGGAAAGCTGTCAACGGTCACCCACTACAAACCTACTGCAAAAAACAACCTTCTCCGGTTTGAAAGCTTCCACCCGAGACCGCTGCGGGAGAATTTACCGTATGGACAATATCTACGGCTGCGCAGAAATTGCAGCGAGCTTGATGATTGCAAGCAACAGGCTCAAGATCTTACAACCAGACTAAAAAACCGGGGATACCCCGAGAAGATCTTAAACAAAAGTCAGAAATGAGCCCGAAATCAACATCGAGCTGTTCTTCTGGAGGATCCAACAAGGACGACGGATGAAACCCCCCTAACATGTGTCACCACATACAACACCATCTCCAATGAGGTAACAAAGATAATAGGCAAACATTGGAGCATCCTCAATACCGGCAACCTAAGATGGGAAAAGCCCCTTTTCTCATACAGAAGGGCACAGAGTATCAGAGATGCAGTGGTGAACACTAGACCCAGAATAAACGTGGTTGAAAATGAGACAGTTCTCAATACATGGGGGTTACCAAAGGTGACTGGCCACTACAAATGCGGCAATTGTAGCGTATATGCCCTTTCACTTGCAACACCAAGACCCTTCAACTGGAGCCCAACAAAACCTGGACAATCAGAGGGCATACTAACTGCAACAGCGAAAACGTTGTGTACTTGCTAACATGTCCCTGCGACCTGCACTACGTGGGGATGACCAGCAGAAAAATAAAAACACGTATTGGTGAGAACAGGAGCACTATCAGGTGCAAAAAGGCCAATACCAAGCTTACCGAACATTATTTGTCGGTAGGGCACAACCCTGATGAAATACAATGGACCATAATTGAGCAAATTAAACCAGGAGCTAACATGAACCAACGCCTTTTTGAAAAGGAACAAAGGTGGGTTTATAGACTTGCAACACATAAGACTGGCCTCAACGACAATATTCCATGGAACACAGTAATGGGTTAATTTTCCCTACTATACCCTGTTCTGTGACAGATGGACTCATAGTGGCCATGCCTTCCAAAAAATCCTGACACTAAATATGTCCAGGATTGACACTTAGGCTGACCCCATGAGGTCAGCCTAAGTGTCAATTTGTATTTTTTGCTTACATTACACTGTCCTGCGATATGAAACGAATAGGGGTCACTTTTTCCCTGTTAAAATATCTAGACACTTGTTGAAACATCCAAACACTGTTTAAGTCCATGACCACCATTTGGCTTGCCCATTTTGCTTAAATTCCCTTTCGGTCCATAAGTTTTTCCCTAATGTTTTAAGGAAGGAATGACCAGACCCGGTTCCTCCCAGAACCCCGTCTTTCCTTTGGGACGCGTTTCCTTCACTAGTCCCGTCCGCTTAGCAGTTGCTGTGACAACCGCTATAACAAAACTCACATGACCAGAACGTCAGACAGAGCGTCAGTGGGTACCGCCCATGAGCTCCGTTCTGATTGGCCAACGTAGAGCCTCTGATCGGAGCCACGCCCAGTCAGGAAGTAGCAAAGAGTTTACTTCACGGCGTTGCTGATGCATCGGAACACTCCACGGGGCATACACGAGTGAGAACCAAGTAGGTTTGTACGCCAGACGAGCAGAAGCCGCAAGTAAGTGCTCTGTGAACAGATGTACGATGCATGCCATGCGGCACAGTTTGCCGACCTTGACCTATATGCATCCACAAGAGGCGACATTTTAACTGTATGTGCGCCTTTCGTTTTTCGCAATCTGCAGGTGACGGATACTTGCCGTCTTGGATAACTCGATGCCCATGAAGCGCTAATTACCGCTTCAAGTGTAAACAATGCTTTAATTTTAATTTGATTTTGTTTTCAACTTTCACATAGCCACCCGCTTATCTGCGGCACAATCCCATAGTTGCCGATCACTTGCAGTGGTGCCTGGGCGTGTTTGATGCCGCACTTGTAATGGTAGTCGTTCTCCCACACCTCCTCCTCCCTTCCACCTGTCCCAACAATCAGCATATGAACTAGATGCTGAGTTCTTTCTGTTAGCACATCCACGCTCCGGTAATTACCGCCTGAGCACTGCTGTCTTGTACTACAGACAGACCACGGCTACGACCTGATACATAAGGTGTTCTACTACCACCTTAGTTTTGGTGAACCCACCAAACACATTATCTGTTAAGTGTGTACCCTTGTTTTGTCCTCCCCAGTCAGTAAACCCAACCCTATACGTTCTTTTTCTTACAGGTTTTTCTCCTGAACCAGGAAAAGACACTCTTTTACACCAGACCACAATTTGTGGTCTGTATTTGAACGAGGGCTGGGCGCGCCTTAGCGTGTGCGGACCACCCCGCTCAAAACACACGGTCCTGACGAAAACCAAAATTTTTTTTTCATATGGTTGAAACATGTAGACCTACTTTTAATCTAACTCACATAGCACACTACGCTATTTTTAGATTTATCACACTTCTCTGGACACCAAAGTCTTCCTAAATAGGCACTGGTGCCACACAGTTTTTTAACAGGGTTCAAGCACTCAAGAATAAAGTCTTGGTGTGAGTAGTCTTGGCCCTTTTTAATACACGTATCACAATTACTTTTTGCACATATAAAAAAACAAGAAACCCGCTCCACTGTAACCAGGTGTCTTAGCACACCCTATGGGCACTCGGCCTATGGGGTGGGACCCAAATGATGAAGCATGTCACCAACCAGGTTGGTGAGTGAGGGGTCTTCTTTAAGGACAACTACTGTCCTGTTAAGGGTTGGGGCAATTAGTGCTAACCTGAGCCTTAAGCTCCAGATACAGAAGGACTCCTTCTTTGTATTTCTCGTTAAAGGGGGTACTCCTCCATTGTTGTTTAATTGATCTCAGGGGACCAGGAGTTCCCACCACACATAGCCTATGCAATCTCCCTTACTCTCTCTTTCGATTTATACAAAGTAGCATTGTCTCATGTTGTAAAGTAGTCTGAAACCTTGTATCCTGGGTCTTGATAGGCTATGTCGAAAACTAAAATAGGCTCCACCAATCAAGTTACATCTTTCATGGTGTAGTAAACTCAAGAAAGGTTCCATGCCCCCCTCGTGATAATAAGTCACCACAACTGGCTGCGCACGTATGGTTGAGGACGTTTTACCACAGAATTCCATCATCAAAAGTGACCGTGGCATGCAACTTTCCAACAAGGAATACCCATAGTTGTTTATCTAAAACGGTTTTAGGCAACATTCTGAAAGGTTTTGTAAACGAATGGCAGCTTTGGTGACCACCACCCTCGACGTCAATTCAGATGTTTCTAGTTCTGGACTTTTGTGCAAAAACCTAATATACATTGTATGTTGTAATCTTGTTTCGCTCACTTTGAACAACTCAGACTAAAATATTTGAAAACAATACTCTTTAAGAGAAAAGTTGAGGCCTGGAAACAGTACATAACAATCTGGAGCGAGAAGGTCATTTTAAGTTAACTTTGTTAGCCAAAGTTATTCAAGGTCTCTCATAAAGATGCCCAACAATCACATTCCACCTGTGTAAGGGTGATCAGCTTGCTGCAACTGACAAGCTCAATGATTAATGATGGATGGCTGCTCATACCATACCAGTACTTAGCCAACTGAAAGAGTTGATTAAGCGAGTCCAATTACGTACAGATAATGCAACATTTAGTTTCTGTATTGGCTAATATTTTTATATGTATACTGGTAAAGAACGCCACTTGCACGTTTGCGCTTTGTCCTACTTGTCACTTAGAGTCACGTAGTGTCACTTAGTGACACTTAGAGTGTCACTCGGTGTACCTTAGAGTGCCAAACGCAAGGCATTGAAATGATGCACATAAACACAGTGCAACCTTGGAAATGTTAGACGTCAGTAAGCTGAAACTTGGCAGCTTTAGTTGTATGAGTCCAGCACGGAATTGCTTTCATTGCCAATGATTCATGCCAGGCATGAATGAGCCTGAACAGTGGAAAGGCACTGACCGCAAACACATAATTTATGAAAGAGCTTTCCAAAAAGACAGATGCAAAAATCACCAAATAGTCAGCGGCTGTTCCAGCGGTAAAGTCTTCTGTGAGCTTGCAATTGTAGGATTGTTTTTCGGGGTTTCCATTGTGTGCACTGAAAAATAATTTAAATTATTTACAAATGAATATACGTGTGTGTGTTTGTGTATATATATATATATAAATATATATATATATATATGTGCCAATTCAGTATATATATATATATATATATATATATATATATATATATATATATATATATATATATATATATATATATATATATATATATATATATATATATGTATATATATATATATATATATATGGGAAATTATTAGTATGTTTTAGTTATGCCATATTTTCATACAAAAAACCATTTGAGACAATATTGATGCCATCTTTGTCACTCACTTCTGTTTCCTACATGCACATATCTTCTCGCCACAAACTGCACAGTCAATCTGACGTGTAGTAGTTTGTTGCCACTATTATGGTTACATTAACCTTGATACATTTTTCCATCTTTTCCTTGCTCTCTACAACTTGTAACATTTGTCAAGGTCTCCTCTGCTGCCTTCCACTGTGATCACTAGTCTGTTCATTAGGAGAAAGTTCTATTGCCTAAAATGTCCAGATTTTTTGACATTAGCATAGAGGATGTTGAATGATTTGTTTAGAAATGGGATGGTGCTTATGTGTTAAGGTAATGATGTGGATTATTCTTGTGCTCTGATTTTGGTCACACCATGATTTTTCTGCAGTTTCTCTCATTTGCTATGTAAGAATAGTGCATGGAAACCCCTTGATTTTGGGGTAAGTCACAAGACTATTGTATGCTGATAGAGATGCTGTCCGATTTTCTTATGATTATGCTGCTCATTGAGGTTTAAAATATTTTTTCTGATTTAACATACTCTAAAACATGTAGCGCTTATTTTTTTAAATTTTGTAATAAAACTAAATTAACATTTAATGACCTAGAACTCAATAAACGTGGACCACATCACTTAATTGAACTGTTTTATTCTGTCAATTGATGTTTGAGGAGGTGCCTTGATGTGCAATTTAATTTGTGGGAGAACTATATGAGGTACAATTTAAGGCTGTTCAATTTTTTTGCGGGGGGGTCTACATTTTGGGGTTCGGTTTGGCTTCACACACTGATGATATTGCTTCTCCTCTAAACATGTATTTCATTTTCACCAATCTCCAGGCATTTAATTGGTTGCTAAGTTGTATGAGTTTGCAAAGTGAGTGCTATCATTGCCAGTAATTCACAACAGGAGCAAATCAGCTAGAACAGAAGATGAAAACAGACACTTTGAAAGATTGGCACCAGTTGTTGAAATGATGCGTCCCCTATGCATACACTGGCTAGAGCCCCCATATTGTGCATTTCTTGTGCTGGCCCTTCCCACAGATTCTAGATTTTGTTATGTTCTGTTCTTCTGCTCGCACACCGTACACAAAAAGCCCCAAACGAACAATTAAAAACCACGAGCAGTGCTTTTCTTTTCACAAGATGCACGAGTATCCGCATGAGACTGTGGCAGGGGTGTTCTATCCCTCTGTGCTATTTTCAGCTTGAACAGCTGACCTTTCATGGGTCTTACTTTTTGGCCGGGTACTTATGTTGAAAGTTCAAAAGGGTCGGTTTCAGAGCCGCTTGTCACAGCATTGGGAAATGGGTGCATGACTGCATCGTTGTGTTTAGCAAAACACGCTCATGAAGAGACTGCCACAGGCTGGTAAAAGCTTGCCACCATCTGACAGCAGCCTAGCTGGACCTGACCAGAGTCTTTATCAATTCACAAGGAGTCTCCCTCCAGTCTCCAGGGGAATTTCTGGTCCTCAGGAGTTTGCCCCTGTCCGCCAGTGGCCATTAGCAGCCTCACATAGGCTTTGCCTGTTTGAACGTTGGAGCGCCAGTTTCTCAGAGTATATCCTAGACTGCGACAGATTTCTCACAAGTGCTTGTCCCGGCTAGCCAGGAGTCTGCCTCGAGCTGCAGGGAGTCCACTTTAGAGTACCTGGAGAGTGGCGTAGCAAAGATGCCATCTTTCCTGGTACCAGCAAAAACTCACCCGTCAAGACTATTGGTCGGTAGTAAAATACAGAAATAGTCGGGGTTCAGAGTACACCTTCAGACTCCTTGGCCTTGGCACCACTGAACCAGCTGCACCATTGGGCTGCGCTGTCAATCCACTAGGAGTCTACATCAATCCATCAGGAGTCATCATGACCTCCAGAAGCATGCCCCATGCCTCTAGGGGTTTATCCAGTTCCGAGTCTCTCCACTCATTCCAGTGTGTCATCGTCAATCGAACAAGACCCGGCCCGGGAGGTTATCACAGCCAGGAACAGGCACATCGCAGCTACTTGGAGCCTATATGGAAATGCAATGAAATAATGATTCTTATATAGCGCATGGCTACCCAGGGGCATCCCAGCGCTTGAAGCTGCGACAGCAGAGGATCTGAGAGTGAAAGATGGGATCCAATATTTAGTTAGTTACTGGGGAAAAGACATGTTTTTTTTTCCTTACGAAATGAAAGATGATTGTATTCCTGACGAAGGGGGAGGGGCAAAGAGTTTCATAACTTTGAGGTGTTATAAGAGACGAGGCGGCCACCAGCGCGAGCCTTATTGATTCTGTTGACTTGTGCCAGGTTAAGATCGTTGGAGCGGAGGTTTCTGGGCATTTTATATGGTTTGATCAGATTGTTAAGGATCTGGGGCCCTTTGCATTGCAGATTTTTATGGGCAATACAGAGGGCTTTAAAGTGTATCCGTTCTTTTATCGGTAGCCAATGAAGTGATCTTAGCGCTGGCTTGGCTGAGGAGCGGTGGTTGGTGCTCGTCAGCATTCTAGCTGCTGAATTTTGGACTACCTGGAGTTTACAGATCACAGAGGCCGGGGCTCCAAGATAGAGCACATTACCGTAGTCAAGCCTGGATAAAATCATGGCTTGGATTAGGATTTGTTTGGCTCTATCAGGAAGTTGAGGCAGGATTTTGTGAATGGATTTTAGCAAGCTGAAACAGGTGGCCGCAGTTTTCCTGGCTTGCACTTTGAATGAAAGATCATCGTCTAACCAGAATCCTAAACTCTTGATCACATTTCTTGGGGTGGGACCAGCACCCATAGAAGGGGGCCATAACGTGGGGGAATTGAATGATGCCTTCTTGCCCAATAACATCAGTTCAGTCTTCTCGTTGTTAAGTTTGAGCTGAGACTGGCCCATCCACTTTGCTACCTCCTCAAGACAGTCACTCAAGCTCGTGTGGGACAGATCTGCCTGATTCAGAGAGACCACGAGCTGAGTGTCATCAGCATAGCTGATTAATTCAATTCCGTATGGGGCCACTATCTCGGCTAAGGGGGACATGTACACATTAAAAAGTGTGGGGCTAAGGGAGGAGCCCTGTGGAACCCCACACTGTAAGGGTATCGGTGATGAGTGGCAATCCCCTTCAAATACCTTAAAATACCTCTCCCGAAGGAAGGATTCAAGCCATGAAAGGGCTTTTCCCGAGACTCCCATTTTGTTTAGGCGGGCTAAAAGGATACAGTGGTTTACCGTATCAAAGGCAGCACTGAGGTCTAGGAGGATGATGGCCACATTGCCACCTGTGTCCAGGATCCTCCTACACTCTTCCACCACCTTAAGAAGTGCCGTCTCCGTCCCTTGTCCCAGGCGGAAACCTGTTTGAGTGGGATGGAGTAAATTAGAGGCTTCCAAAAATGAGGACAGTTGGCGGTTTACAAATTTTTCTGCCAATTTACTGATACCCGGGAGAAGGGAAATGGGGCGGTAGTTGGATGGGTCTCCAGGGTCCAGGTTAGTTTGACCATGGCCATTTTTCAGTCCAGAAGGACTGTGCCTGCTTCAATTGAAGAGTTGATCAGATTGATAACTGGAGTAGCAATAATAGGTAGGGCTGATTTCAAGATGTTAATTGGCCACCAGCACCCAAACCATGCCCAACCGGAGTGTTGATTCATCTAGGCGAGTCCAATCACAGCCGTCCAAACCTAATAAGGAACCTACCAGGAGCACATTCCTGCTCAGGAGCAGTCTTTCCGAGACAAAGGGCAACCTCAACCTGACACAATTCTATTTAAAGCCAACTCTTGCCATCACAAATCAGATGGAAGATTTGTGGTGGTCCATAGGAACTCTCCTTACATGGTGCTATCATGTGTGTGTTGCATCCATGCACTGCAGGTAGCATTCCATTCCTCTTGAAAGCCTCCCACATATAAGGGACTGCCTGTGGCGCTATCTCGAAATTGCACCTGTCTCTCTTCTTGAAGAAGCAGAGTGTTTGATCGGATGTTTGACTTTGGAAAAGGCTAGGGAAAACTGTCTCTGTGTGCTAGGCTGGTGATCCACCTACAACAGTAGCAAAATCTACACTGCCGGGGAGTACCTGCCGGGGAGTACCTGCCGGGGCGGTGACGTGGGGAGAGGGAGGGGCAGGGTGGGGGTTAGTAATGTATGGATACTGGGGGTTTGCAGGTAAGTAAACATTTAAATAAATCAAACGAATTTCGCTGCGCACACTGCATTGCATTTGGGGATGCAGTGCGCACAACGAAATTCGTTTGATTTATTTAAATGTTTACTTACATGCAAACCTCCATTATCCATACATTACTAACCACCACCTTGCCCCTCCCTCTCCCCACGTCACCGCCCCGGCAGGTACTCCCCTACCGATTGCGGCTGGGAGGCCTTCCTAACCGCATCAGAATCAGGCCCTATGTGGGAATGCTTTCCTAACCGCATCAGAATCAGGCCCTAAGTATGTTTCCTCCTGATTCCGCAAACTCGGAATTTCCCTGTTGCCGATGTGCCATCTGGTTAGTTCAGGCTGATCTTCATTCCCTGTACTGGCCATCTGTTTGCTTTCTTTTATATCATTGACATATTTCTTAAGGCTTGTCTTTAAAATGTACCTATTTTCTAAGATTTGTGTCTTGAATTTAGGCAATTTGTCATGAATTTTTATAGATACTGAATGGAATTTGCCTTTATCCCAGGCGGTTATTGAAGTTACCAAGAGAGTATTCTCCAAAACGTTTTAGGAACATGGATTAAATAAACAGGAAGAAAGAACAATGGTGGTCATATAACAAAGAATATTGCTAGCTTAAATATGATGTTGGATATGCCAAACCAGGAGGCAAGGTGTTCAAAGGACTTCAAATGAGTGTTTGGTGATCCACAAAATAACAAAAGAACATACCCAGCAAGCATGAGTCGAAAAACATACAAGGTATGTTTAACCTATTAATTGAATACATGAGAATAAAAGACTTGCAATTAAACAGAAATCAGTGTCTTTAATACAAAAGTGTGATGTTTTCAGGTCTGGATTGTCAGCACCATTATCATCAGACCTAATGTGATCTCTAGAAAATAAGTTTTAAGAAGCAGTGGTGAGAGGGAAGTTTAGACTTCACCCACATGTTAATCGTCCTCTCAATAATTCCTGACTGGGCAGAAATGTGTGCTTCCGCTGAAAAAGAGTGTTCATATTGCACTTTTTGTTTGGTGGGAAAGTGTATGCTTAATACAATTGGCCTGATTTGCTTATAGTGACAAACAAATAATCAAGGCTTATCTGTTTATTTTGAAATATTACAACAAATGCAATTTACCTGACTTACTTATTGTGAGAAGTATACGTTAATACCAATAGGCCTTTAAGGCTAGATTCCTATTACAATCTGCTAAACCTCTAAATACGTATTCTATTACAGGGAATCTTACAGATAATCATATAATGCAAGAGTCTTGATGTTATGTATCCACCTCTGACCAACCATGAAAGATTTGCATTGAGATAATCCTTGTTAATGTTGTATTATTTGGCTAACCTAACTGAACATATTTGATTTTAAGCCTGTATGCTTGGTGGCTGCCTTTGGTGGAAACTTATGCAGCATTCAGAAGACCTAAGTTAGTTGTGACGACAAGCCAGTGATGAAGGCTAAAAGTCTGATTGGTTCATTAGGAAAAGTGGTGACAAATGCCATAGGTCTGATTTGTTTAATATGAAAAGTTATAACATATGCAACAGGACAGACATTTTTATTGTGAGAACCACATAGAAAGGTCAACATGACTTGAATTTTTATTCCACTGAGCATACACTATGCACAATACCAATCCGAAATAGCCATTTGCTTCTATGTTTATTTTTTTTATCCTACTTTTTTATTTCAAGTATGAGCTTTCCATTTTTAGGCGGCGGCATTCATTTTTCATTTTTGCTACATGAATAATGTAATTTTCCGTATGTTTGTTGAATTTCTGAGTGTACGGTATTGTGAATGCAATGATGAATCAGTGGGTGGATTAATTGATGCATGAGAAGAAAGGTGATTGGCAGAATCGACAGGCATATCATGAGCTACTGAGTGCTAAACTCGCTTGCGACTGAAGAAACACTTTCAGTTATTAGCCAGATCTAAGAGCTAAGATATTGGCTTTTCTAAAAACTCTAGCTGCTCTTTTTTTCTTTTTTCTCTAGAATTGGTAATAAACCAATGAACGCCCTCATCAAGATATATCAGGTCAGGTCTGTCCCAGTAGCCGCTTATGGTAGTGATGCTTGCAGCTACGTTAATCTGAGGGATCTGCAGGTGGCAGAGAATGTTTTTCTAGGCATCTGTTGGCAGTTCCAGCTTCTACCCGGCTTTTTATGGTTCATGAGGACCTGAAGCTGCCTTTACCTCCTGGATATTATTTCACTTCGCCCCCTGATCAGATGGCTTAATATCTTGGTGAAGCCGGAAAATTTTCTGGGAAGAGAAATAGTTCAGGACTGTTTGAAGGTTGACGGGTGGAGGTCAATTAAATAGTTGACTTATATTAGGGACACCTTTGTTAGGTTAGATATGCCTACATTGTTCGACTTACTCTCTTCTATCTCTAAAGATGATATTGCCCAGACCAGGAATAATGCTTTTCTGTGGAGGTCATCTGAGAGGGAAACTATTGAGCTGGAGAAACCCACACTACGCAGCCATGCTTTATTAGGTAGAGGTCCTGCCATTGAGTGGTATTTGCTCACCACTATTAATGTCCATCATCGATTTCCCCTTACCAGATTCAGGTTCAACCAGTTTCATATGCTGCCAGCTTTTCCTAAAAGTACTGACTGGAGTACAAAGTTAAACCCTTCCTTGTGATTAATTTTCTCCCCAGGATTTATCGCATTTGATTTTCTTCTGTGGCTCTTATGATATGCCCGAAGAATGTATCTAATCCCATTATTAAAAGTTTTGCACTTTGCACAAGTAAAACCTGCTGTACTATATCTACAGTCACTACCTGATGGGTATTCCACACATGTCATAGTTTGCTTTCTTGCCTCGTCCTCGAGGCTGAGAAAGTCGTTTCATATATGGAATGTCCAAATGTAAATGCTATTATTTTTCTGGGGATGAAGCTGTTTGTGGACATGTCATTTATATTCTTAGCATCCTTGGACAATGTATTTTAAGACGTGCTCTTTAATCGTTTAAATGAGATGTACAGTTTTTTTAATGCAAGTTTTATGGATATGAACCCCCTACCGATCAAGCTCCTGGTATTTCTCATGAATATTATGTTTTTATGGCTATAAGTGGCTTACTGCTATGTCAATTGAAATGTTTTATTTACTATGTGAACTGTGTGTATTCATTCATGTTTTTTGCACTTTTATGGTATTATTCAGACCAAATAAATTTATTTCTGATCTACAAGCCAGAACTTTTGGCACTGCCAGTGCCATTGCTTGTTTGAGTTAGGGAAACATTGGGTTCAATTACATTGCCCATCACATGGTGGTGCTCTGTCTGAGTATGCCTATTCTCTGTATGGTTGGGCTTCCCTAAAGCAGTAACACAGCAACATTTTGGCACTGAAGCATGTGGGGCTCATCCTGTAGTTGAGCCAATTCAAAAGCACACACATAAGATCCCACACTTTTCTAGACACTCCTCATCCTAAAAAGTGCATGACTGCACTCACTGCTGCAACACATTACAAGGTAGTGCATTTGTGAGCTGCTTTCTGGACAGTCTATGGGACATATTGAAATGGGTATGGCCAGAGCCGCTCTGGCCATTCTGCTCCTCAGGCATTTCCCCAGTACACTGCAGGCTGGGGGAGGGGCTTTTTTTCTGAGCAAGATGGGCAATTCCCCCACTGTGCTATTTCAATAAGGGCCTCCTAAAGTGTATGACTGGTTTGAACACTTTTGCCTGAGCGTATCTGGTTTCCAATTCAGCCCAGGGAACGGACTGGCAGCATTCTTTTCAGATGCCTCCTGAGTAAAGCCATAAGGATTGTAAATCATGTCTAGCTGCAGCTCACAGATATACTAAAGGGGTCAAATTCAAATTCAAATTTAAAAACTGCTTTAATCGATTTTGATTATAAAAACCATAAAAGCACAATGGAAAAAGTTAAAAACACATTATCATGGTTCATAAAAATACAATAAAAGATAAAAGTAAAAATACATTAAAAGGAAATTACAATGACTAGGAAGATTATTTTAGATCAGTTCATTGAGGTCCTGTATCTGATTACAATTTTTAAAAACGACGTCACAGAATGCATAGTCAGTTCATCTTCCAGCATTTGTGATCTCAAAAGAGTTATTCTACATTGTCTCAATCCCCATTTTCGTATCATAGGAATTAGAAATCTTTTCCTCTGCAAGGCATAGAATTTACAAAAAAGTATGCAATGTAGCATGGATTGAACGGAAATATCATCACAGGGACATAATATCAAGTTTTTAGACCAGTAATTTACTTCTGGGAATGTAACCAGTCTAAAAAAGCCCCCCCCCCCCCCTCCCCGGAATCGTGTGAGTAGCATACGAGAATAACAGCTTTGTATCTGAATCAGATGATTCTCCATGACTAAGATCTTACATTTCTCCTCCAGCCAACGTTTACTCTCTAAAAGGAGTAAACAAGTTTCTTTCAGTTTCTTCCTTGAAATAGTCTCTAAGGTGCTCGGGGAATCAAAATATTCCGGATGTCCAATGTCATTGGATAGTTTCTTTACATACATAATCCAGGGGATTCTTGAGACCCCCTGGAGGTTAAGACTGTCCATAATTATATCTCTATTTAAGCCTGTCTCATCGGTAGACCATACCTTGTGCCATAAGAGAAAAGGATTAACTTTTATAAGGTCTGAAATATAACGTAGACCTAGTTGCTTGTGGCACACATAAGTAGAGGTGGACCCTGGGGCGGCTAATAGGTAACAGAGGAATGCATTCTCACAAAGCTGTATGCTGTGATGTTCTGTTATTCCCCATATTCCTGCCCTGTATGTCGCTGTGGAAACACATTTAGATTTATATATGTCCACTAGCACTGGGACAGGTCGTCCCCCCAGCTTATTGGCAAAATTTTGAACAGCACCAATTGCTCGTGTGAACGCCAGTTTTCTCGCTTGGGACACCGCGGTCCTGGTCCCTTTTTATCAAAGTTAATACCCAGGTATGAAAATGTGTCAGTTGTATCCATTTTTGTATTTGAGAGGAAAATTTTACATATAGAAGTTCTTTTAGTGGTGCAGCACATAGTGAATGTCTTGCTTATATTTATTTTTAGACCTCTATCGCTCATATACTTTGAGAATTTGGTAAGCGATCTTTGGAGGCCGACTTGAGTCTGTGCCATGATTACTGCATCGTCTGCATATAGTAAAATGGGGGCTGGGGTATTCCTAACTTGGGGGTAATCCTGCTTGTCACGAATAAGATGAGAAGCTACAGTATTTATGTATAAGTTAAATAGGAGAGGTGTGAGTATACAACCTTGTCTGACTCCTTTGTTTATGCCAAACTTAGAGGTGCACTCGCCCTGTTTCCCAAACCGTACCCTCGCCCCAGCCCCCCGATATAACTCCTTGATAAAAATCAGAAGGTTTGATTCTATGCCCATTTGCAGTAAAATGGTCCAAAGTTTATCATGATTTAAGCAGTCAAAGGCCGAACTCAGGTCGACGAATGTTAAAAATAATTTTTCCCTTTTGGCCGCTACATAATTGGCTATAATCAATGCCAAGTTCAAATCTTGCTCTGTTGTACCAAGTCCTGCCCTGAACCCGTATTGAAATTGTGAGAGTATGCCTTTATCCTCCACCCATGATTGTAATTTGTTGAGTATAACCCTCCCGGCAACCTTCATGAGTGAATCCAATATGGTCGGTAGCATTTTGGTTCATTGCGGTCACCCTTCTTAAAGATAGGGACCACGATTGCCTCTTGCCATGTGAGGAAAAACCCATTTTTGTTGCAACTATTTAGGACATTAGTTAAAAGTGGGGCCCATAGCTCGATGTTAGATTTATATATATCTACTGGGACCCCATCCGGTCCTGGGGCTTTCCCTGCGGCACCATCGTTGATGGCAGTTTGAACTTCGGCCAGTGAGAATTCAACGTTTATTGGGAATATTTCCTGGGACGCGATTTCAAGTCCTCCAGTTTCATCTGGTCTTGCTTTCTCAGTTGGGTCATCTAGCTGATAAAGTTCTTTAAAATACTTGACCCAACAACCTTCGGTAATTGCCACTTCTATCGTGTCAGTTACCCTATCTGCGAAAAAAGGGGCGTTTACAGCCTTCCAAAAACCAATAATATCTTTAATTAGGCAGACTTGATGTAGTGCCTGCCAGGCTTCCTGTTTCAGTTGGCTCTTTCGGTTTTTGACTGCACGTTGATATGCAGTTCTAGCAAGTCTTACTCCGACCGCATTTCTCGGTCCGCTTTTTAACATCATCAGTAAGTGAGCATGGGCCTTTAACCTGTTTCAGGGGCCCTGTGAGGAGTTTACGTATTTCTTACGCAATTCTGAGGAAGGCCTCGGTGACTAGGGCATATCTACCAGTCGAGGTTAGGCATGTCTCAAATTCCTTATGTTTGTTTTTAATAAGGGTTTCAAAAAAGGCCACAGGCTCTACTTTGTTCCACTTTATCGCAAATCCATTCTTCTTTGCAAGGCTTAGTTTATAGTTGTAAAAGTTTTCGGTTAAATTAGTTTTTTTCTTTATTACTCCCTGCAAAAGAGAAGGATAGGCTATTATGGAGATGATCACTCAATGCCATGTCGCAAGTTTTATAAGTAAGATAATGGCAAGAATATCGGTTAGATATCAGGGCAAAATCTATTATTGATTTACATCCTCTTCCAATAAATGTAGGCTCGAAAGGGACCGGAGGGGAGCACAGTTCATTTGCAAAACCCAAATCTAATTGGAAGATCAAATCATTAAGGTAATTTCCCAAGGTTGTATGGGAAAAGTGTATGCAGGAGTCATCTCTGCCTGCACCCAGACCACAGATGCTCAGGTGACTATGCGGGCATAAAAAACAATTAAAGTTGCCCACCCATATAACACATGTGTCCCCTAGCGGTTTTTCTTCAATGTTCTTAATGTTTTGGCATATGTCCTCTAAAATCTTATTTACTTCCATCTTCGGGATGTTGTTGTAGAAGTTTATCAAGACTATATTTTGATTACCCTCAGCAATCATCTGCAGTATCTGGTGATATTCGGACTCTGTATCTGGTTTTACTGTCAAGTTAGTCAGGAGATTTGATATATAGATGCAAAGCCCCCCTTTATTGCTTCCCCTTAACGACCGCGTAGCAGGAGTGTAAAAGGTACGGTAACGGGGTCAATCACATTTACCAACAGAAGTGGAGTAAAAGGGGAATTGATTAATTCAGGACCCATTTTCACAAATAAATATCTAACTGTGATGTAATGTGATAATGTTACTTAGATAATACATTACAAAATAGGCTATTTGTGCTATTCAAACCCCTAAAACAACCACTGTACCAGAAAAATACTTTTTAAATAGGAAGAGTTCGTTTAATCACTTTAAAAACTTATGACTATGCTCTGGTTTTCCTTGACTAGGCATTGTGCCATGTGCCTCCCAGCTCCTTGTGATTAAGTTCTATGCTAGCCTCTCCCTTTGGTTGATTCATGAAAATATCTGAAATAATTCGGAGGGCCTCAGCCTGACTCCTGGTTGGTTTCTTTTCCTGTTTGGGTATTTTTGCAATACACATATTAGAGAGTCGTTCTCCGCTGCATGGACTGTGAGGGCTACTGTATCCGAATAAGCTAATATGCTTTTTTTAATGCAGAATCCTCAATAACCAGGGTTACCTTTTGGTGGCATGCTTTGTCGTTGGGATCTTCCTCTTCCGCTGTGGAAGGGGGCGTCCTGCAACCAGTGAATTACACAGGAGCACTGAGTTAAATAATAAGTGAGAATTGAAAAAATAGGAGTTGGCCGTTAATAGCATTAGAAAATACCTGGCTGGTAACAACTGCGATTTTAATGAATGCTCCATTCAGTGTGCTTAGAAGAAAGGGAAAGAAGAAGAGGAAGTTCTTAGGGGTGTAATAACCCTGGCAGAAACATTTTGAGAACCTTTAAGAGGAAGTTAGGCTGATTACACCCCTAAGAACTTCCCACTTCTTCTTTCCCATTTTTTAATCAAGCCGACTGGAATATTCATTAAAATCGCAGTAGCTACCAGCAAGGTACTCTTACCTCCCTACTCCTATTTTTTTAACTTTGCACTTATTATTTTACTCAGTGCTCCTGCGTAAGTCACTGGTTTCAGCATGCACTGTTCCGCAGTAGAACGGGAAGAAACCCAGTGATGAAGCATGCCTCCAAGGGGTAACCCTGGTGGGTGAGGTTTCTACGTACACAAATTAGCATTTTTGCATCTTCGGATGACATAGCCCACACAGTCCATACTGGCGAGTAGGGCTCTCTAATTTGCATTTACCTTGAGTGTGAAGAGGATTAGCCCTCCACTATTTTCCCTTTTCTCTCCCTCTCATCTGTAGTATAAATATAAATATTTTTCCAGCCTACCACAAAACCTCCTCCTCAGTTTAGTACATTGATAAAATGAATTGATTGTGCCTCGGAAAATAGGCTAGGAAATACTGGGAAGAGCATACGAGTTTCCTTTCTATCAGAGCTTTCCATTCTCACTGCTTGAATCAAGGAAGTGGTGGCAAAAAGGATAGTGAAGACTCACTTGCAATTGTCAATGGAATAGTGGAAAACTAAACAATCCCATTGGTGGAGATGCAATATTTCGGGAACTCGCTACCTGCTCTTTACATGGATTTATGAAATCCCTAAAATCTAGAAAAAGGCAGCACTGATAATAACATCAAGTCATTTAATAGTTCACAATTTTTGTCCAAATCTATTACTTTTCTGTAGTTCCAAAAACATTTATTTATCCTTTTTAATCATTCTGTGCCCAGTGACTATAATGACAGAAGGTGCCTCATTCAGAAACACCTGGTCACTCCAAACATATTGTGTCAGAAAAAGTAGCGGCCATCAAGAATTGTGTTATTGTAATAAACACGGGACTTTATTGTCTTTGTGTGTATTGCCTGGTATTTTAAGTGGCAGTAAGTGTAATAAAAAGTAAATGCACTCTCTACTAATAATGCATTCAACTTGTCTGGTAAATCGAATTGTGCCAGTAGACCAGAGTTACAATAATCCCTACATTAGCAGTCAAAGAAAGGAAACTATAGCATATCACCTGGTTAAAATAATCATAAGCTGTTTCTCAGCGGTTGCCTTAAATTAATCTATTTGTTTTTCAAAACATAGAAAACACTGCTGGAAAAAGCAGTTCAATACCCTCCTTACTATGCACAATTACAGCAAAATTAAGTGAAATTGCGCTTCATTACATGAAATCCAAATCAGTCAATTTGGGGTATATTTTAGAGTGAAATGTTATGTTATGTTATGTTAAGAACATTTATAACGCGCTCGGATACTCGTGAGTGTCCCGGCGCCGAACCAAGGGGGATAGCAAAGGGCTTACATGAACAAATGCGTCATCAATTTTTTCTTAAATACAACAAGGTCCTGGATGGTACGCAGACCCAGAGGAAGGGCATTCCAAGCAGCTGACGCTTTAACTGAGAAGGAACAGCCTCCTATCCTCTGACGCTTAAAACGCGGGACCCGGGCCAGAAATAAAGATGAGCAGCGCAGAGAGCGCTTAGGCGTGTAAAAAGAGACGCACTTCTGAAGATAGATAGGGCCATATTCGTGAAGCGCACGATGTGCCATGACCAATATCTTGAATTTCACCCAGCCAATGATACAATCGCAGCTGGAGATGGACACTATCCCTGGAAGACAGGCCAGATAAAAGTCTGTCTGCAGTATTCTGCACCACCTGAAGCCTCCTCAGCCGGTAGCCAGGAATAACGGCAAAAAGGGCATTCGCATAATCCAACCGCGACAGGATCAATGCACAAGTAATTGTTTGCCTTGCCGCCGGAGGTAGAAGGGTAAAAAACATCTAAAAGATTTCAGTAAGGCAAAGCAACCGCCGGCCAGCTTCTTGATATGGTCCGCAAAAGAAAAATCTTCGTCGAACCAAACCCCGAGATATTTAGCTGGCCGCCCAGTAGAGGTGGGACATGAGAACTCAGGGGGCCAGAGCTGTTCTCTGAAATTTTGAGGAAATGAGCCAAAGAGTAAGATCTCAGATTTCCCCTCATTACATTTGAGTTGTGCCTCTGCCATCCATTTAAAAATAGATGACAGGCAAAGTTGGGCCCGGAGCATAGAATCTTCCCCCTTTGCCTAGGTGAAAAGCAGCTGGGTGTCGTCCGCGTAGGCCAACACCTTAGCCCCCATTGCCTCTGCTAAATATAGCAGGGGAGTCATATAGATATTAAATAAAAGGGGACTAAGGTAAGAGCCCTGCGGGACACCTGTTAAAACTGACCGTGGAGCGAAGGAACAAGGAGGAATCCAAACCTGCTCTGACCGCCCCTCAAAAAAGAGCGAAGCCAACCCCACACAGCACGCGATAACCCAATACTGGCCAAGCGTGACAAGAGCAAAAAGTGAGGGACCGTATCGAACACAGCAGAGAGGTCAAGCAAAATTAGTGCCATCCTCCCGTCTGCTTCAAAACAGTCCCGCGTAGCCTCTGCCACCTCGACCAGTACTGTTTCCGTGCTGTGCGACTGCCGGAACCGAGACTGTGCTGGTTGAAGCAGATCCTCCTTTCCCACATAGTCAGTAAGCTGTTTATTGATGGCCTTCTCACAAACCTTAGCCAGAGCAGGGAGAAGAGAAATAGGCCGATAGTTCACTGGGTAGCGAGGGTCAAGAGACTGCTTTTTCAAAAGAGTCAAGATCTTTTCCTTCTTCCCCGCCTCAGGGACCACCGCTGTCTGGAGGGAAAGATTATTATTATTTTTTTTTATATTTCTTTTTATTAAAGCAAGGCAACCACAGAATACATGAGTGCTTAGAACATACGAGGGTCGTCCACAATATCAACATACGATACAATTAGTGATGAACTGAGGGGGGGAGGGTAGAGGAGGATAGGGTACTGAAGAGACACAACGTCAGCGTCAATAATAAGGGGTCAGGGGGAAAGTGGGACATCAAAGGTTGCAGTCGCAGGTGGTACACATATGTTCCCCCTGTATCGATTCCACGGGCCCCATATATTATTCCATTTCCTCGGGCGGCCACGAGCCAAATACACAGTTTTCTCCCGGAACATGCACCAATCCATGTTTTCTATTCACACCTCAATAGTGGGCGTACTCTGGGACCCCCATTGCTGTGCTATGTTCCCTTTAGCAATCATGGCCCCCAAAGTCACCCACTGAGTTTGTGCCGTATTGAGATCAGTCGGCTCCCAGACATTCAACAAACATCGCCTACCTTCTGGCAATAGAGCCACCCCTGTCACCTCCTGCATTACCCCGTGGACCCTGCCCCAAAATTCAACCACATATCGACATTCCCATATGATATGGAGAAATGTTCCCAAGTGCCCACATCCTCGCTGACACAGACCCTCTGTCGTGAAACCCATTCGTACCAATCGAGGACCTGTGATATATACTCTGTGTAGTATTTTAAGCTGTACCAATCTCAGTCGTGCTGGAATCGCGACCTCCTTTGGTGAGGAGATCGCCGATTGCCAGTCCTCATCATCAAGTTCTAGGCCGTCTTGGGTCCATCTATCCCATAGTTATATCAAAAGGTCCGCTCTATGATTAATCAGCTTCTTATAAACAAGGGAAATGGTACTATCAGGCAGATAACCATCCAATATACGGTCCTCCAATGGGGCGGTCTCCGGTATCTCCACCCCCTCAGGGAAAACCGATGTCAGTGCATGACGAACCTGCACATATCGAAAGTATTCTGACTCTCCTAATTCGTATTCAGTCTGTAAATCTACAAATGACTTAACCTTTCCTTTCACCCAGAGGTCGCCTACTGTGGAAATGCCAATAAGATACCATTTGTCAAAACCCTTTGTGTTCCACAGTCTGCCGAACATCTCAGAGCCGAAAAGCGGGGTCGCTAAAGTCAAACGGTCTTTCCATCCAAGCGAGATAGTAGCATCATGCCATATCCGCACTGCCTTCCTAGTCGGCCCAGTCAAACTCTTCTCCACAGACCTAGTATACAGCGCTCTGTTGTAATTGCCTCCAGGAAGTATCCATCTATCCATGGCATAGCCGGGATCTGACACAGGCCCGTACATACCATGATTAATAGCCGCCAACTGCGACGCCCAATAATATCTTTTGATATCAGGGAGAGCAATCCCCCCATCATACCACGGGAGTGTCAATTTAGCCAATGCTATACGCGGTCTACCATCCCACAAAAACTTCCGTTGCAAACCCTCCAACTCGCCAAAATACTTTGCTGGAACGATATCAAGGGTATTCTGAAGGGTATAGAGAAAATGAGGAAGTGACATCATTTTAAAGAGGGCAGCCCGACACGACAGCGGAAGCCTCCGACCATCACGCAACATCACGCTTCAGCCGAATCAACGGGGGGAAAAGGTTCTGTTCGTATCTGACAACGGGATCCTTAGAGAAATATATCCCGAGATATTTGAACCCATCCTTTGTAATTTGAATCGGACAATTACGAGGCAACACAGGCGCATAACCACACAGGACATACAAATAAGATTTCTCCCAATTTATAACCACTCCCGAGTTTCTACCATAGGAGAGCAGAACATCACAGAGAGCATTCAACGATTTCCTTGGAGAGGTCAGATACAATAAAATATCGTCCGCATATAATGAAATGCGATCTTCGAACTGCGGAGACCATCGAATACCCTTGATCGAAGGCTCCCAGCAAAGCCAAGCCACTAAAGGTTCAAGGGCCAAAGTAAACGAAAGAGGGGAAAGGGGGCAGCCCTGTCGGGTGCCCCTCCCAAGACAAAATGGTGCCGAAACCCGACCGTTAACCACTACTTGAGCGAGGGGTGCGGTATAGAGAAGACGCACCCAACTGATGAAGTCTGGGCCGAAACCAAACTTGGTCAAAACTGCCCATAGATACAGCCATTCAACGGTATCAAAAGCCATTGTGGCGTCTAATGACGCCAAAACGGCTGGCTCCCGTAACATAGAGGCCCTCGCAAGAACCCCATGCAGACGCCTAAGATTCAACGCAGTATTCCTGTGCGGGATAAAGCCAGATTGATCTGGATGGATAAGTTCACTAATGACCTTAAGCAATCTGGTAGCTAACAATTTAGCCAAAATCTTGGGTTCCTCGTTCAACAACGAGATCGGCCGATATGAAGCACATCTATTCCTAGGCTTCCCTTCCTTATGAATCACCACTATCGACGCCAGTCTCTGATCTCGAGGGAGAAGACCACACTCTCGAGATTCTAAGAACATGTCTCTCAGATAGGGAGCAATCTTCTCTGGCCTAAGCTTGTAGAGTTCAATCGGGAGACCATTGGGGCCCATTGCCTTACCCGAATTCAGGGAGCGCACCGCTAAGGCCACTTCCTCCGCGGTAATCCTACCATCAATGAGGTCGCGATCCGCGACAGATAGACACGGAAGCGCTATGTCTCGTAACAATAAGCGAGAATCCTCCTCCGGTCTATCAGATACAGAAGAGTAGCTAGAGCAAAAGTGATCGGCGAAGCAGTCCACTATCCCCTGCGGACCAGTTATACAAACAACACCCTCCGCTTCAACCTCAGGAACTACGCAACTAGCTCTGTCTTTCTTGTCCAGCCAAGCAATCAATTTGCCAGCCTTGTCACCAACGTCGTAAAGACGCCACTGCTGTTCCCGACTAAGGGCCTTCGCCCCATCCGTGACCAACGTTCTGTATTCTAGCTGCTTCAACTGCAGGACATGTAGTCTAGCGCGGGTCACCTCTTGCTCAAGCTCCCGTTCTAAGCTAACGATATCGGTCTCAATTCTAACCGCATCCTCCTCTTTCTGCCTTTTGACACCTGTAATAAGGGACAAAGCCTGGCCCCTGAGCACCGTCTTAAAAGCCTCCCATAGAGAGATCGACGAGGAGACTGAGCCTTCATTATCCTGGAAATAATGCTCCAATGCTTTTACCAAATCATTCCGAATCTTAGGGTTGCGCAGATACCAAGGGTTAGTGGGGGCTATCCTCCCCCCTGAGCCAGGAGCTAGTTCAAATCTAAGCAAAAACGGGGAATGATCCGAAACACCCCTAGCCATATGAATGACCTCTGCGACATACGACGCCTGGGCTGTAGGTACCAAAACATAGTCTATCCTCGAAAGACTGCCATGGGAGGCCGAGAGGCATGTATATTGCTGCTGATTGGAGTGGAGCAACCTCAAGCAATATATCATGCCCATTGTCTCAATAAAGTCAGGCAACCACCTATGGGTCCTTCTGATATCCCTAGGGGGATATCGGTCCAACACACCAGAAACTACTGCATTAAAGTCACCACCCAGGATCAAGAAACCACCCGGAAGATCCAGTATAACCCATCCCAGGTCAGCAAATGTCGCAGACTGCAAGCCAGGAGGAACATAAAGAGAAAGCGTAGAGCCCTCCCAGCGTCCCGATACAGCAGCATAGCGCCCCCTATCATCCAAAACAATAGATTCCACCTCTAATGGAAGAGAATTTTTGAGAAGGATGCCAACCAAGATTAATAATGATGTTCACTTCCTCGATGACAACCTCAGCCGAGGGTGCCAATAGCCTCGCCAGGCAGGGGTCTGCAGGTGATCCTGATTTTAAACTTTTCCGTAGTTTCAGGCAATCCGAGCACTCAACGGCCTTAAATTCTGACTGAGTGTCCTGCATCAACCACTGTACCCTCCAAATTAGTGTCCAGATGGCTACTACAAGATGTAAAAGTAGATTGAATGGCCAAGATCTTATCTCTGAAAAAGCTGGAAAGCATATTGCACCAGGAGGGCGAAGATGGCATCGCACTAGCTTGGGCCTCAGGGGACATAAAACTCTGGACAATTGCATGAATTTCTCTAGAGTTATTATTGGCCGCTTCAATACCGGCTGAACAGAATTGCCCTTTAGCAGCTTATAGCGGCATAATATATATTTTGCTTATCCCTGAGCTTACACTTAGCAGCTAAACAGTAGCCACTCTTCCTCAATGCCCGTTCCAGAGTTTTGCAGTCATGCTTCAGCACTTTAAGGGACACATTGAACCAAGGCTTAGATGGTGAATCTCTAGCCCGTCTAACAGAGCGGGGAAGAGCCACCGACGCAACAGTAGTGGAAATCCAGCTAGAGAGCCCAGCGACCTGGTCCTCAAGTTCTCCAACCAACCTGGGTCTGGAAGCGGCCAAGGCCGTGTTAAACTCTACAGGATCAATCCTGCCCAAGCCTGAATTATGGCTCAAAAGGGCTAAAGGCTCCGCCTTAGAAACCTCCCAGGAAAAATTAGTAATAAAGTGGTCTGACCAGGTAAGTGGGAAGGGTAACCTGCTGCTCAAGAAGAGCCAGCTGTAAACATTCAAGCAAATCTTGTGTATCCTTATTACCAGCCTGGTCCAAATGTATGTTCAGGTCTCGTAGGACCATATAATGGGCAAATCTGACAGCTTAAGTAGTGACTGCATCCCCCCAGGCCTGAAGAAACGGACCTGCTGGACCAGGGGGCCTATAAATCAATGAGCGACCCAAGGTAAAATGTGCTGAGAGCCGCACACTAAAGTCAATGGCTTCACAGCCACCCCAGGAAGTGGCCTCTTCCATCCTAAGTGCCCACCTTTTTCTATAAACATTTGCGACTCCGCCTCCCCGCCCCCTCAAACGATCCGCTCTGAAGATTTTATAGTCCGGCGGTATAGCCAGAGTGACAATCGGGTCCGCTGAGGGGTCGAGCCAAGTTTCAGTCAAAAACAATAAATCCAGGTCGTGGTCCACTAGGAGCTCGAAAACTTCGGGTCGGGCTCAGCTGAGGTGCCTGAATTCCGAGAAAGCCTAAACCCACAGCCATGGCAAGCATTTTTTGGTGCTTTAACTAAATTCCAACGACCTGCATGACAATGAAAGCAGGCATCTAAAGCCCACAAAGCAGCCACCGTATATCTCCTACCCGACCCTGGAAGCTCCTGGGCAGAGTGGCTGGCTCTGGCCGCTTCCGGGACGCTGACAGGCACAGACGGGCTTGCCTTCGGCGCGGCTTCGACGCGCCCACTGCGCGCCTGAGCCACACGCATAGAAATAGTACTAGGAGCCCGAGGAACTAGACTGCCAACTGTCCAAGATGGCGGGTCCTCGTGGCACCAGGGGGAAAGGCAGGAAGAGTACACTTACTGCCCCATCATTCTAAGACAGGTGTTACATCAGATATCTGCTCAATGAAATTAAATTATAAAGAACATGGCTACTCGGGGGCATCCCCGTGCTACGGAGTGTGCTAGCGGAAACAAATGGAGTATAAGGAAAGAGCCAGGTTTTTAGTAGTTTGCGGAAGGATAGAAGGTTGGATTCGCTGCGGATGGCAAGGGGCAGGGATTTCCAAAGCTTGGGGGGCGTTGTACGAAAAGAGACGACCCCCTGCGGGTGCCTTCTTGATTCTGGACATGAAGGCTAAATGAAGGAGGTCAGACCAAAGCTTTCTATTGGCTTTGTATGGTCTGATCATATCTTTTAGGATAGGGGGGCCCTTGCCATGAAGGATCTTGTGAGTTGTGCACAGGGTTTTAAAGTGGACTCTCTCCTGTATTGGGATCCAGTGGAGAGATCTTAGGGCGGGCTTCGCTGAGCACCAATTTTTTTGTGCATGTGAGGATCCTGGCTGCCGAGTTCTGAACGACCTGGAGTTTAGCGATGACTGTTTTAGAAGCACCCAGGTACAAGGCAAACCATAATCCAGTCTGGATAGGATAAGCCCCTTGATAAGTAGTTTCCTGGAGTCAGGAGGTAGGAGGGGAAGGATTTTGCGGGTAGTTCGGAGAAGACCAAAACAGACGCTCGCGGTTTTCCTTGCTTGGGTATTAAACGTGAGGTCCTGTTCAAGCCATATTGCCAGGCTTTTTATGTCTTCTTTTGGCATAGGTGCTGGTCCCATGCAAGATGGCCACATAGTATCGGGTGAGAAATTAGATTGGTTGCCTAATACCAGGATCTCTGTTTTTTCACTGTTCAGTTTGAGATGGGAGCTGTTTATCCAGCAGGTAATGTCTTTGAGACAGGAACATAGATCTTCGGGAGAACGATCCAGCTGAACCAGTGATACGATAAGCTTGGTATCATCTGCGTAGGTGACCAGTTTAATACCATGAGGGGTAACTATTTTCTCCAGTGGGGACATGTACACGTTGAAACGTGTAGGGCTCAGGGAAAGAGACCTGGGGAACTCCACAGAGCAGAGGAATCGGTTGGGATTTAATTTTGCCCTCAAGGACTTTGGAGGATCTGTTATGTAGGAAGGATTTCAGCCAGGACTGGGCCAATTGGCATTTAAAACTCCAGAGAAAGCAGATTTAAACCCAAATCCAGCCGAATATGTCCACAGGTAATTCCATTAACCTGTTCCATACTTCAGTGCGTGAATGCATGTGCTAAATGATCTGGAAAAGGAACACCAAAAAATATCTACCAAAAAATATTACCGAGGGAAAAGAAAGTGCAACAACATACTGTACTGATAATCAAGAAAGCAGATAAGAGTGGAAAAGTGGTCATCCCACACAAGGATGACTACATAAAAGAAATTAATCAACAACTGACAGATCCTACGAGGTGCACGAAACTACAGAAAGACCCCACACCAGAAACACAACTCGAACTTTCACGACTTTTAGACAAATAGAGCAACAAAGACTTCATTACAAACATCCGACTATGGCTACAATGTACACTCTCCCCAAAATACATAAACCTGGCTTTCCATCAAAAGGAAGACCCATCATTTCAGGGGTAGACTCTGTTTGCTCTAAACTTGTAGAATTCACTGATAACGAGTTACAACCCTTCATGCAAGACCTACCATCTTACGTAACAGATATAAAGGACATACTCCAGAAAATCAATGACATTGAGTGGCATTTTGGCAACAGTAGACGTTCAGAGAACAATAGTACAGCAGCAATGACGTCGGACTTCTGCAATACTCTGGGCGGATTTTTCATCAATAAAGTTTCATCAGTATATGATTCCTTTAAAAGACTCAATATAGTTACACCCGCCCAGGTACCCTTAGAACCTATTAAAGAATCCATGATAAAATCGCAGAGTCCATGGTTTCAATTCGCACCACCCTCAGCAGATCAGATTGTGCAAGTGGTGAAGACCACTAGATCCGGCAGCCCAATGGACCCTTGTCCACCCAAGGTGATGCAGCTTTTCCCGGAACTGCTGCGTTTACAACTAGAGAAACTATTCACACAAATATTAAAATCTGAGATTTTTCCAGACGCCTGGAAAACCACCTCGGTGATGCCACTTTAAAAAAAATCAAATTTAGATTCTGAAGAGCCGGGTAACTACAGACCCATTGCCAGGATACCCTTCGCAGCTAAAATTCTGGAAAAACTTTTGAACAAGCAGATGTCACAATTCCTCTCGGAAGGAAATTTACTAGACCACTCACAATTTGGTTTCCGAAAGGGACATGGGACAGAAATGGCACTGCTAACGGCGGTGGAAGAACTCAGGAGTGTTCTGGATAAGGGAGGGAAGGCTGCCTTGGTACTTCTGGACCTATCAGCGGCCTTCGATACGGTTAGCCATGAGACACTCCTGACCCATTTGGCAGAAGTCAGAGTGCATAGTTCGGCACGTGCTCTTCTGGCATCCTACTTGTTTAATGTTTACGGATTTCTAGAGCCCATGGCTGCCCGTGAGCGTCCCAGCGCTAATGATAGAGACGAGCGAGAACAGATGAGCAATAGAACTTTCTCAGTAGAGCTGGGGGAGGCAAGATCCAAATCATTTAGCTCACCGTGTGGGGTGCCCCAGGGGTCATCTTTAAGCCCTACCCTTTTTAATCTGTATGTAGCCCCGTTAGCAGGAATCATAAGGGAAAGCGGCTTTATCCCAGTTTCCTATGCCGACGACACCCAGATAATGGTGTCTATTAGCAAGGATGCCAAAGTGGCTGTGGATAAATTCAGATCATGTATGACGCAAGTCAGACATTGGATGCTGAATAACTGCTTGAAGTTAAATGGGGATAAAAGTGAAGTACTGGTGCTTGGGGCTGATCCAAACACCTGGTCCCCGGAATGGTGGCCAGATAGCCTTGGTAACTGTCCGGCTCCAGTAGAAAAATTGAAAAATCTGGGTATGACTCTAGACATCAAACTCTCATTTGATGCTCAGGCCAGTAAACTGGCTTCATCAGTCTGGTACATTCTGAAAATGATTAGAAAAATTCTGCCCTACATTCCAGCTGATGCTCGGAAAACGGTGGTGACTGCCACGTCCTTGTCAAGGATAGACTATGGGAATGCCTTGTATGCTGGGGCCAAGGTCCAAATTCTAGCAAAACTACAACATTTGCACAATGCAGCCAAAAGGCTGGTGCTGGACATTCCCAAATATGAGCCAATTGCCCATAAACTAAAAACACTTCATTGGCTCCCCATCGCCAAAAGAGTGCAGTTTAATTTGCTATGCCTGGCTTATAAGGCGCTTCACGGATTTGGCTCGCAGTTCTTAAAAACCCATCTGAAACTGTACGAACCTACCAGGCTTCTTAGATCCAGCCAATCCAAATTAATCTGGGTTCCGAAACATAGATGGGCCAGATGGGGAGGGAGAAGTTTCTTACTACACACAGCAAAGGTATGGAACCTGCTCCCAATCTCTATTAAAGACAGTCCATCCCTGCTCTCTTTTAGAAAAGCAGTGAAAACTTGGCTCTTCACTGCCTGCTAGACTCTGTACTGTCGGACCAGAAGTCTCTGACTGTCATAGTGCCAAGACGCCCATGGGCATTTGCGCGCTCTATAAAATGATAAATCAAATCAAATCAATCAAATCTAAGCCTAAACACGCCAACCAAACACAAAGACAGCTTGGAAGCCATAGGAAAACGTTATCAAGATCAGTACATCTGGCATAAAAGGAATCAAATTATACTGGAAATGCTAGAATTCTGCCTGACCAACAATTTCTTCACATTTAACAAAAACATATACCATCAACAAAAAGATACTGCAATCAGTGCAAACTTTGCTCCACAATACACCTGCATTATCATAGATGAAATTGAAAAATATTGGTTTTAGAATGAGATTTGCAACATACTGCAAGAACATCACCTTCTAGTGTTGATACATCAACAATATCTTGATACTATGGCAAGGTACAGAATCGCCACTGAGAGAATAGATTGGGATTCTCTCAGACAACAGTCAGTCACATCGATATATCCAAAAAGTAAGTGCATTATCTAAATTTCACGATTTTTGTGAGTATAATCAACTACACAGCAAAATGCACAGGAAAAGTACACCATTGAACGCCATTCTGCAAACCACAAGCTGTCACCCGAAGAACACAATAGCAAATATCCCCAGAAGTGAATTTTGCAGAGCAAAAACAAAAATTGCAATAGAACAACAGTACATCTACAAAAATCTATTGAGATGACAGACAGGCTTAACAAAATAGGCTACGATCTGGATACTTTAAACAAAACAAGACTGGAAGTGGATCAACTAGATAGAAAGAAACTATTGGAAACCCAAAGAAAGCCGTAAAAAACCTCACAACTGATATGGTTTATCACAAGATTCTCTAATGGTCAACATCACATTAGGAAACCCTTAAGAAAACATTGGTAACTCAACTAACAATCCACAAATCTCTAAGGAACTCAAAACTTATCCACAAATCAGATTAACCAGACCACCAAATCTCCATCAACAAATCTGCAGATCACACCCAAAAAGTACCACCATCCTGGATAAACCTACCGGTTACTTTACTAGCCACAACTGCTCCATCTGCAAATTGGGTAGAAACAAAACCAAAGTCAAAGTCAAAGTCAAAAAGTTTTTATTTGTACTGGTACTCAACCGAGGACCACAAATATAATTCAACATATACATAGTAAAAAAGTTTGTCAGTTTCTCAGTACAGAGCTAAAAACAGTTTCAGAAATTTGTACAAATTATAGCAGGTAAATTCATTCGGGGGTTGTTTACATAGACTAATAAGGTCTTTCTTCGACTGAATTCTGCTAGAATGATAAATAGGCTCAAGAAATCTTGTGCGAGCTGACGTTACATTCTGGTTCGGACATATAAATAACAAGTGCTCTAGAGTCTGGTCGCCGCCTGCGCACAAAGTACATAAAGGCGATCCACCCGGAAGCCATCTTGAAGTATATGAAAGTACAGGAAGGATACCCAGTCGAAGCATGGCAATTGTTCTCCTTGCACCGTGGGTCAAGGTTAATTTGATATAGGATCGGCACTGTTTGTATTCTAGTGTATCGACAAAAGATTTATAAGTAGGTAGTTTACTACAGTGCTTAAAGAAACAAAACCAAATCTTGCAGCATAAATATCAACCACCATCAAATTAAAGACTGGATCAACTGCGAGGGTACGTTTGTGATAAATGTAATCTTCTGCCTCTGTGAACAGGCATACATTGACAGCACTATACGCCCACTTAAACAGAGGATCCAGGAGAACTACAGAAACATACAGAAATCAGACACAAAACACCCACTGGTTAATCACTTTATCACCAATCACCAACACTAACAAACCTTCACCTCTCTAGGTCTTGCAAAACAAAAGAAAAACGCCAGAGGGGTAATCAAGAACTTGCCCTCCGAAAACGTGAAAGCAAACTAATCTTGAAGTTCAACACCATGGAAAATGGCCTAAAAAATATGCTGAACTGCACACCCGACTCTTATAAGACATATAAGTCTATCAACAGACCAATGTTTATTCAACTCTGCCATGACACATAAAGTCACCAGATTGACATTGAAATGCACCCTTCTTATGGATATTTCAAAGCTATATCCTAACATTTTTCAGACTTTTGCCAGGATATAAAAGGTTACCAGATTGCCATGGCAATATACACTGCGCATTGATACTTGGAAGTTATACTGGACTGTACCTCTCAACATGATTCTGAACGGTTCAATAATGTATTTCCTCATGTTCCTCTCCCCTCTACGTACCTCTTCCATAAGACTAGTACAGCCTCACTATGACAGTTCCAAGATCATTATCCCCACTCCATTTATGAGAGCCTTTAGGTGCTCCCGCTAAACCACCTGGAAACAATTAAATACAACAACTGAATTTCCTTTATCACTGTCCTACTACTTTCTTGATCCATCACGTACTGTTGAAGAAAGAAAGCCACGTGTCCCACAAAGCAATTGGACAAGTTTATCCATTAACAGTAAAACTTCAATCTACAGGTAACCGCTTTAGGGACCACCTCGATTTCCAATTGGCACAAGTCAAGAACCAAAAACACACTGTTTGACATGACTGTCTTTCTGACACTTCCCACACCTTAAACATGATTGTTTTATAATCTTCGCTTACTGATTAATGACTTGTCCCCTTTGTCCAAAGAGTACTTTCTGACACTTCTCACACCTTAACTATGCTTGCTTTATAATCATCGCTTACAAATTAAGGACCCATCCCTTCAACCAAAGAGCACTCCATATTTGTTGCTATCAAACGGTATTCTCACAAATAATGCCAATAACATTGACATTTGGTTGAATCTACTACTACTTTTCTTCAGCAGATCCTAACAGAGGCACCAGCCTAAAAGTGAGCCTACTGTGCTATTCTCAATCACACCATTAGAATAATAGAGATTAAAGAAGGACTTAAGTGAAGTTGTAATAAAATGGCGCCCGACAGGGATGTAACTTCGCTGATGAACACAGAACCACAGAGAACTCTTAGAGAGCATTCAATCACTTTTGGTAAGCCTGCACGCTTTTCAAGCACAAATGGTAGGTTAACATGTCAAGCATGTCATACAAATGTGGATTAAATATAGTAGCACTGACTTAGACCAATTGTAATTAGAATGCGTTTAAGCTCAAAGTACCCAACGGTAGTTGCAGCCCTACCGCGCTAACAATTGCTTGGGAATGCAGATTCATGAACACTGACTACTTACTTTTAATTATTTTTCTGTATGCTTTTGCCCATACAAATAAGTGCACCAGAACTTCCTGGCTATCAAGCAAATGTTATAACTATTACGCATTTACTCGCACAGTTTAAAATGAGAGCAGCATGTAGACCGGTGTCCTACTTAGACCACATATTTGATCAAATGCGCTTACGTCCTTAATGACTTTGTATTCAGGACTTGCGATCTATGGATAATGCTGACCTGATTATTAAATATTCCATCAGTAACAATTATTAACCTTCTTTACTCATTGTCACTACTAAGCATAAGGAACTATTGTACCTGTTTTCCCCTAATCCCTCATTTGAGGTCCTGTTAACGAACACCTTTTCATGTCGTTATAATTTCCTTTACTCACAAGTCATGTGGTGATCCCTTCCTTGGGTCAACATCCCCCTATCCTTAGCATAATAAGTAGTTATAAAACGTATTACAAAATGGCTTCATGCTTTTTGATTTATTTAGTCTTGAAAAAAGCCCTAGGTTTGCATGTATCGGCATGGCAAAACACTTGTTGGCTATACATTCTTCACAAAAGAAAGTTTGAACAACAATAAAATCACTGAACTAGGATGATCTTTGTGTATGGATTAAATACTTCTCACATCAAAATAGGCCTAACCAATCTTGACGGTACAATTTTGGGAAAATTAAATAACAATAAAATCTATGGAGAACACACACATCTCTCTTTCAGCAAATTTCAATAAGAAGTGTAGTTGGCCCTTCCCTCATATGAGTGTCCTTAGATCCACCACACCAAAAGCAAGCACCTCAAACAACAGCTATAGAGTGACAGGCCTAGAGTGTGTCGAGCCTCTCACAGTTATCTCCAGTCTAAGTCCAGTTGCCAATTTTCAGCTAATTACTTACAGGAAAAGGCATCTTGCAGCTTATTGTCTCCCTGTAGCCACACAGAGGTCAGACAACTTAACCTTGGAGCCCCTGTTTTTCTCCTGGGTTCAAGACGGAGCAGGTCCAGTCCTTCAGGGAGTCCGTCAGGGATCCTCTCAGGTCACAGACAGCATGTACAGTCCTCTTCTGATCTTCTGCAGGCCCAGAAAGTGTTCTGAAGTGGGTGCCTGAAGACACCACATTAAGGCCTGATAACACTAGAGGATGGGGTGACTCCTGCCCCCTCTCTGAAACACTTCCCAGGGCCAACCCTACCTTATTTTTCAGCAATTCCTGTTTGCTTATTGCAAACAACCCCAAAATACAA
Source organism: Lissotriton vulgaris (assembly GCF_964263255.1). NCBI lineage: Eukaryota > Metazoa > Chordata > Amphibia > Caudata > Salamandridae > Lissotriton > Lissotriton vulgaris. The sequence goes on from NC_141693.1 coordinate 1,236,171,148, forward strand.
GGTGTCATGGTGTTTTCAAGATGGCGAAAGTCTTCGGCCAAACAACACTTGAGCACTGAAGGGGGATGGGGTGTATGAGGAGTGTACTATGATAATTCTAGTGTCATCAGACATCTAACACTAACATTCAGTTTGGAGCAGGGACTGTGCCCAAAACAAATCAAGAGACAGAAATATGGTAGGACAAAAGCAAGGTCCTCCAGCATCCAGAGAGTGGGTACATAAGAATTGTCTTAGCATTCTGTTCTCTCCCTTTCAAGTCGGCCACAAGTGTTATGTGTGAACCCAGCAGACCAGTCAAGTAGGATTTGACACTGTGGTGTCAAAAAGTATGCCACAGCCCCCACCCTGCATATTCTAGGGAGTTCATAAGAATCTGCCTGTTTAGGGCAGCCTATTGTTTGTGCGTTAAAGGCATTTTGACACCTTTTTCACACCTATTATAGGACACTAACTGGCTGCAAATTAGCCCCCAGGAACCTCAGGCAGGGAAAAGGTAGCTTTCTACAAGTTCATTTTCCTTAATATATATATTTTTTTTAAACTGACAACACCATTGAGCTGGACTTTAATAATTATAAAAATGTGTTGTTTCATTATTTTTCTAGTTGGTCCGGTTCTTGATTTTCTACATAGGACAACTGGGCCTGCACAGTAAAAATAGATTTTGGGTGCTAGTCAATGTAGGGACTTTTAAACTTAATATTTGTACAAATCTTACTTTTAAATACAATGCACCCTGTCTTATGAGCTACGATGCCTACATAGGAGTGACTTATTAATCATTAAAAGGAAGGTTGTATCTGACAAAATGGGAATATTTCAAGTGCTCACAGTGCATGCTTTGCACAGTTACAGTCAGGCTTCAGTGGTAGGCCTAAAGCAATGTTTGCCTTGCCACTATTATAGATGGCACTGTTGGTGCTGCTGTCTCTAAGGGAATTTTATTTCCAGGTCCTTGGTTACATTTTCTACCGCATACTAGGGACTTACAGCAAAGCTAAATATGCCAACAAGGAATATGCCATTTTGACCATGTTTAAAAGGAGAGCACAGGCGCCTTTACACTGATTAGCAGTGTTAAGGCGCACAGAGTTCAAAAGCCAGCGAAAATAAAGGGTCTAGGAATTAGTCAAAAATCCTGGGTGAGAATGCAGAATTAGGAAATTTCCTAAAGCGCATAATTACATGAAGTGGCGTGATGGCATAGTTTCAGGAATTTGATTTAACAAGAGTAATACAAAATTCCTGATATTATGTGATTTTTGCCAGTGTCTTAGTCCAGGCAGTTAATCCCTGGGTGCCAGAATAGGGTAGGTTTACAGTGTTCTGTCAGCAGAGGGCCTCAGGACCTGCTCTCTCACCAGTCCTGAATCACAGTAAGTGCAGAGCTCAGAGTCCCAGAAGATCCATTTCTGTAGTGAGGGAAGCAAACTCACGCAGAAGCGATTCCACTGTTTTCTTTTTGATTGGAACCAACAAATGGTTTTATCAAAACAGGAAATGAATTTAGCATGTTGTGTTTGGGCTTTGTGTGAACACTGTTCCTCAAAATATTCTAGCATGGTGTCCTCTGCCCACTTCTGTCAAGAATGGAAGTGGCAGCCCAAAAAACAAGCATTGAAAATGCAATAGGTCTAGCCTTTGATTAAGTTAAAGCCCTTTGCTTTGCTAATGGCAATGTATAAGTAAAGCAAATGGCTTTAACTTAATGAAAGGTGAGACCAAATGTTAGTCAGTGTCAGTGTGTGTCAGTCATGTCAGTGTCAGTCATGTCAGTGTCAGTCATGTCAGTCATGTCAGTGTCAGTCATGTCAGTGTCAGTCAGTGTCAGACATGTCAGTGTCAGTCAGTGCCAGTCGGTGTCAGTCAGTCAGTGTCAGTCAATTTCAGTCAGTTTCAGTCAGTGTCAGTCAGTTTCAGTCAGTGTCAGTCAGTTTTAGTCAGTGTCAGTCAGTTTTAGTCAGTGTCAGTTAGTGCCAGTCAGTCAGTGCCAGTCAGTCAGTGTCAGTCAGTCAGAGTCAGTCAGTCATTGTCAGTCAGTCAGTATCAGTCAGTGTCAGTCAGTGCCAGTCAGTGCCATTCAGTCAGTGTCAGTCTGTGTCAGTCAGTCAGTGTCAGTCATGTCAGTCAGTGTCAGCCAGTCTGTGTCAGTCAGTCAGTGTCAGAGTCACTCAGACAGTCAGAGTCAGTCAGTCAGTGTCAGTCAGTCAGTGTCAGTCAGTCAGAATCAGTCAGTGTCAGTCAGTCAGTATCAGTCAGTCAGTGTCAGTCAGTCATTGTCTGTCAGTCAGGGTGGGGTTTCTCTATAAATGAACCCCACCCTGCAGCTCTTTAGCTTTCAACTTCTTAAGCTAAAATGTGAGCGCCGCAATTGCTAAAAAGTAATGCGACAAATGATGTGCACGCGGGTATTCACCCCTTTACTGGCAGCGTGATACTCTGTGGACTTTTTTTTCGCCACCAGTAAAGGCAGTCCCCGCGTGCACATCTTCTGTCCCTCCCCTTGTTTTACAAGGCGATCTCCAACACGCGTGAGTGTGTCATGGATACTCGCGGATGCATTCACCCCTTAGTCATGGACTCCGGGCTGCCCAATTTACAACTGCGATTAAAACGCTTAGAGGTGACTGAGTTCATGTGGTTAGACGATATCCGCGAAACATCTATCGAAGTTATTTTACACAAGTATGGAATCAGACAGAACACATTCAAACACGAAACCACAGGTTGGTTCACACAGGTCCACAGAGCCGATCACAGACATACTAACACAAAGACGTACGTGCTGAAATGAAGACATGTAAACAGTGGATAGCTGCCTTGGGCTATAATTTAAGGATGAGAAATGGAGAGCCCCTTTTGGGTAGGAAAAGACAGTCATCATGTGGATGCAGTCTGCCCCCCACAGCCTTGGGCCACTGCACCTGGTGCACTAATGATAGTAACGAACCTAGGAACTGCACAACATGCTCCTTGCACGAGCATATGTCATGACAGACCACAACAATACCAAGGCTGAATCTTTTATTTGTTGTATGGAGCTTGTATGATTAATATATCATGAAACACATTATAAAACACAGACACACACACTCACACCTTACCCCACCCCCCCACGCCACCCCACCCCACCGACAGGCCCGGGCACATTGTTAACTCGCAGAGGCGTTAAGACTCACGCACTGACACACCACCGTCAGACCACTGACACACGTAGGCTTGTGTAAAGTGTATTACACAAATCAACATTGAGACACATAGCTTCAGAAGATAGAGAATAATTGTGCAAGCACAGAAGGGGGTAGTAATAAAAAAAGAAACGCCGACCTGTCGGGAGAGGAAAAGGGGTAGTTGGCGGCGATTGCAGAGGATACGCAGCAAAGGAAGCTGTAAATGTTGGAAACAACGGAGTGCCCGCAGCGGACACGCACAGGAAGAGGCCGGAGATTTGGGGGGCGAGTCTAGGCAGCTGCTGATGATGCGGCATGCCCCTGAGGCGCATCCCTCCTCCAGCCATCACCTGCTTGAGATGCCAGCGACAATGTGTGCCCTGGTGCTCAGCTCCTGCTGTTTGGAAGAGGGAGGGGGCTCAGTACACCCACCTCGGCGAAGGCAGCCTCTGCTCTGAGTGTCTGCAGCTGAGATAGAGGAGGAGGATCTTTGTGAACCGAGGGAGAGGGGGGCGCTGCCAGGGAGAGGAACCTCATACCCAGGAGAGGCCTGCCAAGGATGGAGGTCTGATTCCCGGGCAAGGCCTGCATAGGGAATAGCCCGGGAAGCGAGAGAGACACTGCCACAAATCAGCCCCGTGAATCAACTTTTAAACATAGGAGTGATCGCTTTAGGCAACATCAAGAGTGCACAGAAGAGCCCGTTCGTAGCTGTTAGGGCCTTAAAGAAGCAAGCATGGCCACTCAGTCACCTAAAGCAATAACGCCTGACAATTTCTGGATGGCAGGAAGACGGGCATGCATGTGCGTCCCAAAAGTGAAAGAGGACCGCGCTTTCTGTTCGTCGCAAATGATCTCTTGTCTTTATGGGCCATGTGTTTGAAACACATGGGCCCATAAAGATAAGAAAGCTTTCACTGCAGAAGGAAGGCAGACGAACCTGTCCAAGTGGGCCGTCTGTAAAAGAGAAAAGTCAACGTCACAAAAAGCTCTTTCCCAATGGCTGGCCACCGTTTATCATAAATGGTGACGCCGGTCAATGGGAAAGAGGGACGGGGCTTAAAGCCTGTTGTTACTGAAATTCCTCCAAAACATAAAATCTCACCGAGCGAGCTGCGCATGGGCGCAGCCACGCCAGCCGAGACCTAAAAACTTCATTTCAGGACTCTGGGGCAATCTGACAGTCAGGTCAAATGCCAAACACCAATTCCTGAGCCCGTCTATCCCAGCGACATTGTATATCATTCTTTCCAAATAAATCTTCTGAAACCGAGCACGCGGTTCTCACTTCAAGGAGGGTGACGTGAAGACCTATATTATGTTTGACATTCTAGACCAGTCTTGTTTTGTATCTAACAAACATGGTACATTGTGGCACATCCTACTAAAGGGAACGTGAAACTCCATGTTCCAAAAGACAAACTCTCATATTACAGTGCTGGTTTAATGTGTCTCTGTTGACTTGATACCACTTTAATTCTTTACTTTCCACATCACCAGCCTCAGGCCATCTCCACCCTATTTTATTTTCTTCATTGTTGAATTACTTCCATCCTTGATGCTAACACTTTACCGTATCTTGCTGCACCCTGCCCGTGGACTGCCTGACCTGAAAGGGAGGGAGTCTCATGCCAGATACTCCTCTGCAACCCTGCACCTCCCAGAGCATGAAGTTGTTTACGCTTTTAACCTGGCATGAACACGTAGGCTCTAATTTGAAGGTCTCATTGATATGCACTGGACTAGAGAAATCAGAGGTATGCTTTTCTAAAAGGTGTGAAATGGTAGATGAACTGTTCTAATGTGGTTCACTTGAGAGCTCTGTGTGTCAACCTCGGCAGGGTACGCTTTGTTGAATCTTCATTATTACTGCTTAGTCCTCCTTTCATGTAACATATGAATGGATCGCCCCTATCCCCAGGCAATTCGTCTGCCATCTAATTAATCTAAGACTTAGGGCCTTATTATGACTTTGGCTGTCTCGGAGCAGGACCATCATGCTGCTGCCCTGCTCTGAGACCTCCAAAGACATTAGGGACCGCCCGCCAGAATATGACTTATTTTTGCTCTGGCGGGCAGTTCTTTGGCGGTCCCACTACGGTGCCGTTGAAAAAGGCACAGCAATCGGAATGTCAAAGGCAGGTCCTGCAGGGCATGAACTGTTAAGTCTATGCCCTGCAGGAACTGGGGATGCATGCACACCGGGACAAAACATGTGCCCCCTGCATGCACCCGATGGCGCAGAGGCAACAGGGGCCCTGTAGTGCCTCCTTTGTTTCCTCACTGCCACACTTTTTAATGGTGGTTTCACCGCCATAAAAAGTGTGTCGGTGAGGAAACTCATAATATGTTTAGTGGGGTGCAGCAGCCCCGCCAAGCTTATTGGTGCATCACGTCCACCGCAACACCAACAGGGTTTGCAGTGATCCCAAGGTGGCCCGACCGCCCTGGTCATATTAGGGTGGTCGGAAGCACTGAAAAGTTCCAGGTACAGCATATAATAGTAAGATGAGATGTGTTTCGGTTATTCAAAAGCCTTTTTTAAATTTAACAAAACGCCATTTTGAGTGTTGTATTTATACTCGTGATACGAAGGAAATAAAGAAAATGTTTCCACAGTACTCTGTAGATTTCTGCAGACTTCAAGTACAGGCTCTCTTTTACTGGAAGAGGTTTTGTGAGAGTTGTAGCCGCTAGCAGCAACACCTTTTTCCTTGCACCGCCTGCGTTCAGCTGCATGCCAGTGTACAGCAACTTTCAAGAACACCAAAGGAGTAGTGTAAGCTCAGTGTAGTGAAGGCCCACTACTTCCTCATTATCAAGCCCCCAGATAAGGGTGCCAACATTATCATCATAGATAAGACACATTATATTAAAGAAGCCAATAAGCAATTGAATGTCAAAGACTACTATGAGGTGCTCAAGAAGAATCCGATCGACAAACATCAAATTGAATATCATAGTAACTCAAACTTTTGCTTGATCAGGGGCTTTTATCATTTGATGAATATGCCTATCTCAAGGTTGACCATCCCCGGAACCCGGTCATTTATTTCTTTCCAATAATACATAAGGACAGAAGAAACCCGCCAGGGAGACCTATAGTGAGCGTGGTTGGTACTATACGGTTTTTTGATCTCTTTGTATGTGAACATGTGTCTAGCCTGCTTTCATATATTCAAGACACCAATGATTCTCTATGGGGAAGTCGCCAGTAGGTAGTTATAGTTACAACCTAGTTTCAATAGGAAAAGCATTTTTTGATTTGCTTATAACTTTGGCGTCGTTTAACGAATCTTTATGAAATTTTCCAAAAACTTGCACTTTTTAGGTCAGCTCCTATCTTTAAAGTTTGGGGTGATTCATCAAGCGGGGGCTGAGAAAAAAGGGGATCCCAAAACATTTTTTTCTCATGTTAATTTCCATAGGAAATTTTGCGACGAGCTACAGCCCAAACTGCTGAATTGCCCCAAATTTTGCAGAAAGGTAGAGCTTGGTTCAGAAAGCGACCTTTTTTTAAATGGTGTAAATCTATCAGGACTCAAAGGGAATTAATCCCCCAACTTAAAACGCGACAGGCGGTGCGTTTGCACAGTGGTGAAAGTAGGGGGTGGGCCTGACATAGCAAGGGTGCAAACGCACCCACTGGCGCATTGTAAATTGGGGTATTAAGTCCCCTTCAATCCTGAGGGTCCCTGGGGGTCAACTAGCCCACCAGGTACTTCCAGTATGCGCCAGGGAGCAGTGTTGCAGAGGTGTTGAGAGGCCATGCCCCTTTTTACACCTCTCTGCAACGCAGCTCTGTAGCGCTTAATGGAGGTAGCTGGTGGGCTAGTTGGCTCCCAGGAACCCTCAGCACTCAAGGGGATTTAATCCCTCAATTTACAACGATCTAGGAGGCGCGTTTGCACAGTGGTGCAGGGAGGGTGTGCGGCCTGATGTGACAAGTGTGCAAATGCGCCCTGTGGCACGTTTTAAGTTGGGGAGTTAAGTCCCCTTGAATACTGAGGGTCCCTGGGGACCAACTAGCCCACCAAGTACCTCCAGTATGTGCCAGGGAGCTGCTTTGCAGAGAGGTGTTCAGAGGCCACACCCCTTTTTACACCTCTCTGCAACGCAGCTCTGTGGCGCTAACTGGAGGTACCTGGTAGGCTAGTTGGCCCCCAGGGACCATCAGGACTCAAGTGGAATTAATCCCCCAACTTAAAATGTGCCGGGAGCGCGTTTGCACAGTGGGGAAGGGAGGGAGCAGGCCTGACGTAGCAAGTGTGCATACACATCCCCTGGCACATTGTAAATTAGCGGATTAAGTCCAATTCAATCCTGAGGGTCCCTGGGGGTGAACTAGCCCACCAGGTACTTCCATTATGCGCCAGGGAGCAGTGTTGCAGAGGTGTTGAGAGGCCATGCCCCGTTTTACACCTCTCTGCAACGCAGCTTTGTGGTGCTTAGTGGAGGTAGCTGGTGGGCTAATTGGCCCCAATGGACCCTCAGGACTCAACGGGATTTAATCCCCCAATTTACAATGCTCCAGGGGGTGCGTTTGAACAGTGGTGTAGGTAGAGGGCGTGGCCTGTTGTGACAAGTGTGCAAACGTGCCCTGTGGTGGGTTTTAAGTTGGGGGATTAAGTCCCCTTAAATCCTGAGGGTCCATGGGGGCCAACTAACTCACCAGTTACCTCCTGTAAGCGCCAGGGAGCTGTATTGCAGAAAGGTGGTCCAAGGGCCCGCCCCTTTTTACACCACTCTGCAACGCAGCTCTGTGGCACTTACTGGAGGTCACTGGTGGTCTAGTTGGCCCCCAGGGACCCTCAGGACTCAAGGGGACTTAATCCCCCAATTTACAACGCACCAGGGGGTGCGTTTGCACACTTGTCACATCAGGCACTATCTCATGGCAAATACAGAGGAGGTCATGCTAATCACAGGGGTACCACAATGCATAGTGTTCCCTAGTGTATGTAGGTGTTTTCAAAGTGTCTTTTAGCACAGTTGGGGGCACAGGAGGACTTCCTGCTCCTCTGTTGGTTCGATCTGCACATCTCTTGCTTCTTCCTGCACATATGTTTGTCTTTTTGGACTTCTGTTGACGCTTTCAGCATTTGTCTTGCTTTTTTCTGCTCTTTTCTTCCTCTTTCTTTACATGTCATACCTTTGTAGGCATAGTTAGAAATTAGCATTTAAAAAACCATTGAAATTCACTGAAAAAAACATAGGTTTCAGGGACTTTATAGTTACAAATTAGCATTTAAAAAACCTTTGAAATTCACTGAAAAAACCATAAGTTTCAGGGACGGTATAGTTAGTTGGACATTTTACTCATACAATACCATAGAAATTCCACTGTTATAGTTAGTTGAGCTAACTATAACTTGCGCCCCCGCAATGCACTGCTGATGGCGTCACATATTACATCATTCATGACATGGTCAGTGACATCACTGATGACATCACTGATGACATCTCAAATGACATCACTGATGACATCATCCAAGTGATAATCTGATGCACCTCCTCACAGCCTAATATAACCTTTGATACACCCCCTGTAAAATACAGAGTACCATTTTCAAAACAATAGAGACACCAATACCAGTTGCTACAAACACACTCACTAATTCCTAGGTCTACAGACACATGCACTCATTCACTCATACAACCATTCATACATGTAGTCACTGATCAATACAACACTATCATATGCACTCATACACCTATACAGACACTCACACTCCACCACTCATCCTAGTCAGTCATGCACTCATCGTAGTCAGTCATAGAAAGAATGAATCATAGTTTCATTTACTCACCTTAACAGTTATACACACACACCACCTCATTTATTCATACAGATACTAACGCTGGCTGCGGAGGAACTCCTTGCAGTTCAATGGTGGAAAAACTGAGGTGCTTTTATGGTCTCCTGCAAGGCCTTCCACATATTCTCTGTTGGAGTTTAGACTCAGTCCGGAGGAGGATCCACTGATTCCGGCCAATACGGTGCGGAATCTGGGGGTCCTAATAGACAAGAACCTCCAGCTGGAGTCGCAGGCAACTAAGACAGCTAATGTCTGCTTTGGCTTGTTACGCCTGCTACGTCGAATACTTCCCATCCTACCAAGAGATCTGCGCTCTCTGGTAGTGAGCAGCACAGTGTTGAGCAGACTGGACTACTGCAACTCCCTATATGTAGGAGCTCCCAGTACATCTTTCAGGGGCTGCAAAGAGTCCAGTTTGCAGCGGCAAAACTGGTGCTGAGTTTGCGACCCCATTCGTCCTCCACTTCCGCATTGAGAAAGCTTCATTGGCTACCAATTAGGGAAAGGGTTCTTTTCAAGTCACTTTGCCAGGTGTTCAGAGCCTCACATGAGATGGGCCCAATTCCATTACAGGAAAGATTTTCCTGGGACCTTCCTCAGAGACAGCTCCTGTCCTCGGGTACCGGGTTGCTGGCAGTTACAAAATGTAAACGCTCTCGGATGGGGGGGAGGGCTTTCAGCGTGGTAGGGGCACAGTTGTGGAACAAGCTGCCACAAAGAATCAGACAGAGTGTTTCACTAATCGAATTCAGGAAAAGCCTGAAAACGTGGCTATTTCCGAAACTCTGATCCACACACTCGATCTTTCTGTTAACCATCAAGCTGACCAAATGCTTTGATATCTGAAGCGCCAGGATACCCGTAGGGTGGCAGTAGCACTATACAAGCATAGATACAATACAATACAACGCATACTTACTCTCTTACAAAATCACTAATACAAGTATACACTCATCCATACAGCCACTCTCACAATCACTGACTCTCACATATAGTCATTTATATACTCCAACTCTTTTACATATGTAGTTACTTGGACATGTACCACTGAGACATCCATTCTCTCACCAACACACCCATACACACACTCACCCCCCCATACAGCTGTTTCCACATGAACTCTTAAAGTCATACACCCAGTGAATCAACCACTCACACATCTATGCACAGAGTTGCACACCTCTCACCCACCCACACACACACGCAGTCTCCCATACAAATACTCAGGCAACCAATCAATAACCCATATGTAGCTCCTGACCAACACATACAGCAGCTTATACAACAACATACATACTGATACAGACATTCAGACAGTTTAGTCACTAATCCATCAGTAAGACACATTTAATCACTCACTTATACAGTCAGTCACGCACCTACTAAATCCTTCATCCAGACACTTATACACCCACTTATTCTTCAATACACCTTGGCATATATATAAAACATATTTAAACTTTACAGAAACACACATTCACTGGATGATGTCATCAGTGATGTAATTTGAGGTGTCATCAGTGATGTCATTAGTGATGTCACTGACAATGTCATGAATGATGTAATATGAGACGTCATCAGCAGTGCATTGCGGGGGCGCGAGTTACAGTTAGCTCAACTAACTATAACGGCGGAATTTCTATGGTTTTGTATGAGTGAAATGTCCAACTAACTATAACGTCCCTGAAACCTATGGTTTTTTCAGTGAATATATATGTATAGATAGATAGAGAGAGAGAGAGAGAGAGAGAGAGAGAGAGAGAGAGAGAGAGAAATTTAGATATAGATGTATTTATTATTTAATTAATGTTTTATTGCAAGATCCTAGCAGACAGCAAACAGCGAAGAAGAGAGTCTAGCAATAATTATTATAGTACAATCAGGGGAGGCTCCTCTGTACTGGAGGAGGAGCGCCGTCTCCCCACTAGATGTGGAAAAATAAAATGATAATAAAAGCATTTTATTATCATTATATTTGTCTGTCTAACAGCTGAGGACGCGAGTCTTCAGCGGGGTGGGAACAGGCCAAGAAATCCTGTTCAAAAAGCATAGCAGGGGGAGGTGTGGTGGGCCGTTTTAAGTGTGCATGTCCGTTTGGCCGGCTGTTTTAGGGCAGCCAAACACTTATGTTTCTCCAACCTGGCTGTGTTGCACAGCCGGGTTGGAAAAACACCCTAGGCTCCAATGCACTGTCTGAGCGGCAAACGAAGCTGCTCAGACCAACCTCAGTGCTTCTCTAATGCTGGAAATTGTATTCCCAGCATGAGAGAAGTGCTGGCATTTTGCATCTAGGAGCCTGTGCAGTCGGAGTCCAGGATCGGAGGGGCGCAGCAAGCCGGCAGCTGTTGGAGCGGTAGGTAAGTGTAATTTTAATTATTTATAAATGTCTGTTTAGTTTTAATTGTATTCCCCCCCCCCGCCCACCACTAAGCAATTATAGCAGCCACTACTGAGTACAATAGTCTTCTCCTAGAGTTTGCCAGAGGCAGTAACCAACATCAAAATCCTTCCCAACCAAGATAATGTGTGACACTTCTTGTAACAAATACCTATCTGTAGGTTTTATGAGAATAATATTAAAAACATGTCTGGTGACTTTAACATATGCTTATCACCATCATTATGTCAGGCCTACTGCATTTATCATAACTTTTCATAATAAATAGATCAGAACAATGACATCAGAAATATATTTTCCTAATGAACCAATCACCTGTTATCACAGGCTTGTCACCGTAAAAAACTGAGGCCTCCTGTTCAGAGCACAGTCTTTCCCACAAGACAACTATCATGCATACAGCCATAATCTAACATAGCATATGAAATTACAGTGGGAGAAAAATGCTATCTTTCCTAACAGGGCTTACCAATGGCAGTGCAAATCTTCTATGCCATTGGTTTGTCTGTGAGGGTACCCAGCAGCGAAACCCTTGCCTGTTACGGTAATCTGTGACATTTCAAGACAAATTTGCCTATCGGTAGGTTTTATTTCAGAGTAATAGCAATCCACCCTTACATGCCTTTGTCATGTGTGCACTCCTGAAAGTTCAAGCTCAGTTAGCCATGCTGCTGCAATCTCAGGCGGCCAAATAAATAAATAAAATAATCACTGCAGTGTGGAGGGGAAGCACTTTTTTTTCCTGTGGAAGCACAAAACTTAAGCCCAATCACTACCAACATGTGGGCGCAGCCAAAGCCCCTCTTTGTAGTACTCCTGAAAGCTCTTTTGCAGGTTGATCACATTACATCTGGCGACTGCTGCGCTTTCAGGCCAGGCCGAAAACTGTATTGCAGTGAAAAATATGCTACTGCAAAACGGGCATAAAGATAGTGTTTAAAGGCTTAAAGTGCTTTCAAAAGTTATACTTATAGTAATATGCAATCAGCCTGTACCACCTGCCCACCTTTTAAGGTGTGCATTAAAAGGCAGCATTCCAGATCTGCTAACACCTTTATAATACCTCGCAGAAAGAATAACTGTGTTGTATTTCTTCCATGTAGGAGAGAGCCCTGCGGAGAAGGCTTGTTTGTTCTCTGCCTGTCTGACCCTGCTCTGGCTTCACAGCACAGGAGGCCAGCGCCATTAAAGGGATTTTTAAACAAAAAACAAAAAAAGTATAGGACTGTTCTGGCGAAATGAAAACAGCTTGAGACTGTCGTTTCCTGACGATAAATCCTACTCCGTCCTGTAGCCTCGGGACTCTGCGGGCTGCAATCACACCCATGCACGCTGTGCGTGTTGTTGTGAATCAAAGTTGGCAAGGGTTTATTAATAGCCCAGCCTGGTAGTGTATGTGTTTTTTACGGTTGGGGGAAGGGGTAGGAGCTGTTCTCTGGTGCTCGCCAGATTATCTCTATTCAGTACATCAAAGGCTAGAAGGGCAACCTGTTGACACGTCTGTTTTTACTCATATCAGGGTCCCGGCGCCTGCTGGGGTGATACACAACTGTCTGCCACTCGAGAAGCACAGCAGGAAAGTGAGGGGGAGCTTCCAAAACACCTCCTGTTCCTTTGTAACACCGGGACACGGTGGAGCGGAAATGAAGGCGTCACCCCTGACCCGCCCCGGATCAACAATGCCCCCAGGGGCCAGAGCTGTATTACTAAACACTGTTAGTCGTACCGTGGTGGGATTAAATCAGTAGACAACATGGCGCAAGGCCACAACTCCCAGAATGCTTTAGGTTACTAGTTTATTAACTGAATGACCACGTCTAGACATGTAGCGTCTCCAGAACTATGGGCCGTTAAGCCAGCATACCACTCGTTTTATTTCACAAGATTTTTATTGAGATGTTTATACAAAATACAGACATCACGACCACAAAGTTCATTTATAAGAAGGAAGACTGCATCCAGAGGCGCTCTCCTCGCAACCCCCAGGACTGAGAGGGGCATGCCGGTAGGTGGGCATGTGTCCCTCGTCCTGGCGCTGCCAACTCCCTGAACACGAGCTGCAAGCACGTTAACTTGCTCCTTACTCAGCGGGGCAATGCCAGCCTCGGAACATGAGGCACAACAGTGCCAGCTTCGCACACTGCACCACAGCCAGAGTATTACACTGCGGACCACCAATGCCAGCTTCCCAGGCTGGCCTTGCCCACCAGAGCCAAGGGACCTGAAACTCCATCTCCTAAACAAATACTTTCAGGACCAACGTCAACTTACCTAGACTGCTATATCCGATTTGTCTCCTCTCTCCCTGGACATTCAAGCATAGAGGGTGACCGGACTATGTCATTCTCACCTGTTTCTTTGTATTGCTCTCTCCCCCTCCGCTGCACTGCATATTTATTTCCCATGCTGACTTTTTTTTCTTTGGTTTGCTTCCTTAATGCCGGCATACAATATAATGTAATGTCCTTCTGCTGGTTACTGTGTGTATGTAAAGCGCTCTGATACCTACGGGTTAAGCTAGCGCTATATAAAACTTTAAAAATTAAATAAAAAATAAAAGAGCGGATTTTAGGAGCACCGATCACATAATCTAGTTACACTGCACCCCACAACCTTCCTTAGCTGCTTGCCAGGTACCACCGAGGCCACCGGGTGAAACTACCCACCCGTGACAGCTGCACATCATCAGGCACTTGGTATCTGCTTCTCGCGCTGCCAGCAAATGCCAACTTCTCAGGCTGCCACCGGTCCTCAGATCACATGGCTAACCATTGACCAGTGCCAGTTTCAGCCACCAGCCACGGCCAGCCTGTGGCATTGTGCGCCGGGGTGACCTACACATAATGCCCCTCTCCCATGCTTCTCACAGAGCCCGTGCCCGCTCCTCACACCGGAGCTAAACTCTCACAGTGCCACCCGCTTCCTGCCTCTCAGACTGTTAGCCTCTGCTTCCCCCTTACCCAGCCCGCTCTCGCCGGCGAGAGGGGGTGAAGCCTTGATACACCCCAGCCCCTGGTCTCTGCAGCGCGTGCCGCAAGTACGGGCACGCTTCAAGGGAGCGCTCTGTTTTGCAACAGCCCGCAGTGCAGTCACATGTTGCTCTTGTGTTGCTGAGACTTTGGAATGTGTACCCTCCTGCGCTTTGCACAAGGTGCATTCAAGGTACCAGCCAGCACGCGGAGAACTTCTCGGGAACACCATGCTCGAGCAAGCAACCAGGCGTCGGCCACGGTTTCACCTTTTCTCACAAGACTGCTAGGTGCTAGCCTTGCACCTGAGGTACCTACGGCCGCAGAGACGACTGGAAGCACTTGTGTGCATCAGAGGACATGGATGAATGTCAGTCCAGGACCTCAACCCGAACACAGCTGGGCGGCCAGTGGGCAGGGGTCCGGCTCTCACTGCCGGACTGCAGAGTCTGCCATATGTCATGCTGTGCCTCTGAAAGGCCGGTGGGGATGGGGCAAAGTCATATATATATGCTGCCCTCCGTCTCACTTGCGGCTGACTACCCTGCTCTCTCCCCTCATGTAACTGTCTCGTACGAAATCTCCGCATAGAACCACACGTGTGTGACTGGTTTGGGCTCGACCCTAAAGGCATGTCAGGGGCAGCGGTCTCTTGCAATCTGAATTTGAAGCCTGTCACGTGAGAGACTCCACCAGCATTCGTTAGTCCCCCAGAGGCACGGGTCCGTCGAGGAATCTGCGCATAAGCCTCGCAGAGAGTGAGTCCAGCTCTGCCTGGGACGGAGAAAAAAACACACAGCAACCTGCACGTACTCCCGTCCACCACTTAAGACAGCTACTGACCACCACCTTCCTTGGCAAAAGGTACTCACCGTCGCAGGGTCGTCTTCCTCCTTAGTTCCTACGTGCAGGAGGATGAAGAAGATAAGCAGAGATGCAGCAAGCGCCGCGGAGCGCTTCAAGGAGCATCGCATGGCCGTGGGCAGCGCCCCTTCCTTCGGGGATTGTCACCAGGTCCGTTTCCTGCTCACAGCAATCCTAGGACGACAGGAAAGAGAGCGCAACCACATGGTGAACAGGGCACTGCCAGGCTCCTCTGTGGCGCAGCGAGCGGCACAACTGAACTTGGTCCGCCTGTTTCTTTTAAAGCTTCAGCCTGAGCCGCTCCCTTCCCCGAGCGGTGAGTGCACTACAAAAGAACGCCACACTGGGGCAGAGTTCCTCATCACGAAGGAGCACGCCTATGGAAACTCGGCTACAGGGGCGATGACACCGCAGGGGGCATGGGATGTTTGAAGTCGGCCTGGTGCCTCAGAGCCAGACTCGGCAAGCTCCACAGATGACCTTCAACATTTAGAATAGGTGCAGCACCGAGGCTAGGATTGCACAACACCAGTTGCGCGTGCATTCAGAACCTTTTTGAAGAGGTTGCATTCGTGTGCCTGTTTGAGCAGTATTACTCAGACTGTGCAGGGGCGTAACACAGGCCCCCCCGCATCCCACGCAGTGGGGGGGGGGGGGGGGCGAGCTGCAGGGGGGCCCCTTAGCACATTACTCTGTCGCTGTGCTGGAAAAAAGACTTCCTTTCCAGAGATTTAGAACAGTTGCCATGATGGAAAAAATAATGAAAAGGCAAACATGGGGGACAGAATAATTCATTTACGTTTCAGTAGATAAGGGTTTTGTTTGCTGTTTCAGACAAAAGCCCAACGACAGTTCACCAAATGTAGATCTTAAAACTATCTGGGCAAAAGTTAACTGGTTGTAGCTGGTGGGAATAGAACCTCGTGTATAATAAACTTTGAACCATTGAAGGAAGTAACAATTTTTCTTTGTTTTTTCATTTGTCTCTAAAGTGTACAGCAGTTTATGGAAAGTGTAGCGAGGGCAGAAATTCACATTTATGTAGAAAATGTCACTGTTGCACATCACGTTTTCAAATGCAGTTTTGCAACATAGGCCAGCCCGCCGATCGCTTCCCTGTGACATTAAAAAAGAATATTGCATGGTTATCACTTTGAGGACAAGGGAGGACCTATTCTTGTAATTTAACATTCAACAGAGATTCACAGCTGAAAATATGTTTATCCCAGCATTTAACTTAAAGAAAACACAGATTGATGTGAAAACATCAATATGTCAATTCCTGCTCCTACTCAGAGTTCTTCTCTTTATAATGAAGTCCAAGCACAGATTAATTGCTAAATAAATGTTCACGGAATATTTACATTTCAATATCATCAAAAGGGGCGGAGTGAAAAGGAGCTCTTTTTATGTTTTTTTGGCTGGAATAGGGCACACTACACAAAATGCAAATAGTTGGGCTCTAAGGGCAGCCTGGAAGTTTTGTTTCTAAAAATAGGAGAAGCCACTTGGGCAAGAATCAGGCCTCAAAGGAGAGGTTGGAGCGCCCTGCGGGACCGGGCTGATGACCGGTTGAAAACAGACTCCAGGAGAGATTGAGGCTCCTCCAGGACTCAGGCCTTACTGCATTTGACTAGAGCATAGAAGGACAGACTTAGGTGCTGCACATGGTTATAAAAATAGAACGTTAACAGAATTGTTTGTGTATATAGGTTAGGATAATAAAGGGTCCACAATGTGAAAATAGATACTGCGAAGGAGTGTAGTTACTTATTCTGTGACATAAATGTACATTAAAATGTATTGATGTGTGTGGGGGAAGCATTAGGAGGGAATTACGTTCATCGAGCACATAATATGTGTTAAAATAGCTGAAAAGCAGTTGGAGAGGCTAGTCTTGCGATTAGCTTCTTCCTTCCCTTTGTTTCTCCCTCTCCTCTTACTCCTTTTCTACACTTTATGTTGTTTTGCTCGTTTCCATTCTCTCCTCTTTCATGTTCCTTGTTGTGTCATTATCCTCCCTTTCCTCTTTTGTTTTTTTGTTTTTTTCGTTCTCTTCACTTTCTTGCTTGCAATATCTTCTTTACTTTTTTCTTTCTTTTTCTCTTCATATCTTGCCCTCTTACCTCTCACATTCCCATAACTCATCCCATCTCTAGTTCCCTTTTTCTTTATGAATGAATGAATGAATGAATGAATGAATGAATGAATGAATGAATGAATGAATGAAAGTATTTATAGAGCGCACGGTGGCCAAACGGCTTCCTGGCGCTGAGAGCTCTAGTGAACAGAACAGACAGGGCCGAGGAAGTTAGCAGGGGTAGGCCTGGGCAAACAGAAATGTTTTTAGCACTTTGCGGAAGTGTGAGAAGATGGGGATAGAGCGCATAGAGAGAGGGAGGGAGTTCTAAAACCGGGGCGCAAGGACAGAGAATCTAGTTCCACCAGTGCGAGTTTTACGGAAACGGGGAACAGTGAGGAGGGCAGAGGAAGATGATCGGAGAGTGCGAACAGGGGTGTGGGTAGAGATCAGAGAGTTGATGAACGCCGGCGCAGAGCGATCAACAGCCTGGAAGACAAGGCACCCTAGTTTGAACAGGGATCTCTGCAGGATAGGTAACCAGTGAAGAGATTTGAGGATAGGAGTGATATGGTGAGTTTTGGGGAAATGAAAGATGAGACGGGCAGCCTGATTTTGGATTGCTTGAAGACGGCCAGTTTCGTAGGCAGGGATACCTACGAACAAGCTGTTTCCATAATCAAGGCGGGAAGTGATGAGGGGCAGAAATGATAATTTTAAGAGAGTCAAGGGAGAAGAAACGGGAAATTTTACGGATCAGCCGGAGGGAAAGGAAGCAAGAGGACACTACAGCACTGACCTGGCCGTGCATAGACAGGTCCTGGCTGACCTTAATGCCCAACGTTTTAACGGAGGGGACGGGGGTGGGAGGGGGACCAAGAATAGGGGGCCAAAAAGCGGGGGACCAAGGGCTGGATGAGCCGCCAGTCAGGACAAGCTCAGTCTTGTCTGGATTGAGCTTGAGGTGATTGGCGCTCATCCACCCAGAAATAAAAACCATAGTGGAGCGGAAAAAAGATAGGGAGTGAGAAGAAGAGGAGAGATCAAAGACCAGCTGGAGGTCATCTGCGTAGTTATACACAGAGACCCCCAGCTCGAGAAGAGAAGAGATAAGGGGGTGAATGTAAAGGTTGAAAAGGAGAGGAGAGAGGGAGGAACCCTGGGGGACCCCACAGGGCCCCGGGAGGGGGGGAGCAGAAAAACCGGGGAGGTGGACAGCTTGCGAATGTCCTTTTAGAAAGGACGTGATCCAGGAAAGAGCAGGGCCCCGAATGCCCGCTGCGCTGACACGGTTAAGAAGGATGTTATGATCGACCGTGACAAACGTAGCGGACAAATCGAGGAGAACCAAAGCTTGAGGGGAGTTGGTGTCAGCCTTAGCTTTCAGCTCGTCGAGGACGTCGAGCATTACTGATTCGGTCGAATGGCCCGAACGGAAACCTGCTTGATGGGAAGCAAGGAGATGGTTCTGCTCGATATAAGAAGAAAGACAGGAAGTGACGTAGCTTTCAAGAATTTTAGCAAGATAGGGGAGAAGGGAAATAGGTCTGAAGTTAGAAGGGAGGGAGGAATCAAGACCATGTTTTTTAAGAATGGGGGAGACAATAGCAGATTTAAATGAGGAAGGAACCAAGCCAGTAGAAAGAGAAGCATTGAGAAGGGAAAGAGGAGTGGCAGGACAAGAAGAAAAAAGGATTTTCAGGATGCGAGCGGGGGCACAATCGTTCGAGAGCCAGACTTGATTTTTGTGAGCAGAGCTAAGAAGGAGTCCAAGGAAAGAGGCGGAAAAAAGGAAAAGGAAGAATTAGACGCAGAGGGGGCAGGAAGGAGTGAAGTGAAGGGAGTGATAGAAATGTTGGATTTAATTTTGACGATCTTCTCAAGAAAGAAGTCGTTTAAAGAAGAGCAGAGGGCTTGGGAAGGAATAAAAGTAGGACAAGCACGATCAGAGGTGGCCAAGTTATTAACCAAGGAGAAAATCTCTTTAGATTTATTAGCAGATAAGGCTACCTGCTCAGAAAAGTACTTGGTCTTGGACACAAGAATGGCTTTCTTGTACTCTTTAAGGAGAGATTTGTAATTAGCCTTGAGGTCGGGGCAGTAGCTATGGCGCCAAAGGCGCTCAGAGCGTCTAAGTTCCAGCTTGAGGACCTTGAGCTCAGAGTTAAACCATCTGTGGGCCTCGTGAGGACGAATGGACTTGACTAGTTTAAGAGGGGCGACTTGATCACAGGCGGAAGATAACCAGTTGCTAACTGCAGCGGCCTGTAAATCAAGGGGAATGCCATTGAGATCAGGTGAGGAAGAGGCAAGGGAATGAGAAAGAGAGAGCAGGTCCGCGCGATTCCAGCTGCGTGCAAAAACGTTCTTGGGACGTGAGGATTTATGAAAGGAGCCAAGGTTGATAGTGAAGAAAATAAGGGAGTGGTCGGACCAAGGGCAAGGAAGAATGCTGGGGGGGAGACTATGTCCTGGGATGACCAGACTTGGTCCAAGATATGTCCAAGATTATGAGTAGGAGTAGATACATAAGACTTGAGGTTAAGACACAAGAGGGTGGCTGTGAAGTCCTTGGACGCCAAATCCTCCCTGGGGTCTCCGGGCCAATAATTGAAGTCGCCTAGCAGGAGGACCGAAGAGTTATTAACTACGAGGGTAGCAAGGAGCTCCTGCAGGGAGGCCACAAACAAAGGCATGCTCAGGGGGGGGCGATAAACAAGGACGACTGTGAGAGGTGCGGGGAGGTTAGTGGAGCGGGCAACCAGAAAATCCACCCCAGCTATAGACCGTTGGGAGAGAAGCTGGAATTGGAGACTGGTCCGAACAATCATGGCTACACCCCCCCGATCTTGCCGTCATGGCGGTCGGCCCGGAGGGCATAATAAGAATCGGGGAGGATGCCAGGATGTCAGGGAGAGAAGCCTCAGAGAACCATGTTTCCGTTAAAAACAGAATATCAGGGGAATCTGAGGTAAGAAGGTTGAAAAGTTGTAATTGATGCTTGACTGCCGAGCGAGTGTTGAGAAGGCAGGCAGAGGCAATGTGTGATGGTATAGGTGTAGTGAGAGAAAGCCTAATGTCCTGTATGGGCGAGGAAAGAGTAGACAGCGGAGGAGAAGCACAGCCTAGATGGGGGACATAGATACCTAGAGAAGTGAGGTGCTGCGTAAGAGAGTGAGATAGGGGCACATCAGCAGTGCAGGAGAGGAGTTGTGCAGATGTGCATGATAATAAAGGGGCAGGGAGTGTGGCCCCTGGTCCCGGCCCGTCGCGGACGGGCGCAGACGGGCTTAACTTAGGCGCAACTTCGGTGCGCCTTCGTCGCGCCCGCTGCACGGCCGAGATAGAGGTGCCATAAAATAGCCCACTGGAAGTAGTAGGGGCGTGGCAGGGGGTGGAGGGACAGTGGAGCTGCCCCGCCAACCACAGAGCAGCCCGAGATGGTAGCCACGCCCGTCCCTGCCCTCGTGACCTGCCCGTCAGAGGGGGAGGGAACGATCAGCGTGAGGCGCTCTGGCAGCTACAGCCAAGGAAGTCCGGTGGCGACAAGGGGTGCGCGATATCCAGAGCGCAGCCCCTGACCAAGTGAAGGCAAAGGTATTTAAAATTAGTGCAGGTTAAAAACGAAGTTGCGCCACGCCTAGGCAGCGTTGTTGCTCCCGGCAGAGCCTCGGGAGATCTTAACAGTCACAGAGAGCTGGGGCGGGACTTCACCCGGCTGAAGGAAATTGCCAGGGGGGGGGACAGAGGAGCTGCCCCGCCAACCACAGAGCAGCCCGAGATGGTAGCCACGCCCGTCCCCGCCCTCGTGACCTGCCCGTCAGAGGGGGAGGGAACGATCAGCGTGGGGCGCTCTGGCGGCGGCAGCCAAGGAAGTCCGGTGGCGACAAGGGGTGCGCGATATCCAGAGCGCAGCCCCTGACCAAGTGAAGGCAAAGGTATTTAAAATCAGTGCAGGTTAAAAACGAAGTTGCGCCACGCCTAGGCAGCGTTGTTGCTCCCGGCAGAGCCTCGGGAGATCTGGACAGTCACAGAGAGCTGGGGCGGGACTTCACCCGGCTGAAGGAAATTGCCAGGGGGGGGGGACAGAGGAGCTGCCCCGCCAACCACAGAGCAGCCCGAGATGGTAGCCACACCCGTCCCCGCCCTCGTGACCTGCCCGTCAGAGGGGGAGGGAACGATCAGCGTGGGGCGCTCTGGCGGCGGCAGCCAAGGAAGTCCGGTGGCGACAAGGGGTGCGCAATATCCAGAGCGCAGCCCCTGACCAAGTGAAGGCGAAGGTATTTAAAATCTCTCCTTTTTCTCGCCTCTCCTTTTGTATGCTCTCCTCTTTCTTCACTTTCCTTACATGATCCTCATCTTTTCATTCCATCCATTTTTCTCCCACCTCTTTCATTCTGCTGTCCACATTTCTCTACGTCTTTCTCCTCTCCCCTTCCCTTTTCATGTCTTCTGTGTATTTTTCCTCTCCTAATTTGCTCTCCCTCATTTGCTTTTTCTTGTTTTCTCAATTTTGCTCATCTTTCCTCTTTTTCCTAAATTTACTCCTAATGCATTTCCCTTCTCTTTAACACAGATCATCACAACACATCTAATTCCACACACCTACATTCCTTGCATACTTAAAATAATTGGTCCACCAGTCTAATATTCTTGAGAATGTGGATACGTCGCATCATCACAGACAGCTCCCGCCCATCATCTGAAACCCTCTCTATTACACTACCCTCATGTCACCCTATTCATTACTTCACTTCCTCATGCTGGCTCCTCTCATCCCATCTCACATTTAACTACAAGGTCCCCCTTCCTCTCACCTCTTCACTCTTTTCAACTTTCCCTCCAGTTGTAAACCTCTTGAGCTCCTGTCTCCCTCCCCCACCCTCCCCAATTCCCCCACCACCAACTACTATACATAGCTCCTAGCCATCTTCCACATCAGAAGTTGACATCACAACTTCCCACACAACAATACACCAAACACTATACCACTTCCTACAATCTCACCTCACATAACCATACAATACTTCTGCATCTGGCTATTATACTCTCTATTGTGGATTCCTCTCTTTCTCGTGCTCTCTCGTCCTCCTCTCCCTCTCCTGCTCACTGTCCACACCTGTTCTAGACAATCACTTATTCAACAACATGCCACCACTAAAACTCAGTCTCCAAATAAAAATCACCGGCTACTTTCTCCCTGGTCCCAACTTTGCCTTTTCACCGTACCACAATATTCCATGGTATACAACCCAGGTCACAGCATATCATACAAACTCCAAATTTAGAACACCACCTGACTTCACACCTAGGCACATGACACAACACTGCACAGACATGGCCAACAGCATCACTTAATACATCTGACCATACACCACCGGGTCACTTTTGCCTTAACTCACTTCAGCATACCACTAGCCCATACAACATAGACCATCTTGTCACTTGTGACTAACACATTTCAGTACACCAATCTATCACAGCCTTTTCAGTGAACATTTTACTGATTAAAGCCCAATACATAAAAAGCAGTTTTACAGAGAGCGAACCTTGCCGAAGGACATAAGTGCGCTTCACCAAAAGACACAGGCCATGCTCCATTTTCTGGCACAAGGAGATTTTATGGGATTCAAAACTGCTTGCTAGTGTTGCATGTATATCAGCTGTACCCACTAGGCAACATTGCCTTCAACATTCACCCTCCCCATCAGACGTCAATGTGATTAGTGAACTTAAAGGGTAGTCTGCTGTAATGCCCACCCTATATATGGCCTAGCAATTTATCTCATTCTCTTTGCTGTCTTGCTTAGTCAAAATCAAAAACGTTGTTTACGCCTCACCACTTTCTAAATCCACCAGCCACCACTGCCTGATTGAGTCCGGAGGGGGTCCCTCCATGTACCTTGCAGGTGGGCCCCCTCAAGTTTCGTTACGCCACTGAGACTGTGGCTGGACTGCTCCAATTATCATTGGCCTGCTAGGTAATGACTACTTCGTAATATGTGGAAAAGGTTGAACTTTCAGGATAATGTCGTGCAATTTTACCTCAGTTATAACGGCGTCATAACTTGCATGTATGTCCCACTATGCAAGTTAACCACCCACGCCACAGTTCTGTTTGTAACCTACTTGTCGCTCGTGCCTTGTTCACTGTACATATTCTTTGACCAATGGACGCGTGCACTAGTCTGCCATGCTAAATCTGCTCTGTGGAGGATGGAAGGTAGTACCCGCTGCCTTCTGTGAGAGTGGGAAGCTTGCTTTGTTACTCCCATCCTGTACCCATTCTGCGAGGAAGCAACCAGCACTGCTGCTGCCTCATTTGTCTGAGTCCTGTGATGGGGAAAGCTTGCACGGCTGCAGTCTACCTGCATCTGTCCTCTAAGTAAGCGAAGCTTGCACTGTTAGCACAAGGTGTGCTTGTTCTATGAGGAATGGGCGTTTACACGACTGGGAAAAAGTGTTTCCACTGCTTATGAAGAAAAAAAATGGATATATAAAATTTACTTGCACTAAGAACAGGGACTATTGTACAATATTTTATGAGATACTATAGTTCTAAGGGAGTGCTTGTCCCCATAGGGGAAATAATTGAGCATTGAAACATGTTGACAGAATAGAGAAGTATGCCCTATTGCTCTACCCTCGGTTTTTAGGTCTCGGCTAGCGTGGGCTGCGCATGCGCAGTCTCGCTTGCGAGATCTCATGTCTTAGAGTAGGGAGGCTTGAACCTGCCCCTCTTCTCCATTGGATGGCTGCCTAAACGGCGGCCAGCCATTCGAGAAGAGGGTTCTGTGACATCATTTTTGGTAGCTAAGCCCGTCCGTTTCGGATTGAGGGGCGTGTTTTTTCAGTTTCTTTCTCTCCTCGAAAAACACGCCCCCCAGTCTGCAAAGGATGGGGCTTAGGTTCCAAAAATGACGTCGCCTCCTCTCCCCCCACCCCTCTTCTCACCTTTCTCCTCTCCTCCCGTCTTGTTTGTTTTAGTTTGAACTAAATACAGATTTCCCCCTTGATGCTTTGAAGGGGTGAGCGAGAGTCTGCAGCCGAGGTCCAGCTGAGGGAGAGGGGGGCGGTCGCACCGCAGCAGCAGCAGGGAGCTAAGCTACTTGGGTCCACTACACCCGCACCGTCCTTCTCTGCCCTCAGTGCTTGCTCTCTCCCCTCTGCGCAGTGCCCACAGAGTTCCGACCAAGCATGCTGCCAGCGGGAGTCTGTCAACAGCAGGAGAAGGCCTTACTGCGAACCCCAGTGTAGAGGAGGCCCCACCCGCCCATACAGCAATCAGCAGCCCCCTGGGGCCCAAGGCCTACTCACGTGGTGAAGGTCGTCTGCAATCGGCTAGCTCCACAACTCCGCTAGTCTGTGCAAGCCCAGTTCGGAGGTGTGCGTGTCCTTCCTCTGGTCTCCGCCGCAGCCGCGGGCCGCCGAAGCCACATCTGCCTGCACGGCGTTTGCGCTCCACTGCTACAAGGGACTGTTGTGGCCGGATAGTTGGCTGAGGTCACGTCAGCTACGGCAGCCGCCTCCTGTGCCCCACTCAGTCTCTCGCTCACGGACCGCAGCGCGATGCGACAGTGCAAAGCGTCAGCCGCTCCTTCCACCAGCTACAGGTCAGCAAGGTAATTTTGCAGTTTTTCCGGTGCGCTGCACCGCCGGGCCGCGAGGATATTGCAGCACTGTCCTGATGATTGCCAACAATTGAGGGTAGCCGGGAGGTGATGGCGGTGTTGTTCAGCACAGAGGTCTCAGTGAGTACTAGGGTGTAGAGCGCCGCCCCAGGCTCCGCAGCGGCAGCTCGGCCATGCTTCTTTCCACAATGTCGTCTCCTCTGACGTAACTGACTCTCTGAGCCGCCTGTTGACACAAGAAACGGATGATCGTATCCCCCGTAGGTTGCGGAATCCAGCTCACAATGTCAGGATTCTCGATCTCCCAGTGTTCAGAATATTGAAGGATAAGGAGCCCTTCCGGAAGAGCCCCCTATAGCAAGCGGCCATCTTGCTGCACGACCAAACCATGCCCCACATTTTGGGAACAAACTTGATTTTTTTAAAGGCAGATTGCTCTAGAGAGGAATATGTTGGTTTTACGCCCTTAATGTGGTGCCAGACTACCTTGCTGCTGATACCTGGTCCATTGGTGGCTAGAAATATTTTAATGGAATGAAACCTAAGAAAAAATGTATTATTAATCCACCACTGAATTAGGGTGTAGCAATTTAGCTTATTCCGGTCAGCCAGCTACCTATTTTTCTCCGCTTTTTTTTGTGTGTGGAAATTTTAAACCTGTGCCTCTTTATGGAAGTTTATCAAAGGGAAGAAAACAAAACCAAGGAAAAATGACCTTACATTCACTCCTCGTGTAGGAGATAAAGAGCAAATCTGAGAATAAAGATCACTCAGTCTATTCTCCCTTTACCCATCTCCTCCACTCCAGCCTAGCCCATTAGAGTCTTGGCTCAGAGGAGAAGGTCCGGTACAATCTGTCTATCTTTTTAAAATAGTTTACATTAAGCTGCCACGTGGCTATGGGAGCCACCTTCCATCGCATTGTCTGTAGCAGTGTTCGTAGTCAAAAGAATCACAGTGCTCATAATCACACTGCTGATTTGTTTCTAAGATACAGTTTTTCCAGAGCCCATTTGTGGGTATTGCATCTTATCTGTCTCCTTCAGCTTGAAATCATCACATTTACATTGTGCAAACCTTTTAATGTATTGGTGCAAAAAAAGATCTGATACAACTTTACACGCCACCTTGTGAGATCTTCGTATTGCATTCCTGGTGTAAATTCCAGGGTATTAGGCAAGGGAAAGAAGGTGAGCGATCCCTTTCTTGTTCTCTGTCCCAGATCTCACTTTAAATGGGTCTGGGCGGATACATGCTTTTGGCATTTGAAATAGCGGCAATCTAGCTAGGGCCTAGAGTGGTCTCGAAACCATCGCCCGATTGATGCACACCCACTTCTTATCTCTCTCCTTAGCAGTCCATTTTACAATGTGCCTAATGCCTAATATGTGTTGTGTAGAATGTTGGGGCATCCCAGGCTTCATCGTTTGCTAGGTCCCATCAGCAACCTCCTGCTTATGCGGGGCCTACAGCCTGCCCAAAGAAGACCAACTATCTTTCTTTGAATGTCTGCAACTCTTTTATAGTGATGAGGGCTGGCTGTGCCTAGAAAACATAGAGTAGCCTCTGCATCAGGTTACTTTTGTTCACATTGATTCCACCCACCTCCGAAATAGACATTGAGTTAAATTTTTTGAGGTGCACCTTTATATCTCTAAGGTTTTGTAGACTGTAATTTTACGTTTGTAGGTAAGCCTATACTGTTTGTTTTTATGATAGGTGTTTTGACTGTGAGACAAGGATATCAGAGGGTTGATATTATATTCTTAAAACGAAGAGTAGACAAATGTGGGTCGCCTTCTTTTTTCTAAGTACCCCATTCCTTGCCTTCTCAGAGCGGGGCCTCCTACTTCCTGAACTTGGTCCAGGAGAGGTGAGGTCTAGTCCCCGGTCAATCTGGGTGAGTAAAATAATTGTTATTTTGTGCAATGAATATAGGAGGGACACAGTTTTCCCATCTACGCAGAAACTCATTTTGTTTGTTTGTTTTTAGATGTGAGACACATCCGTGACACAGAAGAATAGTAACACGGAGTGTTCACTAATATTCTTTTATTGATTTATTCACGTGTTTTTTGATTCATTAGTAGTTCACGCAGTAGCAAATACTTTAGAACAGAGGCCCTGAAGAAAGCCGTGGGAATTCTTTCCCTGTCGGCTGAAACATGTCGGCCCTTTTTGCAGTTATATGTTAAAACTGTTTCTTTGCACTGTTCTTGTTTTTAGCTAGATAAAGGTCAATATTCATTAAAGTTTCTTTTTGATTCTTTACCCTATTTTAATTCACCACTTGTTCCTTTTTTTACCCTGCACATGGTCCCATCAACATTAGATTCTCATGGTTAAGAAGTGATTGTGGGCGTGACCCAACTTTGTGTGGGCAATGGAAAGAGTCTCAATGATCAAGAGACATACCATCCCACTTTGGATGACCAAGTGAGAACATTGATCATGACAAGACTTTGATGGGAATCCAAAGTTTGTCTATGAGTCTCACCAACAATCACTTGCGTTTCTGTTTCCTAGGTTTTCTGTTGTTCCCTTATTTTTATAGGCACTAAATAGGATCATAAGTCCTGACTCACTTCGTAAGGAGTTCTTAGTCTTCTTTTCTTGAGTTCTTATGGGCTCTTACTTAGACCCCCAGGTTTTCTTGTCATTAATCCCTTGAGTTCTTATCAAGAAGTAGACTGCTTTGGATTTACGAAAGTGAAGGCTGGTGTCCCCGTTCTGCTTGTACTCGGACAGGATGTTGAGATGCCTTCTGGGCTGCCTGGCTTCTTGTTATTCACTCCTTCACTCTCTCACTCTCTCTCTCTCTCTCTCTCTCTCTCTCTCTCTCTCTCTCTCTCTCTCTCTCTCTCACACACACACACACACACTTTCTCTCTCACACACACACACTCTCTCTCTCACACACACTCTCACACACTCTCCCACACACTCTCTCTCACACACACACTCTCACTCACACACACACACTCTCTCTCTCTCACACACACTCTCTCACACACACACACACTCTCTCTCACACACACACCCTCTCTCTCACACACACACACTCTCTCTCACTCATTCTCTCTCACCCACACACTCTCTCTCACACACACACTCTCACTCACACACACACAATCTCTCTCACACACACACACACACTATCTCACACACACACTCTCTCTCTCACACACACACTCTCTCTCACACATTCTCTCTCACACACACACTCTCTCTCTTACACACACACTCTCTCTCTCATACACACTCTCTCTCTCCCAAAAACACACTCTCTCTCTCTCACACAAACTCTCTCACACACACACTCTCTCTCTCTCTCACACACACACTCTCTCACACACACACTCTCTCTCACACACACACTCTCTCTCACACACTCTCTCACACACACACACTCCCTCTCTCTCACACACACTCTCTCTCTCTCACACACTCTCTCTCTCACACACACACACTCTGTCACACACACACACACACACACTCTCTCTCTCACACACACACACTCTCTCTCTCACACACAGTACAGCCTACTACCGCCACCAGTCTACCACTCTCTCCACTCTATGCGCCACCACTCTATGTGCCACCACTCTATGCGCCACCACTCTATGCGCCACCACCCTATCCACCACCACCCTATCCAGCACTCTAGCGCCCACACTCTAGTGCCCACACTCTAGCGCCCACACTCTAGCACCACCACTCTACCCACCCACCACTCTACCCTCCAACTCCACCCTCAAAATCCACTATCCAAGCACTACTACACCCTCCAAATACACCCTCCGACTACACCCTCTAACTCCACCATCCAACTACACCCTCCAACTCAACACTCCAAATCCACACTCCAACTACAAATCCACCCTCCAAAAACACCATCCAACTCCACCCTCCAACTCCAACATCCAAATCCACCCTACAAATCCACCCTCCAACTACAACTCCAGCCTCCAAATCCACCCACCAAATCCACCTGCAAATTAAAACTACTGACTCCAACTCCACACTCAAAATCCAACTCCACCCTACAACTCCACCATCCAACTCCAAACCCAAAAGATCCACCCTCCAACTCCACCCTCCAACTCCACCCACCAACTCCACCCTCCAACTCCAGCCTCCGACTCCACCCTACAAATACACACTCCAAATACACACTCCAACTCCACCCTTCAATTCCACGCTCCAACTACACCATCCAACTACACCATCCAACTACACCATCCAAACCAAAATCCTACATCCAAATCCACCCTCCAAATCCCCCCTACACCCTCCAACTCCACCCTCCAACTACACCATCCAACTCCACCCTCCAGCTCCACACTCCAACTCAAACTCCACCCTCCAAATCATCCCTCCAACTCCACCCTCCTACTCCATTCTCCAACTCCACCCTCCAACACAACCCCTCAATGCCACAGCATCACTCAATGCCACAGCATCACTCAACGCAACAGCATCACTCAGCGCCACAGAATCACTCAGCACCACTGAATGCCACAGCACCACTGAATGCCACATCACCACTGAATGCAACAGCACCACTCAATGCCACAGCACCACTCAGCGCACAGCATCCCTCAACGCCATAGCATTACTCAATGCCACAGCATTACTCAATGCAACAGCATCACTCAATGCCACAGCATCACTCAATGCCACAGCATCACTCAGCACCACTCAACGCCACAGCACCACTCAATGCCACAGAACCACTCAACACCACAGCACCACTCAACACCACAGCACCACTCAACACCACAGCCCCACTCAACGCCACAGCACCACTCAATGCCACAGCTTCACTCAACGCCACAGCATCACTCAGCGCCACAGAATCACTCAGCACCCCTCAACGCCACAGCACCACTAAATGCCACAACACCACTCAAAGTCACAGCACCACTCAGTGCACAGCAGCCCTCAATGCAACAGCATCACTCATTGCCACAACATCACTCAACGCCACAGCATCACTCAACGCCACAGCATCACTCAAAGCCACAGCATCACTTAGCACCACTCAACGCCACAGCACCACTCAACACCACAGAACAACTCAACACCACAGCACCACTTAACACCACAGCACCACTCAACACCACAGCACCACTCAACGCCACAGCACCACTCAATGCCACAGAATCACTCAGCGCAACAGAATCACTCAGCATCACTGAATGCCACAGCACCCCACAATGCCACAGCACCACTCCATGTCACAGCACCACTCAACGCCACAGCACCAGTCAACGCAACAGCATCACTCAACGCCACAGCATCACTCAACGCCACAGAATCACTCAACGCCACAGCATCTCTCAACGCCACAGCATCACTCAATGCCACGGCATCTCTCAACGCCACAGCATCACTCAACACCACAGCATCACTCAATGCCACAGCATCACTCAGCACCACTCAACGCCACAGCACCACTCAACGCCACAGACCCACTCAACACCACAGCTCCACTCAACGCCACAGCACCACTCAATGCCACAGCATCACTCAGCGCCACAGAATCACTCAGCGCTACAGAATCACTCAGCACCACTGAATGCCACAGCACCCCACAATGCCACAGCACCACTCAATGCCACAGCACCACTCAACGTCACAGCCCCACTCAGTGCATAGCATCCCTCAATGCCACAGCTTCACTCGCGCCACAGCATCACTCAACATCACAGCATTACTCAATGCCAAAGCACCGCTCAACGCCACAGCATCACTTAACACCACAGCATCACTCAGCACCACTGAAGGCCCCAGCATCACTCAGCACTACTGAAGTCCACAGCATCACTCAGCACAACTGAACACCACAGCATCACTCTGTGCAACCATTCAACAACAACTGGTTCTAATATGTTCTCTCAATGTTTCATGATTTATTGCAAATGTCACAAAAAGATGTTAATATTTCACTTCAGTTCTTGGATTTTCATCACATTAAAATACACTGAACATAATCTTCCCAAAAGTTTTTTACAAAAGTTTAAGATATTGCCATTATAAATTACAATAACTTTTATTTAGGTATTAATTATTAAAAAAAATAAAAGCCATTGTTATTTGTAATATTAATACATCTAAATCATGTAAATACAACACATATTGCATTATAAATGCTATAGGTGTCACGTTTGCGAAAGTTAAAACTATTGGCATTATAAATGACAAAGCTATTATTTTGCTATTTTCAAAACCAACACATAAATAAAACATTTGTCATTTACAATACCAATACCTCAAACTTTCCTAATGCGAGACCTATTGCATTGCAAATGCTTGATGTACATGTTGCCGCTCACTTAGCTCTAATGGGTTCTTTAGATTCTCTACACTTGAGAAAGGTATGGCAGGGAGCTCAACATTTTCAAGGTATTGCCTAATATTGTGTGTGTGGCTGTGTGTGTGTGGCTCTGTGTGTGTGTGTGGCTCTGTGTGTGTGTGACTCTGTGTGGGTGCGTGTGGCTCTGTGTGTGTGGCTCTGTGTGTGGCTCTGTGTGTGTGTGTGTGTGTGTTTGGGTGCAAATGCAATAGGTCTCGCATTTGCGAGAGATTAAGCTATTGGCATTGTAAATGGCAATGCCATTTATTTATATGTTTTAAAAACAAAAATAATGCCATGAGCAATGCCAATAGCTCTAACTTAAACAAAGACGAGACCATTGCATTGTAAATGCTTGTTAATCTTGTGGAATGGAAAAAACATTCCAACCAATTTTAACATTGGCACACACAGCTTTAATATATTTCTACAAATTTAACTAAGGGAGAATGTAAATGAAGACATATCCTCATCAAAACTAGATAACTCATAATCAGGAGGTTGCACAACCAGTGAACAGTACTATGCTTCGATGCTGTGTGGCGCCGCGGCTAGGCGACTGACTCCGGAATCTGGGGATCCCGGTTCGATCCCTAGCACCGGCGGCAGATTAGCCCAGCACCATGTGACTCTGGGCCAGCGCCAGACCCCCTGCCCCTCGCGCTGCCCAGCCCCCCCGCGTTACCTACGATGCCGCCACCCTCCTAACCCTTAACCCCGGTCGCGCCCCCAACTGCGTCCAAGCCGCTCCTGGACGCACCCATGGACCGTTCTCCTGCTTCTCCTGCAAATTTAGCGGCACCGACAACATCTCCGCTACGACCACACCACAGATTCCCGACCCCAACCACCTACAATGCATCCTGCTCAACACCCGCTCGGTCCACAGACACGCCATCGACCTATGGAACCTACTAGACACCCTCTCTCCTGACATCGCCTTCCTAACGGAAACATGGATGAACGCCTCCTCCGCCCCTGACATCGCCATCGCTATCCCTGATGACTATAAGATCACACGCAAGGACCGCACCGACCATACAGGAGGAGGAATCGCTATCGTCCATAAGAAATCCATCCGCATCTCTACCAGCTCCGACGCCAACCTCGCTAACTCCGAACACCTTCACTTCCAGATCCACATCGACCCCAAGACAACTCTTAGAGGCACCCTCCTCTACAGACCACCAGGACCCCGCGCAAAATTCAGTGAAGACATAACGGACTTCATCACCCCTCACGCGCTCCCCTCCAAAGACTACATCCTTCTAGGAGACCTCAACTTCCACCTTGAAAAGATCAACGACCGCAACACCGCCACCCTCTTAGACAACCTCGCCAACCTCGGACTTAAACAACTGGTCACTTCCCCCACCCACATCGCAGGTCACACACTCGACCCCATTTTCACCTCCAGCAACCATGTCTCCTTCAGCCACACTACGGATCTCATCTGGACTGACCACAGCTGCGTTCACTTCACCTACAACAAGCCGAAACCCATCATCCACCTCCAACCAACTCTACAAAGAAACTGGAACAAAATCACCACGGATCAGATCTCCACATCGCTCCTTCGAACCTCCCCAGCCCTCTCTTCTAACGCCAACGAAGCCGCCTCCAACCTCACCCTTTGGCTATCCAACACCGCCGACACCTTAGCACCACTGAAAAAACGTCAACACAAACTTGGCAACAAGAAGGCCTCATGGTTCAACGATGATCTCAAGAAGTCCAAGAAACTGTGCCGCTCCCTTGAAAAGGCCTGGAAAAAAGACCCATCCACCAGCAACAAGGACGCCTTCAAAAGCGCCACCCGTACACACCACCAACTGATCCAAAAAGCCAAGAAAACAGCATTCAAGGATCGACTTGACAACAACGCCCACAACAGCAAGGAACTTTTCAACATCGTCAAGGAATTTTCCAACCCCTCGGCCAACTCCAACGACATCACCCCCTCTCAGACCCTCTGCGACTCCCTAGCCTCTTTTTTCCACAACAAGATTGCTGACATCCACAACAGCTTTGACAACCAACCCGGAAGCCAACCCACCCTACCATCTGCTGACCATCTTCCCCCCGTAAACACCCTTAACGCCTGGAACCCAATCTCCACGGAGGACACCATCCGCCTGATGAATTCCATCCACTCTGGATCCCCCACAGACCCATGCCCTCACCACATCTTCAACAAAGCAGACTCCGTCATAGCTCCGCACCTCCGAGACGTCATCAACTGCTCCCTCAACTCCGCCACCTTCCCGGAAGACTGGAAACACGCTGAACTCACCGCCCTTCTGAAAAAACCAACAGCAAACCCCACCGAACTCAAAAACTACCGTCCCATCTCGCTTCTTCCATTCCCGGCCAAAGTCATCGAGAAAGCCGTCAACAACCAGCTCGCCACCTTCCTCGAAGCCAACAATTCACTCGACCCCTCACAATCTGGCTTCCGAGCCAAACACAGCACTGAGACCGCCCTCATCGCAGCAACAGACGACATTCGAACTCTACTGGACAATGGAGACACAGTCGCCCTCATCCTCCTCGACCTCTCTGCAGCCTTCGACACAGTCTGCCACAGCACCCTTTTACAACGCCTCAGAAACATCGGAATTCAAGGAAAAGCACTGGAATGGATCACCTCGTTCCTCACCGGAAGAACCCAGAGAGTCCGCCTCCCACCATTCAAGTCCGAGGCCTCTGAAATCATCTGCGGCGTACCTCAAGGATCCTCACTCAGTCCCACCCTCTTCAACGTATACATGAGCCCCCTCGCGACCATCGCCCGCCAACACAACCTCAACATCATCTCTTACGCGGATGACACTCAACTAATCCTCTCTCTCACCAAGGACCCCAGCACCGCCAAAACTAACTTACACGAAGGAATGAAAGAAGTCGCCGAATGGATGAAACAAAGCCGTCTGAAACTGAACTCAGACAAAACAGAAGTGCTCATCTTAGGTACATCCCCCTCTGCATGGGACGACTCCTGGTGGCCGGAAGCCCTCGGAAAAGCACCCATCCCGACAGACCACGCACGGAACCTTGGCGTCATCCTGGATTCTTCACTCTCAATGAACAGACAAGTCAGCGCCGTATCCTCTTCCTGCTTTAACATTCTTCGCATGCTCAGAAAAACATTTCGCTGGATCCCCTCCGAAACAAGGAAAACAGTCACCCACGCTCTAGTCACGAGCCGACTGGACTACGGAAACACCCTCTACGCAGGTACCACCGCTAAACTCCAGAAGAAACTACAACGAATCCAAAACGCCTCAGCCAGGCTCATATTAGACATCCCACGCAACGAACACATCTCTGGTCACCTTAAAGACCTCCACTGGCTACCCGTCAATAAGAGGATCACTTTCCGACTGCTTACCCACGCACACAAATCACTCTACGACATCGGACCAGATTGCCTCAACTCTCGACTGTCCTTCTACACCCCCTCCCGCCAACTTCGCTCTTCCAGCCAAGCCTTCGCCACTGTACCTCGCATCAACAAGACCACCATGGGAGGCAGACCCTTTTCATACTTGGCTGCCAAAACATGGAACTCACTCCCCGCCTACCTTCGCCTCACCCAGAATCACCTAGCGTTCAGAAAGCAGCTTAAAACGTGGATATTTGACAAATAATCCTCCTCCCCTTCCTAAGCGCCTTGAAACCCTCTGGGTATGTAGTGCGCTATACAAATTTTATGACTTGACTTGACTTGACTACTTAATCTTCCCGACGGCCCCCAGCGCCTAGAGACCCTTACGGGTGATTGTGCGCTTTACAAATGTGGATTATTATTATTATGCTTACAGTACTAGGTGAGCAATGCGTTGATGACGCACATCACACTAAATAAGTGTGGTTTCATCATCCCAAACGAGGACATGAACGTATGGTAATTCTTTTAGAGAGTTGTCTCTTTCGTCTTCCAGGGTACTTTTTGCGTGTTTACGGAAAGGGTACCACAGTTCTTTAACTCCTCGCATTCTATCCTTCATGTTTGCTACCAGTGTTGTACTTGTCCTGTATGTGTAAGAGAGAATCACGTGAAGTTCCTTTTGCTACTGCCACTGGTCTTTACTCATTCTTTGTGTTAGGGAAAACTGCACTGCTACTGTCCATGTTGCACCTTTGTTGTTCTGTGAAGCTCGGGATAGAAGTTCCCACTATACAAAAGATACATTGCGAATGCTGGTATTAATGCATGATGTGAATGAAAGAGGGAACCCTGACAAAATATGTGAGCAAAGTTTAGTTTTGGTTTTATGTGTAAAACAAGCTGTTTTTTTAAATTGACTTGATGAGTTTGTAACCTTTTAAAACACAGCCGACAAGTGGCTCCATGCCATGTAGAACTCCTTTGGCCAGTTCTGCATTTTTTCCAACATCACTTTGCCATCTAGGGTTTTGTCTCCATAATTTAATTATTAAAAGAAAACTAAAAGTCACACATTGTAACATGCTGAAAAGCGCAGAATAGCTATAGCTCATAGTGCACTTGGAATACTTGAGAAATGGAAAATAAAATGTAAATGCTGACTTTCTGCCTTTTTTCTTCATGGTTAAACAGCCTAGCAGCTGAGGGCAGTGATAGCCTTTCAAATGCAGAGACATATCACTGCTGCCTAAATTATAACTCCCTGGACATAAAACAGCATGTTAAAAAGACATTGGGCCAGATGTATCAAAGGGGTTTGCCCATTCTGTGTCTATGGGGAAATGTGTTGATACATAGGGCCCATTGTTTCCCAGAGCAACGCAAGCAGCAGAGACGCTGAGAAAGAAAAATCTATGCGCTGGTGCCCCTCTTCCCAAACCCATACTTGGAATAGATGTCATTGTGATTGAGGTGGAACATCTGCCTGGGACCCTGATTTGAACTGGGGCAGCACATGCTGCAGGTGTTGCCCTGCAAGGGCTGCCAGGACCTGCGGGTGTGGCTTTGAAAAACAGGTAAAAACAGTGCCAAACTCAAAAATCTTGAATAGTTGTGCCATAGTCATTCGCATATCAAGCCCTCTTGTCTCAGGAAGGCTTATTTGGCTTGGGGCGAGTTGAGGTCAAACATACAGCAGGCTTATATGAGTCTGAAAGGTTGGAAGGTGGCGGA